>NC_135479.1:176377658-176977658 GCF_052094955.1 Ictidomys tridecemlineatus
GTTGAATATAATTTACTAAAATTTTATCAATGATTTTTGATCTAAGTTCATTGTGGATAGGGGTCTATAGTTTTCTTTCCTTGATGTGTTCCTATCTGGTTTTGGCAACAGTGTAATTCTGGCTTCATAGAATGAATTTGGAAATGTTCCATCTCTTTATTTCATGGAATGATTTTATTTTATTTTATTTTATTTTCATGGAATGATTTTATTTCATGAAATAATGAGAGGCATTTGCATTAGTTCTTCTTTATAGGTCTGGTAGAAATCAACTGAGATCCATCTGGTTCTGAGCTTTCTTTGTTGGAGGTTTTTCTTCCTGCTTCTATTTCATTGCTGAATATTGGGATGTTTAATTTTTCTTCAATCTCTCTTTCTTTCTCTCTCTCTCTCTCTCTCTCTCTCTCTCTCTCTCTCTTTCTTTCTCTCTCTCTCTCTCTCTCTCTCTCTCCAGATTTTGATAAAGCTTTATGTGATTAATTTATATGTGGTGCTGAGATCAAACCCAGTGCCTCACAATGCCAGGCAGGCGCGCTACCACTGAGCCCCAGCCCGGCCCTCTTCAAGGTACTCTTGATTGTTCTTTGTTCAATGTGCCCAGATCCTGAGTCACTAAGAAACTGTCGGGTGAATTGAATCTTAGTGAAACGCCTCTTCACCTACCTGTGCAGTACCCCTGCTGCTTGAATCCTGAGCCAAGAGCAACTGGAAGTGCAGCTTCCTCTAAGTGACCATCTTAAACCTTGGACTTGAAAACTCTTTTTAAGTTTTATTATTTATCAATTGATTTTGCTGTACTAGTATTCAAATGGGGGCTTTTCACTAGCTGGTCAAGGATTCTGCACCTGATCACATCCCAGTCCCAACAACTCTTTAAGTCTGGTAAGCAGAATCATTACTTGAATCTTCACAGTGGAGAGGCACCTCATCCAGTTCTCAGACCTTACACACTCACGACCCAGTGAAGTTTAAAGGGTCCATGCCACACATGGTGCCGGAAAAAGTCCCCCATGGTGAATCATAGTGCTGATCCCCTACAGTGAGGGGTAAAACCAGTCTTCTTCTTCAAGCTATTCTCCTTTTGAGAAAATGATCCTGGAGGCTGCCATGCCCCCAAAAGATACCTGGCCATGGGACACAAAGTGACATTGTGATTTGAGCTGTCCATATGAATTATGTATTCTCTGACTCATCAAACCACAGGTGTGGGTGAGTGGAACCAAACATCCTTATCAAGTGGGAGAATATGTAAGACAAGACTCAGAACAGTCTTGAAGGCACCTGTTAACTGCATGAGCAAGTGGCCCACAGGTCCACACCTCTTACACTGCTGCACTCGCATGCCCTTGACACAAAGCCATGACCAGTTTACTACAGGAAAATATTTGCAAACTGATTCACAGATAGTTCCAGGGGATGCTCTGCTACCACTCGGTATTGACTAATGCAGCCTGGCAGAACCATGGGTAATGTCATTCTCCAAGTGGGCAGGACTCTGATCAGTGAATCTGGTTGTTTCTTCTTCTTAGAGAGAGATTGCCAGAAATACGAATTCAGACTAGTTCACAGGGAGTGGCTGATTATTTGGATTAATGGTTGGGTACTTGGAGGAAATGAAGATGGAATATTTCTAATAAGAAGATTTGGAGAAAAGATATGTGAATAAACCTCTCAGAACAGGGCAGGCTAATAAGACTTGTGTCATTCATGGCCATACTCATCAAATGGTTCTTATTTTAAATAAAAAGTCAGAGCTCATCTGATTACCATTAGTGCTGAGTGCCCAGTTTGACAGTACTAGAAACCAATCGAGTCCTTGATACAACATTATTCTCACCAGGGAAGGTTGATTAAATTGACCATTTATATCAAAGGAAGGGCAGAGATTTGAGTACTGAAATACAAATGCATGCTTCAACAGTCTCATCATTCAGGGTTTATGGAATGCCTTAGTTTTCACAACAGAATCAAACATCACAGTGTTTAGTGACCTAGGAATTCATTTCACTAAAAAGGGCTCTATTACCTTATTACTGAAAGGCAAACAGAATATTGGGATGGCCAATTAAGGACTCTGCTGAGGAAACAAGACTTAAGCACTTAGATGCTTTAAATAAGATGCAATACTGTGATGTGCCCTTGTCCAAGTACCTGTGTCCCAAGACCCCCAGCGAATGCCAGAATTGATGGCTGGTGCTTACTCTTATGTAAACTTTGTTTTCTCTAAAATGAGGCACACTAAAAACTTATCCATAATTACTATTAATAAAATGAAAAGTAAAATAATATACTATATACAAATTATGTTGATCTCTCTCTCTCTCTCTCTCTCTCTCTCTCTCTCTCTCTCTCTCTCTCTCTCTCTCCCCCTCTGTTTCTCTCCTTCCCTCTTAATATTGTACTTTAACTCTGCACCTAAAGGAAGCACTTTCTCTGGCATATCCAAGTTGCCAGTGTCACTCACTATTCTTGCACTCCGTGGTTTTTATGAAGTAAAACAGGGGTACATGAACATGACCACTTTGATACCACAAAAGATGATCAGGTAATGAGATGGGTACCAAGGGACCAACAGGGGTAACGTACGAGGTGTGGATAGCATCAACTCTACAGGGTAAGTTTTCGTCATGCTATCAAGAGTGGCATGTAATTAAAAATCTACAAACTATTTATCTTTGGGATTTTCTGGTTGATCAAGGGTCTTGAAACCGTGGAAAGAGAAAGCATGGATGAAAGATGACCACTGTGCACTTTTTAATCAGTGAACAATATACAGGGTAGTTTATCCTGAAGTTAGAGACCATGGGTCTGTAGCCAGATGTTGAGAATTGAATTGTTTCTTCACCTTTTACCTAATAACCAACTCATCACACTTTTATTTCTGGGCACTTCTAGTGTAGTGGTCTAAGTTTTCAAAGGAGAAACCTTCTGTTAAAGTACGTGGCACCTTGGGCTGGGGTGGTGGCTCAGTGGTAGAACTCACCTAGCAAGTGCGAGGCCCTGGGTTCCATCCTCAGCACCACATAAAAATAAAGGTATGGTGTCCAAGTATAACTTAAAAAAATAAAAATAAATAAAAGTACATGGCAACTACTACTATCATTTTGGGCTCTGAAGCCATTGAACCCACAGGCAAAATAGGAGGTTGTATTTTTTGAGGTGACTCTTCCCCACTGTAGTGAAGAGAAAGATCTGGTTTTTCCTGACTGATTCCAAATACTACTCTTGTAAGTATCACCTCCCCCCTTTCCCCCGTCTTGACCAGCCAATAAGAAAGGACATACTCCTCCAATGGCTCCAGCAGGAAGTTCAACCCTGCAACCCCCACGTGGTCAAAGCCAAGGCTTTACTCCTTCTTCACTCTAGAAGGAAACTCCACAGAAATTCTTTGAGTGTTTCCCATGTGAGTAATAAACTTAACTTCATGTCTATAGGTACTTCTGTGTAAATTCCTGAAGGGAGAACAATGTAGATTCCTGTCTATAACACCCATTATCACAAAGAAATAATGTTGATAAGGAATGGTGGGAAATACAGCCAAGTCTGAAACATGGTGATTGTTTGGGGTGGTGCTCAGAACCAACGTGACCGATAGTGTAAGCTAATAGAACACTACAGTAATCAAATAAAAGGAGGGTCATCAAAGCCCCAAGCTCATAGGACTGTAGGTATGTGGCACTGCATGAACTCAGGCTCTGTCTAAAGGAAAGAAGACAGACAGGATGCAGCAGAAAGAAGGAAGTTACATATCAATTCTGGCCTCGTCACGTAACAGCTGTGAAGGATGGCAGCCACACGGTTCTTGCCCTTTTTGCTGTGTGATTGTGCACTAACTGGTATTCCCCATTTTCTTTGCTTACTATTATTTATAAGAGTTGGTGAGTGGTTAATTTTATTATTGAGCATTTTATGATGATTAATTTCATATATTGACTTAATGGACTATGGGAGGCCCTGAAATTTTGATCAGATATTCTTTCTGGGTATTTTGCTGGGCCTATCTATCTGGGTGATTTGGGTAAGAGAAACACTGAAGTTAGTAGACTGAGTGCAACTGATCGCCCCCAATCTGCTGAAGGACTGAAACCCAGGATGTCGACTTTTGAAGTGAAAGTGTAGGAAGGAGTAAGATCTGGGAAGGTGGAAAGGGGATCTGTGGGGACATCCCCATGACATGGGGACACTGAGCTCCTACATCGTGATGCATCGTCTTTGCCATGGGAGCTCCCACCCTGTGAGGAGTCTTCTCTGCCCAGCTGAGGGGAAGGGTACCATATGGCCTGAGGGAACCGTAGTGGTCTCCTTTGAGTCATTTGTCTTGTAAGAAAATTCTGATTCTCCTCAGAACCACCATCACAGTCACTCTTTGCTTCTAGTCATTATATGCAAGCTCCAACAAGCCCCTAAAGATAAGGTATAAAACATGACCCAAGAGAAGGTGCTCTAAACTCAAAAGAACTACTTGAATTTCCTAATTTACACAGACAGAAATCCATGGAAAATGTGCAAGTACGGAATTAAGGGTGTGGGATAAGGATGAAAGTACATAAAATGGGGCCAGCGTAAATGTATTGATATAGACTCACTAAAAAAAAAGTTTGACACCGAGTAGCAGCATCCACCACTGAAGTCAAGGTGCGTGGGGTTATTGTCAGGACAGCAGAATCAATACAGCGATCCCAATGGTACAGATCTATGGTTTTGGTTAGCTGATTATTGTGTACCCCAAAGTGAAACAGATATGAACCTCCTAAATTCTTACTTGAACTGTATAAACAGAAAAATTCTAGGCCAATGATTGAAATTCAAGCCTGAATCATAAAAACAGAGTCAAGCCTTCTTAGTCAATCTGCAGCCATTTTATGAGACCAGACCCCTAGGTCCCATGAAAAATAATCCCAGTCCACTGCCAAAATTCACACAGTGACCTGCACTAACGGGACTTTGGCCTGAAACCAAGTTAGCTACTTGCAGATAAAAGGAAATAATCAGACCTTGGGGGACTACTGGACACTGGCTCTGAACCAACACCAGTTCCTGACTGCGAATGTCACTGTAGTCCACCGGTCAGAGTAGGGGCCCTGGAGATGAGATGACCAATGGGGTTTCAGTTCAGGTCTGTCCCACAGTGTGCCAGGTAGCCCTGGGAACCTTCCTGTGGTCATCTCCCCAGTTCTGGAATGATAATTAAATACACACACTCAACATCTGGTGAAGTCCTCAAATTGGCTCCTCATCTACAGAAGGAGGGTTATTATGGTGGGAAAGGCCACATGGAAGCCACTAGAACTGCCTGTAAACGGGACAGTAGGAAACCAAAGCCAATCTTGTACATCTGGTAGGATTTCACAGATTACAGCCATCACCAAGGAAGTGAAAATACAACAGTGGTGATTCTTGTCACATCCGCCTTGGACCTATTTGGTCTTTGTGGAAACAGGTGAATCTTAGAGAATGACAAGGGATTTTCACAAACTTAACTAGGTGATGACTCTAAGCGTAACTGCTATTGCAAATGTAGTGTCACTGCTTGAGCAAATTAACAAGTCTCCTAGTACCTGGTACACAACGACTGATCTGGCATATTATTTTTCTCCCCGCAGTTGGTTTAAAAGACCACCACAAGCTGTTTGCTTTCACTGGAGAGGCCAGCAATACGCCTTCACCATCAACCTCAGTGGCATCTCAGCTGTAGTCCTATGCTATAATCTACTTTGCATGGATTTTGATCATCTCTTCCTTTTATAAGATATCACATTAATCCATTGCATTCAGGATATCATACTGATTGAACCTCGAGAACAAGAATTAGTAGCCGCACTAGGTTTACTGGTAAGACTTTTTCCTCTACACATGTGTATATGCAAACTCTGTGTTTTCCTCAAGTTTGAGCTTGGCAAAAATTTTTTTAAAAAATAAGCTTAAGCAAGGATGTTAGCTTCAATATTGTCTTCCCTTGTGCTCTTCCAACATTTCAGAAATTTGTACAACTCAATTCTCTGTATTTAGTGTTTCTCTATTTGAAATATCTAGAGCAGCCTCTGTTTTCCTTAGTGAACCCTAAGCATTGGTGTAATACAAAAGTCCTACTCTCACCCTCTAAATGTGACTGTAGTGCATTTCATTCAAATTCTAGGTACACTTTTTTCTTTTCTCGGCAGTGCGGTTGAACCTAGGGGTACTCTGTCCCTAAGCTAGATTTCTAGCCTTTAAATTTTTTCTTTTTTAATTTTGACACAGGGTTTCACTAAATCCTCAAGGCTGGCCTCAAACTTGTAATCCTCTTGCCTTAGCCTCCTGAGTAGCTGGGATTACAGGTGTGCAAAACTAAGCCTGACTCTATAAAAATATATTTAGGGCCCAATAAAGATAGCAATTAGAATTATTGTTAGAAAAGTCATTAAATCACTGACTTGAAAATTCTTTAGGAAATTAAATAGTTCCCAGTTCTTAGATTTCAAGAAAACTGAAGGACCTAATTCAGTAGTCAACCCATAGAACACTTTTTATATTTACTCACATATTTACCATTTCTGATAATTTTCATTATTTTTTTAAGATTCAGATTCCATCTTGTATAATTTTCCTCCAACCTGAAGAACATTTTTTTAGCATTTCCTATGTTTCAGCTACTCTAGCAACATATTCTCTTAATTTTATTTCTTTGAAATTGTCATTATTTCACTGTGATTCTAGAAGAATGTTTTCACTAGGTATAAAATTCTGGGTTGGCAGGTTTTGGGTGTTTTTTTTTTTCCTTTCAGCACTTTAAACATGTTCTCCCATATTCTGGCCCAATTATTTTGTGTGGTTTTGTTTTTAAATGTGTTTAGTTGTGGATGGACACAACACCTTCACTTGGTTTATTTTCACGTGGTGCTGAAGGCTGAACCCAGGGCCTCCCATGTGCCAGCAAGTGCCCCACCACAGAGCCACCATCTACCCCCTCCATTGTTTTTGATGACACATAAATGAGAATTCAAATTTTTGTTAGTTCCCTGACAATGTCATTATTTTTGTTTTTTAAAGCACTTCTCTTTATTTCTTCTTTTCAGTGCTTTGAAGATAGAATGGTTTTATTGTATTCATCATGCTTTAGATTTCATCTTTCATCAAATTGGAAAGACTTTCTGTACGTGTGAACCTGTACACTTTTGTAACAAAGATGAACTCTTCGCTCATACCCACAGGTCTTCAGGGGTCAGCTAAAATCAGAATTAGAGATTGAATATTTCCAACTCCATTTTCATCCACCTCCTTTGCACCATGTCACCTTGGATTCCAGGAAGAAGGTCTCATCCATAAACATCTTACCATGGGTCCCAGCTGCCCCCCCAGGCACCAGACTGCCTGACCATCCTGAAACAGAAGCAGGTCAGACTGCACTGGATTAGGATCACCTGCTTTGGCTGCTGTGTGTGAAAAGCCTCCAGATAGTCAAACCCCAAAGCTATCCATCGTCCTCCTTTTTATAAAGCATCTAGGTCATCGTCAGCCCCTCAAAGACCTGGGTGAAGACGTGGGTCCCTGGTCAGCCTTGCGGCCTACACTGACTAACGTTTCTTTCGTTCTGTGAACCACTTCCTTTTCTGTTTGGTTTTGGGGGCCAGCAGCCAGACCTGATTTGTTGGAGGCCCAGAGTCAAGGCTCTGGCCTAGGACTTGGTGACCCTTCCTCGTTCCTTGCCTTCTAATACTCCAATTATATACTTATGGACTTTTTGCATTTTTTCTCAGACATTTGATATATATCACATATATCAATACAGGTTCACTACTTTGTTACTTTTTTGTTACTGTGTGTTATTTCAATCTATTAATATTTCAAATTTGAATTACAGTTTTTCTAGCTTTGGGGAAAGGAAATTTGATTTTTAGATTTTATGTCTTTTTTCTTATGTAAAAATAAGAAAACTTTCTTCTGATATTTATGCTTTTGCAGATGATATGATCCTATATTTAGAAGATAAAAAAAACTCCACTAAAAAACTGCTAGAGCTAATAATAATAAACAAATTTGGCAAAGTAGCAGGTTACAAAATCAACATACAAAAATTAATATCTTTCCTGTATACCAACAATGAATCTGCTGAGAAATAAATCAGGAACACAGTCGCATTCACAATAGCCTCATAAATAAATAAATAAATAGATAGATAAATAAATAAATAAATAAATAAATAAATAAATAAAATAAAATACTTAGGAATAAACCTAACCAAAGAGGTGAAAGACTTATACAATAAAAACTATAAGACACTGATGAAAGAAATTGAAGAAGACCTCGGGAGAAGGGAAAACCTCCCCTTTTCATGGATAGGCAGAACTAATATTGTTAAAATGGTCATACTACCAAGAGCAACATGCAAATTCAATGTAATTTCCATCAAAACAACAATGACACCTTCACAGAAATAGAAAAAAAAGACATCCTGAGATTCACTTAGAAGAATAAAAGACCCAGAATAACCACAGCAATTCTAAGCCAAAAAAGCAATGCTGCAGGCTTCACAATACCTGACTTCAGTCCTCCTCCTACAGAGTTACAGTAACCAAAACTGCAGGGTCTCTTCAGCATACACCCAAGGGAATTCCTGGGAAGAACGCTGGCTGCTTTCTGACAGCCAGACCATATTACCTTCCCACCAGCAGTGCCTGAGGGGACCAGTCCCCCTCACCGTCACCCCCCCTTACTGATTCTCTCTTATAGCCATCCTGGTGGGTGTGAGGGGTACTGTGTTGGTTTCGTATCACTCTAATGACCAGGGTTGTTCAGCTTTCTTCTGTGCTTATTGCCATTTGTATATCTTCTTAGGAGACATGTCTCCTTGGAAGCTACGCTCATTTTAAATAGGATCATCTGACTTTTTATATTTATATATAATAGTTTTTCATATATTCTAAACACAAGTCCCTCGTTAAATATATGTTTGCAAATATTTTCTCCTATTCTATGAATCGTCTCATCACTTTTCTAGATGGTGTCCTTTGAAGCACAAAATGTTTTAATTTTATGAAATTCCTAAAATTGCTAGTTTATGTCTTTGGTATCACAGCTAATAAACCATTGCCTAACCCAGAGACATGAAGATTTGCCTCTGTTTTTTTTTTTAAACATATAAGTGTAGCACTTAGATTTAGGTCAATCATTCTTTTGTGTAATTTACTTACAAATTTTAAAAATGATGTTTTACTAAAAAACCCACGTGTGAGTTGGGAACTGCTTGTAACATATGATTGTTTGAATAGCACAGGTTCACTTCTACATTGATAGTGAACATGTTAAACCTCCTTGGTGCTTTGTTTTGGAGGAGAGGCAAGGCGGTGGTTTTTACAAAATCCATGAGTTAGCAAAAGAGACATTTTTTTCAGGTTCGAGCATTTTGGAGATAATAGCAAGCCTGGTGACTTGAATCTCAACATTTCTATTTTGGATGCCTTTGGGCTATGCTCAGATTGTGTACAATTTACATGCCACCATTATGACATGTCTAAGATCTCCTAATGAGCACTATTGCTCCTTAGCAGGAAAAACCATGAATTATTAATGGTGTCTGCATTTTTGACATCTAAATCTGATGCTGTCAGATGTTTTTGTCCTAGTTTTGCTGCAAAGAAATGTTGCAAGATACATCCAACCTCCTGCCTTCTTTCTGTCTGGAGGCATGACTTCACCCTGAAGAGTAGCTGGTGCACATCTCTATCATATTCCAGGGGCAAATGGCATTAGTGACAGGTCATGGGCAACTGCAAGCAGACTATGAAAAGGATCATTAACCATGGAAGATATGGGGGAGACTAAACGTACAACAGTTGGAAAAGCAGTTTCAGAGCATGGGTTGGTTCTGAGGAAGGGGTATATTGTTAGAGCCCTGTGTCTGATGACTCAGGACCTATGAACAGTTCAACATAGGTCCTGATTCAAAGAAAAGGAAGGTATGATCTGAAGTCCAAGCACAGAGCCTTTGTCCAAGGACTTCTGTTTAAATGGAGGGAAACAACCACACGTGGAGTCTTAATAAGCATTGAGCAATGATTTGTTTCCTGAAATCCAAGCAGAATGGCAAAATCTGTTGTTGGTTTTATAAACACCAAAGAGAGGGTCGTTAAATTTTTAGCTATGGACAGAACAGACTGGCCAATAGGGAATAGGTAAGGAACAGAGCACAGAAAAGCAGGAATAGCAAAAGGAATGCAGAACCATACAGCAGTTTAACCAACGCCGTAGGCAGGAGCTTCCAAGACCTGGAATTGTGGCTTTTCAATGCCGAAAACATCCTGAAATAAAACAGGTGCTCATGCCATGGAAGGGAGGAATAAATGCAGGTTCATAGGAAGGCAGAAATTGTCTGTTCCTGGCTCATGGAAGCCTCTCTAGCATGGATGGGTAAGGGTGGTGCGGTCTGCATGTTCTCCAGGGAGAAGCCGACTCTGCAGATGGCCAAGCTGGAGACCGCAGGTCAAGGGGTGGACTGACCTGAATCTCTAGAAGAGTGCTGGTTGTAAGAACCCAACGGTCAGAGAGTGGTGGTTAAGAGCAAGACGGAATGCAGTGAGAGACAGTTTGTAACAAGAGAGTACAGCAACGGTGATAAGGGAGGTGGATGACCAAGGTTGGACTGAGGAACTTCAACAATCAACTATTCAAAGACACTCTGATTTACAACCCAAGTTAAAAGAGTGGTCTATTGTGACAATCTGCCCTCCTCGAGCACAAAAGAGATCCCAGGGCTGCTGGGGGGTATCTAGATCAGTTCACTGGGTGGGCAGGGTGATCAAAACCCAAGAGAGTCCTGTTACTTGCAAATTCAAGAGTCTATCAGGGAATTTCCCATCCTGAAAATAACAGATCAGAGGACGGTTTGAAACAATGTCAGGAATACTCTGGTCCCATGAGCTCTCTACTATTCATCAGGAGTAACTGAAGTGTCCACTCCAAGGAAATCTAAAAATTTTAAGCCCTTACATTATTATAAGTAACATATACTTATGTTAGATAAATATCTAAGTATGACAACAAAAACTCATGGTTTGTAGGAACTGTGAAGTGTAACCTCACCAGATGTGATGTTCCATCCTCTGCTGAAGTACACCCAGTAGTGACCACGTTAGTCCCTGGAAGTCATAACGTGCTTGCGGGAATTAAAATGAGTGGAACAAGGGATTGAAAAAGCAAAACAAAGGCAGAAGCAATACAAATAAAACAAGAAGAATCATAAACAAACTTCTATGTCAACACATAATTAACGATGAGATCGTTGTGAGGATTAAATAACTAATGCATGTGAAACAATTAGAACAAATTCTGGCCCCTAGAAAGTATTCAGTAAGTGTCATTATTAACACTAATCTGTTAACACACTCAACACAATTTGAAAGGTCCAGGTTGAATTCAGGCATGTGGAATGTGTTTTTTCAACTTGATTGCTTAGGACTTAGAGCTGTGGTTTGTTGGTTTGTAATGAACTCAACCTGTGGGTAATAGGTCATGATAAAAAATACTTGACATCATAGACCCTGGGATCTGAGGAGCTAGATTTGCTCCCAACTCTGACACTAACTTAGCTAAGTGAACTTGGGTACCTTATTCAATTTCTTTGTCTTATTTCTCTCATCTGTAAAATACAGTTAATAATCATACCAATTTCCTAGGGTTGTTGTAAAATAGCTGAATTAATGTGTAGAGGATTTTATAAAAGTGAACTTTATACAAGCCTTTACCCCGTTTTTCTTGAAGTGGCTCGATGCCACGGTGGGAACTGCCTTCTGAGCACTCTTTGCTCAGGATGGCTTTGGCTGTGCACAGGGGTTTGCAGTTTCAAATACATTTTAGATTTTTTTCTAGTTCTGTGAAGAATGCCACTGGATTTTGATAGCTATTGCCCTGAACCTGCAAATGACTCTGGGTGGTTTGGACATTTTAGTAACATTGATTCTCCTGACCCATGACATCAGGATGTCTTTCCACTTCTTTGAGTCCTCTTCAATTCTTTCTCCAATATTTCATAGTTTTCATTTTAGAGGTCTCTCAACTCTTTGCTTAAATTTATTCCAAGGTGTTTTTTGTAGCAATTAGAAATGGGATTGTTTCCTTGATTTTTGTAGTAGATAATCTGATATTGACATATAGCAACACTACTGGCTTTTGTGTGTTCAGTTTGAATCCTAAAACTTTGTTCAATTCATTTACTAATTTAATAGTTTGGGAATTTCCTGTGTATACGTTCACAACACCTGCAAACAGGGACAATGTGACTTCCTTTTTTTCAATTCTAATGTCTTTTTTATTATTATTTCTCCTGCCTTATTGCTCTGCTTAGACATCCGGAATGATGGTGAATAACGTGGTGAGGCCAGGTGTGTCGGCACCTACCTATAGTCCCAGTGACTCTGGGGGATGCGGCAGAAGATTGGCAAGGCCATAAGCTACTTGGTGAGACTCTGTCTCAGAATAAAAAAAATAAAATAAAATAAAAGGCTGGGACTATAGCTCAGTAGTAAAGTGCCTCTGGGTTCAATCTCTGGTACCCAAAATAAGATAAAATGGTATTTTTTAATGTTGTGGAAGTCAGCACCCTTGTCTTGGCCTAGACCTTAGAAATCCTTCAGCTTCTTCCCTTGAGTATGTTAGTCGTCGATCGACAAAGGATGGTCTTTATTATGCTTAGGTACGTCCCTTCTATCCCTGAGTTTTTCAGTATTGTTATTATGGAGGGATATGAAACTTCTCTCTGCCTTTCCTGCATCTGTTGAAGTGATCACCTGTCTTTCGTCCTTCATTCTGTTGGTGTGGTTGTTATGTTTATTGATGTGCACATACTGAACATTCCTGTGTCCTTGAGACAATTAGTGATTATTGATTGTGGTGAATGATTTTTTAATGTGCTGTTTAATTCAGTAGTTAATATTTTGTTGAGGATTTTTAAATAAAAGACCTACCATATTATCCAGAAATCCCACTTCTAGGTATTTATCCAGAGGAAATGGAATTTGCATGTGAAAGACACTCCCACGTTCACTGTAGCACTGACAGCTTAAATACCCTCAGCGGATGAATAACAGAGAAGTAGTACATATCCACAGTGGGATGCTACTCAACTATAAAACATTATGAAGTTCCTTCATTTGCAACATGGATGGAACTAGAAGAAAAATAAGCCAGGTAGGTTGGGGGGGAAACCTTACTTATATGTGTGGGGAAAGATTGATCTCATAGAGGCTGGGATTTGAATATTGGTTTCCAGAGGCCAGGGAGAGAGGAGGAGCAGGGAAAGATTGATCAAGGGTCCTAAGATGCAGTTAGGAGGAGAAGGACTGGCGAACTATTGCACAGTGCAGGTGATCATAGGTAACCACATAGGATGCCTTTCAAAAAGCTAGAAGAAAGCATTTTGAAAGTTGTCATCATATAGAAATGATAAAGGTTCGAGGAGACAGGTATGTTTAGCCTGATTGAAACATTACCCTATTTATACATATATTGAAACATGAGATGGTACCTATTAATATGCATTGTTTTTATGTTTGTTAGAATAATAAACCAGCATGGTGACTAATTCCAAAGACCACCCTGCATATTTATGTACTTTTTAAAAATCTGATATTTCAAGAACTGGGCCAGCATCTCTCAGAGCAGCTCTGTGAAGAGCTCTTTGGTAAGAGACAGTTCACTCACTACTCTTCACTTGGTGTTTGAGCTGTGTAAGCTGACACAGCCATCTGGAGTTGCCACACAGAGCCTGCCCCCTGGCAGGGGCCTTCAGGGATAAAGAAGAGTCTGCGGGGGAGCAGGGAATGATTCCTCCCTCGGAGTTCAGACCTTTTTACCTCGGGAGCTATACAACCCTTGGAGGTGTTCACCAGTGTACCAGAGACACTGGGGATTCGGAAACAGGAGGGACATTTATGCTGTAGACATATTTATATTAAAAATTTCTGAACTTGTTAATCTTTTACTTCTGCTGTCTATGATTCGTGACCTGACCATAGCTAAAGAACACCCCCCACACACACACTCGGATGTACACACACGTTCATATGCACGCCGGGAGTTGGCTTTGCAATGTATCTGTGTCTGTGAATCATTAACCCAACAAATAGGATCATTGCTCCAAACACATTATGGACCCTTGCTTTTGAAACAGAGGACAGTCTTTATATAAACCCACATGGACACCATCCTGGGTTTGTAAAGAGAGATAACGAGGATCAAACCTCTTCCCCAGGTCCCTGGCCACTGTCAGTCACCCTTTGGACTGTGTCCAGCCTACCTGAGTGCCAGCTTCCAGGCCTTCTGCAGAGGACCATTCTTCCTGAATGGAGATTCTGAAAGAGCTTTGGCCTCCTCCCCATCCAGAGCCTGGAAGACAGCCTTCCAGACAGGTCCTTATTTTTGTGGATCTACCATGGTTTTCTCTGGACAAATGCCCTACATGATGGGCTGCCTTTCTGGTAGCCTTGGAGTCGGACCTACAGAACTTCCCTGTTCTGACAGCATTGACCTTGATCAGCACTCAGTCACCGGTTTCAGATCTGCCTCCAGAGAAGTTGCTAGAGAATTTAAGAGACTTGAGGTGAGGACTGTGGAACTGACCATGCCATCCGTGGGGTGGTAATATGTGGTGCTCCTGTGGCCAGCACGACCAATCATTGCAAATTTAGTGACTTAAAGCAACATAAGTGAGTTATCCTCTATTCAGGGAATCAGGAATCCTGAGTGACGATGTCTTGGGGCATTCCTCCTGGAGACTCGTAGTTGTTCTGCTTCCTTGCCTTGTCCACCTGCTGAGGCTGCCGCATTGCTGACCTAATGGCCTCTCCTTCCTATGTGAAGTCCATCGACGAAACTGTGCTTTCGTTGTCAGGTCTCCTCGTAGCTTTTCTCACCTCTCCTCGAGTTATAAATCCCCATATGACTACCTTAGAACTACCCAGACAATCCAGAACCTCTCCTGGTTTTATAAATCCCCGTGTGACTATGTTAGACCTACCCAGACGATTCAGGACCTCTCCTTCTGTTATAAATCCCCATGTGACTCCTTTAGGTCTACCCAGACAATCCAGGACCTCTCTTCATGTTATTAATCCCGTGTGACTATGTTAGACCTACCCAGACAATCCAGGACCATCTCTCTGTCTCAAAACCTCGACTCATCACACAAGTACCTCCTGCCACTCGCCGGTTCTGGGGGACAGACATGAACATCTTTGGAGGGCTATTTTTCTGTCTACCTGAATGAAGGAGGCAGTAGCCTCTGTAGGGTAAGAGCTTCCCTTTCCTCCTGTTGCTGAGGAGTGTTGAATATTTGTGTTCTCACCAGTTATTACATTTCATGTCCTGTGCTTCCACCCTGACACCATCAGTACTGACCTGCTTCAGGAGAGTCCAGGTCCCTTCTAGATAGGGGACGATGCAGTATCCTGGCATTTGTCCACGGCCCTGTTGAGAGTTGCTCTGACTAAGCATGGCTCGCTGGGGAGACCATGTGCTCTCCTCATAGATCCAGGTCTTCCTTCTGTTCATTTACTGCCACAGTTAACCTGGATATGAGTTGGTTACCTAATTTGAATAGATGGGTGGGCTTAGTGTGCTGGATGTGTTGAGAGCAGTAAGTTGGCACAGCTGTATATGAGTGAGCAGGAGGTAAAGTGTTCAAAATGAGGTCAAAGAAATAGCCACACACAAAGTCACTGGAGACTTGGATTTTACTCTCCTCACTGTGGAATGCTATTGAAGGGTTTTAGCCAGAAGGCTCCGTTACCAGTGTGTGGGAAAAGGTGGAAATGGGCACGGGTGAAATGGAGAAGACAGGACAGCACTGCAGTGAGGGAAAGGTGGCTTTTCTCCCGTCTCTGTGACAATACCCTGGAAGGCTGGGCCCAGAGTAAAATGCCAGGAGAGATCTGTAAAGAACTGCTAAGGCTGCTATGAGAATGATCTTCTGGGCATCTCGAGGGAAATGGGAGGCCCACAGTCCAGAAGAGGGAAGTCGGCCCCCTGGATGAAGTGGACAGCAGTAGAGCTGGCGAGGATGTCCCTGGGAGGCAGTGGAACAGAGATGGCAGCTTGTGCTTTAAGAGACCTGTGTGGGGCGGGGGGTAGGTCAGTGTTGGGCACTTGACCAGCCTTCATGAAGCCCTGGGTTGAATCCCCAGTCCACAAAAAAGAGGGAGAGAGAAAGAGAGAGAGAGAGAGAGAGAGAGAGAGAGAGAGAGAGAGAGAGGTTTACATGAACTAATACATAATCTAATTCTCCAAAATTATTTGACTTAGATTATCTTTATTATTCACATGAATAAACTGAACCCAGAAGGACAGATTTCTCACCTAGAATCACAGTGGCAAAGCCAAGATAAAAATCTACTTGGGGTCAAAGTCCATTTGACCCATTACCTCTCATTGGCTCTAAATCTAGAAGAGATATACTGGGGGAAGTCCAATATCAGTTCAAGATGTAAATGAATAAACTTGTAGGAAATTGGTGATCATCTAAATTGTTCCAAGAGAAGTATAAAATACTTGGATAAAAAATGTTTTTGCTGGTAACAGTTTTATATCAGTGAGGAAATACATCCCTTTAGTCACCTTTCCATGACCATGATGCCTGATCCCTCCCACTAGGCCTTAGCCCTAAGGGGTCCACTGCTCCCCAGAAGTGCTAGGGACCAAGCTTCAACACATGAGCTGGGGGAAGTATTTACTGTCCAAAATACAACATATCAAAAGCAATTGGCCTAAAACTAACTGGTTGATTAAAATTCCTAAGAACTTATATATTCTGAAAAAGAGACATAGAATCATTAAAAAAGATAAAGCCTATACAAAGAGAAAATGTTTCCTCAAAAAAGAATTCTCAAAAAACCTGTCAAAAAACACAGATTCCGAGCATTAATCTAAAATAGAAAAGTAGTGTATATAATCATACCAAAGATGCCCATCACAGTAGTTCTACAAAGCAGAAACATGAATACAATCTAAGTTCAACAATACAGGATTAATTAGACATTTTTCATGTATTTATACATAATGGAATATTACACAGGCATTGGAAATTATATATTTCAATATAATAAAAGCTATGGGAAAATGTTTGTGCTGTGAAATTAGTTTTTAAAAGGTACAAAACTCTACAGGGTAAGATCTCTATTTTGTGAAGATATACGTACATATTTGGATAAAAATAGAGAAAAAAAAGAGTAAGTGAAGGAACGAATGGGAGAGAGAATGAAAGAAAATGAGAATAGAATGAAGTACATCTAAATGAACCATTAAAGCATCTTTTTGCATGACTTTTGCTCATAAATATCTACATTCATGATAATAAAATAACATTTACATGAATAACTTTAAGTAACAGAGTGAAGGTGATGCTAAGAGAAGGGGTTTTGCTGTTGGGAATGAGCTCTCCATAGTACAAGGACCTCCGTAGACTTGAACTTGGTCCAGGTGCATTCAATCTTACCCTCTCAGCCACAGAACCCACAGGGGAGGTGCCGGCCACCTGCCAGGTCTGCACAGCCACAAGCAGTGGTCTTCCTGAAGGCACCTTGCACACCTACCTCCACAGTCCAGGCTGATTTGCAACCAGATTTGTGTGACAGAACCCATCAGCTCTCAAACTCCCTTGGGGTGCTCTCTGTAAGTTTTCATTATAGTTTTTTTTTCTCCTCATTGTTGTTTTACAACATCATTTGAAATACAAAATCCAATAGGTGTCAATAAATTTATCATAGTGGGATTTTCCTGACCACCCAACCTACAGAGATTGTCCTGCCTCATCTTCTGGATTATTCACCTGAGACTATCCTGGGAAATACATTCATCATAATGACCACGGGGGGGGGGCAGTTCTGCTCTTGCACTTCAATGTATTTTTTCCTCACTAACTTGAGTGTTTTGAACATCTGCTGCATGTCCACCTACTCTGCAATGAACATTGTACGCACATAAGACCAATCACTACCTGGCATTCATCTTCCTGAGTTACATATTTACTTAATAAACTAAGAAATCTACCACACGCCAGGCATTGGTTGGAAATCACCTCTGGCTTTGATCATGGCCATGACTGCAGGTGACACACTGCACTTTGTGGGAGGCAAAACCCGGTCCCCAACAGCATAAGTTGGGCTGGTCACATGGTCTGGCCTATGGACTCAGACTTCTGACTCCATATTTCCTCTGCAGGATGCTCGTTGGTCCTGAGCTCAAGGTCAATGTGGCCAGGACCTTGGGAGTGGGAGGCCTGGGTGGCGATTGTCCTTGTCTTCTAAATAAAGCTGTGTAACTTGAAGGAAGGAGGGGAGGAAGGTCTTCCCCTAAGAGAGGGGATGTCAAGTATTAGCCACTCACCATGCCCTTATGAGTGCCTTAGTGCCTTACCAATTCCTATCAACCCACCTGCTGACAGCTCTCAGTTTTACATTTCTAGTCTACACATCTCTCTTGAGCTTAAGACTTGCAGATTGGAGAGCCTACTTAGCATCCTCTTATATGTCTAATAGGTGTCATATATCTACCATGTTAAAAATGAAATCATTGATCCTCCTGCCCTCCATCTGACCTCCTATGCATCTTTGACCAATTGCCATTAACATTAAATCTATTGAATCTATGTGAATCCATATATCTGAAGACTATCTCATTTACCCACCACAAACCTGGGCTTGCCCACAAACAGTTCTTACTGGGATTCCTACAGTGCTCACCCTTCAGTTTTTCTAATGTTATCTCAAACAGTTTTCTACAAAGTAGCTAAAATGATGTTGAATGGGGAAAATTGAAAAACATTTTCTCCAAGATCTAGAACCAGATAAAATGTGCATACTCACCACTGTTATTCAACATGTACTAGAAATTTTGGCTGGTAAATTAGATAAGAGAAAGAAATAAAAAGCATACTAATAAGAAGAGAATAAATAAACTATCCCTGTTGGAAGATGATATGACTCTAAAAAACTAAAAACTAAAAAATCTAAAAACTCTACCAAAAGAATCTTAGCACTGATAAACAAATTCAGTAGGGCTACAGAACACAAAATCAGCAAACAAAAATCAACAGCATTTTATACAGCAATAATGAACTTGCTGAGATAAAATATGATAGCAATTCCATTTATAATAGCTATAAAAATAAATTATGTGAAAATAAACTTGACCCAGGAATAGAAAGACTTCTATGGGGAAAAATACAACAATGATCAAAAAATAGAAGAAAGCACACACACAAAAAGCAGAATGAATGAGTGAATGAATGCCCGTATTCATGGACTGGAACAATTGAACTGTTAGAATGTCTCTACTTCCCAAAGTGGTGTGCAGATTCCATAAATTTCCCATTTAAATACAAATGACTTCATAGAACTAGAAAAAAATCATTAAATACATATAGAAGCACAAAGAATCCTGAATAAACAAAGCAATCTTGAGCAAAAAGAACAAAGCTCTTAGCATCCCAATCACTGACTTCAACACACTCTCCAAAGCTATAATAACCCAAACAGCATGACACTGCACTAAAAACACAGACCATTGAAACGTACCAGAGATCCCAGAACAAACCCACTCATCCACAGACAGCTGATTCATATATGTGCCAAAAACATAGATGGGAGATGGAGAATCCCTGCAGGAACCACGCTGGGGAAACAGGCTTCCCCAGGTGGAAGACTGAAAGCCCACTGCTCTTCATCCTACACAGAAATCAGCTCAACACGGACCAGAAATATCAATGGAAGACTTGACACTCTTAAACTACAGGAGAAGAGCGTGTGAGAAACACTTTCAGACACTGACAGTGGTTATTTGGGTAAGACCTGAAAAGCATAGGCAGTAAATTAAAAATTGACTATTCCATGAAATAGAAAAGGAGGGAGCCTTCCAAACTCATTCTATAAAGCTAGTATCACTCTGATACCGAAACCAGACAAAGACCCATCAAGGAAAGAAAACTTCAGGCCAATATTTCTGATGAACACAGATGCAAAACTTCTGAAAAAAAATACTGACAAAGAGCAATTAGACAGGCAAAGAAATTAAAGAGACACATATAGGAAAAGAAGAACTTACATTAGCTCTATTTCCTGACAGTATGATTCTATACTTGGAAGACCCAAAAAGTTCCACCAGAAAACTTCTAGAACTAGTAAGAATTCAGCAAAGTAGCAGAATATAAAATCAACACCCATTAATCAAAGGCATTTCTGTATATCAGTGACAGATTCTCTAAAAGAGAGACTAAGAAAACTACCCCACTTACAATAGCCTCAATAAAATAAAATAAAATAAAATACTTGGGAATCAACTTAACAAAAGAGGTGAAAGATCTATACAATTAAAATTTCAGAACCCTAAAGAAAGAAATCAAAGAAGACCTTAGAAGATGGAAATATCTACCTCTCTCTAGGATAGGCAGAACTAATATTATCAAAATGACCATACTTCCAAAAGTGCTATACAGATTTAATGCACTACTGATCAAAATCCCAATGACATTCCTCATAGAAATAGAAAAGGCAATCATGAAATTCATCTGCTAAGAAACCCAGAATAGCTAAAGCAATCCTTAGCAGGAAGAGTGAAGCAGGGGGCATCACTATACCAGACCTTAAACCATACTATAGAGCAATAGTAACAAAAACAGCATGGTATTGGTACCAAAACAGACTGGTAGACCAGTGGTACAGAATAGAGGGCACAGAGAAATTATTGGGTTGCGAGACCTTCACCGACTCAGTGAATTGTCCTCTGGTGGGTTTAACTGAGTGGTACCTGGAGGCAGGTGGGGTGTGGCTGGAGGAGCAGGTCACTTGGGGAGTGGCTTTGGGCTTATGTTTGTATATAGCTGTGTCTGCCAGGAAGAGAAACACTCTGTCTCAGTGTTTGGAGATACCCACATTCCACCTAGTCTAGAGCACCAGATTCCTCCGTGTGTGTATATTCCAGTTTACGGTGACAGAAATATGAAAGTAGTTGCCTGGGTTTGAGGATGGGGAAGATTGACTAGAAAGAGGAGATTTTTCAAGTAATGGAAATATCTTCTCAAAAAACATGCAATATACATTTTAGTATAACAGCTCCAACTAAGTGGCTTTTTAGGAGTGCCCTCCTGGCCCTGGTTGTGGAGTTACCCATGAGCTGTCCTGCCTCCCTGCGGCCTTATCTCCTGCTACTCCCCCAAGTTCACATAGGCCTTCTCTACTCTGCTCTTCTGTTTCAGCCACAGGGGTCTCTCACCATCAAAGTGAAACTTCTCCTGCCTAAAGGACTCTGCAATTGCTATTCCTTTAGCCTGCAGTCTATCCCTAGCTCTTCTTATGACTGTCTCATTCTCAAGATCACATATCAAATGTGCCTTCTTCCAAGAGGCCATTCTTTCTGTTTTAATATAGCTTCTCCTTCCCTCACCCCATTCCCCTTTATGACTTGCTTGGTCTTTGCACCACTGAAGATGGACATGTAAATAGAGCTCTTCCAAGTCTGACCAAAGGTCTTTAAGATTCTGTATATCCACAACTTGTAACTTTTATTGTTGTTGGTATTACATTATGTCAATGTGCCACAATGTGTCTTCCTGTTCATCTTGTTGATGGGAACTTGAGTCTTTGTGAGTAAGTATTTTGTGGATCAATTTTTCATTTCTTTTGCAACAGTGAGCAAAGAAGGATATTTGCAAAGTCTCTCATACTATAGGAATGTCAGTCTTCTAATTATTCTATTCTGGACTACCTACCACTCTTGGTGGGGAAATGCCTGATTAGCTTTCAATGACATTGAACAAATAATCATGTTGGATATCCAGGTAACAGCCTGACGGAAATGGTAAGAGAGAATAGATTCCAAGAACATCATGTACACCGAGGAAATTAATCTGTATTTAGAAACTTCATAGAGAAGGTATATCCAAAGAGGCCCTGAATAAAAAAGAAAAGAATTAAATGCAAAAATGTTAACTGAGGCCAAATGTGAAATTTATTTTTCACATCACTAAACTAGATAAAGAGAAACAAAGTGCACTTCAGACACATAACCAGGAACAAAGAAGGGCGTTGATAATGATAAAAATGTCCATTTTAAAGAAGATGTAACCAGCCCTAAATGTGTACACATGTGATAACAGAACACAAAACTGATAAGCCTGGATGGAGGGACATAAGCCAGGGGACCCCCCATTGACCAGGCATTGGGCAAGCGTTGTTCCAGAGGGGGATGCCAGCTCCAACAAGATGGCTTCCTTCAGCTGAAGGAAACTTCTAGAGGGTCTTGAGGGAGGAGGGTCTCTGTCCTGAGCAGGGTGGCCAGGGTACCACAGCATTCACTACGTAAGGTCCCCACATCAGTTTGTCATATTGCAGATGCCTGTTAAACACTCAGTTAGATGTTGAGTAGCAAGTGGTGTGAGATTTGGGAGCTCAAGAGAAATGTCTGGGCTGATGACAAATTTGGAGTCAACAGCATTGAAATGACGTTTTAAAACCAGGAAACTAGGTCAGGTCACCAAGGAAATTAACAGAAAAACAGTCCACAACCTGGACTGTGGGGCCCTTGGAAGCTGATAGGGAACAACCGAAAAAATCGAAAAGGGGCAGCCGGCAAGATCAGAGGAAGGTGGCGGTGAGTTGGCCGGAAAGCCACAGCGACAAGTGTTTTCAGGGAGAAGAAAGAAGGAATAAAGCCCACGCTGCAAGTGTCAGAGAGATGAGCCTGAGGGCTGCGGAAGCCGCCAGCTGGATGAGAGTCTTGGGGGTCTGCCAAGAGCCATGTGGGAGAGGAGGGTCGAGAGCCTGGCTGGGGCCATGAGAGAAAGGAAGAGGGAAACAGGACCTTAAAGATCGCTATCACGGAATAACTTTCCAGACCCAGGAGAAATGCAAAAGGTTTGTATGTGATGGAAGCCATCGATCCCAAGAGAGCGAGGCATGGGAGGGGAGTCAGCTGGAGGGGCTGCAGGGGGGCAGAGATGGAGGCTGCACCAGGCTGGTCGAGCCCAGGGGATGTGCCTTCAGCTAGGCCACAGCGGGAAGCTGTGCACAGGGACCTGGAAGGTGCGTCTGGGGAGTCCCTTGGGTCCCTTTGACTTACTCTGCGTGGGAAGCACCAGCGTCTGCTGCACTGAGGATGGGGGAGGAGCTGGAGATTTGAGGGCAGAAGAGAGCTCCTCCTTAGTCTTGGAGAGTGGGAAGTACGGGAATAGATGACACAGAGCTGGACAGCACCAAGGCCCCGAGGACATGAGTGAGCAAGAGGAGGTTGTAGCCATTTGTCATTCAGCCCTTCTCCTGAAGATGGGTGAGCAGTGCTCTGTCTTGGGTCCCTGGGAGAATGAGAGAGTCCGCTTCTGGCACATGACATCACTTAATAAGTGTGTAGGTACACTGGTATCTTGGGGCTTCATCAAAAGCAGCGTTTCTATTTCCTCACTAAGCAGAACTTCAGTGTTGAGAATCATTAGGTCCAACTTCTCATTGGCCACTTGAACGTCACCTCTTCACCCTTCAGCCTTTGTTTGAGCGGCTCAGGGGCAGGGCACATGCGTGTCCTCGGGCAGCTGTTCATCTCTGGACATCTCTGATAAGTGGATGGCCTTTCTTTGGTGGAGTGAAATCTGCTCCCTGATAACTTTTACCCAAATCTACTCATTTGGGCCACACAAAAAAATCACCCCATCCTTGCGCATGTCTTCTACAAACGGTCCTCTTTAGATTGGGTCAGCATCCTGTGTAGGCACTCTGGACCTTTCCAGCATATGTCCAACAACTTTGTCTTCCATTTGTATTTGCAGAAGAAAAATTCTGGTTTCAGTACATCTCACCTTCTGGAGCCATGGAGTTGTTAAAAGTCTCCCCTTGACTGTCTCCGCAGAGGAGAGTCCGTAATCAGTGCTTCTCTAACCCAAACCAGGCTTTGCTCTGCTTCTCCTTCCTTCCTTCCTGGCCATCTTCCTTTCTCCTGGAGACAATATCTTGCTACCTTGCCCAGGCTGGCCCCCAACCGTGGGGCCCAAGTGACCCTCCTGCCCCAGTCTCACAAACAGCTATGACTAGAGGCATGTGCCACTGCACCTTCCCAGAACAAGTTTTCTTTACCATGTTATATAGAACTTTGATAGATCTTAATGATTGTTCCATAAAAATTGTTTTATATAGTAAAAATGATTCTGGAAAGCTATAGGCAAGATTCAATGGTTTCTTCATGTAGAGATATGTTAATGTGTCATGAATTCCCTGGAGGGCGCTGTAGTGCATTTCCTAAACCCTCTGGTTAATAAATGTATTTGTGTGTGTATGAGTGTGTGTGAGTTTGTGTGTTGTGTATGTGTGTGAGTGTGTGTGTTGTGTGTGTGTGGTGTGTATGTGTGTGAGTGTGTGTGTGTGTGTTACTAATTTCCTCAGACTAGCATCCCGCAGAATCATCTTTGGGAAATGCTGGCCCAGGAGTGTTTCTCAGAGTTAACTAACACATGACACATATAATATTGACTTAGATTACTTTATTATAAAGTTAAACAGATAGATACAATCATAAACTAGGTGCAAATTCCACTCATTATGTTTATAGATCTTCCATATGCAACTATAAAACCAAATCCCTTAACAAATTAAATATAAGCAAAAGAAAATTCAAATTGATCCTATTAAGTTAATGTAGCATGTAATAATGTTTTGTTTAACCAAAATCAACAATGCAAAATTTATTTATAAAAACATCTTATTAACTTAGTTCTGATTTTATGCATAATAAGCTTGCTTTTAAATCATTATCATATCATTGTCCATATTTTTCTTTCTAAAAAAAGGAACTCATTTATCCAAAGATTTCTTTTTGAATGGGTCAATCAATGCAAATAAAAATGCAATAATTTCTAAAAATTCTTTTAAGCAAAAAAGTAACATAATACTCATTGATTTACTTTCTACTACTGAACTGTAGCAAGTTGGTATGCACAAAGAATACAAATAAAACACCTAAAATAATACCATATCAATACTGTACTCACTTGTACCCCAGATTCTTTCAAGTTTAACATTTCTTTTCTTCTCTGTCACATCAGGGTGATGACAATTCTCTCACACTTACTTTTTTGACCATAGTGTAAAACCTTCATCCATAGATGACTCCAGGATATTATTCGGACTTCACTTGGCAGGAACATGAACATAAACAGACAAATTCGGGGGCCAAAACTGAGTGGTCATGTTTAGTTTTAAACTAATTATCTATGATCTAGAAATGTTTATATTATTTTTAGAGGTTATTCTAAAACCACTTTTCCAATAGTGGAAAATGAGAGACTAGAAGTTGTAAAACGTTTGTAGTGGTCTTTATGGAGAGTTGATAGACATTCTCTTCTCTACACAGGAATGGAGAGAAACACTCTGCTGGAGTCTTCAGGCCTCCCTCTTGTGTTCCAGGGCCCGTTCCTCTCCTCCAAACCAGGGGGAAGAAGCTAATTTCTTCCATTCCTATCCATGCACTTCTTACATTTGAATTTTAAAGATTTTTTATTTCTTACTGTGGAAGGAAAGACTTTTCCCCTCAATCACAGAATTTGAGTTCACATTCCCTGGACTGAGGAGGAGGCTAGATTTGCACCTGGGGGAGGTTCTAGAATTTAATATCCTCAGAATTTAGGGTCTATCTAGGTCTGAAATTCACCTAACATTAATCTAATCTTGAAGCCTTCACCAGGGCTGCCGTGGGGCTGCCGTGGGGCTGCCCAAGACCGGCCCTTTCTTCACAGCGCCCTCTTACAGCCCTCGCGGGACCAGAGCTGTCTAGGGCACTCTTCCATTGGCCTGTTGGCCTGTCCTCCTTCTGAGTCCCCCTCCATCTTCTCCTTCTTTCCATCTCCATCTCTCTTCACTCAATGAGAACCAAGTCTCTCCAGGACCCTGTGTTTGAGCCTGGGCTCTCCTCCAAAAGTTCTCGCTCTGACAGTGCGATTCCCAGGGCAGAAAGGTGCAGAGCAGTGAGCTCCTGGATGAACTGCCATTTGCTGGGCCTTAACCACAGGGCTGAAAGGACGAGTGGCATTAATGGGGCAGTTGGGTGTGGCTAGAGGAACTAGGTCACTGGACACGACCTTGGAAACTGCATCTTGTCCTGGCACCTGTCGCTTCCCAGCAGCCAGGGCTGAGCGACTGCCCTCCTCCACCCTTCAGCCACAATGTCAACCTCTCCCAGGCCCAGAGCACGGGCTCAGCAAACCTCGGACTGAACCTCTGAGTCCACAGGCAAACGTCCTCCTCTAAGTGATTCTCCTCAGGTCCTCTGCTCACAGAACCGCCTGCTTTGGGGCTGGAGGGTGGTGGGCTGGCTCGGGGGAGACATGAAAGAAGCCTTGTCTTAAGAAGACGCCCACCTTTAAGAACGGGGTGATGATGAAAGAGACTGTGATGCTGAGGTCATACCCAGAGCACAGTGTGCAGTCTTCCCTGAGGCTTTCTAGCTGTAGAGGTGAGGAGCGACATGGTCTGCTAAAGGAGACTATAGCTGAGGTTCTACTGAATAGTAACCTCTGTCACTCAACCGAATCTGCTGATACGAAAATGGCCAACACTCTACTGAGGTCAGACATGAAAGAATCCCTGTCTTTTCTTGAAGAAGAGAAGGAAAGGTGAGCGTGGTCATCAAGTGGGATCAAGAGCATGCAACTTGGGGCTGGGGCCCAGAGGCAGAGGCTCACCAAGCACGTGTGAGGCACTGGGTTGGATCCCCGGCACCACAGACAAATAAAAACAGATAAAATAAAGATATTGTGTCCATCTACAACTATATATATTATCTACAATTATATATATATATAATTATATATAAATATATATATATATATTATATTGCTTGCCACCTGCACTCTCCCACGGCACGCCCTGATTCCCTTCTGTGCAGCCTTGTTCGTTAATTTTCCCTTCTCCTTTTTTCTCATTCATTTAACAAACATTTATGGAGCTTCCTTTATGTAACAGGCCTCTACCAAGGTTCAAGGTTCAAAGATGAAATGCCTGTCCCTGCCCCCTAGGGACGTTCAGTCTAGAGGGGGACACAGACCACCAAATCTAGACAGTAAGTAAACACCTGTGATATATGCTCATGCCTTAACTCATCAAGGGCTCACCCCACCATCCACATGTCCTGTTTCTTATTTTCAGTTGCTGTCTCCCCGGAGCCGAGCTCACCAGCCTGACCAGACCCTGCCGTCCTTCCTGCAGTGGTTCAGAGGAGAGCACTCGGCACCTGTGCTTCCATGGTGAAGATGTGGACCTTCATTACTGACACCTAATCAATCTATAGATTCAGCTCTTTGTGCAAGGGCTGTGTCCAATTGTCCATTTGTACAGCAGCGGATCCATCGGGAAAATGCCTTAAGGACTTAAAGTGTGGAAGCTCTGCCCGCTGTCCCCCGCTTCTGAACCCTGCCATGCTCAGGTGGTAGATGATGCGACCGACGCGCCTTTGCCGTGTTCAACTGTAACATGAAGTCCCATTCCCCCGTACGCGCCAGTTCGTGCAGACACTCCGCACACGTGCCCTCCTTCATGGCCTCCCCGTGGCTAGCCCAGAGCAGACGTGTCTCAGGCTTTATTTCTTACCCTTGGCCACCAGGAATAAAGAACTAGATATGTCCAGTTAAGACTAGAGAATGGGCTGCTACAGCTTGTATAGATGTTCTCCAAACGTCCACATCCACGTATTCAAGGACAGCCTCTGGGGCAGTGTTACTGAGAAGTGGTGACCTGGTGTGAGAGTGGGACCTGGGTGAGGTTCTTAGATCATTGGGAACAGTCTGTCAAAGGGGGATTGTGGGACTCTGGATCCCTCCCCACTGTCTTACTTCCTGACCACAAAGTGAATAGCTGTGCTCTGCCAGGTGCTCCTGCCATGATGTACTTACTTACCACAGGCCCAGAGCAAAAGAGGCCAACTGATCATGGATTGAACCCCCAAAACTGTGAGCCAGAATAAACATTTTGTCTTTAAAAGTTGACCATCTCAAGCATTTTGTTATAGTGATGACAAGCTAACTGACACAGGGACAAAGTTACAATGATCCAAAAAAATTTCTTCTGGATGACAAAAGCGTGTGCTACTGAGGAGTTCAACTAACCCTTAGAAGTTAGTGAAGCAGGACAGTTTTAGTTGATTTGTCATCAGTTATTTTTGAATACTTACAATGCAAGAGGCATGATTCAAAGTCCTGGGGAATCATTGTAAACAAAAAAGAATACATATAAAGGAGGTGAAAGGTGCAGGGTGAACAGATGGGGAAGTTGTCCTGTGCTAGAACATTCCTTGCTAATGAGGGTGAACAGTTTTTCATGCATTTGTTGACCAGGGGCAGGGGGAAGAGCGGGGTGGCCCAAGCAATGTGGAGGAGTTCAGAGTGAGTAGAAAAGGTGGAGGTGGGGAGGGGTGGGGTGATCCAGGAAGCACCTGAAGATGGCAGATTTAACTTGATTCCACAGGCAGCCCTCCATATGTGGATTCCACATCCTCAAATTCAACCGACCGCAAACCGAAAAAATCATTTTTTTAAAAAAGGATACCTGTACTGAACCTGTACAGACTTTTTTCTTGTAATTCCCTGAACAATACAGTTTAACAGTCATTTACAGAGTGTTAAGATGGTAGTAGGTATTATAAGTAATAGACATGATTTAAAGTATGCAGGGTGATATTCACAGGTTATATGCAAATCCTACCCTATTTTATATAAGGAACGTGAGCATCCAGAGATTTGGGTGTCTGAGAGAGATCCTGGAACCAACTCCCCATAGATACCAAGAGCTGACAATATGCACACGCAAAACTACTCCTAGGATCTTAGAAAGTTTAAAGGACACATAATAACTGCATATATTTATGGGGTACAGTGAGATAGTTTGATACATGTATATAACATGTAATGATCACAAATTAATGTTTATTTGGGATAAACATTTGGGATATGCTAATCTCTTCCTACTCACTTTGGCTTTTGTTTGTTTGTTTGTTTGTTTTTAACTAGAGATTGAGCTCAGGTGCACTCAATCACTGAGCCTCATCCCCAGCCCTATTTTGTATTGTATTTAGAGACAGGGTCTCACTGAGTTGCTTAGTGCCTCACTGTTGCTGAGGCTGCTTGGGATCCTCCTGCCTCAGCCTCATGAGCTGCTGGGATGACAGGTATGCGTCACTGTGCCCAGCCCCACTCACTTCTACAGGTCATCGTTTCTTTCTGTTGACAACTTTCAAAATTCCCCCTTTTAGCTATTTTGAAATCTACCATAAATTTTGTTACCTATAGTGACCCCATTGTACTATGGAACACCAGAGCTTACTCCTGTCTTACTGAAATCTTGTCTCCGCTAAACAACCTCTTTCCTTCCCTATGCACTAACCTCCAAGACTCTGGTGCTAGCTAGTTTCACTTAACATAATGTCCTCCATTGCCCCCAAATGATGGGATTTCATTCTTTTTTGTAGCTCAAAAATATTTCAACACATATATGTATAACACACACTCACACACACACACACTCACACACTCACACAAACACACACACTCACACATACTCTCTCTCTCTCACACACACACACACACACTCACACTCACACACATACACACTCACACACACCACGACTTTTCTGAACCATTTGTCTACTGATAGACATGTAGGTGGTTTCCGTATCTTGCTCTTGTGAACAGAGCTGCAGTCAACCTGGACGTGCTCCTTTCGAGGCCTTTGAATATACACCAAGCATAGAACTCTAAATCACGAGCTGGTTGTGTTTCTAGTCTGTTGTTGTTTTCCCCAGTGTCTACACTGATTCAGGTTCCCACTAACAGCGAGTAAGGCCCCTTTCTCCACACCCTCAGCAGGATCCATCACTTTTGCCCTTTGGATAATAGTCATCTTAAAGGAGGTGAGACGACATCTCCCTGAAAACCAGGAGAGGGACTGAAGCCAGAAGGCCACTCGTCTGCTTCTGGTGATCCCTCAGGAGGATGGACTGCAAGGGGAGGGGGTCCCAGGCCAGTCCCAAGGCTCTGCTGGGGAGAGGTTACCGGGAGACAGAAGAAGCTGTCATCTTTGAGATAAACTGAAGGAAAAGCAAAGGGGCCTATTGAGGACCTAAAGGTGGGGACACAAGTTCAAAGGGGATCAAATAGGACTCCTCCAGAAACAAGGTAGAGAGTATAATGGTGTAACAGCCTAGCAATTATTTACACAGTGTACATTATATTACATATCATGAGTGATCTTATTAATTAGAAGTAGGTATTACAAGTGGTGTTATTAGTTATCTTGCTAAGGTAGGAAGGCTAGGGTGGAGTAAAACATCTGGGAAGAGCCCGGAATCAACGGCTCTCTTTGGGCATTGAGGATTGAGAGGTCTGTTGATATCCAAATGGAGAAGTCAGGGATGTTCTCAGTGTGAGCTCACACCCAGGGGGAGGGGGTGTCACGGGCTCGTAGGCCGTGTTTCTTCTCTTCACTCTCCTGAGAACATCTTTACCGACACCCTCTGTCCAGCTCCTACAAAGTCTTGTCTCCATTTGCAAAAATTGCAAAGTAAAAGACAGGACAGATGAGAATTTGCCATCCTGAAGAATAAAACAACCCATGCACAAACATAAGACACGAGCTTGTGAGGCTCCCACGGTGAGTCTGTGGTTCAGAGGGGGGAAAGGACCTGGGGTATGGCATACATAGAAAGCCGGGGCATGGACCCAACGTGCCAACCTAACATAGACTGGTGTGCCCTCAGCTCTCCTAGCTGCTGCCAAAATGGTCGCTATGTTCATGGGATGTGAACCAGGTCAGGGATGTGTACACGCCATGAGTTAATTCATCCTTTATCATTCATGGTGAGTGCTAGGTAAAGCACAGAATAAATGAGACTCAGAGTTGGTAAGACAATAATGTCTTCTGAGAAATTAGTTCATGTCTACCCACAAGGTTCCATGAGGGTGTTTATTTTTAATTCTTGGTCAGTGAAAGTCAAACAGGCACCTAGGTGTCCAGTGACCTGTGTCTGCATCAGTCCTTTGTGAATAATGGCCCCTGAAAGGTAAGATACGCTCTGTTCCTGCAAAGCCCCACTAGAGGGCTGCAGAGAACAGCCATGGCCAGTGCAGAGGGCCCTAAACCTTAATGGGCAATCACCTAGTGGTCCAGCTCTTCCTCTAGGCTGCGGAAATGGAGCCTCAGAAGCATTAGGTGGTGCTCCCAAGGCCACCCAAACAGTTAGTGGCAATGTCACAATTCCATTAGCGTTTTTCTTACTTAAAATCCAGTTTGAGGGCCAGATTACAGTTCATGTAAGAATGCTTGTCTAGCTTGTGCAAGGCCCTGGGTGTAATGCCTAACAGAGCCAAAGAAAAAGAAAAAAAATTCTACATGCTCTCAGGAAAAGTACAAAAGTTTTAGGGCCAAGAATATCAATTTGCTATGTCCCATCTTGTGGAGTCTGTCAAATCTCCTTGCTTCTCTGAACCTCAATATCCTCTTCTGTGACAGTCCATCCTTGCCATATTGTATTTTGCTGGAGATTAACACAGATAGGGGCAAACATCCTTCAAATGCCCCAACCCTCACTCTTTCTGTGGAGGTCCTTGCTCCTCTCTGAGGTCTTTGTTCCTTCTCTTGAAGCAATTTTCAGAATAAACTCACATGATCCTGTCTGGTTAGAATACTTGGCTACATTTTGAAGTACTCACGAAGGGCACTGCACATTCTTTAGAAAACACACACCGTAGGAGATGCATGCATCGTTCCTCTGACCACAAGGTGAGGAGAAGGGGACACTGTCCTAGACCTTCTTCCATCTAGCCCCAGTCAGCGGATGTTTGCTGAGCGCCACCAAGGGCAGAAGAGAATGCTGGGCCACATGGGGCACTTCCCACTGCACTCTCCTCTCATTATTATCTCACCTCATTCACTTGCTCTACATGGTGAAAGTCGGGCCTCACTCCTGATTTCAGAGACGGGACTGAGGCCCAGGAAGTGAAATAACTCATCCAGGACCCTTCACAAATAAGTGCCGGCTGGGTGGTGCAGGGCCAGCTCTGCCCCCACATGCACAGCGCCAACCCCTCCACCTTCCCTGACATGCTGGTCAGGCAGGGGATTGGGAAGTGCTAGAAAGTGCTAGAAAGGTGGGTACTGGTGCAGAGCGGCTCCTCACCTTCTAAAGGAGGCTCAGCCTGGCCTGGCAGGAGGCGGGAAGAGAGAAATGGAATTGCTGACCATGCAGCTGTGTGAATCTGCCTGCTGAACACAGCGTGTTTGTGGACAAGTTGTGTGCACACACACAGACCTACACACTTTGGCTCCTTGAGCTGCTTAGCAGAGTTCTTGATCCTGAAAGGAATAGAGTAAAGCTGCAGTGAGAGACGGAAGGCTGGACTGGTGGTGTGCCCCCTACAGCTTGTCCTGGAAGCCCACTCCACGTTGAGGTATTCATGTAGAAGACCCTGACTGAAGTCTCTCCATGAGGTAGACCACAGGGAAGGCCCCAGGAATCCCCGGAGCACCAAGCCCAGCCAAGCCTGGCCTGACTGGCAGCAGGCATGGAAAGGCCGGGGGCCCAGCTCCCCTCTGCCCCCCTGCCTGGCAGACAGCTGTGTCCAGGTGCATGGCCAGAGCAGCAGCAGCCTTCCCAGGGCTGTCCACTAGCTGGTCAGTCCTCATGCACATCTTCTGACCAAGAAAGTTCAGGTGCTCTTCCAAAGCAGATCTAGAAACTACTGGGCACCTGAGTGTGACCTAACACAGGACGTCTGTCCCTCCGGCAGGAAGCATGCTTCTCCAAGGGGCAGGGGAAAAGTCATAATTAGGATCATTCATTCATCCGGCAGAACTGAGCCTCCTCCAAGAGCCAAGCGCAGGTCCTGACCCTAGCTGCACACCGCACTCACCTGGGAAATTTTAAAAACACCGAAGCACAGCTCCACCCAAAACCAATCAAATAGGGTGATCTGGGAGTGGAGCCCAGCCCTTTGTGATTTTTAAAAGCTCTCTGGATGACTCTCCTGTAGTTGAGAACCACTGCATTAGGTATTCTACACAACAAGAAACAGGCCAGGCCTCAGGGGCTCAGGGTTCTACAGAATCCTGCAGCAGGTTTTTTACCTGAACACAGCCCATCTAAGAAGATGTTGTTATTGTGCATTTCACAAACGAGTCTTAGAGAAAGTGTTTGGCTGTCCAGAGTCACACAGCAGGTAAGTAGCAGAGTGGCCCAGGAAGCAGGCTTCTGATGCTGTAACTTTCACTCTAATGTCATAAAGCAACAAACCGAGGAAAAGGACCCAAGAAGAAACTCAGAATACATCATAATTACACCACAGGAGTATCACAAGCCCAGAAGAGGTGGGAGCACTGCATATGCCCATGATCCTGTAACTGCCTACAATCCCAGCCACTCTGGAGGCTGAGGCTAGAGGATCACAAACTCAAGGCCAGCTTTGACAACTTAGCGAGACCCTGTCTCAAAATAAAACATAAAAAGGGCTGGGCATGTGGCTAGTTCCCCCACCAAGATACCCTTAGCCAACGGTAAATCGGGGGAGTGCCCTAGGTGGATCTACCTGCCAGGACTAATTCCACCAACCACCTACGTGCATCATCCTATCTGAAATGGTGTAGGTGTTGATGCACTGCTTGTTTATTTAACTGTTCTCATTAAGGATTTTTTAAGCAAAGGAACCTTGTCGCCCGAATAGTAAGTAGATACTTGAAAGATCCCCTTGCCAGACTCAACATCTGGTCTTGGGATGTGTTAGCAACCCTAAGAAGAATATCATTTTTGCACGAATTAGTGTGTCGGCTATTTGCTGGCCATTAATTAATGGTCAAGGTGTTGGAGGGGCTCAGGGGGTGCAGGAGACAGGTGTGGCACATGGCTACACAGTGGGCCAAACCTCAGCTCTGAAATCTCACTACCCTCTGGTGCTGTTCAGCCTTCTGTGAACCGTTATCCTCTGATGACACATACGGTTCTGCCTTGTCTGGAGTGGGCGTAGAATTCTCAGAGCTGCCTCAGAGATATTTAGTCTGGTTCCCAAGTGCTGGTCCCTGGAGAAGTAGGAACTAGTCTCCATAAACAGTCCACTAACCGCTGCCTTCCTCCCCTCAGCTACTGGCCTGAGCCTTTCTCTGTCTGTTCTTCTGACCCCCCTTCTCTGTCACTCCTGGTGTTTGTCACAGAGCAGTTGTCTGGTTAGCACTTGATAATTACCAATAAAATGTAAACCACCCATCCTGCAGAGAAGTCTAAGGTAGCCAGAATCCCACAGAAAGAGCAGAGCTAGGAGAAGCCAGTCTCCTGGCCCCACCTCAGTGGGTCAGGTCCCACTGACCAGGACTGCAAAGCGTTTACAAGGTAGACTCCAATCCAAACGTGAACTGGACCAACCTGCAAAGCGTTTACAAGGTAGACTCCATTCCAAACGTTAACTGGACCAACCCCCAGTTCCTAGATTTGTTTCAGGGGTCTTTGGGCATGGGCCCCATTATGGACAAGCCATGATGAAAGCAAAGATAGTCATCACCCCTTCCTCTTTCTGACCAAGAAGAAGGCACTGAGATGTGTTGATGACATCCATGACCTACCCCTTGACATGTGTAAAATTCATATTTGTTTTTTAAAAGAGGACCCACCAAGAATCCAATAACAGCAGTTTGGGTCTGTGCTACCTGAAGCAGGGGGCCTTCCTGGTTCTCTCCATACAGTCATAGTGGAAATAGAAATAACCCACCCACACTCTCTGAGCACCCAGTGGATCCCAGCTGATCTAAAACGTACTTGTGTGTCACGTAATGCCCATGTGATGGGGTCCTATTTTCTCCTTATGCAGAGGAAGGATATGGGTGCAGTGGGGGTAACAAGTGCCTGACACAGGGTTAAGCCTGTCTGTAAAAGACTTTGTGCTGCATGTGATAAAACTCTGGGCCTTCCCTCTCTTCTCAACAAAGATCCAGAAACCGAACATGGCAGGTACTGCTCATGGCTCTGGGGTGGACAGGGAGACAAGTATCAGCCCCATGGCTGAGCACACTGTGGTTACCTGCTCACTGGATCCCACCCCTGCCATGGACCCAGCTGGACCATCCATCTCATCGTTAGTCACCGACCCTGGAGGCTGTGCAGAAAACATGCAGTTTGAGCCCAGCTTGGCCCAACTCTGGAATGAATCCTGATGCCTGTGACATTCATCAACTGATTAATTTCAGAAAGGCATCCATTTGCACCAGCTGCTTAAAAAGCTCTCTGCCCTCAGGAGATGCTCAGCCAATCACAAGGCAGAGGCAGGGAGTCTTACTGGAAACCATATTCAGCTGGGTGTCTGTCTACTTCTTGGTGGCTTGTGTAATTTCAGTGAAGCTCAGGAGAGCAGAGAGTAGAGTTAAAATGAATGATCTTATTTCCTTTAAATGATCATTCCTGTATTTATGGCTCACATTTGTCCATAAGCACAAGTGCCCTATTAACCTATCATGATGATGACGCTCATGATGAAAAGACAGCTGTTGCTCTTTACGTGGGGAGATGCGGGTTTTGTCTAGAGATTTTGTCCAGGTGCTGCACCTTGTGTGTGTTTGAGTACGTGTTTGGAGAGAAAAGAGAGGGAAAGTCACCACAGGTCCACAGTCTGCTACTGGACCTCACCCGTTCAGGTCCAGCCTCAAGAGAAAAATGGCTTTTAGAAATGATGGGTGAATCACACATCCCCACAGACAAGGAAAGACCCCTCACCAGTTCCCAGAATTCATGTCGATAAATGAAACACTTCCTCCCCTTTACCAGGTCCCCTCAGGAGACCAAGGCCTGTGAGCACCGACCTGGAGTAAAGGGTCTGGAGGTTCTGGAGACCCGCTCCAGGGCCTGGAGCAAAGCAGTATGGCTGTCTCAGGTGTTCAGTGTATCTGACAGAATATCACTCCTTTTTATGAGAAAAGCTAGGAATGCAAGCCGATTCTTTATTCTGATAATGGGTACCAACAAACGAATGAAATGGAGAAGGGCTGACTATGATCACTCCTGTTCAACATTGTGCTGGCCCAGGTGATAGACGCCACAATACAAGAAAAACAAATTCAAAAACAATGCAGTTGCAAACGAAAAAAAAATGAAACAGATTATTTATAGGTGACGTGATGACTCTGCTGACCCCCGACAGCCCCTCCTGCACAGCTAGTGCTTGGCATTGCCTCTCAGTGCCCGAGGCCCTGGACCGGCCCTTGCCCAAGGAGACAGGTACTGGTCTTCATCTTCATCTCACAGGTGGGGAGGCAGAGAGGGGACAGTACACGCACTCCAGTGCAGGCGCATCTGCCCCACGCAGACACTCAGCACCTTACCTCCTCCATCCGTCGCTCCAGGTTCAACACTGACAGTGCCCTCATCTGTCCGGGCTCAGACCACCCCTGTCCTGTAGTACTGGGTGCTACCACTGTTGGAGTGCATGTCCTTTTTCATGGCCTCTGTGTGAGCCACCAGCCTGTCTGGCTTGACAGTTTATGTTTGTTGTTTTAAACTCAGTGGTTTATTAGAGAGAAGAATTAAAAATGAATCCAGGAAAAGGAAGTATATACCTATGATAGTAAAAAGAAGCCGGGAGCGAGGGTAGTGTCGAGTAGGGGAGGGAAGGACACAAATGTGTGGATGCCACCCTCATTCACTCAACAGCAAGCATGTAAATACCTACTGTGTGCCCCTGCTAAGGGCTGAGCTGAAGATGACGGATAAGGAGGGTGGGCTACCCCCAACAATTCAGTAGTGGGGTGGGGCGGGGAGGCAGTTATGACCCAATGCTCAGGGTATTTAGAAGCAAAGGAAGATACTTGACTGTCCACCCTTGAATAGGGACGGGGAGCTGGGAAGGTACACGGTATTTTTTTTTTTAACACTTAATCATGTCTTCTATTAGCTCATTAATAGCAGCATAAGATCAATTGAAGAAGCTCATTTTTAAAGTCTCTTTAGGATAGAAAAAGTTTAACTGCAACAAGTGTTTAAAAATACTGACTTAGCCAGGTGTGGTGGCACACTCCTGAAACCCCAGCAACTCAGGAGGCTGAGGCAGGAGGATCACAAGTTCAAAGCCAGCCTCAGCAACTGACCAAGGGCATAAGCAACTTAGCAACACCCTGTCACAAAATATTAGATTTTTAAAAAGGGCTGAAGTTGTGGCTCAGTGGTTAAGTAACTCTGGGTTCAACCCCTGGTACCAAAACAAACAAACCAAAAAAAAAAAAAAAAAACTAAAAAAGTATGCTGAAGTAGAATTTAAAATAACAATAATCTAATGTTTATTAATTCAGGCATATATATATATATATATAACTCTTTACACAGATGTATTCATTCATTTTCTCCTTGGAAGACCCCAAAGAAATAAATATTAAATACTATTCCCATTTTATAAAATTGAGTCACAAATTGATACAGATGACCAAATATCTATTGTCTATTATGTATCTGATCCAAAGGATAAGTAACAAAGAAGAGAGAGAAAATACTAATTAAAACAAGACTCTGCCACAATTAGTGCTGTGGATTTGAATCTTCATGGTTAGAGTGAGTGGGTTGACACATAATTTCCAAGATGCTCTTGATTTCAAACTCTGAAAAATCCTTCAAAACTTTTTAAACCTTTCTCCTGCTGGACATTGAATCCATGGGTGCTCTACCACGAGTTAATCCCCAGCCATTTTGATGGTTTCATTTTGAGATGGGGTTTCACTTAGCTGTGGAGGCTGACCTTGAACTTGTGGTCCTCCTGCCCCAGCCCCCGAGTGGCTGGGTTTATGGGATGTGCCATGGGATGAGTTTTCTTTTTTATTTTCTGTGTGTATAGAGCCAGGAAGGACAAGAGATAAAGTAGAAAGCTCACTAAGATTTGGAAAATGCTGCTGGAACTCCCACAAAGTTAGTGCAATAGATACAGAGCCCCGAGGCGAACAGGAAATACTTGTTGAGAAAATGAATGTGTGAAAGAAATAACTAATAAAGGAAAAATAAAATCCTCCCTCAGTGATAAGAAAAGGCTGCTGCCATCCAGTACAGAAGAAGGTGAAAGTGCAGTTCATGATGAGTCCCAGCCAGGACCTCGGGGAGGAGACTTGACGTACAGACACCCACAGATTTCATGGCAGGTGTCAGAGTGTGGACCTGGCCCCCAGCTACTTGAGGTTCCAATCCACACCTAGCAACATGGACTGTGACCACGGGCAAGTCCCTCGGTCTCTGTGCCATGCTTTTCTTGTCTATAATTCAGGGATTACATTAGTACCTTGCTCAGAGGTTGCTGAAGGATAAACTGAGATAATACATGTGGACCTCTGCACGTGGCAAAGGCACTACTGATTTAGCCATTGTCATTACTCCTGAATCGGCACACATGAGGAAGACAGGAGGAGACATTGGTAGCACAGCACCGTGTCTTCTCATTACTCCAGCTTTGTTATTCCTTGGCAGAAGTGAAAGTCTGATGTAAAACAGTTGGATAATAAGGTCAAATCCCACTAAGGGGACAGAGACCAGGCATTGTGGAAGAAGAAGGTTGAGGAGTATGTGCGTACAGATGGGTGCACAGGGGCTCTTCCAGAGAACCAACCCAGGGGAGCCCTCCACCACATTTGAGGGCAGACCCAGAGTGAATGAACTTGAGTCCGTACAGGAGGGGAGAATTTCCTGCTGAGGAGCGAGGCACAGAGTTTCAAGGAGGCAAGGTGCCTGCTGCCCACTTCTCGGGGCTCTGTCACTAAATACATTCTGATCTACTGAGTGGGGGTTTCACCAAGCTCTGGGGTGAGGGATGACTCATCAGGGCTAAGAATCTAGCTGGCACTTTCCACTTCTTGGGGTCGCACAGTCTTTTTCACTCTATGGCTACCACTTGCTAAGCACCTACTGTGTGCCCAGAATCCTCCTAGGCCTCTTCTTCTCACAGGCCTTTCTGAGGCACAACTGTGCACATCAGTGTACGATCCCCGTTCAAACTGAATGCTATTTTTTCTCAAGGAGCGTACTCCTACACAGTTGTGCGCCCGAGTACTGTGCCTGTGGGAGGGCTGGAGCAGGTGGTATCTGACACCGGTTCAGACTTGGAGCACCTACTCAGGGCCTGGTGTTGGCCCGGCACCCAGCAACTAGGGTTCTAGAAATCATTCCTGAGGAGGTACTGGCCCCAGTCGAAGCAGGCAGCAGGGGAGAGTAAATGTGATCTGACCCTATCACCTGCTGGGGGCTGCAGGGCTGGCTGTGGCAGGAAGAAAGAAGCAAGGGAGAATCTTTGTGGCAGCTTTGCTCCTTCCCGCCCTCCCCCATCCTCCCACAGAATTGCTTATTCCTCTGGCCAAATCCTGATTCTCCATGCCAAGGTTCCCCATGCATAAAATGATAATGTTTGTATCAGTGTCTGGTGAGGCTTTATATTCTCGTATTTATAGAGTATCCCAAACTTTTGCAGCAGAAAGTGACAATATGTAAGCACCTTGGACTGCTATGGACAATTCACAATTACTGAGTAGTGATTTGGGGTCAGACTTTAGAAAGGAGGTATATATAAATATGTATGTATGTCGCAGCAGCCCAGTAAAGTAATCTTGCTATCCCTGCCTAGCAAGGAAAAAGAATCCAGGAAAATTAAATAACTTTGTCAAAATGTATACAGGTGAATAGGGTCCAGATTGATTGTGATTTCCAAGTGTCCCCCTATGTGTCTAAGCCTCTAACACACTTTGGATTAAGTTTCCTTGGATCAAGCCTTTCATTTATTCAGTGAGCTAGGCATTCTTTCTCCACCCTTCTCTATGCCCTGAGTCTGTGCATCTGTTTCTCTCTCCATCTTTGGGTCTCCCTGTGATACGCACCCCCTAAGCCAGAAGGAGCCCCCACTCCCAGGAGACCTCGGCATCTACCCTGCTATGGGGTAGTCCATCTTCATGCAAACAGGCGAGTCTTGCGTGGCGAGGTCTGAGGAAGTCTGTTCGTCCTACACTATGACTCATTTGACAGTAAGTAACCAGTGCTTTGAGGCAGGTCTTCTGCTGCTGCCTTTAGCCACTCACCACTTGAGTCTTGTTCCTGGGAGCAGAACTCCTGCCTGATGATTGTCTCATCTGCAGTCCCATGGGCTTGACACATGGTGGCATTCAATGAATGTTAGTTGATTTCTGTCCATTCCCTCCCTTTCTGGAAATGGACCTGACTATTGACTCTCCATAACACCTTCTGACCCTTTCTGAGTGCTGATGTCTCCCCTTCTCCGCATCCATCCTCCTCTTTCCATTCCTCCTTCTCCTCAGTTAACCCACAGAAATCCTGGAGGATGTGACTTGGTGGATTACCTCTTTGGGGTCCTATGGGTAGGAAACAAAGTGAATCTTAAGCCCCAACAGTCGAGTTGGGTGACTAGATAATGATGAAGTTTTAGCTGCTTGGACTTAGCCAAGTTTCTGGACTCTCCTGAGCTTCCATTCCCCACAGTTAATCTCTCCAGGTCTTTCTCAGACCCTGCTGCTGCAACGTCGTCCGTGTCCTGTCTCCATAGACAGGTCCAGTAGACCCTCTGAGCATATTGTTTTCATTGACCAGTTTCTCCTCATCTCGACACTCTCCTCTCAGCTCTCACAATGCCACATTCACCTGGGTCCTCTGACCCCCCTCACCTGTTGCTGCTTGTCCTGGTCACTCTTCTAATTGTTAAAATAGCAGCTGACACTACTCAATGCTTACTGTGAGCCTGGCTTATGATGAGCTTTCTAGACACTGCTCTCTGAGGTGGGAGCTATTATGCCCCAATTGAAGATGAGGCACCAAGGCTCAGAGAGGGGACACCTCTTGCCCAGAGACATATGGCGTGTCGTCTGACCCTCACCAGGAACAGGGTGCTGTGTAGCCTCCTCTACTTCTGAAGTGCCTTTGAGGTCTACCTGGACCCACTTCTTCTGTCCACTCTCCCTGGGGAGCCCACCTGTTCCCTAAAGACCGTCCACGTGCGTCTCTCCACCCCCACTGTCATCCACCCATGCTCCTGTCCTGTGCTTCCAGCTGCCCCCTGGACAGTGACTCATGATATCTCAGACATGAAGTCATAGATAAGTCATCTTTTCCTCAAACCTTCTCTCCTCCATCTCTAACGTCATGTGGCTCTCTGTTCATCAAAAGACCAAATCAGAAAGCTCAGTGTCACCTTTGTCACCTCTCACTCATATTTCTCAACATGGCTTAAATGTCACTTTTTCTGGAAACACTTTTCTAGACTAGGTCCCCCTACTGGCTCTGCCCAGGCATCTTGCTGCCCTCGAGCATAAACTATCATGCTTCACAGCGAATCTCCAGTGGAAGGAGTCCTGCCTGTTGTGGGTCTCACACACAATGCCTTGTGCATCAGACACTTTCAAAGTGTGTTGAATGGATGAACTGCAAAATAGAGTTAATCATAGCTACTTCTTAATTATATTGGGGGACTGTGGAAATTCCATGAGATTGTACTTTACAAGCTATAAAAGTGTAGAACAAACCCCCACAATGGAAAAAAATTGGCATGGTTGGCCTCCTTGCTTTTCCAGATTCCTCACCCTCTTTCTGGGCCCACCATCTCTTCGACAGCCAAGATCATGATATACAAAAAGTCCCAGCAGGTGACTCCCCCTGAGATTTGCCCTGCGCTCTCTCACCTGAGACTCCTGTCTGAACCAGGAACTGCTAACTGGGTTATCTTCCATCATCATCTCTGTCCTTCTGCAACTGCTGCCCAAACTCACTCCCACCTTCCGTACCTACCTCTCCTCTAGTCTAATCCATCGGTCCTTCAGGTGGACTCTCCCCCCACTCTGTCTCCAACTCCACAGGGCTCTTGGAACTGCCTGTGTCCAAGGGTGAGCACCTCTATTCCAACCAATGAGTAGTCCCTTTCCCTTACTAAGAAACCCAGAGGTGGAAGAGGTCCAGACCTGAGTCCTCCTGGCCATGGAGAAGCTGATTTGGCAAAGAACAGAATATTGATAACTTTTTAAATTGACTCTCAATCAATGGGCTGCTGAGAGAGAGGAGTGGGAATTAAATGGAAAAGGAAAGACCGAGTACAGTGAGGGTAAAGATGTGGGGGGATTCCGTCTCCTGGCCACGTGGTTCCCTCAATGGCCCATCTCACTAATGCAGGATAACTTCTCTGATCTCAAAGAGATGGTGTCCCGTTCTTACCCAGAGTAACTCTGAAGGCACAAGTTTGGTCTCTTATGAATTAACTTAGAAACTGGCTGCTCATTCAGAACCATCTCTGAGCCTAAAATCACAAGCAATTTTATTTAAAATTATGGGAGAGTAGATCATTGTGTCAGCTTACAGTTCCAAAGTATAACAAAACCACAGTCACAACAAGAAAAACTACTCACTCATTCACATAAGGAGAGGGTGTCAAGTGCCCTTCTCCCCATGCCAACACCCCTTCCTTAGACCAACCCCCTCAGTGAGTTCTTGAAATTGCCCTGGATGATCCTTAAACTGACGTCAACTGTGTAAACAGGTGAGGGGAAGCCCTCACAGGGTCTGCGTGGACCATCCTCGCCAGGAGAGGACCATGTCTCCTTACCACATAGGACGATTTTACTGGAAGCCTAAACCCTGGAAGCTTCCAAACCTTGTTTGTAGGTTAACTTCTTCTGCTCTCCTGCTTCTCCTTATTTCCTGTTACATTCATGTAGAATTGCCATATCTAAACTCCAGAGAAAGTGTTGATTGCCTGCTCCCCGGAGACATTCTTCCCTTAGTCACCCAATGCTGGTACCTCCCCTGGTCCTGGTTACGCTTCCCCATCCTGCTCCACCCCCTCTGCTCCTGTGTGCACCAGGCTCGTCCCATCTAAGCCCTGAAACAGCATGGCTGGTCCAACATCAGGGCTACACCTACTGCATCTTTCTGTTTTTATGTGCAGTTTGAGGAAGTGGCAGCACTGTCATTAGGTGCATGTTTAAGTCTGAGTTTTAAATTCAACACCGACGAATAAGAGGGGGCTCGTGAGGATGAGAAGGTAGTGACACATTTTATAGTTTTTAAAGATATTAGTCTTGGAGCCTTATTTTTTCACCCCCCAAATCCTTGCATAATCACTAGTGAGAGAGATGAGCAGTGGCACCCTGGGAGGCAGCTGTCCAGCGGTGTTAGGGAAAGAGGTGGTTCAGAACTGAAGGGGAATGATCCAACTCTACAGTCTCATTAAGATGAGTCAGTGCAGCCCAGGGAATGCACCTCACTCAAGGCTCCAGGGAGAGCTGGTCTAGAGCCTCCTTGGGGCCCAAGGCCACCTGTCCAGGTCCAGGCAGGACTTGAATAGCAGCCACAGGGTCTGTGAAGAGAGTGGGAGGAAGCCAGGAAGGAGGCAGAGGAAGGTGCTAGAGACGCACAGTTTCAAACTGAGGGGTCAAGCTTGAGACATCTGAGGCATGGAGAGGAACCAGGTGGGCCTGGGGTGGGCAGCCTCCAGGCACCAGGAAGGAGCTGAGTCAAAGAGGCTTGTGGCCACTCTGCACAGTCCCTACAGCTGCAAGCCAAGGACAGAGTTTAGATTCATGAACACATGGATAGGACTTTGGGTCAGGTCAGTCACCTCAGCCAGGCCTGTGACTCACAGCCAAATCCAGACCCCGACAATGGGGGGATGAAGGGTGCTGATAGCCTGTACTGCAATCAACCCTCAGGACGGCCAGAAGGCCAATCTGGCCAGCCCTGTGCCCACATGGCCATGTCCCTTAGACTCAGTTCTGCTTTGAACAGAAGCGGCTTCAGAGAGGAAGGCCACAGTGCCCAGCCCTGTGATCCAGGGTCCACTGTGCCATGGTCAGAGCTCAGGTTCACGCAGACCCTCGTGGTAGCGGTGATGGGTATTCTGAGGAGAGCAGAGAGCTGGGAAATGGGTTGAACAGAGTTTACTATTTTTATTTTATGGATCCAGAGCTATCAGGGGTGGTAGCAAAGCATTTGTGCTACCGATACTATAATGGCAAACCTCTAAACGATTTTATTGCCAGTCTATTCAGAAGATTTTGTCACGAATCTTAAGTAAGTGACTTAACTTTGCTACGTGCCAGGCTAAACCAGCACAGTGCAAAAACATCTGGATGGAAATAAAATGCCTCTGTCAATTGTCTGGGTGTTTTGTCTACCTGACATCCAACAGCTGCCTTCCTGTAAAAATTTGGATGACACACTACATTTTTTCATTTTTCATTCAGATCACAAAATCTTACCTTCCTGTTTAGCAGGAACTTAAAGGTCATCTAATCCCTAATATTTGGCATAGCCTCAAATAGCTATTTGTATTATTATGCAAATCAAAAATGCTAAGATATGGGTGTGTGTTGTGTCTAATTATACACATTGTATCTTATTTAAACACATGTTTATTTTAACATTTTGTTCTCCTTGGTTGTTTAATTGAATTGTAAATGAATCATTTACATGGTAAACTAGATTATTATATGTATGAAAATACAATGAAATCCTGTAATTAGAGAAGACTTGATTTACCAAAAAAAGAAAAAAAAACCTGCAGGTGTGTAATGGTGCACGCACCTTGAGGCCTCCTGACCAGACAAAAGGTGTGCCTTACCTTTTCCACCCATAGACCTACCTGCCGAGCTTCCGAAAGAGAGTGTATTGCAAAGAAGTCTGCCTCACCTCTTTTTCACTCCCTTCCTTATTCATTCCACTTAATGAGCTCACGCCAAGGTGTCTGTTCTGAGACAGAGACTGAAGCAAAGTGAGGGCACAGAACTGTGAAATTCATTAACTCCAGAGATCTGTCTCAGCATCTGAATCTTACCCATCCAGATGGCCAAGGCCTCATCCCGCCCCAGCCCCCTCCGTATCCAGATCCTCCAACCCAGATCCATGGAGGAGGTAGGCTGAGGAAGCTTCTCTACATGTTCAGCTCCTGGTCTAAAGTACATGTTCAGTTTTCCCTGAGAGTCTGCACAAAGCTCTTCATTTTTTAGGGCTGCTCTTTTTGGACAGCAGCAGAGAAATGGGTGGAGCCAAAGTAAGATATAGGAACAAGTGGGAAATATTTTCCAAACTAAATAATGTGAGTGTGTGGAGTTAAAATGCTGGTCAGAAAGTAACGGAGTTAGAAGGTCACCAAAAGGAAGAAAGGGTGAGATGAGATGGGGAGTCACGGAGGCAGAGAGATCCAGGAGACTGTTATGGAGGGCAGGAGATGCGGGAGGCAGCTCTTAAATTTGCAGTGATGAAACTTATCATGGGATGGACAGAGGCATAGTAAATCAGCCGGACATCAGCACGTGCTTCATGCCTACTGTGTGCAGAGGGAGAACGGCAGGGTGCTAGAAGATTGTAAAAGTCTTCCAAGATGAACTTGAAAACCAGTGGAGGAGACCACTGCACACTTAGGAAGGAAGCAGAATGGGATCAGGTAATGAAGATAGCTGTGACCCACATGGGCATCAATACACGATATGCTCAAAAAATAACTCAGGCTAAGTGGTTCTGTTGGGAAGTGTGGTCCTGTGGGAGGTGCCTCCTTGGCACCCTTGGCTGCTGAGTTTGTATAGAGAGCTCTCCTGTTCTCAAGTGCATTTCCAGAAAGACCTGGCCCTGGTTTCTGCTTAGTTCTTCTGCACCTCCTCAGTCAACCACGCCAACCCTGCTCCTCTCTTCTTTCCCATTCCTACTTCAAAATTCCCCCAGCTCCAGGGAAGTCAGGAGGTCTGGAAATTGCTCTTTTTTCTTAAGGGGGTCCTAAAGTATCTGCTGTGGTCTAGGATGTATTGATTTAAAGCTTATCTCCATGAGGGCAAGCTTGTATCCCTGGTTCTGTGGTGTTGAGTGGATTCTGTCTTAATGAACTAAACTGCCACACAACATGCACTGAATGAGTGTGAGGCCCAATCAACAGCAGTTTCTCTCTCGCCCACCAAGAAGTTTTTGAGCCAGACCTAGGTTCCCAGTCTTCTGCATTTCTCCTTGGTGGCCTCGCATGCCCCAGGGCTGGGCACCTTCTTCCAGCAGCTAACAAAGCAGGTGTGCCAGGCAAGAGGCATAGCAGCTTCCTTAAACTGCCCCAGAGGTGACCATGTCCGTTCTGCTCAGGCAAGCACTAGTCATAGCACTGCCCACCATGCAGGGCAAGCAGGGAAATGCAGGCTCCTCACCTTGTTAGGCTGTTCAGGAGGAAAAGCCATTGGCTGCCGGTTCTTCCACAGCCACATCATTCTAGCTCCTCCTCCTCCCATATCAGAGAGGAGGACCAGGGCTCCAAGAAGGACCTCATCAGGTAACCTTGCCAGCAGGTGGTGGAGTGGGTAGGAGGCTCTACTGCCCAAACCCCAGCTCCCTGCACTGCCCACTCCTCCCCCCAGCCCTGGGCCTGTGGGAGGATTGGGGAGGGAGTGTGAGAGTAGAGGCCCAGTCAGGGCTTTTTGTCTGAATCCGAACATGGCACTGTGAGCCATTACAATAGACATTCCAGGATGACATCACGTGCATTTCTGAAAAACTTTGCATTCTTCAAAATCACACTCTAAAACTAATAGGAATTACAGGAGAATTAGGCTTAGAGGCAGCTACATCAAAGCAGGGAAGTAATGGGACTGAAGAAATGAAGGGGTCGTCCCCAGATCACGCTAAGACTCTGACGATCCTTGTGGAAACACAGTGGTGCTGATGGACACCATGTGCACCAGGCTCACCGTCTGTGGACCTCAGCACTGGCCCCACTGCTTAAGACTGGCTCATCCGCAGTGAAAATGACCCAGACAGCTCCTCTGACTTCAAGTGAGGGATCTTCTAGAATGCTGGCTTTCTTCACAAGACTCTTAGCCATGTGCCTATCTTTGACCTTGAGCTTTCTTGCTAGTGTGTGGATAGATCCTGCCCTTGCCAGGTGGGAAAGGCTGGGTACATTGCAGGGAGGAGTGTACCAGGGGTCCATCTGTTTAAAAAATGGTCCTAAGTGTAGTCTTTTTCATCCATAACTTCTTTTGTAACACAGAGGAAAGGCCTTTGTTTTGGTCAGCTCAAGTCAGGCCAAGCTGCATGACCACACGCACTCTCAGTGGCTCATGGTAGCACGGTCATTTCTTGCTCAGGTAACACAGTGGATTGGCTCAGCTCTGTTCTGGGTCTTCCTCATTCTGTGGCCCAAGCTGAAGATCACCCTAACTCCTGTACATTGCTGGTCTCAGGCCGAGGGAAAAGGAAGGTGGAAGGACCACAAGGTAACCCTTGAAGCCTCAGCTGAGCAGGATCCCCTGTGGCCCATGCTCCTATTCAGGGCCCAGATGGAGCCAGGTGTCAGGACAGGACTCTCCTCCTCCCAGGGGAGGCAGGGAAAGGTGGAAGGTCACCCGCTCCTGTGTCTTCATGGTTTCTTCCCCGCATGGCTAACTGGCTGACCAGCTGACCGGCAGACCCTAAGGCAAAGCGAATAGACTTCTGATCCTCTTCACTTGAAGCCACCTTTCTCAGGAAAGGAAGGCCTTGGTGCAGAGCCTTTAGCAACTTTCTTAAGGCCTTCGTCTGTGGCTCAGCCTGTGCCTTTTATTGTAGAAAGGGTGTTCTGAAAACACTCCTGAGCTCCCCCAGGCCTAGGGAGCCAGGGGAGAGCAGGGGTGCAGCCTGGAGGGCTGGAGGCCAGCAGGAGAGGGAGCTACTGCCAAGGCCACAGCACCCACCTCTGGAGTGGCCAGAGCCCCACAGCCAGTCCTCCTCCCACTCCCCATCAGCCCCACCCACCCTGGCTTGAGCAAAGAAGAAGCCAGAGGACAGCGAGCTGGGCCACACCCTCTGTGGGGTCACCAGGCTGCAAAGCAGGGAAGGAAAGAAAGAGAAGAAGAGGGAGAGAAAACCCCCAGACATCTGCCCTCACCAGCAGCCCTGTGCCCTCCATCTCCACCACCGCACCTTGTGCACCTTCGGGAGGGAGAGGAGGGCTCGCCCCCCTTCTGCACTCCCTAAAGTGCATTCACTATAAAAGTCACTGATGCAGTTTAAGTTCCAAAAAGGAAACTCATAGCCTATTCTGAGCACCTAAAGAACAAGCAATGTCTCCAGGTCACTGGGGTCTGGGAAGCTGCTGGACACGTGCAGGGTGGTGGGGATTGTGTGGGGTCCCTCCCCTACACATTCCCTTTACATTATTTTTCTTGAAACAACCTTAATCTAACAAAAAATGTCTAAATACACTATGAAGATAACTGCTTGAGGGCAGGTTGCAGTCACAGGGCTCCACTGCATCTCCCTGCACAAGTGCGGCACAGCCACCTAAACCCCGGACCCTCCTGGGCCCCTGCGGCCAGCCCACTGGTCCCTCCAGCCTTTCAGCAATGTCTATGAGAGCAAAAGGGTCTAGTTTAGAAATACTCTGTGCATTTGGTTATCGCACATATTTAATCTTCTTCAGTCTATGACAATTCCTGTGTCTTTCCTTGATTTTCTGTGACTTTGACACTCTGATGAGTACAAGGCAGATATTTTGTAAAATAACTCTCAATTCGAGATGACTGATGTTTTCTCCTGATGAAGCTCTTGCCTCTGACAAGACAATCACAGATGCGAAGCTGTTCTCGTCGCACCCGCCACGAGGCACAGGGTTTGCTGGATTTCCATTTTCCTGTACTGGAGATACTACCTTTGATCACTGGATCAAGGTGGTATAGCAAGTCTTCTCCATGCTAAAGCTACTCGCTTCCCACTGCAATGGGAGGATCTTAGAGACTATGTGAAGATTTCAGTTCTCTTCAAACCTGTAATTTATTCATGGGTCTCCGAAGGCTTTATAGATTCTTGCACTTCAGTGTTATGCACCAGGTTAGAATCCATTGCTATCGTTATTTTGATACTCAGTTGTCCCAGACCTGCAGTGGGACCTGCCCTTCTAGCTGGCTTCTTGGACCTTTGCTGGGTCCCCATCATTCCTCGTACACTCCCTCACTTTCTGCTGTCCCTCTTCTAGGCTGGTTGTGTTTTGTTTTGTCCCATCCTGACACAGCCATATCTCCAGGACCACTGGGCTTGTTTAGTGGAAGTGGAATGCAGAGGCCAAGGCCTGTGCATGAGTGTGAATGAGGAGTGCTCACAGCTGTGAGGGAGCTCTGTGCTCAGGCCCCCTGGTGGTGGAAAGATCTAGCAAACCAGACCTCAACTTCTTTGTCTTGGTATTTACTTCTCCATCCATCGCTCTGTAGTAAAGAGGATCCTTCACACCACTGCCTGCAATTCCAATCCACCACACCCCTGGGTCCATCTGCCTTGACTCAGCCAGTGACCAGCTGGGTCCCGTATCCTCTGGTTATTGGCTTATTCTGTCAGTCTCCCCGATGGCCACATTTCCTGCTCTTGCTGGCGCTCTGCACTCGGAGGACCTGCTGTAGGTGTTCTCCTAGTTCTTTTATAGGAGCCAGGCGGTTTCTGCTTTCCGTGTATATTGCTGACTTTCCTTGGACTGAGGTTCAGATGAAGTGCGAGGGGTTCAGCTTAGGGGTTAGTGCTATTTTTAACTCTGTGTAGGTCCAACTGTTTCAGCACCATTTGTAGAAAAGTCTTTTCTCCCCCCTTGACTTGCCTTGGTACCTTTATAAAAACAAAACAAAATACCGTCTATGTGGCTCTAGTTGTGGACCCCATGCTTCTCCATCGAGCTATTTATCTAGTTTTATGCCAGTACTACACTGCTTTGATCATCTGGGGTCTACAATAAGTCAGCTGGAGTCCTCTTCATTTTTCTTCAAGTTTGTTTTGACAATTCTAAATCCCTTTGAAAATTAACTTTATGCTTACAAAATAAATGCTTGTAATTTTGATTAGTATTACATTTAATTACAGATCAAGTTGGAGAAATTGGTATCTTAACATCTGAGTCTTCCAATTTGTGAGAATGGTGTATTTATCTCATTACTTAGGTCTCTAATGTCTCTCAAAAGAATTTTGTAGTTTTCAGTAAGGGGATGTGCAGTTATTTTGTTGAATTTAAAATTTGTTAAATTTTTGTTAATACTATAATAACTGGAATCAGCTTTTAGACTTTCATCTGTTTTGCTTATTTTGAAGTTCTGTTATAAACCACACACATTTAAAATGATTGTCTTCCTACTGAATCAAACTTTTTGTCAGTAGGAAGAAATGGTCTTTTTTATCAGTGGCAATGCTCTGTCTCAGAGTTATATTGACTGATATTAATATAAAACTTTGATATTTTCTTCATGATAGCTTTTTTCTTTTCTTTTCTTTCTATTTTTTGTGGTATCTGTGATTGAACTCAGGGGCACTCAACCGCTGAGCCACATCCCCAGCCCTATTTTATATTTTATTTAGAGAAAGCATCTCACTGAGTTGCTTAGCAGCTTGCTTTTTTGCTGAGGCTGGCTATGAACTTGTGATCCTCCTGCCTCAGCCTCCCAAGCTGCTGGTATTACAGGCCTGCACCACTGAGCTTGGCCATGATGTCTTTTTAAATTATTTTAGATTTGACCTGTGTCATTCTATTTACAATGAATCTTCCTTTTAAAATCCACTCTGATGGTCTCTTCCTTTGAATGGAAGGTTTGTTTCCATGTAATATTATTCATATACTATATATACTACATATTATGTAATATGCTACATATGCCATAAATCATATATACTATATAGCACACACACACATATATTCAACATATCAACACAGTTTATGTCACATATTGTATATCCCTCAGGTTGTCCCTCTGAAGTGGTGACCCGCTGGAGCACTGACCTACCAACTTCCCTCCGCATAGTTCTGCTGATTAAGGGCTAATTCCTCCTGTGAGGAGCTGCCCCTAAGTCAGTAAGTGAACAACAGAGGCTGACAACTTGGAATCTGCTCTGCAACAGTAGCCAGGTCTTTGCCAATCAGAATGACCGGCACTGGCCCATCCATCGCAGGTGTCTCCACAATGAAATAAGGCAAAGGCGTCTGTCTTCCTGCTTCTGTTTTCTCTGTGTGTCTTCCTTTTCTCTGGCTATTAATACAGCCTGCACATGTGGTGGGGTGGTACATTCTGAATTGCTGCCAGATTCTAGAATTGCGAGGAAAAGCCAATGAAGATCTGAAAAACTGGATTCCTTATAACTGTCTTTTAACAGGGTTGCTTTTGGGCTGCCACTTCCCCAGACTTCCGGGTGCCCCGGTGGGTGGGTGGCAGCCTCCTGAGGCAAAAGAGAAGAGACTGAAACATGTGCTCGAACAGGTGCCCAGAGCCGGGTGCTGACCTATGCATCCCTGCACTGAAGTCAGGTGGCCAGAGGAGGCGGCTCAGGGACCATACATATTGGCTCCACCCCTGGCCCCCCAGGCCAAGCTTCCAAGGTGGCCCCACCCCCATGAGCCCCAGTCCTCAAGGGCCCCCTATGGCTCCTGGTCACAGTCACGGTCTCCAGGTGTGGCAGGCAGAGTCAGACGCTTTGGTTTTAACTGGCAAGGTCTCAATGCCTGCGGCCAGTTCCAGAGGCGTGGGCTGCAGCAGCCCCTCCTTTCTCCATAATGGCTGGATGGTGCGACTTGGCCAGGGCCACACCAAGAGCAGAGGGCCCCGCTGTGTGTTCCCAGCCCTAGTCCTCCAGGTCAACCAGAGGCGGGGCTGAAGATGTCCCTTTCAGCTCTCCTCTGTGAGTCTTCCCATTCCCCAGGGTCTGGCAGGCCACCTGAGGTTCACCTGGGCTGCATTCCTGGTTGGAGCCATCCTCCCAGGTTCTTCCTTTTCACGGGGGCGCCCAGGCCAACTCCATGAAGAACCAGGCGGGGTGGCCCCTTCACAGGCCATGTTTCCAGGAGGTATCCCCTCCTCAGAATGAATGCCACGGGGCCTCCCTCCCCTGCTGGCTTGCCGTGTCTGACCTGAAGCCCAAAAAAGAGCATGTGCACCCCAGAAGCCTCAACAGGTTCTGACTTTGGATTCACTGCTGAACTGTAAATTCCAAAATATCTATTGAAAGAAACAATACAGGCAATTGTACAAAATCTGTGGTACAGTTGCTTCACTCTGTCCTAGGCCACCCCTCAGAGCTGTCCTTGGTTCAGGCCACCTTGGCACTGGAATTACTGTATTCCACAGGATGCTGTGGTTAAAAACAGTACTAAATCACTTCTGTGTTTATTGTCAAGACACTGTTGAGGACATTGCTCACCACGTTTGTTGAATTCACCAGAGAATTTTCTCTCAATTCCTCTTACTAGGAAGGTTATGAACAACAAATTTGTTATATACCTACTGTTTTTGCTTAAGGACACCATGAACTCTTCATAATTTGTGTTCTCCTCTTTAGAGTGATTTCAAGAAAGCTCCAGGTCAAACTTGGGCACACCCAGCCCCTTTGCAGGATATTCCTAAGTAGAGCTGGTGACAAGTGGTCTATCTTCCAACTTCCTTCCCCTCATTTTTATCTTCACATTGATTTTGCCTTTATTTGGTTTTCATCATTTGTGCATTTGTAGAATCTGCCTTATGCCTTTAAAAAAATGGGAGTGAATGACCTTGAATAAGAAGAGCGGAAACAGGAAACAGGCGGGCAGTCCCTGGAGCATGGAGGGCTGTAGCTGGGGCAGGCTTGGGACCCCAGGCAGCAAGGGGAGGCAATGCCCTCTGAGGGTGGCCAGGAAGTGGCCGGGCCTTCTGAGGACACCTTGAGTGTCCTTGCGGAGGAGGAGGGACTGCCTCCGCAGCTGGAGGAAGGTCCACAGGGCACCAGAAGATGTCCTTTACTTTCTATCACTTGAATCAAACCGACCAGTTTTCACTTTGCGGTTTTTTGTCACAGAACTGGCTGGAGAAATTCTAAAGTGGGAAGACTTAATTGGGCATTGCTTATTTAGCGTGAGAATCTTCCACAACCTTTTTTCCTGAAATTAGTGTCAGGTTCCCATGATCAAAGCTTTCCTGCTTGCACATGAAACTCACTCCTCTTGTTCCCAGAGGCCTGGACAGACTCTCACTCTGAGCTTTGCCTACGTGGGGACCTCCAGGGTTGGGCAGTGCCTCACAGTGCATGGGCCCTGAGTGACAGCAGCACCCACCTGCATACATCTCCAGAGCAGCAGAGGTGGAAGTGGGTGCCTGCAAAATGTCACCTGGACACACATTGAGGCTGTTCCATTCCCTCCCCCACCAGCAATCAGAACCCAAGAAGTTTTCTAATTTCTTTGTCCTGCCAGAATAGGCACGGGCCTCACTGTGCCAGTGGCAATTATCCCTGATTGCTGTGAGAAGAGGAGGTGGCAGCTGTCTGGAGGCAGGAGCTTTGCAAGGTGAGTTTTAAGTCTCTTCTCAGCAGGTATCCAGGAAGAGGCTTCAGACACTCTACCAGCTTTTTAGAAAATCAAACTCAGCAAATTCCAATTAGCTGGTTTCCCTGCCTAAATATCCTGTGGTGTGCACAGGCATGCTGGAAGCTGTCAAGGGTGGAAACGGTCTGTTAGAAGTTCACGGAGCCAGCTCAGGAGCATCTCCTGAGAAGCACTGGGCTTTATAAAGCAGAGTCAAAGACACACACCATTTTAATCTTCATGCCACTATCAGCCAGGCATTATTAATTTCAATTTATAGATGAAGAAACCGGGTCTCAGAACCTGATGGCACTTGTCAAACTTGGATCATGAAGCCGATCAATGACAGATAGGACCCAGTCTCAGGCCTAGCTATTTAAGTTCTGAGCTTTATTATTGAACTTTCTCTTTTAGACTGAATGTTTATCAGCTTTTTGTCACTGTAACAAAATAACTGAGAAAATTGTCTTATAGGAGGAAAAGTTTATTTTGGCTCTGAGATTCAGTCCATAGTGGCTTTGGTTCCACTGCTATAGACCTGTGGCAGCACAGGGCATGGAGAAGAAAATACACTCACCTCAGACAGCCAGGAAGGAGAAAGAGGGAGAGGCAGACGGAGGGAAAAAGGGGAAAGGGGCTGGGACAGAGACAGTCCCCAAGGGCATGACTCCAGGGACCTACTCCCTTCAAAAGGGTTCCATTCAGTTAAAGCACCACCTCTGAACCGCCCTGAGGACCGTGCCCTCAGCACTCAGACATGGGGACACCCCAGGTCCAAGCCACAGCAGAGAGATGCAGAGCCATTAAATAAACACAGGGGTTCAACACGTTTCTCACCTCACAGCTTCCTTGGTCCCTGGCTCGCAGCCTTTCCCTCCCGTGTTCTCCCCTCAGCCTCATGCTCCACTTCGGGCTTCCACTGTCCCCTCACAACATGAAACACACTTTGCTTTTGCTTTGAACCTGTCCCACGACCAGGAGGGCTCTGGGGCTTGGCCAGGGAAAAGGCAGAAATGCGGCCACACCACATATTGCTCAGCCAGGTAACAAGGCCAGGCCACCGAAGGCAGTCAATCGATGTTATTTTTACTCCCCTAGGTCTACAGGCAGAGCTGTGGAAATAATTCAGGAAGACTGAAAACCAGGGGCCCTGCTGTGTGACTTAGCAATGACAAGCCCTCTGGAGGGTTTTTGCTATTTTTTCTTTGTTCTTTGGTTGATTTTTTGCCTCACTGAGACAGGTGAGGCTGAAGGTCTGCTAGCACTAACAGTCACTATTGCAGTAGAAACCAGGTCATTAGCACTGCTTTTGATTCGGTGTAGAAAATGCAAACACGGGGAAATCATAGCAAAGAAGAATATATTCTTTAGGGCTGATCTTTGAATCAAGAGAATAATATCCTTTCATTCTCCACCATTCTTTGAGAGAGAACAGTGTTTGGACACAGTGTGTAAGCAAACATTATTAGTTGAATTGATTAGTTAATTATGTGAATTGAAATACCCAAGAAATCCAATATTCCTCACCTTAGTTTCAAACCTTAATCAACATCTGAAAACATCTGTGCTTTGTCCATATGCTAATTACACATCAGCTACACTCTAGGGTCCCATGCCACCTTCAAACTGTATTTCACAGAAGCTGAGGTCTCTTGGACAGAGTATTTTTGTTAGAATTTGATACTGTTTACAGAAAGGTAATAATTCAAAATAAAAAGAAAAGCTTCATTAAGGATATGAACAGGCAATGCACAGAAAATAAGTGAAAGTGACTGTTAGCCCTTTGAAAAGGTGCCCAATATCACTTTTTCTTATCACAAGATGAATGTAAATTGAAACTACACTAAGATACCATTGCTTGCTGGTAAAGTTGGCAAACAACTAAAATGTGGCATGTGCTCTACTGGTGAGGCAACTGTGATGCAGGAGGGCCCTTCGGCACTGCTGGAGGGAGGGGAGAATGGCACAACTCAGACAAAGAGGAACTTGGCCAAACCTAGCAGAAAGATACCATTTGACAAAGCAGTCACCCTGGAAGTTAGTCTTTTGGAAATCGAGATTCTACAACACTATCCAAAAAACATACTATCAAGAATAGCACAAGACAAGATGCACAGGTACCATTGCAACACTATTGGTGATAAAGACTAGCAGCAGCTGGAACCAATGGGTCAATAGTTAAATAGGCAGAGCTTCCACCACACAGCAAAATACACTGTAGAAACACTGAGGAGGGTCTCTCACTACAGTGAGACAGTGTTGAGGGAAGCAAAGTGAAGAAAAACATGCATGATATGCTACCTTTTATATAAGAAAGAAAAAATAGCTGTCTATGGACTAAGACCTCCAAGACTATGAGCTCCCAAATAAAACTTTCCTTTAAAATTGTTCTTGTCTGGTCTTTTAGTCACAGAAGTGAGAAATCTGACTAAAACACAGGTCATGAGACCTTCCTGTAAGAAGTGCCCTCCTGGCTACCTGGAGGAAAGAGCATCCCCCCTCCAGGACTATGAGCCAAGAAGAATCCAGACAGGCCTTCCTAAGTCCCTTGTTTATCACTGTTACCTCATATCCTTTTGCCTTCAATCATATTTCTCCATGACTGACCATTCCTCATCAAGTTCACTATGAAAATCACTTTAATTTAACTGAGTTCCCATTTTGTTATAAAGGCTCTCAAGTCATGTGGAAGTTATAATTTGTATGCTTTTCTGTTTTCTGTTTTGATTTTTGGTTATAAAATCTTAATCATGAACCCAAGATGAGTAGAAAACATTTTCCTCCTCCACATTAGCATTTCTGCTTTTTGATAGAGGGAATAAATAATACATGGCATGATGAGTACGGTTCTGCTATGGACTGAGGTTGAAGAAGCTGCATCTGTGTACCAAAGACCCTACAGACGTGTGACCTTGGCTAAGTGGAACATCAGAGGTGTGGTGTAGATTGGGAGCCAAAGTTATCTTGAGCTACTTTTGTCCCTTTTAACAGTCACTTCTTATCAACCTCTGTATCTGACACCCTTGTGACTTACAGAAGAAACTCTCAGAATGTATTGCTAAGCTTGAAACACCTCTAGCCTTTACCAACCTTAAAGCTGAGAATACTTAACCCTGTGGAAGAGACTACGCCATCTCACTGGGGTTTGCCTGCTGGAGGACCTCACACATGTATTTAGTAAGCACACTGACTCATGACTTTTTATTCTGTGACTATGAAAGTTCATGTAACCTCTTTCACAGTGGAACGTCATCCAAACTAACTTGAATCTGTGTTTCAAGGCCATGGTCACACTGATATTTGGCTCAAAGTAAACTATTTTCTTATTTCCTTTAAAGTTGAGTTATTATTTTACATCAACAATTTCGAAGAAACTGGTCCCATTGGTAGTGTGGGGGAAAAGGAATTGGGTACTCTGGGACAATGGTGTCATGCTTAAGAGTTTCTGTTTACCCTTTTTAACTTCTAAATTTGAACTACAGAAATACCTATCCTACACTTCTATAAATATCTTTGTCCCTATACTGGGGAGACAAAATATGCATACACAGCTTCACTACAAGATGGAAAATGTGACATGCTCTGAGGCAGAGGACAATTGTCCTGGGCCGGGCTGGAGAATCATTAGGCAGGAGTTAGAACTTATGTTTTTATGTGTGTCTATTTCTCTATTTTTAAGGTACTGAGACTGAACCCAGAACCTCACCATACCAGCAGGTGCTCTACCACTCAATGTCCTAGTGAAGCCAGACTTTGAGAGCAAGCTCCATTCTCCTCTTCTCCTGGCAGGTGGCATCAGGTCAAAGTGTGGCACCTGGAAAATCCAGCTTCTTCCTCTGGTATTGAGAGTGTGTTACGGCTCTCAGGGTTGGAGCTCAAGATGGGGGTCCATGCCCACCACTGTTGCCATGGACACCATTGCTCACCACCAACTTTTCCCTGGGTTCTTGTCTTACAAACCCGACAACAGAATCCAAGGGTAGAAAGAGCATGATTTATTCATGTGTGAAAAAGAACAGAAAGTATAGCTAAAATGAACAAATAAAATTAGAAAACAGAAACAGAACTCTCACAGGGACAACAGGTGAGCCTAATAGAGGTTGCTGCCTGAATGTGCTAGTCTAGGAGGCTTCTCTACACTTGGGTTAACACCATTGGTCCAAATTCATGCTCATCAGGGCTTGAGAAAGTGCCATGCTACTGGCTAGCCCTACAATACCATTCAGCTCTGCCTCACTTGTTTTATACCCATTTGTTGGGAAGCGAGAGGTTTGTGAAATTGGGGATGTTGCAGGGTGGGGGTGTATGTAGAGCAGGTGTCCACACCAGGCCAGCTTGCCCTTGTGAGGTGACAGGTCTGCACCCTCTGGCTCCCAGCTCTTCAGACCCACACTGGGATGGTGGGTTCTGTGGCCCTCCAGGGCCACAGCTCCAAAACAAGGACTTAGCTTCATTGTTTAAATATACTTCAGTGGCACTAGAAGGAGCTTCTCACCTCTGTGTTCAAGTCGTGTTCAGAGCACTGTGGCCTCTGACATTTTGTTTTGGTTGGGGGTAGGTTAAAAACAGGTCCCAGAAAATGAGAAAAGTTGAAAAAGGCTGTTGACAGCATTTGGTAGAGTCAGGGTCTGAGGTCATTAGTTAGAGGTCTCTTAAGTGCTTGCCAGCCTCCTCTGTGACCTGTCCAACGTTCAGGTAGCTGTGCTGAACACCAGGGTGTGCCAGCAGGAAACAGAAATGTACGCTATTTTTAGCGAGTTCTAGTACCAATGCTAGATTCTCCTTGGAACCTGCTGGCAGATTTGCCTCTCAGCTCCCCAGAAGCCAATTTTATTTAAATTTCCCTCTTGTCTGTCATCTTAAATGGTGAAATGGACATTTTAGATTCTTCAAACTGCTGTGGTGGGTGAATAAAATCCTAAGGTGGCAGCCAACAGGGGCTGCATTGAACGTTTCAGGGTGGCTTTCTATTTCTTTATTTTTCCCTTGCAAAAAGTTAAGGACATAAAATTTCACAATTTCCTGGACAAGCACACAGGATCCTTCTACCTTTATTTTCTAAAGTGGAATAAAGTCTTAGTATAATTTTGATACAAATAATCTGTCTGGATTCACATTTGCTGTTTTATATCCCTGCCATATCACCTCACATTTGACTGTTTTGGAATAATATTCTCTTAAAGTCTTTATTGTAAGTTTAATGATGGCACACTTTCGTTAAATCCACAATTTCATTAAATCTATAATTCTGTTTAATCCACATTTAGTTATCCTCTCTCTTCAAAGATATTATACTGGGTTCAAAAGTTTGACAATTATTTTCTCACACAAGTTGTGAAGTCCTTCTCCACATGCTGTGGCTGCCCAGCTGCTGCCGGAAGTCTGCAATCCGCCTCCAGCTGCTTCCCAGATCTACCATGTTCTAGTTTTCCCTTCACTTTCTCTAGATTTATTTATTCTGAAGATTCATGATTTTCACTTCTTAAAAATTTTAGTCATTATTCCTGTAAATACTTCTACTCATCCTTTCTCCCTCCGTGCTTCTCTGCAGGGATTCCAATTAGACTTCCTTTTTTCCTTAGACTTTTTTTTTTTTGCTATATTCTAGGTAATTTCTTTAAAATCACCTTCCAAGGCAGTAATTTTCTTTTCAGATATAAATTTTCATTGAGGGTTTTGTCACTTCAAGAACAATTATATGTATTTTGTTTCTAGAAGTTCCTTTGTTTCTTCATTCTTGCTTAAGCAGTCACAGCTTGCTCTTTGTGGACTGTGCAGACACTTCATACCTGAAGTCCCAGCTTCTCACCCACAGCCCCAGTGCGACAGCCCTCTGGGGCAACTGCTGTTTGGGGACACTGCTTTTGGGATCTCCACCTTCTGTCACATTTCCCAGGCTTAACAAGCTTACTGTTTTGATGCTGATCTTCAGGAATCCTAGAGATCAAGGGAGGAAATATTCCTTTAGAGGACTGTTGCCCATTTTTGACAGTGCCCAGAACAGGTCACCAGCCTGGCACCATTTTCAGCCCCTGAGAGGGCAAAGACTCAGGCTCCAGCTCCCCGTTCTTTGTCTGTCATACCTTTCCTTCAGACAGAGTCAAGGATTCTAGTTTTATCTAGTTCTGGGGACTGAACTCAGGGGTGTTTTACTACTGAGCTACATACCCAGACCTTTTACATTTGAGACAGGGTTGCCCAGGCTGGCCTACAACTTGTGACCCTCCTGTCAAAGCCTCCAGAGTCACTGGGTGGGGTGGGTTCTGGGGTTGAACCTAGGGCCTTGTACAGGTTAGGCAAGTGCTCTACCCTGAGTTATCTCCCCAGCCCCAGAATGCCATTTTTTAAATATATATTATTTATTTATTTATTTGTTCTAATTAGGTATGTATGACAGCAGAATGCATTTTGATTCTCTGTACACAAATGAAGCATAACTTTTAATTTTTCTGGTTGGACACAATGTAGTGTCATACCATATGTGCAGTTATACATGTACCTAGGGTAATGAAGTCCATCTCATTCCACCACCTTTCCTGGCCCCATGTCCCCTCTCCTTCTCTCCCTCCCCTTTGCCCAGTTGAAGTTCCTCCATTCTTTCTATGCCCAGCCCCCATTATGAATCAGCATCCATTATCAGAGAGAGAACATTGGGCCTTTGGGTTTTGGGGACTGGCTTACTTCACTTAGCATAATATTCTCCAATTCCATCCATTTATCTGAAAATACCATGATTTTATTCTTTTAATGCTGAGTAATATTAATATTCCATTGTGTATATGTACCACAGTTTCTGTATTCACTAGAATGTTATTTTTAATTACATTTCAACACTAATAATTTAGACTGGGAACTGAACTGGTTTAAATAGTCAAGGCCCATATAGTAAGTATTCAGGTTTCACAGGACATACAATTGTCATTACTCAATTCTGCTGTTATAGTGTAAAATCAACCATGGATTATACTTAAACAAATGGTGTGGCTATATCTCCATTAAACTGTTGGCAAAACATGGGGCAGGTCAGCTTTGGCCAGAGGTTCATGGCTTGCCAATCTGTGAGTTGGACAGCATGTTTTACCAGTTAACTTACCAATTAACTTCTTGTATTTTATTCATTTTTCTTCTGAAGAACATCCTCTAGCAATTCTTTGAAAAAAGAGCCTGTAAGTGATAAGCTTTAAATGTTTTTATGGTCATGTGCTACAAAAATGGCATTTCGGTCAATGATGGACCATGTACATGATGATATGATAGTAGCCTCAGATTAACTAGTGACATAACCAACTTCACATAAGCACACTCTATGATGTTCACACAGGGACAAAACTGTGTACTGACAGTTTCCTTTAAGTGAAAAGATAACCCCAAAATGGCAGAAAATATTCACACATCATTTATCTGCCAAGAGTCAGATTCTGTACAGACGTCTCAATGATTAAAGAAGAAGCAATGTCTCCACAGCATGACAGAGCAAGTGCTGGTGTGCCAGTGGCACTGAGTTACCCACCAGGTCCAGCCACACTCACAGCAGGTTTCAACAGATAAAAGAGCTGTGTTTTGGAAGATGATGCCATCTAGGATTTTCATAGCTAGAGAATTCAAGGCCTGGTTTCAAAGAACAGACTGACTCTTTTAAATTAGGAGATAGTGTTGCTGATGACAAGTTGAAGCCAGTGCTCACTAAAAATCCTAGGCCCTTAATCCTCCTCTGCCTGTGCTCCATAAATGGGACAACCCTGGGATGGATGACAGTACATCTGTTTACAACATGGTTTACTCAACACTTTAAGATCTACTGCTCAGGAGGAAAAAAATTCCCGACAATGCACCTGGTCATGCAAGACCTCTGAGAGGTTGAAGACTAATGCTATTTTGATGCCTAATAACACCACATCTGCTCTACAGCCCATGGGTCAGAGTAACTTTTACTTTCAAGTCTTAGTAAGTCCCTTTTATAAGGTTATAGCTGCCACACAAAGTGATTCCTCTGATGGAAAATCTTCTGGGAAGGATTCATTATTCTAGATGACCCTAAAATACCAACACCCAGGAAGTTTGGAAGGAGTTGGTTGCAACCCTTGTGGTTGACTTTCAGGGTCTCACAACTTCAGTGAGGAAGTAACCTGATGTGGCAAAAACAGCAAAAGAACTAGAATCAGAAGTGGAGCCTGAATATGTGACATAATTCTACAATTTCATGATAAAATTTTAATGGATGAGGGGTTGCTTCTTAAGAGCAAAGACAGTGTTTCTTGAGATGGAATCTACTCCTGAAGATATGGGGAAACACCGCTGAGATAACCAAAGACTAATAATATCAACTTAGTGGATAAGGCAATGGCAGTGTTTCAGAAGATCAACTCCAGTTATGAAAGGAGTTATACTGTGTTAGAATCTGAATCCAAAATGTCCCCCAAAAGCTGATGTGTTGAAGGCTTGATCTCCCTGCAGTAGTGTTCAGTGGGGTCTCTGGAGGTGACTGTATCACGAAGGCTTTGGCCTCATGAATGAATTGTTTCCACTATAGCTTGATGGCCTGCTGGGTGGTGGTACAACCATAAGAGGTGGGCCTAGTTGAAGGTAGTAGATCATTTGGGGCATGAATTTGAGTGGAATATCCTGGTTTTGGACCCCTTTTGCTCCCTTTGCTTCCTGGCTGCCATAAGATAAGCAGCTGCACTCCAGCACAGGCTCTCTGCCACAATGTTCTGCCTCACCACAGTCCCTACTGAAAAGTGGCCTGAAACCTATGAAACTATGATCCAAAATAACCTTTCCTTCTTTGATCTTCTCAGGTACTTTGTCACAGTGACAGAAAGTGAACACGGTGGGTAAAGGCGTAACAGCATCCCATGAGAGTTCTTTCATGAAAGGACTAATTGATGTGCCAAATTTTTAAGAAATTGCTATATCCAACTTAACCTTCAGCAGTCATCGCACTCATCAATCAGCAGCCGTCAACATCTAGGCAAGACCCTCCACTATCAAAAGACAGACTCCCTGAAGGCTCAGATGATACTGGCATTTTTAAAATATTTATTTATTTTTTTAGTTCACGACAGACACAACATCTTTGTTTGTATGTGGTGTTGAGGATCGAACCCGGGCTGCACACAAGACAAGAGAGCTCGCAACCGCTTGAACCCCATCCCCAGCCCAATACTGGCATTTTTAAGTAATCAAGTATTTTTAAATTTAGGCATGTAGTTTTTTTTTTTTTTAAACACCCAATGCTATCACACATTTAGTCTAGTATAAGCGTAAGTTTATATGGACTGGGAAACCAAAGTCCATGTAATTTGCAATATGGGCACATATTTACTTTATGCAGTGATCTAGAACCAAACATACAACATCTCTAAAGTTTGCCTGCAAACTTCTAACTTCCTTAAACTTCTGAGGATATTACTGCTTTGTCTTCTTACAACCAGTTTGGTTGACAAGAATCCTGAGGTCAATCTGATTATCAACTGCCTTTTTGTAGGCAATTTACTCCCGTCTCTAATAATTTTTAAGGATCTTCTCCTGAAGATCTTCTTTATCCTGAAAAAGATAAAGCTACAGACAGCAGGTCCTTGTTATGATTTTTCTCTTACTTATGCCACTTGGCTCTCAGCAGGCCCTTTCTACTAGGAATTTCTCAATCTACTTTGTTCCTCAGTGTGGGCTGTACTGACAAATGTATTATTTTCAGTTATTTTGGGAGAGGAAAAGTAGACAGTGCTTGTGACTTTTTTCATTCCTGGGGGGTGGGTGGGAAGGTTATTGGGAATTGAACCCAAGCGTGTTCTACCACTGAACTAAATTCTCCAGACCTTTAAAAATTTTTTATTTTGAAACAAGTCTCAAAAGGCTGCTCAGGCTGGACTGGAACTTGCGCTCCTCCTTCTGCAGCCTACTTAGTGGCTGGGATTACAGGAATGCAGCAGCATCCAGCTTTAGTACTCTACCTTGAAACCTGTTTCCTGGCTTTGTTTTATCAGCACAAAAGAAAACAGTATGGCTTGATGTACTTTTTCTCTTTCATCTCTCCTGCACAAGCATCCAGGTTTCAATCAGGGAAAAATTCTTAAAATTCTTCAAATGTACTACTTCTTCATTTCAAATACATATTTTAACAAGTGCTATTCTTTAAATTTTCCTCTCCTCACTTCGTCTATTCTGAAACTTTCTCACTCTTTTAATTTTAATCTCTCTATAAAATTGCTCCAGATCAACCTGGGATTCTGTCCATCACAAATGGGGAATCTTTCTCTGTCCCACTACTCTGACTTCCACATAGCACCTTTCCTGAACATTCACATCCTTTACAACTCACTAAGAATACAACAACGTGGTTTCAGTAAAATGGCCAGGTTTTAGAACATCATTGTTATTTAATTACAGAACATTACCACCATACTCCAAAGAAACTCTGTATCCAGTAACTCCTCATCACCCCCTGGCAACCACAAATCTAGTCTTCATGTATTTGTCCTTTCTGGAAAATTCATACGTACACAGAATCATACAGTATGTGGTCATGTGTGTCTGGCTTTTTTCATTTATCATAATGTCTCCAAAGTTCATCCACGTTGTACATGTAGCACTCCATTTTCACAGCTGAATGATGATTCCCTTGTATAAATATACCACATTTTCTTTACCAATCTATCAGTTAATGGGCACTGGGGTCATATCCATTTGGAGGCTATCATGTCCAAGGTTCTGAAGGAAAACATTTTCAGTTCTCCTGGGTATAAACCTAGGAATGGACTTGCTGAATGATATGGTTACTGCATGTTTAAATTTTTTGAGGAACTGCCAAATTGGTTTCCACAGCAACAGTATCATTTTTTACATTCCTATCAGCAATATTTGAGGATTCAAATTTCTCCACATTCTTATTTGCCATTTATTGATGATACCATCCCAGTAGTATCCTTGTAATTTGTGTTAAGCATATTTTAAAATTTTTTCATGGTACATAATAATGCATCATAGTGGGATTTGCACATGTGCATAACATAATTTGGTCAATTTCACTCCCCAGTTCCTCCTCTCCTTCCTCTTCAGATCCCCTTCCTCTACCCAACTCTTCTCCCTTCTACTTTCATGAGATCCCTTTTTATCCTTTTTTCTCTCTACAAATGAAAGAAAACATGGCTAGGGGGCTGAATTATAATGTTAGACCTTCCTTTCTCTTTCTCAGAAAACCCAATTATTATTATGCTTATTTTTAATAGATAAAATGATTCCAAAGCTTGAATATGAAGTTTTTAAAGAAAAAAACACCCTGTTATTAGAAATATACAATCTACTGTTTCTTATTCAAACCTCTGGTATTAGATATGGGGGCGGGGAAAGGGAGTTAGAGGGCAGGATGGTATGTCAGGAGCATGGTATCTGGAATCAGAATGACCCAGTTAGGAACAACATTTCATTTCCTTAACAGGTGTGCAACTTGAGGGATGCTGATAGTGCTATTGTTTTGTATCTCTTTGAGAGTGGTTGATAAGGATTTCACAAGATGATAAACATAAAACATCCACTAAGTCGGTACTCAATAGTTAGTAAAGGAGAATTATATGTATAAAGAAAAACCTTTTCCCTTCAGAGTCTCATGACACACCTTAAGTGATTCTATGTAATCAGAGGGAACAAGGTCTCAGGTTGGACAGTCCTAAGTAAGAATGCTGTTTCTGCCTATGTTAAGTATAGTCTTGGCTCTGGTTCCAAAGGAAACTAAATTCTTTGTTCCTCCTCTGGGACTACTTAATACTCCACACTAGGTTAAGAACATCAGCCAGTGGGGGTCAGTCACTGGGTAGACACTTGATACAGTATGATATTTCCTTGAGTTATGTGGCCCCAAATCCTAGAATTCAGTCATTATCCAGCCAGGTGATTAACTTACATAATTTTTCTCCTTTTAAATTCTCATCTTCAAATGACTCCTTTTGCCAGAGTAAGCTTATTTCAAAAACTTTTTAAAGTAGCAAAACTTTATTTTTTTGTTAAAGGCTAAATTTCTTAGGTATCTGCAATGCAAATAGCCTCAAGATCTCCAGTATAAGTTCTTATATTTCATAATAGGAAGAAACAGATTAATACTCAAAATACCTTTATTGCAGGGTAGAGAATTACTAATTTATAACAGTCCCTAAAGCACAGTTTTTATAGAATATTGAACTTAAACGGCATGCCCACCACACCATCAAAAAACAGAATTAGCTTCAAAAGGAAAAAAGCAGGAATGCCAAGATCTTCAACCACAATTATTTTTAATCTATGAAACAGAGTTTCCTTACAAATTACATAGTCTTTAGAGTAGTGACATTTATCATTGATGTGATTTATGTGTTTAATACGACTGTAGTCAGAAGGGAAGTTGGGCCTGTTATTTTTCCAGAAGTTGAAAAAAGTACCATCATTAAGACAAAGAAGAGAAAGATTTATACCCATCTTTTTGGGACATGTAAGGTGAGAGTGAGGTCTCACAGTTGGAGAATTTGTGGATATTGCTGGAGGAATTGGGATGCTTTCTAGTAAGTGGGTAATCCCTCTTCCTCGAACCCTGCTGTTTTGGCCTGAAATTTTCACCCCAGATGGGTAATCACCTAGGATATTAAAAATATAATAAAAGGAAATGTAGTGATTTTTCTCTAAAGATTACTTTAATTGCTGACTCTCATCCTACTGTATGCCTCTAAGCCTAATTTAAATGGATAATAAAAAGAAGAAATTCTATGTAAAGGCAAAGGCAGAAAAATGTTCCCTTTTGTTTTTAGAGCAGAAAATCCTAATTGAAGTTCTTCAAGCACCACTTGAAATTTTATGTTACTAGCTTTTAAAGTTTCTCATATCCCAAAAGATATATGACCACATCAAAATTATACAACCATAGTGGCTACAATCTTTTTTTCTAATACCTTGAACAAAAGTCTGAGGAATAAGTTATACTCCATGAAAGTGATAAAAAAATGTACATATCAAATTGTATAATGTGCTAATGCAAAGCAAAACACTAATTCAACAAGTTTCCTATATCCTAAAGCTTATCTAGGAACATCTGATGCTCAGTAAGCTGGGACCTTAGTAAGATTTAAGCCCTAAAACCTCTGTGATGTACATTCTTATAAAATTTAAGATGCTTACCAGTGGCTGTGTTTGACCTTTGTTCCTGATTAGAAGAGTGGAAATGGGAGAATCCTGGACTCTCAACCCTTAGCTTCTGTAAAGTAACAGGAAAATACCAGGGGTGGGGGGAAATGTTTATTTCTTATCAAATATTGGATGGTCTACTTCAAATTACTCTTTACAAAGGCAAACTAAGACTCAAATAGTTTTCCTGTGTCTATCAGCTTTTGCTGCAAAAAGAAGGAGAGATATAGGGTACTCTGGAGGGACATTAGGAATTACAGGGTCCTTTTTTTTGGTACTGGTGATTGAACTTAGGGGTACTTAACCACTGAGCCACATCCCCAGCCTTTTATTTTTTTGTATTTTAATTTAGGGACAGGGTCTCCTCGAGTTTCTAAGTGTTCCACTAAGTTGCTAAGGCTGGCTTTGTAGTCAAGATCCTCCTGTCTCAGCCTTCAGAGTCACTGGATTGCAGGCATGTGCCACTGTGCCCAGTAATTCTTTTTTTTTTTTAAAGATGAGGTTGTTGGCCAATAAGATTCAGAACAGAGGGAAACCCTCACAATACAAGAAATAAGAATAAGTTATTGTGTTATGTCCTTGATTAGTAAGAGAATGAGATCTAATATATAAACAGATTGGTTTTAGGTAGAAAACAGACAATCCACTCATTAATACAGGAATGAAAGCAGAGGACGTGGTGGGTGCAGCTAGCATGGGTGGTAGAAATAGGTGGAAAATTTCTCCTGATTGCTTCTATTTCTTAGAGTTTAAGAGGAGTCATCAGGGTCAGCTAGAGAAGAGTTGATGGAAGATACAAGAATGCCAAGGAGAGTAAGAGAGTAACCAAACTAGAGACATGGGTAATAGCCAGGCAACATCAATGGCCCTCTTGAGGTTGGTGGTAATGAAAATGAAGAAAGACCAGTCAGCATACTGGTTTATTTCCAGCCTCATGTAGCTTCACAGGGCAGAAAGAGTTAATCAGGGTTGTTTCTGTCAACCAAGTATGATTAAGAAAAGAGGCCTAATGGAGCTGACAATGTATGCAAGGAATAAGTGACAGACCAGGGAACCTAAGGTAGGACAGAAGGAGGTAATGAGGCTGCATCTTCATATATGTGAAAGGTTCCCTGGGGTTGTGCAATGCATGGTCCAAAGGAGTGTAAAACAGTGGAGGCATAAGTAATTGTATAAGTAACTACATATGTCAAATAATCATTAGCACTAGAGTACCAGAGGAAGATAGTCATAGAAGATCATGTCTGAAATTGAGATTATGAAGAAAATACCTTTGGGGTCTAGGGTCTGATACCAGGAATGGAAACTTCCATGGTGGAAGACACTGGAGGAAGGGAAGTTCAGAAATTCAGAGGTCAGGTAGCTGAAAAGATTACCTATGGGGAAACTCAAAGAAGTTTGACAGAAAAACTGTTTTCCCAAGCCAGTGTTGTTCTAAGAATGAGGACTAACTTAAGTGTATATTGAATCCAAAAAGGGTTGTCAGGTACTCTTGCCTAGACAGCATGAAAGTCAAAGGCCTATAGGTTTTAGGGAGAATGAATGAAGAAGTCTGGAAGTTGAAATCAAGGTCAACTACTTAAAATGCAGGCCCATAATGAAGAAAGGGGAGGATGATGTCATCATTTGAGAAGACTAACAGAAGCAGCGTCCCAAGAGGAAAGTCAGGTTATTTAGAAACAAAAGGGTAAACAGAATTCCTCAAAGAAGTCAAAAGATCTAGGTTTTTCTGGTAGCCCAGGGTCCTTACCTAGTAACGCCCTGCATCCAACATAACCATTTTGGGTGTCACACTATTGCTGGCCTCATAATCTTGTAGTGGTACATGAGCTCCTGTAAGCTGGATTTTAAAGAGAGTGGCCAGGGAATTGCTGATTCAGTACCTTTAAAATGAAGTAAGACAAAAAGCCCACTATATTACTCTCATCCAATTCACTATGAAAGCATTAATATTTTAAAATTCTCAAAAAGCAAGCATCTGAGAGACACTGCTTTTAATCGTGGGGGAAAAAGAAAATTTAGATATTTAGAAATAAGTTGGAAATAGACAGTAAAATTCATATCATAAAAGATTATTACTGGGTAAGCAATCTTCTGATTGCCAGGTTTTATTTTAGGTGTGTTATGAAGGAATGGGAATAAGGTTAAAGATGACTAGGATTCTCTAATGTTTAAGGCAATGAGAGGGCAGAAGCAAGAACAGTTAATCCTCAGAACTCACGACTGCCTGCTAAGTGAAGAGACTAGCAGAACCCTCCAGAGATCCGGGACTCACTATAATAAGGTGCTTTCACTACAAGACGAGAAGAAAGGTCTATGCTTTTGGAGTACCTCCACAAGGAAGTGCTGTCCTTCAGCACTCAGGACTCCAAGGAGGAAAGGTTTCAGTGCAGGCTTCTGAAGATTTACTAAAATGTGTCGTGAGTAGTGACATGAGCAGTAGGACAGAAGTAACATGAACAACCACCTTTTCTTTTTAACAAAAATATAGTAAGGTGGGTGAACAGACCCACCCACCTTCCCAAGAGTAAGCAAAATGGACACCAAGGAACTCAGCACAAAAAGCAGCAATATGAAGAAACTCCTTCCCCAACTTACGCCTTCCTCTTGCAAACAGCTAAAGCACAGAAGAGAATGTCATTTTCTTCATGCCACTTGCACCTGTACAAAAAAAAATGGACCTTAATATTCTCACTGAAGCAGCACTGCTGAAGGGTCTTCACATGCCAGACTTCTAGCTTGCCTAGCTGAAATAATTTAAGAAAAATTCACACTATTACTCAAAGATTAACGTTTCTAAATTTAATAAACAATAGATTTAAAAAAAACAGATTTTATGTTATCTCATTTGATGCAGAGTCATGATACTACACAAATTACACATAACCCTAAACAGAAATAAAATGGGTGTTCCAGAGGCACAGCAGTGACTAAAGATAACACGTATTCATTTAACATTTATTGAGCGCACACTATTTACCAGTCATTGTTCTAGCACTAGGGATACAGTGTTGAAAGAAATAGATAACACAAAATTTACTTTTTAGTGGGGAGACTAACCAAAATATGCAAGCATAATACATAGTAAATTAGATATTAAGTTATAATGATACAGCCTAAGGAAGAAAAAGTAAGAAGGGATGATATAAACATTAGGAAGGGGCTCACTGAGGTGGCGATGTTTGAGAGGAGATCTCAGGAGGCAATGCTGGAGAGGAAATGAATAAATAAGTTGTGTGATTCAACACAATGTTACTTAATGAGTACCACTACAAAACCTGTGGGTCTTTTCATTGAATACACTGTCTTTTGAGATTCAGAACAGCATTATTTGCATAATGCAAAACTGGAGTAAACTTAGCAAGAATCTTCATCTCAAATTACAAACATGCTCTGAAGTAAATATAAAGTGTCAGTGATATGCATTCACACTGATGAGTTATTTAACAGAATGAAAGTCTTATCTAAAATAAGGTTAAAACTCCCCCACTATTTCCAAAGAAACGTGATCCAGGAAATGTTCTTCATAAACCTCCAAATTCTAAACTTATAAGTTAAAAACTAAACCTAAGTTTATATGAAATCATACAGAATTAAGTAACTTTTAATTTCTAACTGGTTTTGATCCTTGTCTAGAACTTGAGGCCCAAGAGTATCTACCTCATAAACACATTTTTAGGCAATGAGAGGGCAGAACTGAGGTGAAAGATTAGAAATGGAGATCAGAACTGAAAAGAAATTGAAAAACTAACAACATATTCAAGGATTAAAACCAACCAACCAAACTTACAAAACACTGACCCCAGGGGAAAATATCTTCAATCTGCTATTGTACTGATACTAAAAATAGCATTATTGGGGCTGGAGTTATGGCTCAGTGGTAGACCACCCACCTAGCATGGGCGAGGCCCTGGGTTCAATCCTCAGCACCACATAAAAAATAAATTAATTAAAAAGATATCCAACTACAACTGAAATAAAAATTTTACCCATCTTTCCAACTTCCAAATCATACCCATTCCATAAAAATGAGTGTTCTTCTAAAAAAGCTCACTCTATAAATCTGTTGAAAACCAGATTGGCTATGTACTTTGTTAAGCTATTAATACTTGCTGTGCAGCCTCCAATCTAGCTCCTATTGCAACCTGTTCTCAGATGTTTCCTTTATGAATGTCCACTCCAAAATTCTCACATCAGGCCACAGTGTCTCACATCTTCTGAGTAGGCTCACAGCTTCCTCCTAAATCCCCCATACTGTTTCCCTCCACCAGAGACGTTGACAGTCCCTATGTTCTCTTGCCCTCCTGTTTCAAGGTTATAATTCCTTCCACTTTTCAAGGCCAATCCTGCCTTCAGAACCATCCAGCTATAGCTATGTAATGCTCTAGTCAAACGAACACACTGTTTTTTCTTCAACCATCTCTGTGCTTCACTCTGAAGTCACTGTTCAGGTAATTTCTTAGCCTTATGGAAAAATCTTCTTTTAACTGAAATCTCTGCTCATAAAAATTTTACCCATCTTTCCAGAGGAACCAAATCAAACATTATTTCCATATAGCATTACAGAGTTTTTAAACTCATATAAAGTGATTTCTCTCTCATTTCTATCATCACCTTTTGAACCTCTCTCATTACCAGAAAATGGAGCATCAGAATTGTGTCTTCACATGCCTACTGCTCCTACGAGGCAAAAGGCAGAGGGCAGGGATGGTCATGTCACTTCTCCACACTTCCCTCAGAATTTAGTTTAATGCATATGTAGACAAGAACTACTCAAATTTTTGTTAAATATAAAAACTGGACTAAAGTCATTAAACTGGATTAAAGAAAACAATATCAAAACATAAACTACTTCTCTGAATACTACTATTGCTGGGGCTTCTAGTTTAAGGTTGTGAATTAAATACATATACAAAATTGTTTCCTATTGTTTCTGAGACCCTCTAAAAATGACAATGAATACAAATGGTAAGCTGGGTGCACTGGCACATGCCTGTACTTCCAGCTACTTGGGAGGTTAAAAAGCAGGAGAATCACAAGTTCAAGGGCAGTTTAGACAACTCATGGAGACCATGTCTAAAAATAAAAAGAACTGGGAATGTTTATAAGTGGTAGAGCATCCCCGGGTTTAATCCCCAATACCTACCAATCTAAATAAGGTAAAAAATAAGTAAGACAAATAGATACATAAACAATATATAAATATAAAAAAAGGGCGGGAATGTAGCTCAGTGGTAGAGCACTCCTGGGTTCAATTACCAGTCCAAAAAAAAAAAAAGATAACATGTATTCATTTAACAAAAATGGGGAAAAAATCTCCATGGAAGAGATGAAGAGATTTAACAAATTCATGAAAAATGAAGAACAGTAACTGATATCTTCAGTGCTAACAGAGAAAGCAACAGGAGAAGATCTATCTATTAGAGGCACTGGACTCTCAAGAGGACATGTCCCTTCACAGAACAGAGGTAAGAACTGAGGCTGAACTTCTGTATGAAAAATAGAGGACCTCTCCAACTCCAGGCAAAGGGGTGAACAAACTAAACTTGGAGAACCAGGCAGAAAAAAAGTGGTTGTGAAACCCTAAAGCAAAGTCTCTATATTCTGGCAACTAGGATTCTACCTCTAATTTATTATCAAGCTTGCTTGTCTAATTTCCTTACAGCCAAGCCTAGTCAGTTGATATCTCTACTGAACACAATGGATACTTACTTGGCTTTGAAGCCTCATTTCTAATAATGAACATAACTAGGAACAAATAGCAACTAGCCAAAACTACAAAAGATATAATGAGACACAGAAACACAGTAATTACATGAGACTGTAAAAATGCCACTCTCAGTACAAGATAGAGCAATAGGATAAGTCAAAGTAAAGCAATAAGAAAATCCAAACAACATAACTGCTATAGTTCGGATCTGGAACATGCCCACAAAGGTCTCTGTACTAATGAAGTCCTGATGTCAGTGTGGTGCTCAAGAGGTAGAGTCTGGAGGGAGGTCACCAAGTTCCTGGGGGTGTGGCCTCCAAGGACTGTGAGCCAAGTTTCTTCCCCTCTCACTTCCCCACTACTCCCACCACAATTCACTCTCAACACAGGTTCAAAAACCCTCATGGATTGGAGCCCCCAAACTGTGAGCCAAAATAAAGCTTTACTCTTTATAAGTTGATCTTTATAAGTTATTTCACAGTAACAGAAAGCTGAATAACACGATAATCAATGCAGACCTTATGAACATACTGTAATGCTATGACCTAAAAAATAACACATATTCTCACATACCCATACAACAAGCCACAAAAATTGATTATATACTAAGAGAAAAAAAAATAAAACAAACTCCCCAAACCTAAGGCCAAGTGACTCCATGAAATTACTAATGTTACAGAAAAAAACTCTTTGATCATAATGCAAAAGCAACATAATTTACTAATAGAAACAAAACTCAGAAAGACTTATCTGGACATTTAAAACCTTTGTCATGAAAATTAAAGAACTTGTTAAAAATGACCCATGAAAATATGGCATTTCAGAATCAATGGGATTCACTGCAAACAATGATGAAATACAATAAAAACCAAACAAGAGGAGTGAATTAAATTTTTACCCTCAAAGTAGAAAAAGAACTACAGAGTACAGAGAACAAAAGCTGAAAATGAGAAAAAACAAAAAAAGAGATTTAGACCACACACACTGGCTTAAGTAAAAACAAGATGGCACAGATACACAAGAAGTAAGATAACCAAAAAAATAAGAGAAATTTAAAATTTTTTAAAGAATATCTTCTTTGCAAACCTGTAAACAAATGCACCTGGAATTTTACATAAAATGCACAATTTCCTACAAAAATACAATTTATCAAAATTTATTCCATTAGAATTAGAAAGCCTAAACAAACTCATTTTCATAGCAAAAACAGTTATCAAGAAATTGCTCCCCCCGAAAAAAAAATTTGCCAATTCCATATATACACAATATGTGTGGAAAAAATTTCAAATGTATCTGAAAGACACAAAAGTAGATTTGACCAATGGCAAGATATCCCTGTCCTTGGATACAACTCAGCACTATAGAGAGTCCAGTTTTAAGTTATGGAGATGGCCTGAAGCGACACATCTGCATATATCTTGTTTGAAAAATGGTAATACTTCATAATTTCAAACAATAACTAAATCAACAAAAACACAGAATATAAACAAGCAAATAAACTTATTTCAAACACATAATTTAACTATACTGAAGTGGAAAACAAAATAACTCAAATAACTTCTGAACATTACTTTGACTCCATGCCATCTGACAATTATAAACAAATCATAATTGCCATTTATTTTGTTTTATAACAGTGCCCCACTTAACTCTGAACCTACTTTCAATGCATTCTAGGATCGAAAAAGGAAGTAAAAATATGAGATTCAGGTTTCTCACTTTCAAGAGAAAGGAAGTACAAAAATAAGAAAATACAATACAACTCTATTGTACTGCACTGGAACTTAGGTTCAGTACAAACTCGTAGCAAGATACAGAGAAAAAAGAGAAGAGATGCATGTACATGGAGGGTGTGTGTGAACACACACACACACACACACACACACACACACATTTTCTGACTGTCTGCACTAAGACCTAGAATCAATGACATTCTAGTAAGGAATCAACAGTACACCTAGCACCCAGATCCTAACCCTCAATGCCATCATTAGTGAATAAAAAACCACAGATGGCTGGAATCATAGCTAATTCAGGGTGGAGCAGAATTACAAGGTGAGTCTGGAAAATAAGGTGCCAGAAATCAAAAACACCTGAAGAATGAAGAGTCAATGTCAGGACACAGAAACCAGTGCTTGAAGCTGGGCGCAATGGCAAGTGCTTGTAATCCCCATGGCTTGGGAAGATGAGGCAGGAGGACTCCACGTTCAAAGCAAGCCTCAGCAATTTAGTGAGACTCCATCTCCAAAAGGGAAAAGGTGAGGAGGGGTTGGGGATGTGGCTCACTCTAAGTGCCATAAACAAAAACAAAAACAAAAAACAAAACCACTGCTTTAAAGACTTTCCACTGGCCATATATGGAACAGTTTAAGCATAAAAATAAATTACTGTAATAACAGATTAGATTCCACTGAATAAAACAGGAATCCATGGGTCCATGCTAATGTCAATATATTAAAAAAAAAGAGTGAAAAAGAAAAGCTCTTTCTTACAGAATTTCAACTAAAAAATGCAAAAGAAATAATCAGATTAGAAAAACCACTATTTCACATAGTAGTAAATGATTTAGACTAAATCATCAATGGATATGAAAATTCGAGCAGCAAAATAGTGATCTAATCTCACAGCATTTCCCGGCAAATATTTATTAATAAGGTACAAAAGAGTAACTTTTCAACAAAGAATTCTGACTGACACTATTTTTTTTAATTTATTTTTAAAAAATATTTATTTTTCAGTTCTTGGCAGACACAACATCTTTGTTTGTATGTGGTGCTAAGGATCGAACCCGGGCCGCATGCATGCCAGGCGAGCGCGCTACCGCTTGAGCCACATCCCCAGCCCACTGACACTATTTTAAAGAAATAACAAAGTTATCATGATCATCAGGAATGAGAAAAACTAGCATCATACTGCCACATAATGGCACACTGAGAAGACACAGCACCATTTTTGTAGTATTTCTGCCTGAAATGCATAACCTTAAACTAACAATGAAGAAAAACTGGAAGACATTCTATAAAAAAAACTGGATTGTACTCTCAAAAAATGTCAAGATCATGAAAGTTAAAGAAAAAAACAAGAAATGGTTGCAGATTAAAGAAGCTTTGAAAGAGACAAAGTACTATTTGTGTTCTTGGATTGTACTTTGGCTTGATTTCTTGTTTTTTGCTCCAGACACTATGGAAACCTAACACTCTCTAAACCATTGAGACCATGAATATGGTCTTCACATTAGGCAGTGTCATTGGCAATATCCTGATTTTTTAACTGTACTATGGTAATGTAAGAGAAATATTTTTATTCTAGGAAACACATGGAAGTATTTAGGTGAAAAGAATCATGATGACAAGAACTTACTCTCAAGTGGTTTCCGAAAAGTGTGTAGAGACAAAACTGTAATGAGAATGTACTAAAATGTTAACTAGGAAATCAGAGAATGGTATGTGTTACTATTCTTGCAACTTCTCAGTGAATCTGAGATTATTTCAAAATAAAAAATGCTTCAGACAATGTATTCATTTTACATGTTCCTTTATCAGTAAGCATAAAAAAGTTTCATGCAGTAAAAAAGAAATCTAATAAATTTAAAAACATTCTTTTCATTGTACAGAAACTCTCTTATCACTCTAAGTGATAAGAGAGAACAGTCAGTTTATTTGGCAGTTCCATTTGTTTTTAGTGGTACACAAAATAACAATGTATCTTATAATCAATGGAGTCTTATGTTCAAAAAAATACAATACAAAGTCTCATAGAAAAAATTGCTCAAAAAGGCAAAAACAACTAGCCCTACCATATGTTCTCAGAAAAAATACCAATTCTAAGAAAATATAATTCAGTAAAAAAGTCAAAGTAACTTTCTTATCAAAAATCACTATTAATACCTTGTGTTGCTAGAATAATCCCACATGGCCACATCTAGGAGGCTTTGAACCCAGGTCTTTGAGGGCTCCTTGAGAAATTTTTGCTGGTAGATCCCTACTACAAGATCCTCTAGAGTGAGAAGTTCTAGATCTTGCCTGAATTCTTCCATATGTAAAGAAAAAAAAATTAGTGAAGGTGTGTATTAAAATGGAAACAGGTACTATAACACACTTCTGCAGTCACCCATAGTTTTACTTACCTAATGCTCATGCCATTCGTTTCAAACACCAATTGACTCTGGCTCTATCATCAGACTGGACAAGGGGAAAAAAATTATTTGTATTGTATGCCTACCTTAAGTTGCTTTTAATTAATTAATGCTGTCCTCTCAAATGGGTGGGGGGAGATATAGGAAATAAAGACTGAATAATTTGATAACTAAATGAGAACTATTAAAAACAAGTGATATACATTAGAAAAAAAACTATTGTTACTACTCACCAGTTACAATTACCTAGCAATGCTAACAAAGTGAGACTTAGGATACACAAATACATAAAACTATTAAGAAGGAAAATATTATATAATCTGCTCATGATTAATAAGTACAAAAGTTAAAACCAAATTTCTCTGAATCCTAGCCTAGAAGAATTCAGATAAAATAAATAATATAGTTTTCTCTCAGCATTACAAAAAAGGGGGGGATGCTACATTAGACTTTCTGTATAAGATAATCTTGTGTGGAATAATAGATGTTCAGAATACAGTATCCATTCTTCAGGTTAAAAAGACACTGAAGATATTTCAAAAGGAAGAGCTCAGAAAATATGTTTTCTATCCAAGTGAAAATATATTCAGCTTTATAGTCTTCAAAATCTCTCCCAAATCAGTGAAATTTAAAAGAAAATGAATTAGTGTCTGAAACTACTCAGAATTAATCTCACACACACAGCTAATATACAGACAAAAATTCTTTTTCTAGGTGCTTTCTGTGGATGTTCCAGTATCTAAATGGATACCTTAAGAACTATTAACTGGAAATTACCTTGCAGTAGATAGGTGGCCATTTCTATGGGTTTGGTTGAATAAATCTACACAGGTTTTGTAATACAGTTGCTTGGTCATGCCCCAATTCAAAGTTTGAAATAGGAATCTTGTGACTAGAATCACCTAAAGGAAATAAAAAGGAGGTAGAAGTTCAAACTTTGAACAATATAGATATTATGGTGTAGTCTAGAAGTAGGAGTAAGAGTAGATAATAGTGGGTAGTTCATATTTAAGCACTTGTTCCATGTGCTGGTATGCTTAGGTACTTAACATTTTAATTTATAGTCTTAGTCACTTTAGGAGATTGATGATATATACAAAAGTAAAGGCCACTGAGGATCCCAGAAATGGGTAGTGAAAGATAACAGTTGGTAAATGTGGGGTCAGGACCCAAAATACAGGCTAAAGTGAGCAAGCCTGCAGTGTTTACAGTATTCCCATGCTGCCTCTTGGGAATATTTTGTTAGTAGGGCTGGGGAACACTGTAGTAATGACTACTTTTTAAGAGGTTGTATGATGAAGACTTTCATTTCCAGAATAGACCAAATAATTTGAACCAACTATCCAGGAAAAGAAATAAAATTCCTTGGGAATATTAAGAACATATGACAAGAGTAAAGAATTACTAAGTCAAGGTACACAAGAACACAGAAATCCAGAGAAGCAAGGCTAATTTTGGAAAAGTTTTCCCCTGGGTTATTTTACCAGCTCCAAAAGAGAAAGCAAATGGCTGAGCAGTGTGCTTTTGCAGTTTGGGGGTTTCAACTTCTAGAAGCACAGTTTCTAGAAGCCCAGCTAAGATAACAATATTACAGGTCCCAAATTACTTACTTTTTCAAATACTTTATAATCAAGTACAAAAAGACAAGAATGAGAATCAAAATAAAGTTGATAAAGATCCACAGGTACTCAAGATAAATAATTATGCTTATGTTTGACAAGTTCAAATTATGAATTTCAATGTAAAATTAAGAACTATAAGAAGAGAATGCAGGGGGCTGGGATTATGGCTCAGTGGAAGAGTGCTTGCCTTGCACACATGAGGCACTGAGTGTGATCCTAAGCACTACATAAAGTAAATAAATAAGCAAAATAAAGGTATTGTGTCCATGTTCAACTAAAAAAATTTAAAAAAAGGGAATGCAGGATGAATTCAGCCTAAGAAGATAAACAAGACTGATCATCCTCTTACAAAATCAACGAAAAGAAAGAAGATCCAAATTAATAAAATTAGAGATAAAAAAGGAGAAATCACAGAGACATCACAGAAATCTTGAGGAACATTAGAAACTATTTATTCTACAATAAACTGGGTAGCCTAGAAGAATTAGATATATATAGATATATACAACCTGCCAAAACTGAATCAAGAAGACAGAAAACCCAAAAGACCAATAACTAGCAATGAGAGAGAAATAATAGTAAAAGACTTCCAAAAAGAAAGGTCCAAGACCAGATGGATTCTCAGCTGAATTCTACAAAATTTTTAAAGAAAAACAAATGCCATTGAACCTCAAATAATTCCATGAGGCAGAAAGGGACGGAACACTTAAATTCATTCCATCAAGCTAGTTTCACACTCATACTAAAACCAGATAAGGACACTTCAAGGAAAGAAAACTACATATAAATATCACTGATAACTTAGATGCAAAAATCCTTAATAAAATATTAGCAAATAATTTTCAATGACAAAGTAAGAAGACTGTACATCATAACCAAGCTGGTTTTATCCTAGAGATGCAACTATGACTTAACATAAACAAATCAATAAATTAAATTCATCTCATAAAAAAAAATACTTAGTCATCTTGATAGGTGCTTAGAAAACCTTCAGTCCCCATTCGCACTAAAACAAACAAACAAACAAAAAACCACTGAAGAAACTAGGGATAAAAAGAACCTACCTCAGCACCATAAAAGCTATCTACAAAAAAAAAAAAAAAAGCCAACATTATAGCAAATGGGGGAAAACTGAAAACATTTCTTGAAAATCAGGGACCAAAGATGTCCATTCTCACCACTCCTATTTAATACAGTAGTATAAATTCTAGTCAGAACAATTAAATGACAGAAGAAAATAAAAGGGATACAAATAAGAAAGGAAGAAGCCGAATTATTACTGTTTGCAGATGTTCTAATCCTATATTTAGAAGATCCAAAAAGCTCAACCAAAAGACTGCAAGAGTCAATAAACAAATTCACCAAAGAGCAGATTACAAAATCAACACACAAAAATGAGTAGCTTTCCTACATAACAATATTGAATCTGCTGAAAGAAATCAGAAATAAAATCCCATTTATAATAGCCTTAAAAAAAAGCCAACCCTAGGAATAAATCTATTCAAGAACATTAAAGACCTCTAGGACAAAAACTATAGAACAATGAAGAAATAAACTGAAGACAACCCAAGATAGAAGACTTCTTTTGTTCACAGATAGGCAGAATTAAAACTATCAAAAAGGCCATACTACCAAAAGCAATATACAGAGTCAGTGCAATCCCCTCAAGATACCAATGACATTCTTGACGGAACTCAACAGTCCTAAAATTCATTCTGAAGAATAAAAGACCAGCTGGGCACAGTGGCAAACACCCTTACTCCCAATGGCTTGGGAGGCTGAGACAGGAGGGCATCGCAAGTTTAAGAACAGCGCAGCATTTTAGTGAGATGCTCTCAAAATAAAAAATAAAAAGGGCTGGGGATGTAATGTAGCTCAGCGGTAAAGACTTTCTGGGTTCAATCGTCCATTCAAAAAAAAACAAAAAACAAAAAAAAGACCCAGAATAGCCAAAGCAATTCTAAGCCAAAAAAGCAATGCTGGAGGCATCCTAATTCTTGACTTCAAATTATACTACAGAGCTACAGTAACAAGAGAAGAGTTAACCAGGCTGGGTGCGGTGGCACATGCCTGTAATCCCAGCAGCTTAGGAGGCTGCGATAGAAGAATCACAAGTTCAAAGCCAGCCTCAGCAAAAACAAGGCACTAAGCAACTCAGTGAGAACCTGTCTCTAAACAAAACACAAAATAGGACTAGGGATGCAGGTCAGTGGTCAAGTGCCCCTTAGTTCCATCCCCAGTACCCCCTCAAAAAAAAAAGAATTAATGGGACAGCACCAAATTAAAAAGCTTCTGCACAGCAAAGGAAACAGTTAAGAATATGAAGAGAATCTACAGAATGGGAGAAAAATCTTTGCTAGCTATTCTTCTGGCAGGATTAATATCCAGAATAAAGAACTCAAAAAACTTAGAAATAACCCAATTAATAAATGGGCAAATAAACTAAACAAACACTTCTCAAAAGAAGAAATACAAATTGCTGACATGAAAAAATGTTCAATGTCATTAGCAATTAGGGAAGTGCAAATCAAAACTACCCTGAGATTTCACCTTACTCCCATCAGAGTACTTAGCCATCAAGAATACAAATAATGCTAAGTGCTAGAGATGATGTGGAGTAAAAGCAACACTTTTACATAGTTGGTATAAATTAGTACAACTACTATGCAAGTCAGTATGGAGGTTCCTCATCTAGCAATGGAACCACCGTTATGATCCAGCTATACCAGTGGTTCCATTCCTAGATGAAGAATATTTACCCTAAAGAGTTATCCTAAAATATTTATCCTAAAGAGTTAAAGTCTTCATACTATAGATGATACATGCATACCCATGTTTATGGCAGCACAATTCTTAACAGCTATACTATGGAACCAGCATAGGAATCCATCAGTGGGGGAGTAAATAAAGAAAATGTGGTGTATATACACAACAAAGTTTTATTCAGTCATCAAGAAAAATCAATTTATGTCATCGACAGAAAATGGATGAAACTGAAATAAGTCAAACTCAGAAGGGTGGCATGTTTCTTTCATATGCAGAAGCAAGAGGGGAGAAAGGGATGGGAGGTTCTCATGAAAATCAAGGAGACATCAGTAGAGTAAAGGGAGCAGCAAGAGAGAGGAGAAGCAAGAGAGGGGAACTACTGGGAAATGACACTAGACAAATTATATTGTTATACTGTGTGCATGTATGAATATTAACAAATCCCACCATTATGTACCACTATAATGTACCAATAAAAATGCAGCAAAAATTAGTAATTCACCCTATGGAAAAGGACACAAATCACTGGAGATGCAGAAAGAGCATTCATTAAAACACTGAGCTGACATATCTCTAGGCAAAATGGGAAGAGAAAGAAATTTCTCTAGATAAGAGTAAAAACAACACAAAAATGGAGATGGGCTAAGAGAGAGAGAAAAAAGGAAACTACAGCAAATGGCATCCTCAATCCTTACTGGTGAAACATTATCAATTAGAGGTCCTAGCCAACATACTAAAACAAAACAGATACACAGATTAGAAAAAATAAAGTGACTTTACAGATAAGAAATTCACAAAAACTCAAAAGTTTAGTGGTAGGCAGTAAAAAAAATATAAACAATAAGAAAAGGTAATTTCAGAAAATATCTCTTATAATGTAGTAAAAAGGTAATGTAGTAAATTTAACAGAGGTATTAAGACTACTATAATTATAAAATTGAAAGACATTACAGGCCTCAAAATTAAGAATGTGCTGCATATTCATATAAATATTATAATGATGCATTTTTCTCCACAATGAGCTAAAGATTTAAAGGTGATTCCAATTTAAATCCAACAGGATTTTTTTGTGAAAATGAATACCTAATTATAAAACTGAACATGGAAGAATAAAGAGTCAAAAATAGCCATAATATTCCAGAACAACAAGGTGTTGGGGATTGATCTGAAGTATCACCAACTATTATGTTTAAGAGTATGACAGTGGCACCAAAAATAACAGAATAAAGAGAATAGAAGACATGTGTGTCAACAGAAGCCTGACAGGATACAGGTGGTTCTGCTTATTGATGAACCAACTGATTACTCAATTAACCAACTGATTACTCAATGATCCTGAAACTACTGATGAACCACATGGAGGAAAATGAAACTGAATGTCTACCTCAAACCTACACAAGTCAATTACAGATAGAAAAGACTTGGATAAAAAAAAAAAAAACTTTATAATTTTTGGGTAAGGATGAAAACTGACTATATGACCTTCAGGTACAGAAGAATTATTAAACAGGACCTAAAACTCACAACCGATAAGATTAATACATTTGGCAAACTGAAAACAAAAACTTTTCTTCCTTAACAGACCAAAAAGAATGAAACACACAAAACATGAACTGAAAATAGGTATCCACACAATCAAAAAATCAGTAAGCAGGTAAAATACACAATAAACATTAGGGAAAAATACAATAGAAAAATGGGTAAAAGACAACTTGCAATCAAATGCAGGTACAGAAACATGCACACAATCTGTTTCACCTCTAAACTATATCCCCAACCATTTTTATAAATATTATTTTTGAGACAGGGTTTTATTAACTTGCTATCCTTCTGCCTCAGTCTTCTGAGGAGCTGGGATTATGGGCATCACCATCATGCGTGGCTGTCCATTAATACTCTTTACCCTTTAAATGAATGTTATATTTTTGTGTGTGTGTTATGAAGCTTCATTTGAAAAGCTGCTGGAGCTTTAAGGTTGAAAGCTAACATCAGTATTCAAATTCAAAGTTTTGTTTCTTTCAAAGTAAAACTTGTAAAAAGACAAGTTTTAATATTAACCAGTAAAATGAACAAAAGCAGAGATCGTCTAGCTGAAGTGAAGAAGAGTCAAGACCCCATGCTCACACAGAGCCTGCAGTACCTCTCCAGAGGAAAACAGTAGTGGGCGGGGAACTGGACTCCACATCAAAATCCTCTAATCCTGAAATTATTTGATTCTGATGCCCAGGAAGCATTCACTTATTGTTACTTACTACTCCATGAAAGATCAGAGAGCAGAGCCAAAAGGGCTAGATGCATAATATTTAGCTACTATGTAAATGGATCTCTCTCTCTCTCTCTCTCTCTCTCTCTCTCTCTCTCACACACACACACACACACACACACACACACACACACACACACACTCACAAACATAAATTTCAGTAGAACCACCGTATAAACAACTTTTGCAATCTTTTATTTAAAGCCATCAATGTGTTTTTCTCAAAATAATCTTATATGTAGCCAGTCATAAAAGGTCATATATCATATGAGTCCATTTAAATAAAATGTCTATAATAGGACAATTTATAGACAGAAATCAAACTAATGGTTTCCTAGGGCTGGGAATTGGAAGGGATTTTAGGGGGATGGCAAGAAGTGAATGACTGCTCATGGGAATAGGGTTTCTTCTTGTGGTGATGAAAATGTCCTAAAATTGATTGTGGTGATGTCTGCATAACTCTTCCAATTTACTAAAAAAATTGAATATGATACGTTAAATTGGTGAATGTGCTTTATATAAATTATATCTCAATTTTATACAAAGTATTTATTAATGCTTTTGAAAAATAAAGTTTTAGATACAAAAATCCCCCAAAATTTGTGAGAAATATTACATTGATTAGTATCCTTATATACATTGGATATAGGCATAAGAACTATTTCTGAATATAAGTTGTGTCTCTTATAACATCTCCAACTCTTATGATCTAGGGCTGGAGATGTAGCTCAGTGGTAAAACGCTTGCCTAGCATGTGTGAGGTCATGGGTTTGATCCCCAGAACCACAAAGAAAAAAAAAAACTTTATGATCTGGATTACATAAAGTAACCAAACTATTAAAATGACAGAGTTCATCAGAATCCTTGCCATATTCAGAAGGATGGTGTTCTGAAGAAATGAAATATGATCATCTAAAACTGTGGAAAAGCTACCAGAATCACAACAAATCTGCTATGCATTCCTTTGTTGTTGTCTGTTGTTGTTGTTAACTTCTCTTTTCCAACCTAAAAAACAGAAAATCAGATCCCCTTCAGTATACTCTGAGAATCCTTTTTCTACCCTGGATCTGCAATGCAATCACATTTCAGCTATCTCAATAATATATGTCTTTGTTAGAATTGCTATAAATGAATTAGATATTGGCAGTTTGTGGAATTTATACGAACATTCTATTTAGTTCTTTTTTGGCAGGGATTACTGGGATTGAACTCAGGGGCACTTGACCACTGAGCCATATCCCCAACCCTATTTCATATATTATTTAGAGACAGGGAATCACTAAGTTGCTTAGTGCCTTGCTTTGCTAGGGTTGGCTTTGAATTTCATATCCTTCTGCCTCAGCGGCTGTGATTACAAGCATTCGCCACTGTGCAAGGCTCTCTTTAGTTCTTAAATTAATTTTTTACCTCTTACTCAAAGCATGTTTACGTTAAAAGGATTGCACTAGTGTGAACTGAGATAGACTGACAAATGTTCTGAGATTTAGGCCCTGCTCAGTTACTGGGGATTGAAGTGTGAAACAGGACAAACAAATCATTTCATTTCTTTCCTCAATAGAGAATGTGACCACAAGTCTGAGACTCCTTTCTGTTTGAAAATGCTTTGATTTTATTATTCCCTACTTAAAAATATTACTTAGTTGGATAAATAAAATTCACTATTTCCTAGTCACATAAATGCACTGAGATGTGCAATCTTATCTCAATAAAAAAAGAGTACAGGAGCTGGGTTATAGTTCAGTTGGTAGAGCATTTGCCTTGCATGTGTGAGGCACTGGATTCAATCCTCAACACCATATAAAAACAAATAAATAAAATAAAGGTATTGTATCTGTCTACAACTAAAAAAAAATTTTTAAAAAGGCTACATTAACTTACATTCATTCAGTTATTCACACTGTGCCATTGTCCATACTGCAGACAGTTCTAAGAGAGCAATCATTTGAAACAGCAGAAAGTCTTTATTCGGGAATATCCTAACCAAAAAGATAATTGAAGGAATTTTTTATTTTTTAAAAGTTTTGAAGAAGGGAAAAAATGGAGATGACAACAACAACAAAAAAAAAACACCACTTTGTAATGCATTCCCAACATTCAGACTGTAGTTTTCAATAACATGTAATGTGAAGAGGCATTAATGACTGTAACCTTATATTCTCTACTGGACTCTACTGAAAATGTTTATCAAAATAATCATAATCTTATTAAAGCCATTAAGACAAATTAAAGGTTAATTTGGATATTTAGATGAAGTACAACATATATATGCTATAATAAAGATTAAATCCAAATGGTAATTTAAAATGCAAATATTGTAGGAATTTTAAAAGCACCAAAAAATAAGAGAAACAAATCCAATCACTTTCTGTGCTAAACAATCTTAATATTCACAACAGATAAAACTCTCTTCCTAAAGGAATATCACTAAAAAATATAAAACAAAACTTACTTGGTTCTAGCTTCTTCAGGTCCTCCAGTTTAAATTTCTTCCTGGGACTGTGTGGACTAAATTTAAAATATGCATATTATATCTTTTCATTACAAAGATTTCACTTCACCCTATGTCTTTTAAGTGGCAAGAATCAAATATTTAAAATAAATATATTTCTTGCTTTAAAGGTAGAAAATGAAAAGTTCCAAACTGATTTTTGGAATATTTAAGCTAATAGAAACAGAAAAAATTAAAATCATATCTTTAATTTTTACAATGTACAAAGTGTGAACTAAATCATTTAAGTGTGAGTTCAACTGATCAATTCCAATTGTTATAAAACCCTTCTGAGATAATATTGCTTCGGGCATGAATGTCTAATATCTTATCAGAACAATTTACAATAATTCATTTAAAAACATCCATTTACCTGTAAAGCTGCGCTTCGCAATTCCAAGCATGTTGCAATTTTGCCTATGGTTTTCTGTAGGGAAAAAAATTCTATAAATCCCAAGATAATTTTAACTGTCAGTTACTAAAATCAAGAATTTTTATTTATAACAGATCTAAAGGGACTGGGATTTTAGCTCAGTGGTTGAATACTTGCCTCACATGTGTGAGGCACTGGGCTCTATCCTCAGTACCACATTAAAAAAATAAATAAAACAAATATATAGTGTCCATCTACAATTTTAAAAACTTACAAAAGAGATCTATACTTCTTTAAATAAATTATTATTCCTTTTCTAGCACCTTGCAGATTTTAGAGAAGAGAATCAGAAGATAAAGGGCTGAGAAGTGGGAAAGAGATGAGTATATATTCTCTTCTAAACTAATATGCCACAACCAATTCTGAATCAAGTTTGGTTTGGTGATAGGTCTAGATATGATTTAAAGGGCAACAAAGATAGCCATTATGGAAAGCAGTGTGGAGGTTCCTCAAAAGATTAAAAATTGAACTATGATATGATCCAACAATTCCACTCCAGGATATATGGCCAAAGGAAAGGAAAGCTGCTGAGACACCTGCACTCCCATATTCATAGCAGCACTATTCCTATTAGCCAAGAAATGGAAACCTAAGAGTCCATCAACTGATAAGTGGATAAAAAAAGTGTTATATATACATAATGGAATACTATTCAGTCATAAAAATAAAGAAATCCTATCCTTTGCAACAACATGATGGAACAAGATCATTATATTAATGAAGTAAGCCAGGCACAGAGACAAGACCCACAAAATCTTATTCATGTGGAATACAAAAAAGTTGATTTCATAGAAGTTGAAAGTAGAATGGGTTGGAGCCAGTAGGGGTGGGTGGGGGGATAAATAAATGCATCCTACATTTCAAAAGAAAAAAGAAAAAAATTTGTAAGTTTTTAAACATAAGAAATGATACGTGATTAGAAAATGTTAACTGGATTTAAATATAACACAATATATACATGTATCAAAATATGTTACCCCATTTATATGTACTATTTTTGTTATCTGTAAGTTAAAATATTGACTTTATTATTTTAAAAAATAGCTTTTTTTAGTTGTAGATGGATGTAATACTTTTATTTTATTAATTTGTTTTTATTTGGTGCTGAGGATTGAACCCAGTGCCTTATACATGCTGGGCAAGCAAGCACTCTACCACTGAGCTACAACTCTAGCCCCAAAACACTAACTTTAAAAAAGAAAACAGAAAATTAAAAAGGGGGAGGGCAATGAATATGGATTTTTGACATCTTCCCTTCCAACCATCTTCTCATAAAGCCTGAAATAGCCTATCTATTTACTAAAAGATATCTGAAAGATAGCACAATGGTCTAATTTAATTCTGATTTAAGCTCACTTGTGACTTGTTTAAAAACATAGGCAATATTAACAAAATCAGTATTTGTGATGAATGGTGCAAATTTTACAGTCAATCTGTTTTATAATATAAGCTATAAAACAGATGTGATAGGGCACAGTCCTTGCTTTTAATATGCTCATGTTCTATTATGTGTGATAAAACATATACAAAATCATTATATTAAAAAGAGAGACACCCAATCTATAAATAACTTCAGCAAAATAAGTTCCTTTTATGTCCTAAAGGAAAAGAACAAGATCTATATTAGGAATCCAGTCCCAAAGACTAGGGAGAATTTCCAAATCAAAGAGTTTGGAAAATTGTCATGGTTGAATTACTTAAAATCCCCAACTGAAAGCAGAGGGATAGGTCTGAAAATTAAAGTGAAGTAGGGCATAGTCATTCTGAAATGGACCTTTCACAAACTCCTTGCTGAGGAATCTAGGATTTCTTTAACAATAAGTTACACAGAAGTGTGTTTTTATTGTTCTTTTTTTTTTTTAACAGACATGCCCTTAAGAACACTGTTGTGAGCTGGGCATAGTTATGTGTACCACCTACTGGGAAGGCTAAGGCAGGAGCCTAAGAGTTTAAGGCCAGTGTGGGCAACACAATGAGACTCTTTCTAAAAAACAAACAAAAAAACCCCTTGACTGTTGTGATACAGGTATGCAATGCATATATAATTTAAAGGAAAGGAGAAAAACTGAAGGAAAAATTATTTAAGTTATTTCAAACTATCTAAACAATACTCAGAATAGGAATATGAATAGCTAAGGTGGAAATTAAAAGGTGAGATTCATGAGATTCACAAAAGAAATTATCAGGGCAGGCAACTAAACAATGTCACTGAGACTTCTAGATCCTTCCAATAAAGATATTTCTGAAATGTGTTTAGGAATAAGTCTAGATCATAAAAGCAAAGAACTGTATACAACATTTACAATGCTTACAAAATGACATATTTTGGAAAAAAACTGACATGTTTTTCTGAATGTATTTTCCGTATGACTTACAAAAAGTTTAGTAAATTGGGGATTTGGTGATTTTGTGTTTGGTTAATGTTCTTTGAACATTAAAAGAAAAGTAAAGGGAAGTAACAGTATTGTCCTGGCCCCTGGTGCTTACGCTAGTGGACACACTTCAATTACTGTATCTTCAACAAACAGCTAGGATAGCAACTCACAAAAAAAACCTATTATTGAGCAAGATATGCCTCTCAGACACACAAGTAATAATATTTAATTATCTCCATAATCTTTTTAAAAATTCAATATAAAAGCTTAGAAAATATGCAATTTTGACCTGAAAAGAGATTACATTTGCAAATTATGTTTATACATTGTTTGCAAAATACTCAGGTTTATTCATCCTCTTAAATAGCTATGTTTAGAAATCAGCAGTAAGCAATCTTTTCTACATAAAGTCTAATATCATTGTTGTTCAAATATACCACTCAACTCTAGCAAAACTAGTAAATAATTAAGTATAAATATAATAATCAAATAATTTATTAATAACAAATACTATTAATTATTAACCACTTATTAATAACTAATGAGCACTTACTGATAGGCTCTCCTAAGTGATTTATAAACATTAATTTAATTAATCCTCCCCACAACTCTGAGTTAGCTATGATCATTTTACAGGTGTGAAAACTGAAGTATGGACAAGTTATAATTTGTCCCAGTCATCAATGCCTTCTATACAACACACAAGATATTCAATAAAACCACACACTTCCATCAATTCTATTTAGCTATGACTTACTATATTCTTTCAAAACTGATTTTATAAAAGAATTTTGCTTGTCTTAAGATGTATCAATGAGCTAATCTTCAAAATAGTAGTTAGTTTTTTTTCTTCTTGACTTTAAAATCCATTTTATTTCACACTTCAAACATTTAAGATAAAAATGTTGTAGCTGAACAATAAGAGACCACTAACAAACTATTCTCACTTAAACATTTCTTCAAGTTAAGCAAAGACAATAGCTTTTCATACAGAAATGTACTGAACTATGGCAAAATACCAACCGGCCTTATTCATAACTATTTTAAGGGACCACATCCAGCTTCAGTATTAAAAAAAAAGTGAAACACTATTATTTTAGCTGTGGCAATAACTTTTAAAACACGTAGAATTTATTGATGTCAAAATCAAGTGCTTGCTACTGAAACAGTGTCACCTTCCTTAAAATGAACAGTTCAGAAAAATAATAAAGAAGCACAAGTTCACATATGCCAGAGTATAAGTATTGACTACTTTAATTAATGTAAATTAAACCAAGTACTGAAGTGATGTTTGATTTTTAGAAAGACTTAAATCACTAGCATTTTATTCAAATTAATTGCTCATACCTAATATGATATGAAACAGAAAACAGTATCATTTTTAGAGTATTAGCTACTTTAGTTTGTCATTGCTAAGAAAATTGAGAGCTCTAAAGATTAGTTAAAGGAAAACATGGAATAAAAATGGACAATTAATAAGCTAAATTAATTTTGCTAAAATGTATTCAATTTATGTAATGAATAAAATCAGTTTAAAAATAAACATAATTCAGTACAGTCTTACTTAATCCAGACTTAACTTTTAAATATTTTAAAGCATCACTCATCTTCCATCTAGCTGTTGTGGGAGAGAAAACACTGGGGCAGAGAGAAAGTGGAAGTAGAAAGATGGAATCGATAAAACATAAAACAAGTATATAGTGCTGGGATTCTCATTACCACCAAGTTTGACTCAAAACAGGGAAAAACTTTCTAAGTGTCATGAGATAGGATGTTCTATTTTGTCCAGAAACTTACATGAGAAAATCTACGACACCAAAGTGGGAATTCCATGGAATGAAAGCTTTTGGAAGCTTTTTGTTGGCCACTAAACCCAGTTGTTATAATGATAAAACTATTGAAAACTGAAATGAAAGCTAAGTGAACTAATTGTGAGAGAGGATCAAGTAAGGATCATAAACTCTTGTTTTAACTAGAAATCTTTGAGAATATTAAAAATAGGAAATAAATGTGAAGTTTTTATTCTATCACCAATTAATATGGCTTAGACAGATTAGTAGTTCTGCTTTAGAATTCTTTAGATATAAAGTAAATATTGAAAAAATATGTTATTCTCTTAAAAATTAGGATTTATTTTAATAAATATAAAATAAATATCCATAATAGATCCAATAAAACATTTATTCGTCGAATATATTTGAGATCTCACTGTGAACTAGACAGCAAAAAGTTTCACAAAGAAAGCACTTTAGTAATAAGATTGGTTTTTAAAAACCAAAAACATTTTTCAAAGTTCCACTAACTACTGAATGGTTGGCATAATTATATAACTTGTCACTGCTATCAATACATGAAATAGTATAAGCATAAGAAATATAACTCAAAATACAACAACATTTTTGCAAAGAATGAGGTTAAAAGCATTTTATATTTTCTTTTTTGGAGAAAAATATAATTCAATTTTCTCTCCAGCTTATGTACAGGCATAGTATTTAATGCAGATCTAACAGTACGTGTCAAAATTTCCTGTATTATGTTCTTTAGAACACTAGATCCAATGAAATATTCTGTAAAGAAAGAAGGGGAGCTTTTCAAAAGCAAATAATTTTTAAAATACTGCACAACCAAACTCTTTAAAATATCCAACATACACATTAGAATATTAAAAGTCCATAGAAGTCACAAACTGTGTGCAAGTAATGCCTATTGGGCTGGGGATGTAGCTTACTTATATACAGAGTGCTTGTTTGTCCAGCATGAGGACCTGGGTTCCATTCTTAGCACAACACACAGACACACAGACACACAGACACAGACACGATCTATTAATTTTTAGGAACCAGTGTTTCCCAGAACATGTCTTGAAGACCTCTCTTTTCTAATCATTATTAACTGAAGACTTTGATAATTTTTTTCTTATGGAACAATCATATAAGGCCTATACATCAATATGAGTGTTTCTGTCTGTTGTGAGTATTTCACTTGCATTTTCACAGAAATTTAAATCTTTAAATGCATATAACTTGCCTTACATAGTAGAACTGAATGACTTAGGGTCCTTCTCCAAGACCAAGGAATAGACAGACAGAAGCTCTGTCTGCAGTTACACCTGGCAGCCAGAAATGCCTCCTGGGCAGGTATTATAAATAATATGTTCCTCAGAAATCAGGCTTCCAGAAAAGGAGGAGGTACACACTACTTCACAGGTAGAGGTCACTGGAGTTTTAGGAAGAAAAGACCTTTTAAAGTCACTTAAGTGTTCCCTAATCTCTCATTTCTTATATAAGGAAAATCAGGCCCAGAGCCAAAGCCAGGATGCAAGACTTAAGTCTTCTGATTCTAGGTCTCAGCTCTCTCTTCTAGGTTCTGCAGCCTCCTGGATCTTTTGGAGTACAAGTTCTGGGGGTCTTTATAACCAAAGACAAGATGAACAGCTATAAATTAAAGAATCAATAGCATTATCAACACCAACTCTAGTCTCAGAATACTAAAGAAAATCAAGAAAAAGTTAATTTTTTCCTCATCACTTAACAAGGTTCATTTTTTGATATTAACCTGTTTGTTTTGTAATTTTAGAATGTTTTTGGAGGTCAAAAGACTTTAATCTCAGGCCATGTGGCTCACAGGTTCTACTCCTGAGCAACAAATGCTGGAGAAATCTAACTAATTGAAGGCAAACAAGTGACTAAAATATGAAATCATTAAAACTTTTTTACATTTTTTATTGTCTTCATATTCATAACATACTTCATTAACTATTAATTTATGTACCTGGATATCTAAGATTCTATTCATCAAGATTTAGATATTTTAAGTTTTAATTCAATGATGCCAGCTGATCACTTCCTACTCAGTTCCTAGATAGATTTTACAAATCTTACAGAAGTGGTATAATGTATAGTCTTTGTTCCTTTCCTTAAGCATATCAGCTATTTCCTTTGTGATAATTATTTTCCAGGACTAACATCTTAAGTCTCTTAAATCTATTGTGGATATTAGCACTTACTAAGGAAAAAAGAAAAACACCCTTTTAAATTGCAGTAACATAATTTTTTTAAGTAGATTTTAAATATTTTAAAAATACAAACATATTTGGGAAAGAAATGCGGCTAACCCTCTGGGGGCTTTTTCTCCCCAAACTCCTGTAACTAAGAATCAATAAACACAGGCCTATGGACTAAAAATTTGCTTAGGTTTAATTAAAAAGTTATGCAAAAATTACTCCCATTTCCCCTTGTGCAAAAAAAGACAAGTATTAATAAGAGTGAATTAGGTCACCAGGGTTTTCACACTGGGGGATAATAGAGGATAGGAAAGGTAGGAGAATAAAATGATTACTAATAGGGCATTATGTAAAATTGTGGATGTGTAACCGATTTGATTCTGCAATCTATATTTGGGATAAAAATGGGAGTTCATAACGCACTTGAATCTAATGTATGAAATATGATACGTCAAGAGCTTTGTAATGTTTTGAACAACCAATAAAAAATAAATAAATAAAAATAAAATAAAATTTATTCAAAAAAAAGAGAGATAAGGAAAAGACTAACACATATTTTTCACTATCTACAAGATTAAAAATTGACTTAACACTACTTATTCTGAGCCAGAAGAAAATGGGAGTTGTTTTCTCCCATTTCTTCTCTTATTTTAGAATAAAGTTACTTTACAGTATCCCCTTTTACATAATCTCTATCAGGGAATCAACTTGACATTCAAAAATTTTAATTCAAGGAACAAAGAACAGTACTGAAACATTTTGCAATCTTATATATTTATTTAGCTGACAGATCTGTATGCCAACTTCTTGACTTTAGCTAATTTTTTTTCCATTTTTTTTTGGTTTGGGGGGTTTTGTGTGTGTTTTCTGTTTTGCTTTGAGAGGTGATACATAAAGAGTTATGAAAATTCAGAGTTAAGCATTGAGGTGGAATGCACTTATTCCCAATTCTTCTGTTTTTCCAAGTGACTCGGAACAAACTCCAGTCTTTGGGTTACCCATGCTTTTCAACTAAAGTGTGGATGACTTCCATTAGAGTTAAATAAGGCCTAAATAGTTATGTAAAGAAATTCATTAAGTGATAAGTTGTATATCTGTATAAATGTTCACTTAATGTTAGGAAAAGCATAATCAATCTGATTTTTTTTACTTAAATATAACAGTTTTATGTTTATTTTTCTGCTTAATGGACTCAAGAGCAATTTCATTTGGAATTGAATATATCTAGATATTATTTGATGGTATCTTTTGCTCTTCTGTGAATTCAGAATTGTTGTGTTGGGCTTGGGCCTCTTTTTGTAGATGTCTTGCTAATATGTAAGAAGAAAACTTTTTTTTTAGAACTAAAAGCAAACTATCTAAACTGCAACAAAGTAAAACAAATTAAATCTCTTAAAAACAATAAAGTACATAATACTTTGTTCTGTTTTTGAAGTAATTCCACATTTTCAAGGCAAATCTACATTACCCTGAGAATCAAACATTTTACAAAAAAAAGTTTGTACAAAATAATGATGCAATAAGATATTTTTCATACCATTTCACTGGGACAAATTTCAGAATCTTAGAGCTGCAAAGAATCTCAAAAAGCACATAATTCAACTTTCTTTACAATGCACTAATTTCTTCTATAAACAACCAATAAATAGTTGTCCAGATTCTACTTTAACACTTCCAGTGAGCACCAATACTAGTATCAACCATAGATACGTTATCATTCTATCATAATTAATTTCTCAATAAGATTTGCCCAAATCCAAATTACAACCATGACAATAACTCCATCAAAATATGCTTTTGAAACATTTTTAATGAAAAATAAAGAAAAGCCGTCCACCCATCAAAAACAGAAAATACTGCTTGCCTAGTTATCATCATATCTAAAAATGACAGGTAGGCCTTGAGTGAGTTTTCCAGGATACATTTATGATGCTAGTCCGAGCTCAACGATGAAGATCCAAAGCTATTTCTGAGACAGTAAAAGGCAAAAATTTACTCTTATGAAGAAAGAGAAAAAAAAAAGACCAATTTTAGACACAGTATTTGATTAGACATGTTTCTAAACAAGACATAAAAATGACCAATAAACACATGAAAAGATATTCAGTATCATTAGACATCAGGGAAATGCATATCAGAATCATAAAATAATTACTTAGCACCCATGCAGATGGATATAATTAAAAAAAAGATGAAGAAAATAATAGGCATAGGGAGAGTACGAAAAAAAACTGGAACCCTCATGCATTGCTGATGGGAATGTAAATTGGTGCCAGCCATTGTGGAAAAGTTTAATATAGTTAAATACAGAGGAACTGTATGCTGCATCAAACTCCTAGATGGATATATTCAAAAGAACTAATAATAAATGTTCACCCAAAGCACATGTACACAAATGTTTACAGCAGTATTATTTGTAATAATCAAAAAGTCATACAACCAAAATGTCCATCAATTAATGGATGAACAAAACGTGGTACATATATTCAATAGAATATTATTCAGTCATAAAGAGGAATGAAACTCAGATAATATGCTAGCTACAGTATGAATGAACTTCAAAAAGATTATGCTATATAAAAGAAGTCAGATGTAAATGGTCATGTTATATGATTCCATTTACATGAAATGTGCAGGAAAGGTAAATTCATAGAGAAAGAAAGCAGATGAGTGGTTCCCAGGATATGGAGAAATTTAGAATGATTGACACCAGGTATGAAGTTTCTTCTGGGAGTGGGAGAAATTTTTAGGAATTACAATAATGATGGTTATAACACACTGTGAATACAATAAAGACCACTTCACTGTACACGTTAAAATAGTGAGTTTTATGGTATGTGCTAAAAAAGATGCAAGAAAAAAGCTAGCAAAAGATTTTGAAAACAAGATTGCTCTTTTGGTTGAGGTATGGGAGTAGGAATGGCAGCAAGTGCTAGCTAGAAAAGGCAATTAAAGAAGAGAGTTCATCACAGTTCCAAAAAAACAAGTACTAGATAGGAGTTCTATTCTATGCAATCATATCCTTAAAAATCAAGTAGTATTCTCAATGGTCTCTATCCTCTTTATGAAAAGTCTGCTTCCTTTATCATTAAGCAAGAAATTCTTACAAGAAATCTTAACATTTGCTAAGATAGCTCCACCATGTTACTTAGTCAAATTTTCATCCATTTACTTACTTGCTTCCAAAGCTGGAAACCACACATATATTTTCCTAAAATGTCATTCATTGACTCATAGTCTCACATTTTTATGAATTCTTATGTAGGAGAAGGTACAAATAAATATTGCCCATTGTCCTTTTTCTGGATTTCCTTTTTTTTTTAAACTCTTGCTGACATATGTGGACTCTTACAGGAATTTATCGTCTATCCACCCTTAGCAATGTCAACTATACATCCCTGAGTTCAGGGAAGTTATAGTGTAATAGTTTTTTTATTTGAATATTTCTACATATAATTTGCTAATAGTGGCTATCAACCTAAGCAGGATTCTTTTTTTTTCTTTAAATAGTTTTGTTTTGTTATTTTTTAGTTGTAGTTGGAACCAATACCTTTTATTTTATGTATTTATTTTATGTGGTGCTGAGGATGGAACCCAGTGCCTTGCATGTGCTAGGCAAGCACTCTACCAATAAGCCCAAGCTCCAGCCCCAGCCCCTAAGCAGGATTCTTATCAGGAAAAAAAGTATAGCTTTCAACTCCTGTTTAAATACTAATAATCAGGGCTGGGATTGTGGCTCAGTGGTAGAGTGCTCACCTAGCATGCACAAGGCACTGGGTTCCATCCTCAGCACCACATAAATGTAAAGAACACCTACAAATCAATAGGTAAGAGATAATTCAATTTTTAAAAAAATAGGTAAAAAATTTGAACAGACATTTTACAAACAAGATTTACAGAGGGAAAAATAAGTATATGAAAAGACATTCAACATTATTAGTCATTAAAAAATGTAAATTAAACCTATAGTTAAGTATACTGATAATGGCTACAATAAAAAAAAACAATAATAAATGCTACTATACAGAGAAACAGAAAACCCCTTCATACTGCTGGTAGAGATATAAAATGGTACACCGAATTTGGAAAATTTGACAGCTACTATAAAAAGTTACAAACTGAATATATGACTCAGCAATTCTACTTATACATATTTATTCAAGAGAAATGAAGAATATGTCCACATAAAATATTGCACGTGAATGTTCAATGCAGTTTTATTGATAATAACCAAAATTCAAATGTCAATCAACTAATGAGTGAATAGGCACATAAAACATGAGACAGCCATACAATGCAATACTGTAAATTCACCAATAAAAAGAAATAAAATCAGAATATATGCTAACCCTAACCCTAACCCTAACCCTAACCCTAACCCTAACCCTAATCCCCAACTCTAACCCTAAACCCTAAACCCTAATCCTAAACCTAACCCAACTCTAACCCTAACCCTAACCCCTAACCCCAACCCCAACCCTAAACCCTAAACCCTAAACCCAACCCTCACCCTCACCCTAACCCTAACCCCAAACCCCAAACCCAAACCCCAACCCCAAACGCAACCTTAAACCCTAAACTTAAACCCTAAACCTAACCCTAACCCTAACCCCCTAACTCTAACCCTAACTCTAACCCCTAACCCTAACCCTAACCCTAACACCCTAACCCAAACACCCCAACCCTAACACCCCACCCCTAACACCTCAACCCTAACATCCCAACCCTAACACCCTAACCCTAACACCCGAACTCCAACCCCAATCCTAACAATCCTAACCCTAACCCCAACCCCAACCCCAATCCTAACAACCCTAACAACCCTAACCCTAACAACCCTAACCCTAACAACCCTAACTTTAACCCTAACCCTAAACCCTAAACCCTAAACCCTAACCCCTAACCCTAAGCCTAACCCTAAACCCTAACCCTAAACCCTAACCCTAAACCTTAACCCTAAACCTAACCCCTAACCCTATCCCTAATCATTATTATGAGACACCACACTATTGGAATACAATACTACTAGAATAGCTACTATCAAAATGAAAAAAAGTTAAGAGTTGGCAACAATGTAGAAAAACTGAAAACCTCATGCATTGCTGCTAGAAATGTAAAACAGACATAACTAAAATGACTATAACCCCCCAAAAATCTAGAATATCAACATAGATGGTGGGAATGTTAATGGTACAATCACTTCAAAAAACAGCTGATGGTTTCTTAAGAAGTTAAATATCTATTTTCCTTACTCAGCAATTATACAGCTTCCCAAGAAAAATGAAAATATATGTGCACTCACAGAAATACACAAATGTTCTTAGCAACATTATTCGTAATAGTCAAAAAGCCAAAAGTTCATCAAAAATTTAATGTATAAAAATGAAGTATTACTCAGCATTAATAAATTGCTAATACAACATCATGGCAAAAACTCAACAACATGCTGAGTAAGAGAAGCCAGACCCCCCCATAAACAAAAAAAGTATAAAACTAAGATTACATTCATATGAAAATCCAGAAAAGATAAAATTAATCCATGATTTCAAAAAGCAAACCAGGGACTGCCTGAAGGCAGGAATATGTGGGTAATGGGTTGTGAAATAAAGAACTTTTGGGAGTGACAGCAATGCTTTATATGATATTATTATGAAAGTGACATAGATATATGTTAAAACATATCCAAGCATATGCTTGCAATAAGTACACTTACTATATATAAGTTAAATTTCAATCGTTGATTTAAAAATAATGCAGAATTCTCCAACCAGAGTGGCAAAGGGTTTCTAAAACACAGATCCTCTCTCCTCAGTAGAAATAGAGTGTCTTCCTAGAGCCTTCAGAGGGAGCAACTTTCTCTGTATACCTCAGCATACCATTCATACAATGTCATTTTCTATGAGTGCTATAATATAAAAAGATAGAAAACAATAACCTCGAAATGTTTGAACATAAACCTCCAAAACTGTTCAAATAGTCAAATAAAAAATCTATACCTTAAGCACACTTAACAGTTTCGCTCTTGGTGCCTTTTCCTTCTTTAGAAAATTGTATAAGTATATATGGGTGGACATTCGGATTTGATGGGAACTTTTCATCATAAGCATAATTAGTAAGTATCTTTCAGGCTTGATCTTGATCACCATAGAATTTTAACATCTATATAAAATAAGTTATAATATCTTAGCTGAATTTTATAAGATACAAAAGATAATACACAACTTTACTGCTGAGTACAAAATTGACAAATAGTACCACAGAAGGAACATGCTTCCACTAGCATATATGTTACATCATCTATGAAAAAAAATCACCTTAAAATGGAGGACTATAAAGTTCATTTTTCCTTATGCTATTTTGTTACTGAAAAAAAATATAGTAATTTCAACATAAGAACTATTCCTATAAGAAATTCATGTCCTCAAAGCAAGAATATATATAATTTGGGGGTGGGGGGACAGGAATCAAACTCAAGGGAACTCGGCCACTGAGCCACATCCCCATCCCTATTTTGTATTTTATTTAGAGACAGGGTCTCACCGAGTTGCTTCACACCTCGCTTTTGCTGAGGCTGCTTTGAACTTGCGATCCTCCTGCCTCAGCCTCCTGAGCTGCTGGAATTACAGGAGTGTAATCCTACCTCACCCAGCTTCATAGCAAAAATATTAATGACTAAGATATGATGCCTACTAACTGCAGTGCCCCACCTATAACTATAGTCACAAAAGAGTGCATGACAATTATAGCTTCTTCCATTTTGTTTCCATCTTTTCACGTTCAGCACTTTAAGAACTCAAACTTTCAAAGAACGATTTATTTTGAAAATTTATTCCTATTGTTCAGTATCAAAGCCCTCTGACAAATGACTTTTTTTAAAAAAATATTTTTAGTTGTAGACAAAAAACCATTATTTTATATATTTACTATTTTTTAATGTGGTGCTGAGGATCAAACCCAGTACCTCACACATGCTGAGCAAGCACTACCACCGAGCTATAACCACTGCCCACAAATGGCCTTTTTACAATGACTGTGAGATGATAGACAATCTTCATAAACTTTCTAAAAGCCATTATTCTTCATCTAATATATTGTGACCTAGTTTCAGATTTTTTGTTCATTTCTTTTTATAACCCAGCAAATCATAAAAGATCTTTCAGCTTTTAAGCTCAACAAGATTAATACAGAACAGACACTTACAATTATATTGTTATTTACTTTGTAGATATTTGGCTATCTTTCAGGCTTCATCTTGATCACCATTTGGTGATCAGTCATTTGGTGAAGGCCCAGACAGTTTATCCAGTAATGAAAAAAAAAAAAAGTAACATCAACAGCTTATTATTAAACAAAATGCCAGGTGCAGTGATGCACACCAGCAATCCCAGCAGCTTGGGAGGCTGAGGCAGGACAGAGTTCAAAGCCAACCTCAGCAAAAACGAGGTGTTAGCAATTCAGTGAGACCCTGTTTCTAAATACAAAAAAGAACAGGGGATGTGGATCAGTAGTTGAGTATCCCTGAGTTCAATCCCTGGTATCTGACACCACCTCCTCCCTGCAAAAACTCCAAATTATTTAGACCAAGAAAGAAATATGCCATACTCTTTTTTCTATTTATTTAGTTAGATTTACAATTTTCTCCATTAAATTCCCTCCTGATCAATAAAGATAATTAGAAATGCAATCTCTGCATAGGCTTAAGACAAAAATAAAACCAATACAATTTTATGAAAAGTCTACTTTTCTCTACATAACTCTTCACAAAAGGGTCCCAAACTCCAGGAGTTTTAATCAATCCACAAATATTTACAGATGTCTTCCAGCTGTCACTTTGGGTTGCTGAACTGTATGCATAATCATTTTCATCTGCCCGAAGATAAAAAAAAATTTAAAGTCATTTGGTGAAGGCCCAGAGTTCAATCCCCAGCATCACAAAAAACAAAAAAGAGAGAAAAGTCGTTTAGTATTGAGAACTTCTGTTAAGACAATAGTAAACTGAGCTATTTCTTTTCCTTTCAAGTTACTCTGTCTGCAATATTCTGTTATAGCAGCAGCAATCAGACTGAGACTGATATCTGATATCCATTAGGATGTTGGCACCAAGAGTCACCTCCTACAGTTTACTAATGATTGTAAATTTCATGACCTTTTGGTGCCTCAGTTTGCTCATCTGTAAAGGGCAGATTTCATGACCTTTTGGTGCCTCAGTTTGCTCATCTGCTACAGAGATTCCTTGAGAGGCATCAGGGAGTTCAAGCAAGTGAATTCTCAGTATGGAGCTGAGCACAGATGCTTGGATTATTACCACCTATTGTCATTTTGGAGACCTTGCATTTGACTTCACTAAGAAGACAGTTTGATCTAGTGGAAGGAACTCTGGGGCAGGGCACTGGGGCCAGTGCACACCCTGCCCTGACATCCAGTGAGAGTATAATCACCTGGGGCCCATGCTGCTGGCCTGTGACCTGTGACCATTGGGGTGGTGTGTGTGTGGGGGGGTGATGTCCAGTTTGTTGATTTTCTTAGATTGCTCTGAAGATAACATTAGGTGCATAATACCCATGATTTTAAGAAGATATCACTAGTTAAAATTTTTCTGTTCTCAGTCTCTGATTCATCTTTTTTTCCTCCCTGCCAAGTGGATCAAATCCAATTTTGTAATTCAGACATTAGATTGGATTGCAGAAGCTCAGACACGAAGATGTTAACTCTTTGGACTGTGCCATCATACAGCTCACTGGACTCACCATTTTCTGGCTTATTAGAAGCCTCTTGTGTTTTTTACAGAATCTCATTCAAATTTATGTGTTTTGACTTGGCATTTCTGAAATGACACATATCAAATGGCAAATATATTGCTTGTCACCCTCTGAACACAGTGCAGAGTTACTTGCTAGTTGTCAGTGGATTGTCTGCTTCCTTGCTCTGGAATGGAAACTTCACAGGTGCAGGGGTGGTTTACCTCACTGCTGGATCTATAGTGCCTAGCAGCTTGCCTGACTCTGGAGTTTCTCCCTAAAAATAAATTAATAATTTAGTGATAAAATGAGTAGAACACTGACTTCTGCACAGAAGTTCAACCCCAACAAATCACATGCCTCATTCTTTTCCCTCCTACATGGTTATGAGAGAATCACAGAAAGACAATCCCCTATACTCTGAAGGCATAAGCTGTACATCATGCACTACCTATCAGTGCTTGTTTCTTTCTTCCTGTACATTTACAAGTAACAACTTTCCAGCTCCCTTTGGCACTGTTTTAGAACTACCGGTTGCTCATTTCCTTTCTGAAAAAAAACAACAGATGTGAAATCAAATCACCCTGTCCTTATGCCCTTCCTTCATCTAAAGTCAGAAGCTCCTCAGGCCACAAAGAATAACAGCAGAAAGGAAAAGGCAAATGGCAGCAGGGCAAAACAAACCAGAGGCTTCTACCTTGACGTAGTCCAGTAAAACTGAAAATGGTTTCATCTTTTTCTATTTGTATCCCTCTGCAAAGTAGTTGGACCCTGAAAAAGAGGCTGTCTTCTGGCTGCATACACCAAGTTGTGGGAGAAAAGATCATACCAACTGGCAGTTGTGTACTGATTTTCCATTGGTACTTCATCCACCTATTTGACTGAATCTCTCCAAAACTCAAGTTAAGGGTCACATAATCCTTTCTGCAATGACTTGATCAGGCTTGCTGAAAAATCTAACAAGAATCCAAGTGTTTCTAAGCTTGTGGTGTTGTTATCATAGTTCACAGTTTCCTCCAGTTCACACCTTCCCAGGTAAGTGAGGGTCCCTGACACACAGGTGTCCTCATGGGATATGCACTTCACAGAGGCCCCGTGAGAGTCTTGACTGCCCCCTGCACATCCCTCTCTATGGATCACATGGCTTTCCATGTCCCTGTGCGAGCAGGGTCTTCACAGGCTGTGGTCTGTCTGCTGGGAACTCATGAGACTTTTGCACCTTTGGAGAACCAAGGTGACACTCCTTGTGGTAAGGGGTGAGAACAGTCATGCCACTTATCTCAGGCGGTCAGGATGTGGGACACTAATGTGGAAACTGAACTGTGACCTTGGTGATGGCCCTCACTTGACACAGGTGTCTGGGATGGCTTCACAGTCTGGCTCTCCCTAGAAAAGGGTTAGAACTGCTGTAAGCTTGGTGAGCTGGGTTCGCCTGCACCTGACCTCGCCTTTCCTGGAGGAAAGGCTCTATCTTCACTCATAAGAGTAACCAGAGCACATCTAAGTGTCACCTCGTAGAGTAATCTAGCTCTGGAGATGGGCCCAGGAGAGCTTCAGCACATTTCTGTCATGGATTGCATCCCTCTGTGGGTATGCACCTGCTTGTCCGGGTGGCTTCTCCAAGGCAGGTGGTGGGCGGTTCGGGTCGGCTGGGCTCCACTCCAGGTGCGGGGAAGGGAAACAAAGGGCACAGGGCACCGCAGAGGTGAGTGGTTTCTTGGGGCGCTGCAGCTCCAGCAAACAGGTGCTGTCTCTCTGGAAACCATGGGTACCCATCCGTACCCATGACGTGGGAATGACAAGTGACATCAATTGCCAGACAGCCAGGCCCTACAAGATATTGTCACAGGTTCTGGTTTCTTTGCAAATGAGCTTCCACATTTGGGTTCAGATCTTTCTGAAGAGCGAATGCCTGAGAAATTTTGATTTATTTAAAGAATTTGATTTATTTAAATTTTGATTTATTTAAAATTTGATTTATTTATTTAAAGAATATATGAATTTCAAGTAGGTTGGCCTTAGTTAGGAAAGAAAACACAGAAGGTCCCAGTTAAATGTGACTTGCATAAAAAAACAACAAATGGTTTTTTAGTGTAAGTATATCTCATGCAGTATTGATAGTGAAAAGGAAAAAAATAAATAAAAAAAGAAATAAACACCACCAACAACAACAACGTTTTTTCTTGAAATTCAAACTTAACCTGGCCCCCGGTGCCCTGTGCTTTTCCTGGAGATCTTAGTTGGTAGGAAGCTGCCTCCACACCGTGATGCTATGCAGGTTACATGCTAACTATCTTTAGCAAAATCTTTAACAAAATTTAATTTCCAAAGCCCAGACAATAGACCCTCATCAAATTGGGTTTTCTCTAAAACTTTTCTATTTTAAAGTGAGGCTTCACAAAACTGTAGTTTCCTTTTTATCAAAGCCATCTTGGGATTATGACTATAGTCAAAAATCTCCACCCTGAACAGTAGGCTGAAACAAGAAAGGAGTACTCCGCCCAGCCTCATCTGCCACCAGAGAAACAGGGACTTCAGCTTCCACCTTAAAGACCCTGTGACTGACACAGACCTCAGCTTGGCCTCCTGGCTGGGGAAACAGCTGTGGTGACGGAACACAGCCCCATCACTCCTTTCCCTAAAATGAATTGATAATTGCACTTTTGAGATTCTCTGAGTGACTCAGAGGAGGACAGAGGATGCTCAAGATTGAGCGCTGTCTCCCACGTCTCTCAAGAGTTCTGCAACAAAACACAGCTCGAATTAGTAGTTAAACATGCAGAACTAGAGGACTTGGAGCCCCACAGAGAGGGTGACAATCATGCAGAACTAGAGGACTTGGAGCCCCACAGAGAGGGTGACAATCATGCAGAACTAGAGGACTTGGAGCCCCACAGAGAGGGCGACAGAGGGGGACAGGTTCTGCTGATCTTATAGACTCAAATAGATTAGAGGAAATAAACAAAAATCAAAACAAAAAAAAACAAGAAAAAAAATGCTTTAAAAGGTTTTCCCAAATGTGCAATATGTAGCACCAGCAATAGGTGATTGCAGTTGGTATACAGATGGGTTTTATTTTTAAAAACGAAAATGTTTTGATGCATATTAAAAAATGAAATACACATGAAACTCTAAATTTCCTGGATTATAGACTTTGAGTGTAAAGACTATAACAAAACAGAGTGAAATTTTAATTTTTTTAGTCTGAGAGATGAATTAATTTAAAGAAAAATAAAAATATATAAAAGCACAATTTTAATCTTCCTTTTGCTAAAAAATACCAAAGGGGTGTGAGTGTGTAAATGTTAGAAAATGCCCCATGAACAGGTTATTTTTGCTGAAGATCAGCAGCAAGATGCCTCCTCTAAGAAGAGGGAATTGGCATCACCTGCTCAGATCCTGGCTGCTCCAGGTGACCCTGCTCTGTCATGGCCTCCCTAGTGCAGTGCCACCCCTTTGCAGTGTTAGATGCTCAGACAGAACATGGCTTGCTCTAACTGTAAAAGCAACAATTATAAAGTCTCTTAATGATCAGACCACTGGTTCCAGACAGCTTTCAGACTGAAATTCTGTATATCTTCCTGGGCACTATGCCTACTCCATCCTGTGTTGTACAATTTTAAGGTTTTACACAAAACCAAGAGAATCCCAGAGTAATCTTATAAAAGTTTAAACATGATGGCTGTCAGTTGCCTAGGATAGACTAACATCAAAATGTTAACTGATGCCAGAATTTGTCACCAAACAGTGCCAGGCCTCTCTAGCACCCAGTTTCCCACCAACTTGCCCCTCTGTACAATATGTAGCACTGTTCTTGACATCATCGGTGGCTGAGCTGTTCTGCTCAGGTGTGACTGACCTCTGCAACGGTGGTCCTTGGACCTCACTCATCTCAGTAACCCCAGGCTCCTTGCTTTGTATTTCAGCAGAAAGTTATTGACCTAGGAAGTGTTCTTTTTAACATTTTGCCTTCCAGCTAAATATCCCTAACTATCTCTCCCTATCCATCTATATTGCAAGCACGATTCACTGGGTTTTAATTAACTTTGGGAGTGCTTTTTTTTCTGGTTAAAAATATTTTTAAATTTAATCTCCTTGATTAAATTGGAAAAAGCAAGATTGAATGGAAAATACAAGAGTCCATTTACAAAAGTTTTAGCTCTGGCAACTCCCAGCAATAGACTTAAAATATCACTGAGGATACCTTATTACTGCTGGTGCTGTGCTCATTAGTATTTGCTGGGGAAAAGAACACTTTGACATCATTACTTAAGTAAGAATGAGACCATGTCCACATGGCCAACCTCATTAAAATCGGTCAATTTCAAAATGTTGAATAGACTCCTATTTTATGGGGAAAGGCCCTGGAAAATGACGAAGGTGTGGAAAAGTCCCAAATAAGATTTCTAGACCCTGCACCAGCATAGTCCAGGGATGAGGTCACCCAGAGAACAGGCCACAGACAGCCACACACTGAAGACCCTCAACTGCTGTGATGGAAACCCTGGGTTGATGTCCCCAAAGGAATCCTTTTCCTCCTGTGCTGGTGTTGAACCCAGGGCCTCTGGCATGCAGGCAATCACCCTGCAACTAAGGTTCACCCCAGTCTCAAATGTAGTCTAGAAGGAGGGCGACTTTATGTTGTGAATATTAAAAAAGTCTGGTCCAAGTTGTACTTTCCTGACGTTTTTCTTTCCCACCAAGACCGTGATCTTGATCTTCTGCACTCTATGTCCACCTGCCTTTTTGCATCTTCCACCCAAACCTTCCCCAGATTCCAAGGACAGTTCATGTGTACCTTGGGCAAAAACAGAGTCATTTCTCCAAATTGGTTTCCATCTACACCGGCTGTTGTGCCTGAGACCTGTCCTGCATCCACGGATGTTGTTCATTCAAGCCTTTATTTGTACCAGTCTGAATTTGATGCTCTCAAACACGTTTATGTTTATTTATGGAGACCAGTTGCCACCAAGCTTTCTTTTCAAAGTGGCACCAGATGCACCTTTGGTTCTCCAAGGCCTGTGCAGCCCCAGGCAGAGGGTAGCAGGAAAGCGACTCCTTGGTTTAAACCATGAGTTCAGGTCTGTACAGAGCAGACAGAGAGCAAGCAACATGGCAATGGGATAAAATAGAGGGATTTTTCAGAATTAAAATGATCAGAGCTATTTGGCAGAATGACTTGAGCGACATCTATGACCCACTCAAATTTTACCAAGGAAGCAATCAATATCCTCCTTTATGAACACCAGTGTCCTGAGATGTGACCTCCAGCAACACTGAGGGTGAAGGTAATGAAGTGGCTATAGTGAAGAATTCAGTGTTGCCCTGTGAGGTAATCCACTTGCTCTCCTGGAAATGCCCAATGGTTGCCTGGCAGCCATAGTGAGCTCAGGGCCCTGCTCACCTCGATGCTAGTGACCTGCTCGTAGCTGAGCCCTTACAGGAGGCAGGCCTGTGAGCCCTTTCCTTGGAAAGTTTGGAAGGAAAGCAATGGATTCCAGCTGTGGCTCTGCTCTTGACAGAAAGAGAAGTCACTCAGGAATGGTGGATGGCCTTTGTCTCCCACATGGGCAGGGAAGTCTTGACAGCAGGGAAAGAGATGCAGTTGGGCAGGCAGAAACAGGACAAGAGGTGGACACAACACCTGAGGACCTGCAGCAGCTGCTTTTTTGTCCTCAGTTCCATGAGGCCTTGGGTTCATCATACCAACCCCCTGTGCTCCAGCTGGCCAGTCAGTTCCTCTTATTTGTAGCCAGTAAAAGTCCCAATCAAAGGACTAAAAAAAAATGTCTTTTGCAATCTGAGCTGAGAGATGTACTGGCCCAAAGGTAGTATGTTCTTCACAGTCACCCCAAATGCCAGCGAGTCCTAACCTACACACAGCCTTCACTCTTTTGGTGACAGACAGCTGTTGGCCCTTACCCCACCACCTGCAGGATACAAGGACTGGCTGTGAAGGCAGTCGGGAGGCTCAAGTCCTAGTTATGCCATCAACTTTCTGGTGACAAGGGACAAACAACCCATTAGTTCTATTTCTCATCCATTAAAGTAGAAATAGTAACACGAAGTCCACCAGCTCCTCAAAATGATATCGTGGAAATACCGTGATTAATAGAAAAAAAACACAGAGTCCATGGTGTGCTCAAGGGAGGGGAAGGCCAGTTTTAAGGTTCGAGAAAGAAAGGCCACAAATATAGTTTTCACATGAGCCAAGCAGGTGGAGAAGAGGATGAGACAGGTGGAAGAAGCCAGAGTGGAGACCTTGAGGTAGAACTGCCATTGAGGAAGCCATATTTTCAGAGGAGGGCACCAAGGCACAGTCATATGCCCAAGATCACTCTCTAAGAAAGACATTCGCACGCACAGTCACAGATGCCAGATCTGGAGAAAACTTTCCCAGGGGATGTCCAGAAAACCTGGGTTGGGGGGGATGTTTTCAGAAGGGACGTGAGCTACAGCCATGAGCTCAGGTGTGAACTGAGAGCTCTTGATGTGTGGCCTCTGAACAGAACCTTCTTGTTTGCAGGTGGAGAGAGAAGACAAGGAAACACACAAACCACATTCATGGCCCCATCTGAGTCTTTGATAAAGTCGAGGACCAGGGGAAGGACCAGCAATGGTCTCAGCACTATGGTCTCTATGTTTTGAGACCGAGTCGAGAATCTTCAGTAGAGGCTATTTAGGTGTGGGGTGTCTCCCAAAGCTCATGTGTGCAAAGGTGCAAGAAATTTCAGAGGTGAAAGGATTAGATGATGAGAACTGCATTCTGGTGCTGCTGTAAACATTGATGTGATTATGTCATTGCAGCATGCTGTTTTAAATACTTTGAATATATGCTGAGGAGCAAAATAACCAGGTCTAATAGTGGTTCCATTCCTAGTGTGTTGAGAAATTTTCCCTAGTGAGCAGAGCTCTCTCTCTCTCTCTCTCTCTCTCTCTCTCTCTCTCTCTCTCTCTCTCTCTCTCTCTCTCTCCTCTCTGATAATTGTATTTTGAGCTACTTTTCTCTGCCACATCTTTCCACCATGATGTTCCACCTTGTGTTTGGCCCTGGAAATGAAGTTTGCCATCTATTAAACCATGAGTTGAAATAAACTTTTCGTTCTCTAAGTTGTTCTTGTCAGCTATTTTGGTCATGGTGATAAAAAAAATCTGATTGAAACACACTATCTGAAGTTCCTGTCCACCCATTAGAGATAGAAATGGCAGCTTTGTTCAAGATTAAGAGGGATAGATAAGGGTCCCTTGGCTGAGTTAGAAAGGGAGATAAAAAGGAGAGGGAGAGACTGAGGTAAGTTAGAAAGACCCATGAGCACAGGAGAAGACACACAGACCTCATGACACAGAGCCAGCGGGCAGAGTTAGGCAGCAGAGTGGAAAAGAGAGGAAAGAAGATCATCTTCCCCAGAGATGTTCAGGGAGTTGAAGGTCGAGGAAGCACGGCTCAGGACAGGGATGGGAGCAGAGACAGGAATGGGAAGGAGAGACAGAGGCACTGAGCAAGCCAAGGAACATGCAGGATTTGATAAAAACAGGCAGAAAGAGACAAAGACAAGATCCTCATAAACAGGCAGACAGCTCCCGGGGAGCAGGAGGGAGGAGACGGAGGAATGGAGAGAAGGAAACAGGAGTGAGGGGCCAGACGGCTCAAGGCGGATGCCCAGTGTGGGGCTGAGGCAGAGGTTGGTGCTGCAGGCTCAGACCTGTCCGGGACCCTGTGATGGCCTGTCTGTGCTCCTCACAGCTCCTTGCTTGATGACCATGACGGGGTGCTCTCAGCTCCCACTCAGCGCTGCACCTGTCTCCCTGGAACCTCACTAACAGCTCCTCTTTGTTTTTTGGAGAAATATCCTGCAATTTGGACTAGATGAAGGTCTAATGAAACCTCGGGTTTCCACTAGATCAACAAGCAAGTGGCAGCTGTTCCACTAAGACTCAGACTTGGCCCGATGGCACTCCTGAGAGACTTCAGAGGAAGTCGTGGAGTTGTTAACCAACCAGCCTGCAAGAAAGGCTTCTCGTGAAGAGGAGCAAACCCTCCTGCACAGTGGAAATGCTGCCCAAAGCTCAGTCCTTGTTCCTGATGCCAGTCCAATAACGAGGACAGGGTTTTGAGAGGAAGGAAAAAGACGGTCCATTGCTTTGCTAGCAAAGGAGAGACACTGAGACTCCTGTCCCAGAAGCTGGGATTCTGCCCATCAGAAGGAACAGGGGGCTTTTATAGAGGTGATTCAGAGAAGATGAGATTGGGGAGGAGAGAGCTGGAAGGAGAGAATCAGGGAGGAGAAGAAGGTTGGGAAAAGGAAAAAAAGAAACATGCAAGTTTCAAAGCCACAAGGGACATAGTCAAAGCATCAAGTGAACCTCAGTTACAGAAACTGTAGTCCCAGCCGTTCCAGCCACACAGGATCCAAGAGCTGCAGTCTTGGGGTGAATCTTCTGTCCCTCACACAGGTCCCGACTCTGCCTGCCTCTTGACTGGCCTGGGAGTTTCTTCAAGGCACTGAGCTGGTCTAGAACAATTCCCTAGATCCAAACTGCAACAGAGCCTGAAACAGAGTGTTTGTCAAAACAAAACCTGAAATAATACAGTGAGCTCTCCTCTCTCACAGAATCAGGCCGTGTGGTGCGAGGAGAAGATGACATAGGAAAGGACAGTGCAGGCTGGACCCTCTTCTTTAACCCTGTGGTCTGAGATGCATCTTACGGAGCACGTCTAGTTAAGACATATTGAAGAAATTTCCTACAGTTAAGAAAGAAAAAGAAAAAATTTTCAGGCAAAATTCCCAGAGACCTATGACCCCTGCCTCCCAACCTCCCAAATCAATTTTAATTTATTTTGGATGAGAAAATAATAAGCATCAGAATTTTTTAAAAGTGTATTTGCATATACAATTACATGTATTTCTATATTATAGATTTTATGTCTATTTATTCCACATTAGATTCATCAAAAAGAAGCATGATATCCAGAGAAATTTGATAGAGTTTACATCAGAAGGAACTGGGTAAATTCTTCCAAGGTCTCACAAAATAAAAATTGTGAGGCCATTAGGACAAGATTACTTTTTCATTTGACAAATTATTCACCATTTTTATGTTCAGATAGGAAAAAAATTACAAAGCAATATTAATTTATTAGCCTAGTAAAATGTATAAATCTGATGCTTTGCTAAATTATTATAATCCAAAGCAGTCTTGATGGGCCTTTTTAGCATTTATGCATAATATTTCAGGCCGTGAATATGTATTAATGGAACCACTTGCTGCAAAACTCTTCTTGTTTTCCTGCATTACATCAAGCCCAGCTCCGTTATTTATCCACCTGGGTGTTAGAGCAGCACTGTGCACTGGAACTTTCTGCAATGATGGGAACATTCTGGAATCTGTGCTGATCCATGCAGCCCACCTGGGCTGGTGAGGACCTGATACTTTGCCAGTACAAGTGAGGGGAAGAAATTTAAATTGTGAACATCTGAAGTCCCACTTGTGGCCAGCAATGATGTCCCTGCACCATCCAGCTTCACGTGAGGAGTTCATCCCCTAGGCTACGCAGAACAACACTGGACTTGACTTCCTTAGGAAAGCACAAAAAGATGTCACATCACTATTATTGTTGAAAGGAAAACTCAGCTTGCATCTGGCTGAGCTCTGGTTCCATTTGCAAAAGCAAAAGGAGTCACCCACATTGGATGACTCACTGACCTTCAGATTCCTTGAACAGGTTCTTTCTAAATACCGAGTCTCTGATTCAGACTTTTCTTGGCCTCTTTCTCTCTCTCCTTTTTACCATTAAGGATGTAAATGTCAAGGAAGTAAACTGTCCTTTACAAGGTCATAAATAAAGAAACCATAATAGGATTGGAATTTATGCTGATATCTGAAGGCTCAAGTGAATCTCAAGGGCTCCTCCAGTCCATAACATAGGAGCATCTGACTGTCAGGACATCTCCTCACCAATGCAGTAATAAAGAACTTTGCATGTTGTTATTTTACAGATTGTGGTGATTACAACTCAGCACACCTTGTCTTCTTTGTAATGCTATGAATCTAACTTTGCGCATTTTAAACTAATGAGGTGAGCCAGGTGTGGTGGTGCAGGCTTCTAATCCCAGCTTCTCAGGAGGTTGAGGCAGAAGGATCACAAGTTTGTGACCAGCCTCAGCAACTTAAAAGACCCTGTCAAAAAAAATACAAAGGGCTAGAAATGTGGCTCAGTAGCACAGTGGTTAAGCACCTCTGGGTTCAGTCTCTGGTTCCAAAATAAAAACAAACAAAAAAAAAAGAGTAATGAGGTGAGGTTAAATAACTTCCTAACAATCAGGCAGATGAATCTAAAGTGGAAGGCAAAGACATTGGTCAGAACTACAGGAGCCAGCTACGTTGGACAAACTAAAATGGGCACAGAGATTGCCACCTACCAGGGTAATGGATGGGCTGCTGTTTCACATGAAGCAATATCAGGGGACCTTCAACATGTGCCATTATCACAGGCTGGAAAAAAGAAATGAGCAGCTGACCTTAAAAGGAATCACTGGGAAAAGTCCATAGGAGTCCTATCACCACCATCAGCAGCACCAACCCCACCATCACCAACGCTATGGTCATCACCACCGAACCACCCTCACCATCATCACCTTGTGATCGTCATCACCATTGTCACATCACAACATTGTCTTTGTCAGAGTCCTTATCATCACTTTCTTCATCACACAAACCCAACCCCTGTCTATCGTTCTGTTTGAAGATCACCACGTCCATGATCCACTGAGTCCTCACCAACACCTTGAGTAAGACTGCAGTTTGCTGAAATTTTTGTAAGAGAAAACCAGTGCATATACAGTGAGCCTGTCCAGGTCACACAGGGGAGCCAGAATTTGAACCCAATTCTGTTCAACTTAACCTTCTGTGATCTCTAATATTCTGCTTGAAGGACTCTTGGCACAGGGCTGATCTCCATTCCCTGTCCCTAAACCAGCAACCCCCAATGTGCGTGCCATAGTTAGAGAAAGAGGAGATGGGCAATTAAACAACCACAAAATGCAAAACAAAGTGTGTGTGTGTGTGTGTGTTTGTGTGTGTGTATCAGGGAAAAAAAATCGGGAAAGAAAGATAACCCTTATTTAGAAAGCTATGAATTGAAAATAAATCTGTAAGACAATCTGAGATACAATTCCTCCCCTTCTTCCTGATATATCATATCTCCAAATACTTGCCTCCACCTGCACCTGAAAATTAAACAGGGGGTAGAGCACCATTGCATGGGCGTACACACCCACGCACGCACACACACACACACACACACAATGTGCACACATACAGACACACACACTTGTACACAAACACATGTGCACACACACATACATGTGCACACACAGAGACACACACACTTGTACACAAACACATGCACATGCACACACACACACGTGCACACACACACACACACACACTTGCACAAACTTCATTGCCTGGACGCTCAGGTGGGTCCTGAGCACCACACCTGACTTCTCTGTGCGCTCATTTCCTCCTTGTTCTTCCACTTGCCACCCCCTGCTCTTCTCCTAAGACCCCATCAGGACTCCTCCTTGCAGAGTCACCAAGACTCCTCTGTGCTCTTCCCACGGAGCTTGGCTCCTCCTTCATGCCAGCATTTCTAATCCTGGATTGAAACCGTCACTTTTTAAGCTGCTGCCTGCAACTGCCCTGGAAACTCCAGCCAGGAACAACCTGTCCAGCTTGCTTTCCTGAATGGCTTCACCTCAAGGAAGGCACCTGTACCTGGTCACCATGGCCACCTGCCCCCAGGGGATTACAGCCTTCTCCAGGAGACACAAGGACCTCCCCAGGGAGAGCACTGGTCCCCTCAGAGATGCAGGATGTCAGGACACCAAGGCCACCTCCCCTAGAACCCAGCAAGCCAAAGACTTGCCAAAGCTGAGAGGCTCGAGAGTCAAGGGAGACCCAAGATGCTCTAAGGTGGCTTCCTCCCTCTGTGCACAGATGCTTCCCCCCAAACGCAGAATGTCCACCATCGGCCAAATTTGCACCCAGAGTCTGTGAAGAGAGAGTGTTAAATTCATGCAAGATCCAAAACTTCATTGAGGATACAGCTGGAGAAAGACAGATGTACGTAAGCAAATAAACAGGTAATAGGATCATTTTAAAACTGTTGAGTAAAGGACAGAATGGAGTTCCTAGGTACAGAGAATAACTAAAAGGCAGAATAGCTAACAGGCTATTGGTGAGGAATTAATGATGCTTATTGACTCCAGGATGACTGTAAGCCGAAGCCAGGCCTGGGGAGAAGGGCTTTTCTGGAAAGTGCAAAGGCCCTGAGGTGGGAGCAAAACTGGGCTGTTCCTGGAAAAAAAAAAAAGGAGGCTGGAGCACCTCAAGGTAGAGAGAGAGCAGTGAAAAATGAGGGCAGCGGGTAGCAGCGGCACATCAGTAGAGATCTAGAGGAACAGACAACAAATGTTGCTTACTTCTAACTTCTGGGAAGTCAAAGGAGAATCTTCAGCAGGAGACTCAAAACATCTGGCATCTGGCCACCTCTGGGGACCAGATCATCAGGAAGCTGGAAGGTGGCAGGAGTTGAAAGGTCCTGGAGTTGAGACGGGCCACCTGGGGAGGTGAGGCGGCTAGGGAAGGCAAGGGAGGTGAGTCCTGCCCGTAATACATGGAGTGGAGACTCCAGGACCTGTGGGTGGGCCAAACATGGTGGGAGGTGGGAGGAGAGCCTGAGAGAAGCCCTGGTCTGTGTGTCCAGGGCATTTGCATGAATGGTGATGCCATTTGCAATCATGGGGGAGATGAAGGAGGAGCCCTGTCCACCCAGGGAGGGGACCTCCTGGACGTCCTCTGGAGGCCACAAAGCAGACCTGCTAAGGTGAAGCGTGGCCCCCACTCCAAGATGAACTCCTCCGTGCACTTCCCTGGGGTCAGGTGGCTGGAGTCTTTTTGCACAGAGTTTCATTGTTACAGTAACAGACAAGGGCGGGGTCATCACCGCAGTTTGGGGGCAGAAAGGCTGAATCAATTGGCAGTGAAATCAGAACAAACCCTGGTGGGGACAAAGCGGGTTCCATGGAAATGACTCCCTAATTGTTAATCAATTGCAACTTCCTGGTCCTTCCCTAAGGATGGGCTGCGGGTCCTGCCTGAGCCTGGGCAGCCGTCGGCCATTTCACTCAAGCCAGCAAGGGCTTCTGAACCAAGTTCACGTCCTCCACTCGGGGAAGACAATTCCCAGGAAAAAGCAAAACTCGGGAGATGCGGGCACTCAAGTCAGCTCCATCCAAGAAATCTCTCTCTTCCTGAACCAGGGGAGACGGAGCAGGCTAAGTGACCCCAGAAACATGGCTCCCCACAGCCAAGCATCCCCGGAAAGAGGAGCTCCAGGTGCCACCAAAATGAGCACAGTCTGCAAGATGGCAGTATGCAAGGCACAACTGCTGTAGCCAGAGGCCAAGGCACAGTGCCAGCAAGAGCCAAGCCACCTCGTGAGGACATCAGGTCTCCTCGTGGCTTCCAAGAGTCGCTGGAGAAAAGATGGCCTGAGCCATAAAGGGGGGTACCCTCAGAGGCCCAGATGCCACCATCCTGTCCTATGAGGCTCCTGCACCCTAACCTGCCTCCCTCTGCTCAGGAGGTTGCTGTGGTCCATAATTAATGTTCAATATGTGTCCTTGTTGGTGTCACTGTCACTGAGAGCAAAGGGCACAACCCAGCAGCGTCTCTGCTCCAGTTGGCTGTGGCAGAGGCTCCACCTGATGAGGCTGCACAGCTTCTAAACCCTCAAGTTGGAAAATTCCAGGTCAAGTGAAATCTGCAAGTTTTAATCTTGAGAATGAATTGGCTGGATCCAGAGATGTTGGGTGAACCAAATAAGCACCTCTGCTGGGCACACCCTGCAGGCTGCACCTGCACCACGTCACCTGGGTGGGGCAGGCATGGGGTCTCAGAGCTCAGGGAGGCAGCAGATGTGTCCTTCTCCTACAACTGTGCTAACTGAACACCAGGCACTGTGACAGACCCCCAGAGACAGTGCCCTGCCCCATCATAGAAGAGGACACAGAGGCTCCAGGGGAAAGATGAACTTGCCTGGTCCTCACAGCCTGTCAGAGGCACATCAGGGACCCAAGGCTAGTGTCCCCAGGATTCACAGACAGTGTTCTGAGCTGCTATTCCCCATGCCTTCTGCTCTTCTCCATCACACATTTCCAACCATTTCCCTGCTCAAAGGCAGTGGCCAGCCACTGCGGCAACTAGACCAGATGCCTCCATCCAGTTCTGCCCATCTCCAGGCAGGAGTGTGGGCTCCCCAACATGCGTCCCTCAGCCTTCAGCATGAGGAAAGCCAGCAAAGAAACAGCTGACCCTGAAACTACTGGCGCTGGCCATGCACTCACTCAACATCCAGGAGAAGCCACTGGTCCTCCCAGGACATTTGAGTTTGTAGACATCCACGTGTGGCCTACAGGGCTCACCTGTAAGTACCCAGTGAGCTGGCTGCAAGCCTCCCAGGGGATGTGGTGTGACAGTCCCCATCATCTCCTGTCCTCCTGTGGGAACTTACCAGGAAAGTGCTTTCAGGGGAAGATCGTACTCAGCTCATCCAAAGATGCGGTTAAATTTGGAAGGTACCAGGGCACCACCTCCCCCTCTCTGTCCTTCATAGAGATTCCAACACAATCTGTGATCATGAGCATCATAAGACTCAAGGTCCCCAATGCAGGTCTCTGTTCCCGAGCTCATGACAAGGGCAGGATGTCTGGGTGGTAGCCAGGGCTGCACTAGGGCACTAGGATCTTCAAAGAGGCAGGATAAGCAATGGAGATGGAATGGATTCTGAGACAGAGATGCAGGTCCCGATTACATTTCTGCCATGATGTTATTTGAAGAGTTAAATCATATGGATTTGGATTCCTGCTTTGGTTTTGATTTAAGGGATTTGACTGCTAAATTTCCACCTGCAGATTTCTTTTAAACTTCAGACTTTTTTTTTTTTCTTCCGGTAAACTGTGCACATGATAAATAAATTCAAAGAGTACTTAAAATTTTCCAGCATGATTAAGCTCATGTGTGCGGGAGGGATAATAACGGACCATCTCTGTCCCTTCAACATAGATTTGGAAGCAGAACACAAACGTGAAGCACTCCTGCTTTGAATCCCATTTTCACACTTGAACCCATTTCTCGGGCTTCTCTGTCTGCTCACAGATGTGGAGATGCCACAGAACACACATGTAAACCCAGCCCTTTTACATAGTGGTGCCATATGATACACGGGATTCTGCAGCGTGCCATTCACATTGAACAGTGGAAGAGCTGGTCTCTGAGTCTGATTTCAGGGTCTGTATGAAACTTCTGCTCAAAAAAGAAAAGGTCTGATCTTCACCAGGTGGATGAAAGATGTGTGGTGACGGTGTTGGCAGATGAGATCCAGTAGGACCTCTGAGGCCACCAAAAGACACCTGGACCACCTTGCTGGAGAACAGGAGTAATCCACAGTGTCCACAATATCCTGTGGCCATGAGTCACACAAAGCAGGCTCTCTCCACATTGTCTCTGTGGAGGTCATCCTCTGCACTGCAGAATGTCACGCAGCTTGGTGTCTTCACTGAAAGCCAGTAGCAACACCTCCACCCTCATCTAAGAAAGCAAAAATATCTCCAGTCATTGCCTTGTGTCTCCTGGGTGCCTGTCACCCTATTGAGAATCACTGATTAAGGTTATCTAAGTTTATCAAACTGAAGATTTACAACTGAAGGAATTGTTAAAATCTGAAACCAGGGACCCTTCTCCACACCTTGGGTCCCTCTTGTGATTTCCCATAACCAGGAATGCCGAGCCACGTGATTGATGGGCAGGAAGGAGGCAACCTTCTGTCAGCATCTCCTGAAGGACATTCTGGAATTCACGCCTGTCCTTTCCTTAGATTCAGAAATTGGTTTATGCTTCCTGCCAGGAGAATATGGGTCAGCCTGGCTGTCCTGTTTAATGTCTCAGTCGGTGAGGAAGATGGACTCGGGTCCCACCAGCATGAGATTTCCAAATCAAAATGACAGGATCAGGCAACACAAACAGTAACGCTGCAAGAGTTCTGCCTCCTCCTGTGGGGACACTTCACCACCCCCAACCTGACCCCTCACCTAGGTGTTACTATGACTGCATTGGAGCATGCTCTGATCTTGACATGGGGGTCACCATTGACCAAGGCCCCCCATGAAGGCTGCAGATCTTCATTTTTGTTTGCTTGCTCCTTTGAACTAGTTTTATGTTATTTTTGAGACCATGTCACTGACATATGATTGGCATATAAAAAGTGTAATATAGAATGTACACATTTGTGGCTGTGGAAATGAGGTGAACACCCATAAAACTGCTGCTACAGTGTGGAGATCTGTGACAGTGACTGGTAGACAAGAGTCTGAGATTGGGGTCCCTGATGACTTTATGGCTGTGGCATGCTTGGTGCTGGAAAAGTTCCTGTGCAAAGGCACAGGATGCCCGGTTGCTATGGAGATGTCCTCCATGATAGACCCTTATCAGCCTCGACTTTATTTATTCTCAGGCAGGGCAGCTCCTGGGACTGAAGGAACTTCCTTGCTAAGATAGCAGCTCTGCTGCTCCTGAATCTACCTGTGAATTAGTAACTTTAAACAATGGACTTTCTTGAGCTGCAAAAGGCTCCTAACACTGCACAGTGCAACTCTAGGATGTGACTGGGAAAATAGCTGCATACTGTGGCTAACTCTGTAACTGTCATGAATACAAAGAATAATGCTTGCACAATCTTTAATCTGATTGAGGAACATATATAATAATGATTGCTGGTGTAATTCTTCAGACCTGCTTCTCCACTAGAGAGCAGTGCTCCACTGCACCCCAGCTGTTTTGTCTTCAAAACCTGCATGTGTTGACTCTTTATTTCTTCCAATCTCCCATCGTTCCTTGCTGGAACCTGTAGTTTGGCTTCACTGGTTACAGCACTACCAGCACAGCAATGTCCGGAGCATACCCACCGTCCCCAAAATCCCTTTCCTGCCAGACTTCTGTATCTATTGTGATGAGGACATATGCTGGACCCTCTTACCACTTTTTCTAGTGCAGCCCAGTGGTGCTTAGCTACAGAAGACTTTTCAAAAAATGCACCATCAGGCAGTTTTTTTTTCTCAATGTGCAAACAGCATTGAGTGTACCTGTGAGACAGATGCCCAGTCTCCAGGCAGAATAACCTAGTCTCCAGGCATCTCCATTGTATACTGCATGTTGTCCACCACAGCCACTGGGCGACTCCAGATTCCCTCCTCCTTGTGGGACTGAGCCTCTGTAGCGCCGTTCCCCCATCACACCTGTCCGCAGCTACTGGCGGCCACCTTTCCCTTCTATTTCTATGAGGTTGACTCTTCCATGTTCCTCACATAATGGGACTAGGCATGATTTCCCCTTCATGCCAGGCTTACTTCCCTTTATCCACATTGTCACTGATGCTTGGTTGGATCCACATGAATGAATTTCTAAAATATCACAAAACATACCAAATAGATCTAAGGTTGTTTTGAAATAATTGGGGGTTCTGGCCATTCAGATGCTCAGTCCCACAGCAAAACAGAGCTGGAGCCAGGGCTGGAGCCTGCATCCACCATGCAGGATGGGTTCTGCAGTTGTCCCGAGTTCCCTTCCAGCTGACCCTGTCCACTGGTCTACACACCTTGTTCTCGCTCCTGAATCTTGTGCTGAGCACCTTGCTGGGTTCATGTGCTCCCTCTCCTCCACCAGCTGGATAGCAGAAAAAGGAACCTTGACCCTCAGCAATCTGTGCTGTGTGCAGGAAACCTCACCCAGAATCCAAACGCGGGAGGTCTCCCTTTCAATGTCCACCGGTGCTCTGCAAGCACCAGGTGTGTGAGGCTGTCTCTGTGTACTGCCCTGTGTTTTGTCCTGTAAGTGTTACACTCTAAACCCCCCTCACCATGATGGTCACTGATGTTTTTTGGGAGTCTAATGCTGAGTAGAGACCGGGACAGCTGACTTATACACATTTTTCATTCACTGCAATCCTGAAAAGGTGACTTATTGACTCAATTGTATAAATGGGGAAACTGAGGCACAGAAATGTTAAGTAACAATGAAACTCTCCTTGACCCCCGATCACTGTGGTAATGCCATCTGAGCCAGCACTGTCCTTAAGTTCATGCTGGGCAGGCAGCCTGAGCTTACTTCCCAAGGATGGGGACCCAGGGTGGACTGTCAAGGGGGTGCAATAGTCCTAGGTTGGGGAAAGCTCGGAGGCAGAGGCAGGGGATGGAGGAGGTGGGAGGAGAGATGGGGAGGGATGGGGGTGAACCCTCAGGTAACTTCTTGGCCATTATTAAGAAGAGGGAAACTTCCAAGAGATAAAGGAAGCCACTAGAAAGTTCAAGCAGGCTAGGACACCATGTGACGTGTGTCTGAAGAAGAGCACCCCTTCTGTTCCTCAGAGAGTATGCTGTAGGCTGTCCAGGGGGGAAGCCAGAGACCACTGCAGCCTCCTCGGGACCAGAGAGCTGGCCTGGCCTGGTCCTGCAGAGCTCAAGCACTGCTCTCCCTGAATTATATTTAAACAGTCTGAACCTGCCTCCACTCCCTCAGGCCTCCACTCCCTCAGGCCTCCACTCCCTCAGGCCTCCATTCCCTCAGGCCTCGGTCTCCCTCTGGACCTTGGTCCTGTGAGAGTATAGACCCGGGTGGTTTCAGCCCTGTCACTGTAGACCCTGAAGCTTGGAAAGAGTTGTTAACCAGGGAACAATTACTGAAGGGGATGCCATGGGTCTGAGCTAAGTGTGAATTTCAGCTGTGTTTTGAGGTAAATTTGATCTATTTTCTCCTTAATTAAAACCCTGGAGCCCCAGGTACAGAGCATCCAGATGCTCCTACCCTGAGTCTGCAGAGGGTGAGCATCATGGAGTCTGAGGATTCTGTGAACCTGGTCAGGAAGAACATCTGTTTTTTTTTGGTACCTGGGATTGAGTTCAGAGGCACTTGACCACTGAGCCACATCCCAAGCCCTATTTTGTATTTTATTTAGAGACAGAGTCTCACTGAGTTGCTTAGGACCTTGCTGTTCCTGAGGCTGGCTTTGAACTCTGAATCTTCTTGCCTCAGCCTTCTGAGCCACTGGGATGACAGGCATGTGCCACCATGCCCAGTGAGAACATTTGTATCTTGATTTTACTAACCTCTAACTGTGATTTAGCATTGTTCTTTAGTAATGAATAGAGACAAGTGCGCACGCGCACACACACACACACACACACACACACACACACAGAGTAATAATAGTCCCCATGCCCATTCCTGGTGATGCAGACACCCTGGAAATCCATTTGCAGGCACCACAGGTCCCAAGCGTGGGGCAGTGGTGGGGGCACCAGATCTGCACTGAGTCTTGCCCTTTAAAGCTGCATGCACTACTGTACCACAGGCTGCTTTTATGGAATATTCTGATGTCATTATTATTGGTTTTCTTGGTAAGAGTATAATTTTAGCAAGGCTATAATTTTACTTTACTCAGAGAAGTTTCTACAGGCCTCCCCAGACTGCCACGGCACTCATGCTCAGAGATGCTGGTCAGGCTGAGGGAACTGATGTGGACTCTCTGGCCCATACTTAGGTCCCCACATGGAATTTCAGGCATAACTTTGGGCACACTGCCCATCCTCTCTGTACCTCAGGTTTCCAAGCTATAACATCAGGGTACAAACAGCACCTAGGTTTAGGTTGATTGGCAGATTTCCCTAGAGCCTACATAAAGAGGCTTGGCTACTTGGAAGGTCCCATGGTTCTGTGTCCTGGGTAACCTCGCATAATTGAAGGAAAGCCAAGTAGAGAGGGAAGGAGGAGGAGGAGGAGTTAGATATGAGGACAGCATCTGATAACTTGCCAGCAGTGGGCAGAGTCACAGAAAGACGCCTGCAGGGGTTTATAGGCTCCAGAGGAAAACACGCTTTTACCCTGGATTAGCTGTGCAGGATTTCGGGGCTCACAGCTAGTTATAGTGATCCACAGAACAGAAATACCAGGCCCCGTGGGTTACAGAAGTGCTGGTTATTTCACCCCTCCTGTCGCCATTAAATCAATTTATTACTCTCCATTTACCTCAGAGCAGGGGCTGGTATCCGTGGACACTAAATAGATGCCACACCTGGACATGAAGGAAGGACCACTCAAGGACTGACCGGTGAGTACTTTAGGGCTTTCCTCTTTTGTCTTATTTATTTTTCAAATTGCGCTAAAATACACATAACAAAAAATTCACCCTCTTAACCGTTTACAGGGGTAACGTGGTATCATGGAGGACACCCAACCATCTAATTCCAAAAGAGTTTCATCGCCCCAAAGGAAACCCCATACCTGGGGTCCTCACTCCCCGCTGTCCTGCTCCCTGGCAGTGGCCCAGCCACTCTCCCTCTGTGGACTGACTGTCCCGCTGCTTCCTCTCAGTGAGCCCAGTGCCGTGTGGACAGCTGGGGCTGGCCCCAACCCACGGCCACCCCTGGCTGCTGGCTGTGGATCTCCTCACGCCCACCCTTCAGCTCCATGATGGTGCATGTGTTCCCAAGACGGGAATTGCCACCTTTCCCCAGTACTGTGGTCGGCATCCAGCAAGGCCGGAGGTCCCCTGCTCTGGCAGCAGAGTGGGGCGTCTGGGCTCCTGAGGTCACCAAAGCCACATTTCCAGTCAGCTTGACCACACCCGGGCTGCATGGAACTGGCCAAGCTCTGCAGCTCCCTGTGCCCCAGCGTCCCCATGGGAAGCCATAGTGTGCGAATTCAGGAGATGCTGTCAGCTCTGAAAGAGGAGAGTAAACAATTTTAGGCAGAGCTGGCTGACCCTCTGCTGCCATTCTCTCCCTCTCTTTCTTCTCCAAGAGCTCACCTCACAGCCTCCTGGGAGCAGGGACACCAGATGAGAGCAAAGAGCCTGGCAGATTACCATGGTGTCACACAGTGCTGGCCAATGAGATGCCAGGGCCACTTTCTGGCAGCCCTCAGGAGGTCCTCTGTCACCTGAGTGAGGGACACATGCTGAAGACCACCACCACCTCTTCCCTTCTGGTTGCCGGCCACACCTGAGTGCAGTCATGGTACCTGGACTGCTGACCGCCATCTTGCATCATGAGGTGTTTAGTGTGAGGTCAAGGGAAAATGCCCTGAGGATGGTGGGTGCCAGGATAGGGCGCCAGCTTCTCTCCTGCTCCTCTCCACATGGGGGTTGGGGGACAGCAGTTTCCTCCTGGTTCCTATTCCCAGCATTCCCTTCTCAACTCTGCTCCCGACAGTGCTGGCCCCCAAATACAGAAGGGCAGTCTGGGGACACAGGGACTAGCCCAATCTCCAGCTGCTGTTCTCTGTGCTGTGCTTTTAATTCAAGACATGGGTAAATCTGCAAGATTTTTTAAAAGATATCCCAGCACAATTCACAATTGCTCACTTATGGAGCCAGTCCAGGTAGGTGCCCATCAGCAGATGAGGGGTAAAGAAATTGTGGGCCATGTCCCTGATGGAGTTGGCTCTCTGGAGCAGCAGAGTCCCATCATTTGTGGCTAAATGGATGAGAAAGAAGAACAACCTGGTAAGTGAAATAAGCCGGACTCAGAAAGTCAAAGGTCGAGTGTTTTCTCTCATCTGTGAAAGTTCGAGAGAGAGAACGGAACATAAAAGGGAGAGCTCATGAAAAATAGGAGGAAAATGGAGTAGAGCAGGGGACTGAGAGGGAGGAAAGGAGGAGGGCCATGGGGAAGCAGTAGGGAATGGAATCTGCCAAATTATGCCATGTCCACCCGCAAGTCAGCCGCAATGAGCACACCTGCATGTTTATTTATTATAATGCAATAATAATAATAATAGTAATAATAATAGTAATAGGAAATCAACAGAGTAGAGCAAGCAGATAAGTTGAAGGCAAGAGCGGGGGGCAGGAAGGGAAGGTGCGGGGGAATGAGATTGGAAAACTATGTTCTGTGCATGTGCAGATGTGGCAGAGTGGTCCCACCCACTGTGTGTGTGATCACAATCCACTAATTTTATGATTTGAAAATAGAGATATTCCAAAAGATGCCACTAGTGCATTGATGGAGAACAGGAATATTCCAGAGGATGATGTGTGCTGCCCTGTTCTGAATGAGCAACTCTGTTTAAAGACAAAAAAATATGTGGCTCAACTACTGATCACCTGATTCTTGATTTATAAGAAAGAGGTGCCTTGGAAGCCCTATGTGAGCGTAGGACATGTGACATCTTCCTTTGAGAACAGACTTTTTTTTTTTCTTCAGAAAGAAACAGGGCAGTGTGTGGGGTTTAGAGAGAGATGAAAGAATTGATTAAAAAAAAAAACTCACAAAACAACATTGTCACCTGTCAAACTTCATCTCCCGTAATCAGTGCCTGAAAATAGCTTCAGAGCCAGTTAGTTTCCAAGGTAAACCAAGAAGCACAGTAGAGCAAAGGAGCACCCAGTCTGGCCTGCTTCCTGGATGGCAATCAAGTCAGCAGTGTGTTCTAGAATGTTCCTAGCCTTAGGTAGACTGGGGTGGCACGAGTTCTAATGGACACAGGGATCTGAGAAAACTCGGGTATGACTCTTATGGGATGTGACCCAGACATCAACTGTCTGCTTCTAGGAAGAGTCTGGGGACACTCACCTGTCCACCTTCTTCTATGGCCCAGGCACTGTCACTTTCCACCTGGGTTATTGACACATCTTCAAAAAGGTCTCCTGCTTCTGCCTTTGCCTCCACCACCCCCTTCTCCCTGTGCAGAGCCTAGTGACCCTGTTACCATCTGCCTGCTGCTCCTCAACCCAGAACCCTCCACCCACTCACACCTGGCCCAGCTGAGTTGAGGCCCCTCCTGCCTGTCCAGCCTTGACACCCTGAGCCCCTTGCCTGCACTGCCCAGGCCCCTCTGCAGTTCGCCGTGGGCCTTCCTCTTTTCACACTGCCCCAGCCACTCTGGCCTCCTTACTGTGTCCCCCGCTACCAGCACCCACTGGTTTCTGTGCCAGGCCTTGGCCCAAGCTCACTTGTGCCCATGGACTGCCTTCCCTTCTCCAGGTCTCCTGGCCAACCCCCCTTCCTGGGTCGGGACTTGCTGATGGCTCTACTAAGACCCCTTCACCCAGCCTGGTCTCGCTGTCCTCCGCCGTGCCTTGTTTCTCTCCAGAGAACCGAGCACCTAACACACTAGGTATTCCACCCATGATAGCGTGTGCCTCCCCACTGTGGGGACAGTTTCACAGGGGACATTGTCCATGTTCAGAGCTGCTGTTCTAGTAGTGATTGGCACGTGGTAGGCATTCTGCAAATATGCCATGGAAGGACGGGCTGATGGGTGGACGGACAGATGGACACGTGGAGGGAGAGAATGATGGATGGATGGTTAGACAGGTGGACAGATGGATGGATGGAAGGATGGACAGATAGCACCACTGTAAGTCTGCAGCAGACTAAAATCACTTAGGTACTTTCGTCTTCCAGGAGACATATTTCGGGTTCTATCCTACAAACCCCAACTTCACACTCCTCTCTCTTGCTCTCATTGCCCAATATTTTGCTGTTTGAATTTTAGGATCTTGGCAGCCAAGTACATCCCTGTCAAATCCCACTGCCTCCACAATAGAGGCAGACCTTCCTTTGCCTCAGAGGAAATTAGCAAATCCAGGCCACCTTGGACCCTTGAGTGTACGTTGGGCTCTGCACGTGGGCAGTCCCCACGTATCTTCTGGGGTGCTGGGTGAGTGCCTCAGGGTGCACAGCTCTTGTCCCTCCCTTTGCATCAGCTTCCCCCATCTCGAGGTCTGAACCGTGGTGAGACCCAAGTCTTTGGAGACTGTGTGTTCCACTTTTTGGATACAAAAACCACATCTAGTTTATTGCTGAATCCCCCAGTGCTTTGTGAGGGAACCAGAGCTTAATAAATATTTGCTAATTTCAAAATGGGAGCAATCCATTCAGATAACATGGGAAAGATCATCATGGCTGAGGGAAAATGGCTCAGGGTAATGTCCCTCGGCAAGGCAGGCAGAGAAATGCTGAGATTTCTGAAGGAGCTCTTGTTACAACTTACTCAGTACTGACAGGGACAGTCAAGATGACCTTCCCCACGGAGTGTGGATAGTGACAGGGATTACCATCTCTCTCCAAGCAAAATCACAGCTCCCAGTGACCTGGGGACTCTCGTAATCACCAGTGATTATTTAAATGCCAGTACAACAAAGAAGTTAAAGCTAGTCCAAAATTACATACACACACACACAGACACACACACACACACACACACACACACACACACACTTACACATGTGCCTGTGTGTGTCTGAGAGGATACAACGAAGGCAACAGAAACCTAGGTTAATGGTATATATTCCCAGCATCCTCCAAATGCAAGGGCACTGGGTTGCACAGACACACAGACACAACTCCAGCCCCAGAAGCTGGATAATACAGTGTGGGACCAACAATTAGCTCCCGAGTAGAAGGGTACGCTCTATGCCATTTAGGTCAAAAACCAAATCAGAATTCTTATAATGTTCAATTAACCCAAGGTCTCTCCAACACTTTTCATCTGGGCAACAGTTCAATGGAGGGGATTTGTGGACTCTCATAAACCTGAAGTGTGTAAATATCTCGGAGTGAAGCACTCTTCTGCTGCAGAAATTAAATTCTCCATCTCCCACTAATGGGAATCCAATAATTTGGTCCTATCGCCTGGTTGGTTCATCATGTTAATTACAAAAGCCTCCAACTCCTTCTTATAGGACCAGGGCTGTCAGTCTGGGCACTGACATTTTAGATCAGCTTGTTCTTCTTTTTGTCAAGGGCTGATGGATGCATATCTGATGTTGAAGCACCTTTTCTGGCTTCCCTGCTAGATACCAGTAACATCCCAGGGTGACACTGCTCCATGTCCCCTTGGAGACAGGACGCTCCCAGTTGAAACTATCATTGCAGGATAATTAGTCTAAGGTAACTTGCTCTAGATGCACATGTATTTGTGTGGATGTAGTTTCTAACTTCCCCACTGCTTGCTGATGCTGCCCAATTGGGAAGTCCTGAATCACAGTGTGAGGCTCTGCCCATGCCCGCACCTGCAGGGGTTTGGTTAGAAAAGGTTGATTTCTTCTGAGCAATTACAAGCTGAGATGCTTATATGACATGGTAGCAAATAATAAGAAAGTTGCTTCCCATCATTCCTAAGACTTGCTCGGTTTGGAGAGTTGGGAAAGGCTGCTCAGGATAGGGAAGGGAAGTTACTCAATGCCTGAGTAGCTGTTTTTTCTGGAGGGGAAGTGAGTTTACCATGTTCAGGACACAGCAGAGCAGTGTGTGCCACACTGCAGTTTTCAGCATGATGGGGGTTCCCAGTAATGTTGAGGTTCGTGTAGGAGTTGGTGCCTAAAGGATGGAGACAACAGATGGGTTCAGAATGGAAGTTGATGTTTCTTCTGGTAGCTGAGCTGGTGTGACTGCATCCATGCTGGGTTCATGAGGTGCTGCAGAGCTTCTGAGGTCCACTGGGGAGCATTTTCCAGAGAGAAGTCTGCAGAAATTTAACCACATCTGACTCACCATTAGCCTGTATTAAAATCAAAATGTACTTTACGGCTTAACTTGTTAGAAAGCAGAAGTCAAGAGAGAGTGATGTGTAGGCTTCCCCATCGGGTTTGCTTTATGATTATGCCATGGTCCTGAAACAGAATGTTTTAGATTGAGTGAAACACAATCCGAGTCTCTGTGACCAGCAGTCTTGGTGGCAACCCATATTCTCATGATTGATCCCTGATCCTCATGTGGATGGATGGACACAGACAGATGGAGGGGCCCAGTGACCTAACTCCAGGCTTAATGTGTGTATTTTCCTTCGCTCAAGCAACCACAAGGAATCACAACCCCAAATAGCCGGTGGGTGAAGAGGTACATGTTCTTGTCTCTAGAAATTAACAACACATTTTGCAGAGCTCCAAGCCAGGGACAATTCACCTTCCCAGGACCTTGGCTGGCAGGCCCATGTTGCTGAAATGTCTTCTCAGCAAGAAGGATGCACAGCACCAGGACTGGACCTCAGAGTCAACAGGCCCCTGGCAGCAGTGGCAAGGGACTGCCTGGGAACTCTCTCCTGAGGAAATCACCCCTGAGACACTAATATCCATCTGAACTCAGCCGAACCCTGAGCACTAGCCACAGCCCTCCTTCACCTGGAAACAGACAGGCTGCCTTCTAAATCATGGGGTAAGAAGGCACCGCATACAGATGGCCTAACCTCACACGTCTCTCTGTTGGAAAGTCATGCCACTTATTCCTAATACACGCTGAGAATCACATTAAAAATGTGATTAAACACCACCAGTCAAGGACGTGTATTATGCTTAGCAGCTGATTAGCAAGGAAGGCTGGCGCACATGGTGTACAGGGTAAATGGATCTTCTAAATGACACTGTTGGTCTCTCTGCATTTTGTTGTTAGTGAAATGGCTGGGAACACACATAACTAATAATGTTAAAGAGCAGAATGTCAAGATTCAAATCTTTTTTTTTTTTATTGCTGGTCGTTCAAAACATTACACAGTTCTTAATACATCATCTTTCACAGTTTGATTCAAGTGGGTTATGAACTCCCAACTTTACCCCGTATACAAATTGCTGTATCACATCAGTTACCCTTCCATTGATTGACATATTGCTTTTCTAATGTCTGATGTATTCTGCTGTCAGTCCTATTCTCTACTATCCCCCCTCCCCTCCCCTCCCCTCCCCTCCCCTTTTCTCTCTCTACCCCTTCTACTGTAAATCATTTCTTCCATTTGTATTATCTTGTCTTACCCCTCCTTTCCTCTTATATATCATTCTCACTCCCTTTCCCTCCCACCTCTCATCCCTGTTTTATGTAAATATTCTTCTCAAGCTCTTCGTCCTTACCCTGTCCTAGTTTACTCCCCTTATATCAAAGGGGTCATTTGGTATTTGTTTTTTAACGATTGACTAGCTTCACTTAGCATAATCTACTCTAATGCCATCCATTTCCCTCCAAATTCTATGATTTTGTCGTTCCTTAATGCAGAGTAATACTCCATTGTGTATAAATGCCACTTTTTTTATCCATTCATCTATTGAAGGGCATCTAGGTTGGTTCCACAATCTTGCTATCGTGAATTGTGCTGCTATGAACATCGATGCAGCAGTGTCCCTGTAGCATGCTCTTTTTAAGTCTTTAGGGAATAAACCGAGAAGGGGAATAGCTGGGTCAAATGGTGGTTCCATTCCCAGCTTTTCAAGAAATCTCCATACTGCTTTCCAAATTGGCTGCACCAATTTGCATTCCCACCAGCAATGAACAAGAGTGCCCTTTTCTCCGCATCCTCTCCAGCACTTATTGTTGTTTGACTTCCTAATGGCTGCCAATCTTACTGGAGTGAGATGGTATCTTAGGGTAGTTTTGATTTGCATTTCTCTGACTGCTAGCGATGGTGAGCATTTATTCATGTACTTATTGATTGATTGTATGTCCTCCTCTGAGAAGTGTCTATTCAGGTCCTTGGCCCACTTATTGATTGGATTATTTGTTATCTTATTGTCTAATTTTTTGAGTTCTTTGTATATTCTGGTTATTAGGGCTCTATCTGAAGTGTGTGGATTAAAGATTTGTTCCCAGGATGTAGGCTCCCTATTTATCTCTCTTATTGTTTCTTTTGCTGAGAAAAAACTTTTTAGTTTGAGTAAGTCCCATTTGTTGATTCTAGTTGTTAACTCTTGCGCTATGGGTGTCCTATTGAGGAATTTGGGGCCCGATCCCACAGTATGTAGATTGTAGCCAACTTTTTCTTCTATCAGATGCCGTGTCTCTGATTTAATATCAAGCTCCTTGATCCATTTTCAGTTAACTTTTGTGCATGGCGAGAGATAGGGATTCAGATTCATTTTGATGCAAATAGATTTCCAGTTTTCCCAGCACCATTTGTTGAAGATGCTATCCTTCCTCCATTGCATGCTTTTAGCCCCTTTATCAAATATAAGGTAGTTGTAGTTTTGTGGATTGGTTACTGTATCCTCTATTATGTACCATTTGTCCACCCGCCTGTTTTGATACCAGTACCATGCTGTTTTTGTTACTATTGCTCTGTAGTATAGTTTGAAGTCTGGTATCGCTATACCACCTGATTCACACTTCCTGCTTAGCATTGTTTTTGCTATTCTGGGTCTTTTATTATTCCATATGAATTTCATGATTCTTTTATCTATTTCTACAAGAAATGCCATTGGGATTCAAATCTTAATAGCCTCATTTAAATTAAATTTGTATTGATTGTCCTTCTAATTATTTTTCCCAGCCTCCAACCAGGGCACTTTCCTCCACTGTGGTGGAAGTCCCTTCCCTGCCCCAGGGCTCTGTGAGATGCACCAATTCTGGAGAAGTCAAAAGGCCTGCTAAAGCAAACCTGAAAAAGACTTGTAGCTGAAGCCTCTGGTCTTTCTTTCTAAGATCTAATCTGAAAAATATTGTAGAAATTTCAGGCCAGACCCTCAGACTACATTTGCTATCATAAGAACCGTCTCCAATGGGCGGCATCCAGGAGGTCTCCCACCACATGTCAGTCCTGACTCATGTAAGCGCTCCCATCTGTGAGGTATGCAGAGAGCTTGAAGACACTCTGATTAGCTCATTCACATTCAGCAAGGGGTTCCCTGGGCACCTGGAGACAGATTTCCCAGCCTGGAGTCAGGTACTTTGCACAAATCTGCCCTATGCTAGAAGCCTGTCCATTTACAAACTGGCCAGGCATGGCAGTTAGGATGGCCATGTGAGCAAACTCCTAAGCCAACACCGCCCTCTGTGCACACTCAGGGACAGCAGGGGCCCAGGGCCTCTTTGGAGCATTTCACCCACCTGGACAGACATGCCCAGGAGACCCTCAGGGGTAGAATATCTCCTTTAGGAACCACAGGTTACAAGTACAACTCTCAGCCAGGCTCAGTGGCCCATGCCTATAATCCCAGTGGCTCAGGAGGCTTGTGTATGAAGATCCCAAGTTCAAAGCCAGCCTCAGGCACTTAGCCAGGCATTAAGCATAGCAAGACCTTGTCTCAAAGTAAAAATAAATAAATAAATAAAAAGAGATGGGGATGTGGCTCAGTGAGTAAGCACCTCCAGGTTCAACTCCTGATACAAAAACAGTATACCTCTCTCTCCTTGGATTTAGAGCTTTAGGGATGGGGCCCTGGAAGGGCCAGAGTTTGTATGAGAAGAGAGTCTGCCTGGGAGGAAAGCCCAGCCAGGGGCAGGCAGAGCGGAGAGTGAGAGGCTGGCCCAGACACAGACACCGCAGCCCATGGGTTCAGTTACATCAGCTGTTTGTTCATTTTAACACAGAGTTTATTTTGTAGAGTATGTTTTAGTCAGATTTTTTGTTGCTGTAACAAAAGACCTGACGAGAACAAGTAGAGGAGGAACAATATATCTGGGGCTCATGGTTTCAGAGGTCTCAGTCCATAGAGGGCCAGCTCCATTGCTCTGGGCCTTAATGAGGCAGAACATCATGGTGGAAGAGTGTGGAGGAGGAGAGCAACACAGGACATGGCACCAGGTGAGAGAGAGAGAGAGAGAGAGAGAGAGAGAGAGAGAGAGAGAGAGAGAGAGAAGGAGTATTGAGCTCCCCTCACCATGGACAAAATATAAACCCCAAAGCCACGTCCCAAATGACCACCTCCTTCAGCCACACCCCACCTGCCACAGTGGTGCCCAGCTAATCCCTGCAGGAACTAATGAATCTCTAACCCATTCCTCCACCTCTGAACCCTCTTGCATCTTCTCACACAGGACCTCTCGGGACACCTTGTGGCTCACAGAAGAGCTGCGTGGAAGGAACCGCGTTCCCGCTGTGCCCTGCTCACCCACATCCAGGTGCAGTGCAACCCCACAGCAGCAATGGCACCTGTGGCACTTTGGGTACCCAGGGCGCCTGCTCAGATGCAGCGCTCACAGGCTCCAGGGTTTACAGGGGGCTTCTCAGCACTGAGTGCTTTGCGGGTCTTCCAAATGCATGAGGACAGGTGGCATCACTCACAGGGTCCCACCACCCTCAAAGTCCTGCATCTCCTCACTCCTCCCTGTGCTCCCATCAATCCCACAGGTCTTTTCGATGTCTGTGTCTCTGGATTTTTCAGGACAACACAGAGTTGGAGTCATGGAGTTTGTCCTTATTTTAAAGTGGTTTCTTACAGAAGATGCAAAGTTGTTAATGCATCCTGTGAACTCTGTGTTCTGACGGATGAGTGAGACCATTAGATCCCACATGTTGACAAGGTTTCATTTAGGATTACTATTTTGTTATTTGTTTGGGTGTTGCCTAATTTGGACTGCTTAAGACTACCAGTGACAAAAACCACTGTGGTCATGTGTCTGGGGGGCAGATGCTGATGAAGCTGAGCTGCCTTGGGCTGGGCGGACCCTGGGGCCATTCTGCTCAGCGCATCTCTTAGGCTCCTAATGGGCCATCACAGGAGCGGTCCATTGTGCCTCTAAGAGAGTGGATGGCAGTTCAGAACATGCAGGGCTTCCCATCCTGGGCTCCATGCAGGCAAAGCAACACCCGTTCCTGTTCTGTTGGCAAAGCAAGGAGCAGAGGTGTCCCTAAGGGGCTTGGGTGTACACCTGGCTTTTCACAGAGGAGCGGATGAGTCAGAGGACAAGGGAATCAACACCTCCCTCTACCACAGTTCTGCAACCAAACCAGCAGGCTTAGATAGGTGGACAGACAATGGGTGGACACTACAGTATATGCATATAGGAAAGTCTAATTTAGAAAGAAAGGTCAGCAAGGTGCAGTGGCACACTCCTGTAATAACAGTGGCTTGGGACACTGAGACAGGAGGATCACGAGTTCAAAGCCAGCCTCAGCAAAAGTGATACACTAGGCAACTCAGTGATGTTCTGTCTCTAAATAAAATACAAAATAGGGATGGGGGTGTGGCTCAGTGGTCCAGTGCCCGTGAGTTCAACCCCTGGTAGCTCCCCAAAAAAGAGGAAAAACTACTCTTCCATTAGAAAGAAAGGGAATATTGAGGAATGAACTCAAAGTTCCCACCACAATGTGGCCATTGTCATTTGTACCATTACAGAGAGTAACTAGGTAACGTCACCCAGGGTAACATGTTCCCACCCCATGGTGGGCATTCCCAGAAGAGACATGGAGGTGTGCTGTGTACACCTTTCTTGGGATGGTAAGAATTTTTCATTTTTTTTTCTTCTGCACCAGGCGAGTGGGTAGATGTAAATGACTCCAGAGCCCTGCTGTCCAACTGGCACCCACAAGTGACATGTAGACACTGAAATTGAAATTATGAAATAAAGTAAAAATAAAAATCCAGCTCCCTGGGGGCTCCAGCCACATTTCCCTTACTGAACAGCCCCACGCGGCTGCCTAGGGACACAATACAGAGGAAGGTCTGGCCAGCCAGGAGCCTCTTTGTTGGACAGCTCCGCTCTGCAGAAGGGAGCTTCCTTATGTCACCTCTGTGCCCTGTGGGGACACAGGTTGTCATAACACGCAGTGCTGGTTTGTGGTTGGCATGTTGGCGTCAGATGCTAATGTAACCTGGTAGTCCGGTCCGAATGCTGAGGTTTAAGTCAATATGTGGGGAGAGATCATAAAAACCAGAGGTGTCCAAAAGTGAGAAAAAACAATGTGTCATGTGAAAGTATGAAAGAAATAGCTTTTTAAAATAGTGAGAAAAAGGCTTCATACAGAAGGCTGGGAGCAGGCTGGGACATCTCCCTCCAGGACTCTGTGCAGCGTGGTTTTCTCAGGCAGGTGACTCCATAGAACCAAGTCTGCAAACTTACTCTGATTTTAAATGTCGTATTGAGACTAGGTCAAAATAGGGAGAAAGAATTTGTGTGAAACATCATAAACCCATCTCCCTCGCCACGCGCATTTTTATTTGTGGGTTGACGGGAACATACCATATATGGAGGGTGGAGGGAGCCAGAGGAGAGGACGCCTGGGTACTTAAATCCAGACTCGGGGAACATTGATGTAATTCTGATTTAATGTCAGCTCTGTCAGAATCAAGCTTTCATCTTCTCCATACAAATGATAATTTATGTCTTAATGGCATGAACACTTTACCTCCCACTGTTTTTTAAATCAAATTCAAGCCCACATCCCTCTTTTTAGAATACTATATGTTTCACTTTCACTTAGAGGTGGCTGTGTGAATTACAAAGTGTGTCAAGCTCAAAAGCAATCATATCTTAATTTTTAAAGTTTATCAGACAAAAAAAGCAGAGCCTTCCAGCTGCAGAGTGGTGAAATTATCCTGACTTATGGGATGGATGTCTGTCTTCTTTAACCCTCCCCTGCCTCAGGAGAGAGATAAGGACCCGGTTCCTCAGCTGGGGGAGATCACCTCTCATTCCCCCTTTTCTTTCTTAGTAAAAACATTTCATTTTGGTGGGGGCTAATTATAGTTCTTTCTGAATTTGATTTTTACTTGACTTTGGAAAAACGTAAATTATTTTTGTTAAGATCAAACAGCTCTGGAGGGATTTGGTAAAATTTAAACACAACCTACTGTGTGGGATGCAGATTGTGGGTCTGAGTGTTGTTTCCTCTCTGACCTAGGTGGGAGCTGGGATCTTGAGGAGGAGAGGCCCCAGTCTCAACTTCAGGGGCTACTGTAACACACAGATCGATTGGTGAAGACCCAGTGGTAGAAATGAGGCCCCGCGTCTGGCCCCAGAGCCCAAGGGGAGGAATTGCTCGGGCCAAAGTGGAAACTGCTCTTTCTGACTCAGAATCTGGTTCTCACTACAGCCTGAATGCCCCTCATCAAAGTCTGGAAAGAGATTTCCCCCCACAAGGCCATTTCAGATAAAGCAAATATCTGAAGTAGAGCACTTTTAGGCTCCTAAACAGCAAGGTTCTTTCCCAGGGAAACCGTTGAACTAAAGGAAAAGTTTAAAAGCAGACCTTGGAGAGACAGTGAGCCAGGCCAACTCTTCCCAGCATGAGGAGGTTGCAGAAGGGTGACTGTGCCTCTCGGAGGAGTGATGGTGCTTTAAAGGAAAGCAGCCTCCTGGCGTCTCTGGTCTCTGCACCTCCTCCTCCTTCCACCAGAGAACTGGGAACAGGGTGGTTTTCTATGACATGCTTACTGGACTGTTGAAATGAATGACAGCTGCATTGTCTTGATCCCTGGCTGCTTTTTAAACCTCCGTGAGCATCTTATGGTGCCCTCTGAATATCATTCCACACCTTGCAGACAGGGAACCTCATGCATCTGCAGTCTGGTGCAATAAGAGTGACTTTTCCCCTGTCTCCTACCTTTGGATGAAATTGTGGCCTTCTGAGAACCCTGGAGGGGCTGGAAAGATGGGTCGAGGCACTTGAAACTCTGTTGCTAGACCTGGGTCACAGTCTGTGCCTGGATGGATTGCAATATTAACACAGGGCTTTGTGATAGATTCTCCCACAAGAGTCACACACAGAGGTGGGACCTATGGGCCAGAGACCCCCTCAAGTCAGGTTAGGAGGCAGATTAGTTCTCAGGGCCCCTTGGTTCTCTGAGCTACTGAACAAGCCCCGGAGACAGTAACTCCCTCTTGGTGCATTCAGATTCCTCTTCACACCTGCTGCGTTCCCTCAAGCACTCCTCTCTCTGTGCCTGTTTCTCTTCTGTGTGGACACATTCCTGTTCTTTGGTTCCTTTATTCTTTCAATTGAAGTTCCTTAAAATAGTTACTTAGCTTTAAATTTTCTCCCACAGATCTTTGTAAGAAGAAGCATGTCCTCGATGCTACTGGGTGCCATTATGTTTGGCTCTAACAATCTACTCCTTATAGTTTAGCAGAGAGGTGTCCCCAAAAGATCACATGTGAGACAATGTGAGAATGTTCAGAAGTGCCAGACTGGATTGTAAGTGCTGTAGCCTAATGGGTGGATCACCTGCTGACGTGCATTCTCGGGGTGATGAGTGTGGGCGGGTAGGGTGGGACTGGAGGGGGTGGCTGATGGGGTGTTCCTGATGAATGGAGCTCTGTCTCCTGGTCTCATGCCTGAACGTCCTTCCTCTGGGCACCTCTGCCCTGATGTTCTGCTTCACCCTGGCCCAGGGCAATGCAGTTGGCCAACCACGGACTGACTTCTGAAACAATGAGCCAAAGTGAACTTTTCTTCCCGTATGTTGTTCTTGTCAGGTCTTTTTGTCACAGCAGGGAAGAAGCTGCCTTGTACCCTGCCAGACACTGGCCCAAAGTGTGGTGCCGCCTCCTCTTCCCACCAGCAGTGCAGGGTGGGCAGTGCCTGCACCATGGCCAGCGCTGGGGAAGCCTGTCCCAAGTATCAGGCCTTCTGAGAGCACACGGAGCCTCACACTTGGATCTGGCCCACGTTTCCAAGAACTCGCGGTGCTGAGCGTCTTGGCTCTGTGCTTATTTGCCATCTGTTTATCTCCTTCAGTAAAATGTCTCTTTACATAATTTCCCCACGTTTAGTTGAACCTGGGAGAGTTTTTCAGGCACTCTGGACACGAGTCACTTATGTTATTTCTAGATCTTTTCCAGACTTGGACTTCCCCCTTTGCTTCTGTTTTAGGAGCGTTGCTACCAAGACCTTCCTAAGGGATGGATGGTGGAGATAAGGGAGCGGGGGAAACCACGTCGAGGCTTTTGGTTGGTGGTGGGCTCTGGGGGGGGTACAAACCCATCATGCCTGTGTTTTCTTCAAGTCATTAGTGGATATTTTCTGCAATATTTGACTTAGGCTATAATTTAAAACAATTGGCTCTTCACAGCTGGCCTGTGAACAGCTGCAATGGCAGGTCAGTGGACGATATCCCTTCCCACAAACAGGCACAGGGTGAGTTAATATTCACATCCAGAAAAATGAGCTTTGCTCCATGTTCTGTGCCGTAGACAAATACTAACTCGAAATGAATCTGAAACGCTAGCGTGAAAACACAAACAATAACACTTCATGAAAAAAAATATGTATGAGAATCTTCGTAATCCTGAATTAGGTACAGTCTAGATACAGTTTAGATCCTCTCTTAGATACAGTATAAAAATATTTTAAAAAATCATTATTTTAATAATGATTTTATTGAAATTAAAATTTTTGCTCTTTAAATGGCAGTTCTCTGCATGGATAAGTTGTACTACAAGAAAGTAGTCTATGCTTGGTGATTCACTTCTTGAATGAAAATTCTGTAAAGTGAAAACTTATCTATAGACAGGAAGCAGATTTGGGGCTGTTTGGGATAGTGAGAAATGGGCCGATGGGTGAGGGTCAGATTTACAAAGGAATGTGGGGAGTTTGGGGGGCATGAAAATATGTTCACTACATTGACTGTGGTTTCACAGATACGGAGATACATATATAGAGATATATTTATGTATGCATGCATATATATTACCTAATTGTACTTTTAATTATACCTTAATAAAAATGTTGGGGAAAAGGCATTGTGCCAAGTGGAAAAGCCAGTGATGAAAGGCTTCAAGCTGAATGACTTCACCTGTGTGTCTCTAGAGTAAAGTCCCTGCTACTGGGAAGGAAAGAAGGGGGTGCTTGTCCCAGGTCACAGGTTGGGGGAGACTGTCTGTAAAGGGACAAGGAAATATTTTAAAGCATCAGAAATCTTCGTTACTTTGATTTTGGTGTTATTTGTGTGACTATATCCTTTTGTCAAAATTAATTGGATACCAAATTTTTCCGTGTGTCATTTGTAAATCAACAAACTTTATTAAACACAAAATGAAAACATCCACAGCTGCTCCAATGATTGAGATGCGTGAGAAGAATTTAGGCTGCTTATGGACAGATTCAGGGGGATATCACATGAACTGGGCTATGGTTCACACTCCCCAGGGTGAGGACGACACAGCTCTGCAGGTCCCAGGGGTTGGGTGGGGGGGGGTGCTCACCTGGACCATGCAAACCTGCCTTCCTCAGGTGCTCAGCCTGAACAAGCCCATTTGGCATCCTTTGTTGGGATGAATGAGGAAAGAAACAGCCATCCTAAATCTCTGGTGCTGGGCTGCGGGTGGGGTTCAACTTTGGGTCTTTCTGCCATGAAGAGTCTGGGAAGATTGAACAACCCACTTCCGTCCTTTGGATCTCAGTTTTACCAACTATAAATATGAAGAGGATGGGTGAGGTAGACTCCAAAGACCCCTGAGACCAGCTGGTCCTTCCAGGCAGTAGAAATCTGGGGGCTCGGAATTGTGAGACTCACAAGCAGCATCACCACCTTCCGTGGGCACTTCTGGCTGCCATAGCCAGTGCTCACCAGCAGAGCACGTGGAAGGTAGAGAACTGTCCTTTGTCTAGATACGCAACCTGAGAGTGGGAGGGCCTCTCCAAGAGTCCCCGAGCTTCCCACGATTCAGAATGGCCAGAGGTGTCAGCAACACACTGAGCATCTAGGAGGACCCAGAGCTGACCAGCCCAGGAGTCTAGGGCTCCTCTGGCACACTCCTGGAAGCAGGTATTCAGTTGCCCAGCAGAAGATGAGGAGGCCCACAGGGTCACCCTCCACTCAAGGGAAGAGCTGTGGACACAGCCACTCAGCTGCCTTCCCCAGAAGACTATGTTGGACCTCGGAGATGCTGCTCACTTGATGTCCTCTGCCTACAGAACTCCCCATGGCTAAGCTAAGCAACAGCAGATGCAGAGACCATTGCAACTCTCACATCATCTCTGTTGGCAGAGAGGGCATGGGGGAGCTTCAAGTCAAAATATACCCGAATCAGCGGATAAAGGCACAACTTGTCTGGGGGAAAGATCTCACAACAGTTATACATGTGAATGACTCAAATCCACCTCTAGATGTCACATTCAGTCCTGTATAGAAAGGGCTCCACTCTCAGTTCCTTCTCTAGGGGTGACAACAGCCATATTCACTCCATATGGAAAGAAGACGTCCATTTGCCTCCGAGAGAGGCTCCATTTGAAAAAGTTTCCCAGTTTCAAAATAACCAAGGAAGGGGAGGGAAGAAGTAACAATGACTGTAACCCTCAGACATTTCCATGTCAATCAAACCTCATTTTTATGTACAAACAGAATTAAAGTCTTCAACATGGCTCAGCCAACCAAGGCTCACCAGCTGTGGCTTTCTCCGTCCAAGCAGACCTGTGTGAAAATAGTAAGGGTGACAGCCAGTGGGGTGGATGGAGGGGGACTTGCCCTGCATTGGCACCCAAGTTGGGCAGGATCCTGTTCTCCCTCCATGTATTCGCCATGAGGACCAGCAGTTCCAGACATGGCCACAACCACGGGGAGATAGACCTACGAAACAAAAAGGGAAAAGCAAATCTCAGAGGAAAACATATACTTGACAGTTGTCACAGGATGCAAACCATTTTATTTCTTCATCTTATGAACAATCAGTTCATCTAGAGATGGAACTAAACCACCAATAAGACCCACCCTCCTAGCGCATTTTTGAAAAGACATTAGTCTCCCTTGTTTACAACTTCTCTCTGCTCTCTTTTGTTCCCCTAATGTTAGTAACAATTCAAGATGCTCTGAAGATACAGATCATGAAGAACCCTGGTGTCCAGAAAAGAGAGAAAAAACTAAGAAATTTGCACTTGGGATCCATTTATATAATGCGTTCTGTAGGAGTCTCACCCCACCATGAGGCCTCCTCAGCTCCAACCCACAAATTGGGATGTTCAATGAATGTGTGGCTTACAGAAATGATGAGTGAAAGATGAAGTAAATTGTACTTAATGCTGGGACTTACAGAGCCATCCCCATCTTTGCTATGGATTACTATTGGAAAATGTTTCTAAGAGCAACATCGACCACCAAATCCTATGGGAAGTAGGGATGGGTGCGCCCAGCTGCAGGGATGCTGAATGACACCAGCTTCTGACTCCAAAGAGCAGAGATGCAGGATGGTCAGCAACTGTCCTGCAGGCCCTGTTGTAGGCCAGCTCAGGAGGAGGCAGACCACCCCCACACCATCTGTGAAAATCAAGGACATCCACTGGATATTCACTAGTCTGGTATGTCTCTCTCCTGGACTGCTGGGTAAGTGGAACATAACCCCCAGATGCCCCTATGGTTGAGGTCCCATCTTCTAACACACGAGGAGACTCAGTTGAAGCCAACACAAAAAGAAGTTGGGTGAAAAGATGGAGTGAAAATCCTACAAACATTTCCCAGCCACCTGAGTCACCTAGTCCCCAACCAGGGTAATTATTGGTCTTCCTTCCTCCCTCCCTCCCTCCCTTCCTTCCTTCCTCCTTCCTTCCTTCCTTCCTTCCTTCTTCCTTCCTTCCTTCCTTCTTCCTTCCTTCCTTCCTCCCTTCCTCCCTTCCTCTCTTCCTACCTTCCTCCCTCCCTCTCTCTCTCCCTCCCTCCCTCCCTCCCTCTCTCTCTCCCTATCTTTCATCTTTCTGTCTGTATTTTTTTTATTGTTAAAACCTTATCATTGGCTCCCTGTCACCATCACCTGAGACATATGCCATCACAATAAGACAGCATCACCTGGCAGGGTTTGTGGACATATTTGGATTGCTGTTCTGGCCATGATAGAGTCAGTGTTCAGTCTCACTGGTCTCCTGCTGTAGACAATAAGAATCTAAACAGAACCTCATAGTAATACTGTAATGGATTTATACATTTACAGAGACATAAGCCTTCTGCTTGGAGCGCATACTACCTGGCCTCCTCTGCCGGGGCTACCAGTCCTCTCGCAGAGCTGTTCTTTGAGCTGAGCAAGGTAAGGCACATAAGAAGTTTTCCCAAAAATGAGCTTTGAGAAGAAGCCACCCAGAACCCGGTTGGTGCTCAAGCCAGCTTTCTCAGTGGGTGACCTGAGATTCAATCAAGGATGGCACAGGCCACTCCCTTTCATCTCCCTCAACAGGCCTGGCTTGTGCTGCCAGAGATTTAACCCAATTCTCCCTTTCAGTGTGCTCAACATTTATTAGATCTTTATCCATCAGAGCAGAAGACTAAAGAATCTAAGAGCATGGTTTCACACCCTGAGCCTATAGTCAGCCTCAACTCTGGGTGCCTCAGTTTTCTCACTGTTGAAGGTGGTGGCCACTGGCTACCCCACTGCGGTTGGCAGACCAGATACCTCACACAGCAGTAGCAGCGGGCTCAGCACGTAGCAGGAATTGGCTGCACAATGCTGGAGCTCCCCAAACACAGAGGGGCAAGAACACACACACACACACACACACACACACAGACACACATACAAACAGAGATCTCCAAATACACACTGTTTGATACTACAACTTAGAAAAATCAGATAGTTCTTAAACCAGAAAACATCTTTGGAATTTAATTATTTTGAAGGATAGGTCCCCTGTGGCTCACTTATTCCATGATGCTGGAGTAGGGGAAAAAGTTAATAGCTTTCTAATTATATCAATTTCCCATTTAAAAAAATCTGTTTCTCATTTATTAGTCTGCCAAGGGATTATCAGGTTAGTTGCTTTTTGCTCTTAATTCATAGAGCATAAATAAATTAGTGCAGATATGTGAGATCTTACTTCCTCAAATTACCACTTCCTAAGTTGAAGCGATTAAACTCATTGGTTTTTATGGAAGTTATTAATAAACCCATTTATCAGAAATTTGACTCTCTTAAGGTACAATGGTCAGTCATACTCATGAAATAACCTAAGGAGTTCCTACCCCATGTCTCACATCTGACCGACTTTGTCAGCCAAGCTCACGATAAGAGACAGTGGCCACAGAGAGCTCCAAGCTGAAGTTCTTGGCCAGCTTGTCTTTGAATTTAGCAAATCCATGTTTTCAAACAATGGGAGTGTTGACCAACACCTCTCCACAAGCACATCCCTAACACACCCTTAATTCTTGCTAATGAAATGGTCACCTGCTCCTTCCTTTGCCTTCCAGTCCTATTCATTGGACGTCCAATGGATCCAGATACAAACATCTTGATGGGTCCACGTGACACAGAAGAGGGTCACAATGAGCCCACACAGCCACTGCACTGTGAGTTTGGAGGTGACAATCGACCTCAGCTGGAACGGGCAAAGGGATGGCTCTGGATGTGGACACAGACATGGACACGTGTGTTAGCTCTCTGTTATTGTGGCCCAAACACCAGACAGAAGCAACTTAAGAGGAAGAAAGATTTATTTGGGCCACAGCTTCAGAGGATTCAGTTCAAGGCTGGCAGCTCCATGACTCTGTCTGAGCTAACCATCATGGCAGAAGCTCCCCACTCATGGCAGCCAGAAACAGAGAAGGAAAAGAAGGGACCAGGAACAAGACACTGTCCCCAAGGGCATGCTGCCAAGGACCTGCTCCTTCAGCTAGGTCCCACCTCCAACAGTTTACAATGTTTTCCTCTCAATAATGCCATCAGATCGTTAACCCACTGGTGAGGTCAGAGCCCTCAGGAGCCAATCACTTCCTAAAAGCCCCACCTAAAACGTGGATGCATTGGGGACCACACCTTCAACACATGAGCCTCTGGGGGACATTCCAGATCCTAACCATGGCAGTATGTATGTGTGGGTATGTGCATGGACACTCCAGTGTGTGAGTCTGTATGTGCACATGTGAGTCTATCGTTTCCTCTCACCTACCAGTGTTCTTATGAATAGCTCAGCTGCTGTAAGGAGGCCTTTGAAAAGATGTGACATGAGTGTGATGTCGTCTTCTTACAAGCCCAGGCAGCCAGTTGCTCCTTCAAGCCTGACATAAATTATGTCACTCACTGACGTCTACATCCTGATTTGCCAATTCCCTCATGTCAATTCAATTTCTTTAGAATAAAAAAAAATGGGCTAAGAACAATGTTTCTCTATTCCATGAGAGTATATAATTAACTCCCAAAATAGCTGTCCTTTATCTCTTGACAGAACTTTTTAAAGTCTCCGGGAAAGTCAGTGGTACCCCACCTCCGCTCAGCCTTCCCAGCGTGGCTAATGAGCACATCCTGGGCCGTGCACCCTCAGAAGCTCCGCCCCCTCCAGCCTGAGAGTGACAGCTGTATTTTCAACTGACTTCCACCACTGTGATCACCAGGCAGACTCGGGTTCTGAGACTTAGTTGCTTGCAGAAGTAAAAACCGAGCTGGATTTACCCTATGCTCTCGTACCCGCATGAGCTGCTGGGCTTCACAGCTCCGTCAGATACAGCAGGTCATTCTGGGCTGATACCACAAACCCCCTGACACAGTAGCCATCGTAGCCATCACCTGTGAAATTGACACACAGATGGCACATGAGCAAAACTTTGCTTCTGCCCCATGGTCTGCAGTTCTTACTGCCAGAAAATCTTATTAGGGGCTTTATTAAGCTGCCCAGTGATGGAGACAGGGAGAGTGGATCTTATGGACTGAGCTATGCAAGCCGCCCCCAGGAACAGGGCTGGCCAGCTCCGCCTGCTTCTTATTCTGCATTATGAAGCACCAAAATTGAGTTATTGAATTTTTGCTTAAAAAAAAAAGAGATGTCTACCCGACTCATTATGTATCAAGCCACAAATGATCCCCTTTTCCTTCATCCCAACATGTAATTATAACCGGCTAGTGAGCACCAAGAGACAGACGCACGCCAACTAAATAAAACTCAAAAGTACTCCAAGCAGGGGTGAGGCGAGACCAGGAGGAAGGGGGGGGCTTTGTAGGAAGAGCTGCCCTGGAAGCCTTGGAAGGAGACCCCAAAAAAGCTGTAGTCCAGAAATTGCTTTCTCTCTCTCTCTCTCTCTCTCTCTCTCTCTCTCTCTCTCTCTCTCTCTCTCACACACACACACACACACACACACACACACACACATACACACACACACACATACACACACACACACACAGTTGTAAGTTGAACCATAGCAAAAAAGTTAAAAATTTTAAAACCCACAGAACTAGCAAATTGCAGGGAGAAGGACTGGGGAGGGCCTATTCCTGCAGGACCCGCCGTCTCATGCTTCTGCAGGGAGCAGAACCCACCTGCAAGTGGGCTTTGCACTGGACAAATCCTCAAAGGGATGGAAATAAGGGAGAATTTCCTGGTGCCTTGGTAATTTCTGATTTTAAAGAGGAAGACATTCAAGACGGATGGATGCAGAAAGTTGAAGGCTGTTGCTGATTCCTTTCCTTTTCACTAACAACTCCACCTCTTTACTAAAAGAAAACCCCCCGAGGAACCCCAAAGCTGGAGCAGTCCTCCTGGGTCACGCTTCCACCAAGCAGAGGCACCAACAGGTCAAAGTGCTCCACAACCAAAAGCCAGCCTCCTGAGGTCTCCAGCGGGTGACAAACCACCATGACAACCATGAGCCAACCAGGCAGCACAAACAGGGGACTGTCTGGCCTGGAGAACCTTAGAGTGGATGGGGCTCATCAACCCTATTTTATCTGTCTTTAGCACAGGTGGTCTCAGCACTGGAGTTAATGGGAAGCTGAGGAATATCCATCCTGCCAACATTTACCATGTGCCTACCCAGGCCACACACCATTCCCAGCCAGAGTGACAGGCACAGCTCCTGCCTACTTGAAGCTGGCATTCTAGAGAAGGTCCCAGGTGTTAAACAGGTAAGAAAATAGGATTCTTTCAGAGGGTCATGGTTGGCAGTCCCAGGAGCCTGCAGAAGGTCCACACAGCTGGAAGGCAGGAGTGCGGGGCTGACTCCAGGGTTGGCGGTGTCCTAGAGGGCATGGGCAGGCACGTGCAGGGTTTGGATTTTCTTTACCTTCTGCCATGACTCATTCAAACCCCAATTTTTCTCAAAATTGCCAAAAAAAAAGATACCTTTCAACTTTGCTCCCAAATTTCCAGCTTAATACCATCATTGAATCAGGTCCTCTGCCTGAGTCTCAGTGGGGGTTCTGCTGGGTCATGCAGGAGCTCTGCTCTCCTCCTATTTTATTGAGGAAACTGTTTTCCAAAAAGGCTGCAGTAACTTACCTCCTTCCCACTGATATGGTGTCCAATTCCCTTTTCTCCATATCCTCACCAATTCTCCTCATCCTTCACGTTTTGTTAATAGAAAAAACAGGTGTGGTAGGTGGACATGCTAATTAGCCTGATTGGGTCCTTCCACAACCTCCACATGTCTACAATGTTGCACTGTATACCATGAACACAGCACAGCTATTATTGGTGAACCAGCATTCTTTAGGCTAGAATTTCTACCTACTAAGCAATTCAAAATGGCTCCAGCAAAGTCTCCTTTTCTTCAAGAGAAGTGGATCCTGACATTGACCTGACATCCTACCCCCAAAGGCAGGCGGAATCGCCTTTAGGCTAAACCCAGAGGAGCACAAGTACTAGATAAAAGTTTTGATTTTCATGTAAAGGGAGAGTTGCAATAGAGTTAATATAAATGGAATGCAAGTACATTACCACAGTGACAACAAAAATCATTGCTAAGGACCCTGGAGGTTGGCAGATTTTTTACTACAGTATTTCAAATTTAATTCAATTCAACAAATATTTAATGAGCTCTAACAAGCTGCCAGTCCTGTGCTGAGACGCAGGAACAGCCAGTCAGCCACTGTCTACAATAGGCTCACTATCAAAAGTGACAGGCCACCATTCAGATAAGGCTCTGAATAAAATGCAAAGAGGACAGAGAGGGTACAGATAATTATCTGAAGGAGTTTTGCAGATTTAGGCTCAGAAAATATGCAGTCTCACCTAATTAAAATACCTAATTTCACAATTACGGGTTATAAATTTTAACTGGAAGTAGTATGTTTCTTTCTCTCATTAAATAATCCACCCAAAACATGACAGAACTCTATTTTTAGTAGAATTAATCAGGCTAAAGGATATACACCAATTACAGAAAAAATCCAGGGAAACTGTCACCAAATGATAGCTGTCCCGTTAGGACAAGAAGATCACAAAACGCACTTCAAAGGTTTTCTCAGCACAGTGCTCTTGGACGTCAGGTAGGTGGCAACCCAAAGATAAACAACCTTAAACCTTTCATGTAGAACAGGCAAATTAAACCAGTTATTCATCATTTAGTTGACCACAAAATTGCACATAAATGAAACAGATCCACTGGGCAGACAAGCACTTTAAAAAAATAAAGTAAAATTCTCTAAAGCAATGGAAAAAGGAAGGCAGACACCAATGGATCCTTGGAAAGCCATGTGGGAAACACAGATTCTTACTGGCTGGCAGGAAGTAGCCCTGTCCACCTCTAAGACTCTGAAACTCAGAGCCTCACCTCTGCCTTTCCATGGGTCAGCTCCCCTTCAGCCTCTCTAAAACTCTGAGCTAGACACAAGGTCCCTTTCAGGTGGGGGTTGCCTGTTCCTACACACCTCCCTGCCAGACTGCCTGAAAGAACCGATTTTGTCTTGACCTCTTCCAGAAAATCTGTGTTCTAGGACATCTGTGTACCAGGGGCTGCTAGGTTTCTGTCAAAAACCCTTCCATGATTCCTTCTAATAGAATCCTGATTTTTCTGAATCTGGAAACATATCCAGGTTTTTAAAACGTCCTTGCCCTTCAGATAGATCAGCCAAATGCCGCAGCTCAGGCCACGGGGACATGGCAACAGATGTCTGGTGAGGCTATAAGAAAGCACCTTGGAAAGCTGTGTGCAGTAAGTGGGACTGGATGATGACGAGACCTAGACTCCTCCTAACTCCTCCAAGAACTTTTAGATCTCACCTCCTGCACCAGCTCCCCAGTACCCCCTGAAGCTGCAGGACATGTTGGGGCTGAAGGTCACCCTGGTGAAAGTATTTACACCATGGACATCATCAAATGCTACAGAGGGCCAGCTGCCAATCATTTGACAGTATTCCCCAGTTTCTCACCCAGGACCAGGTGACCAACTGATAAGAACTATAAGAATGGTGCTTAGCTTAGATTCCCACCTGTCCCTTAGCCTCCTTCTTCCTTTCCGACTCCCATCCCTTCTCACACAGGGCACTTGTTTAAATCCTCCTGCCACAGGCTGCAACCTGACAGGGTTCTCTGCTGGGGTCTCCCCCAGTCCTTTGTAGCCTGGCTCTTTCTCCTTACAGAGGTTTTCCCTCTTTATTGCTTTTTCTGACCAGCTCCCTCCCCACCCTGCTGATAACCACCGCCGATTGCTGGGAATCCTCATGTTGCTTGCTGCCTTTTCAGATTAGCTTCTTGGTTTACTGACATCTGTGCTTATGTCCCACCATGATGTGAACACCCTGAGAGCAGAACTTGGTCATCTGGGGGTCACTGGTAAATCCTCATGAGCTGTAACTGAGTTTTACACAGAATAAGTTCTAGAACCTCCCCATGCTGTAGAAGAAGGAACCAAGGCTGAGAGAAGCTAGATGACCCATTGCAAGTGACTGCTGTTGCTGGGATTCCAACCAGACAGTTTCTACCTGCAGATTGACCAGACTCCTCACTCACACCCAGGTGGGGGGAGCTTTGCTGATGGCCTTGCCAGCCCAGGGTAGCCTGTGGGGACCTGGAGCTCTTTCTATCTTCTATGGGAGGAGTAGAAATATGTCTGCTCCATTAGCAGCTGGTTCCCAATGCAAGTGAGAGACCAGGAAGTCAAGTGAGAGGGTGGCTCGGTGACCTCAGACTCTCACCCCAGCCCTAGCCATCCACAGAACCTTGACATCTTGGTTAGCTTTTGTGGTAAGCTTTGTCTGTCATGAAAGAGCTGTGCCATTAATATAGACCAAACACATTTGTGACTTTCCACAATGTCAAAACTTATTGAATGACAATAGATTCATAGGCCACACCAGTTTCATCTGTGGCAGTTCACTGAATACGTGTGGGTCACCTGGTAGTTATATGAAGGGCAATCACAAGTTCTTTCATTCCGATCTTAATCTCTAATGTCTATCACACTCAAGTCACACATCACAATTTATGTATGTTACAGAAAGGCCAAGAAAAGTTTAAGGCAGCCAAAGGGGTTCAGAGGCTGAACTGAGAGCAAAGGCAGAGACAGACGTGAAAGCAGAGTCTCTGAGGGTTGTCAGAGAAGATTAGGCACCAGCCTAAAAACTTGTTCAGGGTGCAGAGCTGCCCAAGTGCAGGAACTTACGCTAGGCGAGGTTCCTGACAGACAGCCTTTTGAAAGTGTCACCTTGGAGTGTCAGCTTGAGATGTCATCTTGGAGAGGGACCTGCATGGTCATCATGGGCAGGAGAAGCTGCTCTGCTCAAGTCACAGGAGGGAGATTCAGAGTTTCTGGCGATTTTCTGGGCAAGGCTCATGATAAGCCACCAGGTGACAGGGTCAAGGTGCTGACCTGTCCAGTCTCAGGAGTTTCCTCCTTTGGTGGGTCTGAGGTGAGCGTGTTGATTCTGGTGAGGTTGATAAGCTCCCATGCCTAGCGTTCCTGGTAAGGTTTGGGATGACCACACTAGCAGGTGCTCCTTGATTCAGTTTGGTAAGTTGACACATGAGTTATTTATCAGTCTGTGCCTTAGGGTTGTGCTGGTCAGATGGAGGTTGTTTACTTGTACAAACAAGGACTGGAAACATTCCATCTCAGTCCTGAAACCCTAAACGGAGTAACACAGAGCAAACTACTGCTTTATTTGATGGCACAGCAAAGGATCAGGCACAGCCTGAAAGCTGCTGTTCTACACATCTGCTCTCCATTTTCCCCCCAAAATGCCCATGACTGAATCCTTGGAACCTGTCACTATGTTGCATTTTACTATAAAAGGAGTTTTGCAAATGGAATTAAACATGAGAGATTACCCAGCATTCTAGTGGAGGACAAATATAATTACAGAATCCTTAAAGGAAGAGGAAGACTAGAGTGAGACAGGGAGACTGGAGGAGATGACTTGGGAGAGCTGAGGGTTATGAGCAGGACTCTACTATCATGGCTGCCTTTCAAGAAGCCGGAAGGAGACCACGCATGAGGTAGGGGCTGAGGGCGTCTTTCAGAGGCCAACAAGAAAACACATACTCATCCCAGAGCACAAGCCAGGGCCTGAATGGGCACAGGAACTGCTTCTCCCCAAATTTCCTCCAGGAAGGCGTGCTGCCCTCTGACACCTTGATTTCAGCCTGGTGAAACTCACTTCAGATAAACTGTAAGATCATAAACCTGTGTTGTTCCAAGTCACCGTTTGTGGTAATTTGTTATGGCAGGAGTAGAAAAGTAATAAAATAATAGGCAGAAAATAATGTTTGGCCCAAATTAAAGAGCTTGTCAATCTTTGAGGATTCTCAGGAATTGATAAGCTCAGATCCATAAAGAGGCAAGCAGAAGTAGCGGCAAATGTCCTCATCAATTAGGTGCAACTTGATTGACAGGCCAGGAATATTAAAACACAGACAGTACGCTGGCTCCCATCTTGTCTCAGTGCCCTGCAGCAGAGGTGCAGCAGATGACTCTATCTGCTTGGAGATGTACCCTGGCACAGCAGAGTGTGGGACAGACCCACTACATTAAAGGAAACCTCTACATACAACCTAATGAAGGGAGCCTTTTATTTCTCCTGAGAGCCCCAGCTGCATGCCTTAATGTCCCCAGAAACTATTCATCAATGATCAAACATGGCAGACCCAAGTCAAGTGATGAATCCTGGTCCACAATGTGTTTCCAGAATCTGGAAAGGCTGTGGAGACCCCACGTGTCTCAGGACCTAACACCTAGATCCCTCCCCTGTTTGTGGTATTACTCTGGGCAACCGGTCTGAGTTCAGTCAGCAACCATGATGTGGGAGGAGAGCCCAAGTACTCTGCAGGTGGATAGGCTTATCCCATCAGAATTGCTGGCTTATCCAATCAGAATAGTCCTTCCTCTGTGCTATAGCAATTGGCACAGGGATGAGCTTCTGACTCCTTCAAGCCAAAGACAGGCAGCGCTGGGGTCTTTGCTGAACATCAGTGCTCAGGAGAGCATCTAGCACAAATGAATATTTAATAAGTGAATACATAATGATGAATAAATGAAATGTTTAATAAATGATGCATGCTGTTACTTAATTGCACACAAATCAGACTTTGCCAATATATGCATTTATTTTGGCGATGGTTTAATTAACCTTCTCAGTTGCTAATTGTGGATAGGTTAGAGTGACTCATTTGTCTTTTGAGGGGAGGGAATTTTCCTTGATAGAATTTGTGTGCCATCGGTGCAGGGAACACATTTTTATTGGTTCCCGCTGTATTGCCAGGGTCGTGTAGAATTCTTGGCACACCGTAGGCACTTAGAAACTATTTGTGGAAAGAATGACTGGCACTCTTTTATTCCAAGCCTTAATACTATCACTTTTCCTGGATTTTATGGCCAGTCTCCCTGGGTGTGTAGTTTGAATTCTGGGTCACTGACTTGGGAATCCTGAGCACAGGTATAAAAAAACATTCTCCATGTGACTGAATAAGAAAGCAGCTTTGTCAAGTCTCTCTCTGCCAGGGAAGCCCCGGCAAGGTGGGGACAGGATTCAACCCCGTGGACCAAATATATATGTGTACTCTCAGCTTAGTTGAGGCACGGCCTCTGTTTATTCACCAACCTCTCCAAGAGAAGCCTCTTGTCTCAGAGTTCACAGAAAACATGCCAAAGTGACCACTGTATCATGAGGACTTGAAATCCATAATTATGACAAGTACCAGCCAGTAAGTACCTAGCACAGAAAATATGGTAACACCCAAGTCCCTACCACCATGCTTGGAAAGATTGACTGTGTGGAAGCCTGGAGTTCTAGCTAACGCCCCTGCAAATTAGTGATCCTTGCTCCATCATGGGTGTGTGTGTGTGTGTGTGTGTGTGTGTGTGTGTGTGTGTGTGTGTGTCCAGGCTCCTGAGCACTTGAGCTTAACTGTCTTGTGATGCCACCTCTGAGCCCAGCACAGTAGCAAGCTTCCCCACAGACCTTGGGTTGCAAAAACCTGGATCATATATGGCCCCCTTGCTCTGTCCCCCTGGGAAAGCCACACACCTTCCCAAGATGCAGTTTCTTCACCTGGAAGGTGAAGGTGATAACTATGAGAACTTCTGAAACCCATGAGAGGAATTAAAGATGAAGGAGGAGTGAATGGACCTCAGGGGCTCTCAAAACTCCAAAATGTGTCCAGTGTTGAAAATTCCAGGGCATGGAGCTTCCATTTGACTAATGTCCCAAGAGCAGCCTTAGACCCACACCAGGTTCAGGTCAATCCCTGCTCACCTACATTTCAAATCACCTCCTCCAGGAAGGCTCCTCTGGCTATCCACCTGAGCAGCACTGACCCTTGCCTCCCTGATGTCACATCCTGCCCACGTCACTTCCTGAAGCCCTTGGGAGGCTTTTGTGTGGTGAGAGACCATCTAGCTCAGTGGTGCCATCTCCCATTGCCCTTTGTGACCTCTCAGATCCTCAGCACCCCTCGGGGACTGAGGAAGGACTATTAAGAAACAAGTGGTGACATCTCCAGGTTTCAAGCTCAACCCAATCACAGCCCAACATTACCCTGCCCCCTGCCCACACCCCTCCCAACCACTGACAGAGGTTCTTTGGGCATTGCCAAGCACAGATCCCCACGTTAAACCTGAACTAAATTATACGTGGCTGAAAAAGAAATTGAAGTTTCGCTGCAACTTTCACTTCTCAAGTTCGGACTGAACTCTTTAATGTGACACCTGAGCAGAAAACTCACAGGAAAAGATACAGAAATGTCCCCCAGACACAGAAAAAGTGGTCAAGCTCACTGCCACTTCTGGGAATATTAAACAACACTGAGGTAATATTTCTTACCTAACTGGCAAAATTGAGAACTACCCCAGTGCATCCCACAGGATAGGCTGTCGGAACCCGTACCTGCATAGGTAGATGGCAAGGATGTGGACAGACCCACCCCTGCTGGGGGTAGAAGTGGACTATGCTTAGCTGTACTTAATGCACTTAACTTTTGACTCAATGACCCCACTCCTCGAAACCCACCCTGAAGATACACCTCGAAAATGTCTGTGTATGTGTTACTCCTCTTAGCATTGCTTACACTTGTAAAACACCAGAAACAATAAAGATGTCTATACAGGGCACAGTGGTTGAATGATGGCATATCTGCAAATCAAGTGCCCTGCAACTGCTAAAAAATACAGAATGCTGTGAACTAAATTGGAGTAATTTCCAGGATATACTGAGAAGTACCCAAATAACAGAATACCATACTATCCTCCAAGTGAGAAAAAAGTGAGTCTGAGAAAAGGCAGAGGCATCAGCATTTGGTGACAAAAATTATAGGAAGAATAAACCAGAAAGTAAAAGACAGAAGGGCTGCAGGAGATTTGAAAGAAGTGCACTCCACCCCTTCCGTGGGATAGGCAAGAGGGGCCACGTCTCCCAGGCAGAGCTCGCTCATGAAACCACAGCAACATTTCATACATTTAAAAATAAATGCATGAGTTTTAGAAACCAGAGTGTTGGGATTTTAAAAAGGCATGTGGAATGATAATCCCGCCCATATCACAGATGAAAACCAGCCACACAAAGGAAAGGAGAAAGAAAGGCACCAGGCTGAGTAGCTTATCAACTGTGTTTTGACTGGATCTAGCAAGCCCTGTACAGTAATGTTGAAATAACTGACCTAGGATTGAATAAATAAGTGAGTCTACAGGTTGACATGATAGCCAGATTCCTCGTTTTCAGAAAAAGAAGTTACAAATAAGGGAGACTAGAACAGACCTGGGACAGAAACAGAGGCATCAATTCAAATCATGTTTGTAAAGGTACACAAACATGGAGAGACTAGATGAACAGATTAGATAGGTGAATGAAAGATAGACAGATAGATAGATAGATAGATAGATAGATAGATAGATAGATAGATAGATACATGCTGGTTAGAGAGATGATAGATAAAAAGTGAATGAGTGGATAGGTGTATGGGTAGATGGATGGATGGGTGGATGAATGGATGGGTGGTTGGACAGTTTATCTAGATGATAGATAGATAGATAGATAGATAGATAGATAGATAGATAGATAGATAGATAAAAAGTGAATGAGTGGATGGGTGGATGGGTAGATGGAAGGATGGATGGGTAGATGGATGGGTGGATGGGTGGCTGGATGGACAGTTGAATGGGTGGATGGATAAATGGGTAGATGGATGGAAAGTTTAGCTAGATGATAGATAGATAGATAGATAGATAGATAGATAGATAGATAGATAGATAGATGATAGATAGATAGATAGATAGATAGATAGATAGATAGATAGATAGATAGATAGATTTGCACATGTTGGCATGGGTTAGTAGGATAGGTCCTTTTCCAGCCATCTGTACTGAGGGGCTCAGGAGCAATCATACCCAGTAGCCATAAGCAGGCCACATGCTGAGACCTGGGAGGCAGGAGTGTCATTCCCTGCAGTCCCTGCTATTGCATCAGAATGCTCTCTACTTGAAGTAAGTAGGCTCACTGACAACCAAATTGGAGGGTAAAATGTCAAAATTTTGTCCTTCAAGAAGACATTCAAGTCCTCTGTAAGCGTCACAAGCAGAAGAGGAAAGGAAGGGAAGTGCAGATCATCATCTTGTGTGGCTTTCCATCTTGTGTGGCTCCTTGTCCAGAAATACACGCCTCACAGACATTGACTTCACAGAAATTGAAGGCAGCGTCCCCTATCTTTGTGGCTGTGATGAATCCCTCTGGGAATTCTGGGAAGTTCCCACACCTGTCGTAACATACCTCTTGTAAAAAGTAAGACACTTTGTCTGAAAGCTTGTGTGGAAGGTCACAAATGTTGGATGATGGGCCTCATCTTATCCTAGCACCGCTTCCTGTAAAATGCAAAATAGAATTTAGGAAGGTTTCATGAAGCCCCAGGGATGTGTGGAGAAGGTCCTCGTGCCTGGACAAGCCCTCGCTCCCCCGTTTAATTCCAAATGCAGTCTGCCCCGTGGGCAGCTGACACAACTGCTGTCCAGGCCCTGAAAGAGACATATAGCAGAATGTGCCCTGGTAGTTCTGACATTGCCTTTGCCACCCCATTGCATCAGCCATGTCCCAAGAGGGGAGCAGGGGAAAGGCTCCGAGACGCCAAATGCAAAGGGCCTCCAGTCCCTTCCTTCATCATGTGTCATAGAAAGAACTAAGTTCAGAGCTTCCAAGGGCAAGCAAGAGCCCACTATGTGCACCAAGAAGAGCTCAAGGAGGTCTCCTGAAGTGGGCAGTGCCAAGGGACCTTGCTCTGGGACACCCCAGGGAGCTTCTCAGAGAAGGCTCGCGACCTACAGAGTCCAGAATTCACCAGGACACCAGGAATCCTGGCAGGGACATCATGAACCAGGGGGCTTGGGTAAATGAAACTGCCACATGTAGAACTTTGCTTGGAGCACGCGCACGTACCTACAGAAAACATCCAACATACAGGCATGACCTCCCCCTCCATGAACACAGACAGCAAAGCATGAATCATCACAGCCTCCAGCCTGGACCCCCACCCCGTCTCTAAACCCTCAGCTACCCACCCATGCAACACAAGAGACCCAGCTTCTCCACATTGTCACTTGCACTTGGAATTGTCTCTGTTTTCTTGTCTTTGTCTACCTATTCCAACAGGTGTGTGGTTTTTTCATTTCCTGTTGGACTCACTGAATCCCTCAAGGCCCTTCAAGGTGAGCACCTCTCCTCACACTCTTGTTTGCCATCTACATTCTTCAGTGAGGTTTTCTCTTTGCCCAAGTTCTCACTGGAGGGCTTTCCCACCATCAATGTTGACCAGGTGTGTGGCCTGCCAATATTTTATTGCCATGTCTCATCTGCTTACACAGAACAAGCACTTCTGACTGTGGCCAGAGCTCAGTGCATCTTTGTTTCTTGTTCTTTTATGGATCCTGCTTTCAGCTTCATAGTTGAGAATTATTCACCAAGAACAGTGAATAATTTTGTTTCTTTTAAAAGTTACATGGTTTTGACATTTTACATTTGGGTCTAGGATCCCTAAGCAGGAGGGTTGCCCAGTGGTTCGTGCTTTCTCCCTTGTGCCAGGCCCTGGCTCAACTCCCAACACTGCAAAAAAAAAAAAAAAAAAAAGTAAATGAATGAAATGAAATCTGTGATCCATTCTGAGTTGAATTTTGTTTAAGGTGTGATGTTGAGGTCGAATTTCACTTTTTGGCCTTTGCATGCCCAATGGTATTAGCACCATATGTTGGCAAATACTGCACTTCTGAAAATCAAGATGTGTTCAACTCTGCCGAGGAATCTTCTTATGCACAGTTTTCTGAAGGCAACTGCTGCTCTCCTGCTTGGTCTTCACTTGCCAACCCTCTGTCTGAACAAGTAGGTACAAAGGATGTGATTCTCAGCTTTGCTAGAGCATTTGGGAGAAAAACTCTCTGCTAAAACCGTAAAGAGCAACATTTGTAAAGGACCCAGTTTCTGGAGCTGTCTGGATACTTTGTCTCATGGGAGTGGTGTCCCCTGGATCCTCAGCCTGTTCTAGTGACTCCTGAAGACCAAATCTGCCTTTTAATGTCACTGGGCCCCACGTCTCTGCCAGTGTGTGTCCAGGAGCTTGGTGCCCAAGAAGGAGGGCAGAGGAGGAGGAGAGAGATGCCCACTGCCAGGTGGATTTGGCCTGGCACCATCTACAGACCCAGGAGCTGGGTTCTAACCCACAGTCCCTTGGCAGATGACTGACTGGCAGTGAGTATGACACTCCTGGCCCTGCAGACCCTCATCCCAAGGCCATGAGGCAGTAAGAAATGGATAGTCCCACCTCTGTTCCCCCAGGATCCCCAACTCAGGACCTCAGCAGACACTGTGTTGCAAAGCCACAAATGGTCTGTTTAGGCACGAGGCTTGCTCCTGATCTATCCTGGAGGTGCTGATCCCGTGTGGGTGGGAAAGGACCCAGGTACCCGCTGTCTAGGATTCAGGGTTCACCTTCCTGCTCTCTTCCCACCCAGGGTGCCCACTGTCCTCCTCGGCCTGTTTCTCTCCTGCTCACTGCCAGAAGAAGCATCTCTGCAGACAGCCCACAGCCTCGGCTGAGAGCCCACTCTTATGTAGTTGTAGATAATGAGCCAAGGAATGCGTGGGAGAGTCGCAGGTTGACTTTAAGTCACTGGTAAAGTTTCCTTTAAGTTGCTGCTGCGAGATACAGAAAGTCTGGTGGTCCATTCAGAATGCAGTATTTAGCCTTAATGTAAAATTGCCTGGGAGGTAAGAAAAGCAGCGGAAGAGAGAGCAGAGTGGAGAGTGGAAAGCAGTTAACAGCGAGTGTGCCAGATCCACAGCCTCTCGACAAGCAAGAGGTGAGGGAAGGGCCAGCCTGACTGCAGAGCAAACCTAAGATGCGCCCAATCCAAGAAGGCCTTCCCGCTATAAAGAGCACAGTGAGGTGGGGACAAACAAAGGTACACTTATTTAATAACCCTATAGGAGACAGGTGACCTATGTGACACTAGACTGTGCACCCACCATATTCAGCTAATGAGGCACCAGGAGAAGGACCCCTGCACACCATGGGGTAGAGGCTGACGGTGGCTGCTCTGAGGGCACCTTCTCACCCAGACACCCAGTGTTGCGAGACTGTCAGTCAAAAGCCTTGCTCTCACTCTACCTCGTGTCTCTTAGTGGATTCTCAGTTTTGGAGAGATGAGCTTGATTCTCAGGACTTGGGGGCTCCTCCTGGATCTCTGTGGCTGTGTGCAGCATGAACCTGGTGGAGAGCAGAGATACTCCCCACCCCACTTTGTGAGATCTGCTCTGCCTTGATGTCCTGGCCCCGACAGAGTCCATACAAACACCTGGACCATTGTCTCAGGGAGCACAGCAGAAGCAAAAATGTCTCCAGCAACCAGGTGAACTCATTCGTGAGCCAAGGTAGAAAACGGGCCTTGGCGGTCAGGAATTGGGAGGGTGAGTGTGTGGGAAGGAGGTGTGTCCTGGGATAATTTAAGTGCAGAATCCTGGTGGGCAGTTTCTTCTCCCCCAAAAGAATTGACCAGAGACAGATGGAGCAAGAACTCAGGGTGTCCAAGAAGTCCCCAGTTATGGTGACTGAGCACACAGTGAGCTCAGAGTGTAAGAAGTCTCCAGTAAGCAAAGCTCAGTTACAGGAACCTACCACTGACGGTGTGTAAGAACTCGAGTCCTAGGGACAGGGAAGGAAAATAGAAGGTCCCACAGGCGCAAGTCTTTTCTTTAAGAACTTCTTCCTGAGGAACTCATGGCCTCTCCCGTTCTTTAAATATCTGCGCTGACTCATCTGATCCAAAAGGGCACTCGGGTCTAATGTGGACGCCCTCCTTTACCAGAGTAATTACAGCTGCCCCTTTAAAAAAAAAAAAAAAAAAAAAAAACTTTGATCTTTTTCTGAGCTCATGGTTTTTCTGGTGTATTCACCTTGGGTCCTAAGAACCTAAAGTTATATATTTTACTCATTAGTTTTGTTTTTACTAACTGGAGTTTATTTATGTTTTTTAGCTGCACACAATTTTTTCATGATCTCTTTATTCAGAGACCAACTATTCAAGGTTCAGCTCTCAAAAGCAGTGAAAAAGGAAGAGGTCTTCTCCTTTGTAGAATTCTGAGGAGGAAAACACTGGGTTAATGGGAGTAGATCTGCCCCATGGATGCCCAGTGGCTGCTAGAACCTTTGATTTCAGCCTCTCCAGAGCTGACAGGCTGTCCCCATTGTTCCCAATCCTACAGGCCCTTATCATGTCTGGCGCATACTGTAAAAACCTATGACAGGCTCTATTTTAATTTCTAAAGGGTCAATTTACATTAGTAGGTGTGACAATGTCTTTGAAATTATTAACATACATAGAAATTTTTCGTGTCCAGCCAATAGAGAAAACATCCCTTTCTATAAAATATTTAAAGTGTACAAAATCCATTGCTTTTTAAATTTTTAATTTGTTTTTATTAGTTATACATGACAGTTGAATGCATTTATGCACTTTGATAGATCATATATAGATGGGGTATAATTTATCACTTTTTGATGGTGTATGTTGTAGAATCACATTGGTACATAAAGTAATAATGTCTGTTTCATTCTACTGTGCTTCCTAACCCCATATCCCCTCCCCTCCCCCCTTCATTCCCCTCTACCTAATCTAAGGTAACTCTATTCTCCCGAGTGCTCTCACCTACTCCATTATAAATTAGCATCTGCATACCAGAGAAAACATTTGGCCTTTATTTTTTATGAAATTGGTTAATTTAGCTTAACATGACATTTTTTAACTGGATCCATTTACTGGCAAATGCCATGATTTCATTTTTCTTTAAAGCTGACTAATATTCCATTGAATATATATATATATATATATATATATATATATATATATATATATATATACCACATTCTCTTTATCCATTCATCTACTGAAGGACACCTAGCTTGGTTCCATAGTTTAGCTATTGTGAATTGAGCTGCTTTAAATACTGACATTCCTGGTGGGACTGCAGGTTGGTGCAACCACCCTGGAAATCAGTACAGAGATTCCTCAGAAAACTCAGGATGGAACCACCACCATTTGACCCAGCTATCCCACTCCTTGGTTTATACCAAAAGGACAAAAAAAAATCAGCATATCCATTGCTTTTAAGAATTTGTCTTTGGCAGAAACAACAGACTTAAAATGTGAATTAAACTTGTATGATACTTTGGTTTTCATGGGTAACCTAAATTAAAAATGAATAAATAAGATTTAACATAAGTGAAATAAACATTTATAAATGTGTTTATTAGAGAAGAAATCTTATCAATTTGCAAAATTAAAATACTAAAACATCAATTACTAAATTTAAATTTAGGTATTATTGTCTTCTTAAATTACATAAGGTAAAATATACTTGGATCTATTAAATTGGTAAATGGGAAAGTTGGTAAATCTATTAAGTGTACTTTCATAAGTTTGGTAAATGTGCTTTCATAAGTTTGCTTTGCTTCTGGATCTAAACTAAATCAAGGTTACTAAAAATTAAAATTCTAACAAACATAATTCTATATGCAAAGAGTATAAAGCATTTCAGCTCAGTTTTGATTAAAGTGTTGTAAAAAGCACAGAGTATTTCCTCTTATTAAAAAAGAAATAATTTTCTAAGTTCAGAAATTTCATGAAGTTTTTTTCATAATATGAATTTAAGAAAGGGTTTGAAACTAAAAAAAGAGATATAAGGATGTTATCAGTATAAAAATGTACTTTATTATGAAAAATTGGAAAGATAAAGAAATGTTGTTTGGTTGAGAAATAATTTTATATGATAAAGTATATATTTGTGTTTATTAAAGTCAAATATAAAAAAAGGGCAAAACCTAGGACATAAACAAGTTGTAGAATGTCTAAGTAGGTTGCAGAAGATTTGCGAAAGGTAAAGCTAAAAGTTTGTGCATGTGATTAAATTGGCTATAATTAGCACAAGCAGCCAAAAATTATTTAAGGAATTTTCTAAGGTTGAATTTTAATGTTCTGATATGAAACAAAAATCAAAAACATTGATCTGTTATTTTTCATCAAGATAATTTCTTGAGTCCGTTGCGTGTTATTTACTAGGGAAATGAAATCTCAAAGGAATTATGGTTTGTGCTCATTTTAAAGTCTTTTAAATGAATACTCTACTACTAATTAAATAAATAATAGTTATTTTCACTCATTACAATGTAGTTGACACCATAAATCTATGGAGCTAGAGATACGTATACATTTTAAATTAAATATGCCTGTCTGAGGCTTGTCTAAATGTTCTGTAAAATTTGTAAAATGAAAGCATATATAGGTTTACAGGCAAGGTGGCCAGTAAATGCTATTTATTTTTCTATTTATGATAATTAATACTGTTTCCTAAGTGTGTGAGATTTAAGACTGTCCTTTGCTTTTTGCTAGTGCCACTAACCTATGCAGACCTGTGATTATAGTTATCATGCACTATGGATTTTAAACCTTATTTTAAAAGTCATTAGTTAATATAAGGACCTCTGTGTGATGTGACACTGTTACTGGCTTCTTTGTGTATCCCATGAATTCATATTCTCTATGTACACAAGAAGTCTTTTCCAATGTAAAGCTGAGAAGAGCAATTTACCAAGTTGGTGTTCTCCAAAATAAAATTATCTGTAGTGAAATTCAGATTTATATAAAAATACCAGATTTGTTTGGTGTTTATTTATGTCATTTAAGGTTCTGTTACTGGATAAAGGTTACCTTTTATCAGTAAATTATATGTAATATTTTGTGTTGTTTTTTAACTCCGGGATGGAAATTTACATGCATTTTTGAAAGATAATGAGGAGAAGCCTAAGTGTTTAATGGTTGACAATGTGGAACATAGAAATGTTTTTACATTTTTTTAATGAAAATGAGTTAGGAGCTCTCACAGCTTTGTTCGTTTCGTGATGCAGATGCAGTGTTGAACTGGGCTGTTTGTCAAGAGCTCAGCACCTGAGATAAGGCTCTACCCCTCACCCTATTTCATGTCAGCATGGCTCCAAGGAAGGCTGGACTTACACTCACTTAAAGTTATGTTCAAAAGATAGACTTATTATAAGGATTACTGTGACCTCGAAAGAAACAAGGCATATGATACAAAACTAAGTAAAGAAAGCTTGGGGGTAAATTATAAAAAGTATTTAAGGTTGAAACAAATTTTAAAAGAAATAAAATTTGTAAAGAATCCATATGTGATAGAGTTGATAAATTTATGGATCTTTGTGGAGGCAAGATAGATATCAAAAGTACATTAATCCTAATATATATAATGTTTATTGGTTCAAAGCTATTATACAATTTAATATGTTTTTGCTCCTTGTTAATTTATTTTGAATTTTCCTTGTAAAACTTTACAACTTCTCCTTGCTAGTGTTTTGCCTTCCAGAACAACTTGGGTTTGTTTCAGGTAATGTGCCATCAGCTATAGGACAGACAGGGCATTAGGGTGACTTCCAGTACTAATGCTGATCCTCATTAAATGGAGGGTGAACTGTAAGATGCTAGACGCAGAGTTAAAGCCCAGTACCCCTACTTCAGGACTGCAAAACCCAGTCTTCTGGATATTTAAATCCAAAACTTAGAGACAGAAGTCAAGGAAGAAAAATGGTCAAGTAAAACTCAGATTTTAGCTCCTGCCCTCGAGGCTCAGCCAGGATCCAGGGACCCCTCTAAGGGTCCCACATCTCCAGTGGGTCACCCAACCTCCCCATCAGGGCAATTGAGAGGACCCTAGAGAATCAGTGCACCTTCTGCCCAGAGAAGTATCAGGGCCAGAGGAAATGTCCCTGATGCTTCCAAGGGGAGCCACACATGGTCACCCAGAACCTGACCTGTCCTGGCAGATGGCACAATGGTAGGAACAAGACAAAGGAGTCAAGAGTCTTCTCGTGAGTTCCCAAGAGCCATTTCTGGCCAGTCTTAGCTGATTCTTAATAACAGACCAATTTGGCCTTAAACACCTGGCAGGAGAATGTTACAGAACACAGCCACCATGGACATTTAAAAGTTAACACAGTGGTCCTCATGTTGTTAATTGAGACGTATATTATGTCAGTCCTTCCAAAAGTAAGTAAACTTTCTAAACTGGGAGTTTAGAAAGAAAGTATTTTTATGCAGGAGTTCCTGATAAATCTCACACAAAGATCTGTCAGAGTCACAAGTTTGAGTCTGTTTGAGACCTACAAAACTTCCTACCCTCCTCTGTGGGCAGACTGATCTGTTTCTGGTTTTTTGTTTTGTTGTTTGTTTGTTTTTGCTGCTATGATTTTCTAGCTCTGGTATTTATTACGAGCTGCTATATGGGCTCCTTTGAGAAAAACTACAGAATTCCCTACCATGGAAACTAAAGACCAATTTCTGAAAGAATATTTGCTCGGACTATGTTCCACTTTAACACCCATCAAGGGCTCCTTGCTCAGGCTCCTCCTCTGGGGTTTGTAGTCACCACCTCCAGCTCCCTTACTTGGTTTTAATCAAGACCTAGGAAGAAGACAAGCATCAACTGAGTTGGGAAGGGTTGTACCAAGGGCTCCTGACCTAGGCAGCTATACAAACTGCTAAAATCATGACCCTGGGCAGTTTCCACCTTGAAAAGTTAATATGGCAAGGATGGGTGGCCATACTAAAGGGTATGGGAGCAAAATGCAAAGTAGACCAAAGATTATTCAAATAAAAAGAGAGGACTTGAGAGAGAGAGAGAGTCTGGTGGTTCATTTTCCAGATACAGCACTTAGCCTTGAATGTCAAATTGGGATGTAAAGAAAGCAGCAGGAGAGGGCAGAGTGGAAAGGTAAAAGCAGTTAACACTGGAGTGTGGCAGGTCAATGGCCCTGGACAAGCAGGAGGTGGGGGAAGGGCCAGCCCGACTGGTAGAGACAAACCTAAGATGCTCTAAGCCTGGAGAACAAAGGCGGGTGAGGACAGCTAAAGGCTAACTTCTTCAAAGAACCCAGTCGGACACAGTAAGACCTAGGTGACATTTGGGGAGACTGTAAACCCCTAGGAGAAACCAGGTAGGGACTCTAGGAAATAAAACACTGACTGTGACTGCCTTGGGCCTGCCTGCCACCCAGACCCCCGTCATGCAGGACTGTCAGTATAAAGCCTGGCTTTTGTCTCCTACTTCATTGTTTGTGTTTGAGTAGGTGAGCAAGTTCTCACACGCCCAGAGCAGATGAGTAAATACCTTGTAGCAGATGATAAATCATAGGAAAGCCTTGGGTACAGAGACCTTGAGAGTAAGCAAACAGAAGGAGAATCAGCTAATTGAAGAAATTCCTCAAGAAAAGAGGATTTATGGGACCAACTCTTGACAGGACCATAAAAGTCAAGATAGAACTAGAAGCCATGGCCGCACATGCCTCTTTCTATCTCAGAAAGGGGGATCCTTTAGTGGGCAGGCACACTAGGAGAACTCCTGACCAGTACTGACCCCAGGACGGATTGACCTGTAGATGAGGCCCCCTGAATAGGAGGGCCACCGTGACAGTTCTGGAGAGGACCAGCTAAGGTCACCAACTCCACCACTGGCAACCTGAAGGAGAACCTGGTCACCTGATCAGCAGAGTGCAGAAGATGGTCTCTGCCCCTCCAGCGCATCCCCATCACATGTGTGGGAACAGCACTGTGTCCTTGGGGGTTCTCTTCTTGGTGACTACCCGCTCTCTCTCTCTCCAGAGTGCTTTCTGCTTAAGCCTCACTTTACCTTCACCTTCATTTCACTTTACTTTCTCCCATAATGAGGTTCTCTTGAGTGGCTTTTGGTGTCTGACTTTAAATTTGAATTTCTTTGGTGGGAACATAAGGAACCTGGATTGAGCTTCAGCCTCCCACACCCCGTGACCCTCACCAGCTTCTGCCGTGGGTTCAAGACCACAGAACCATCCAATTAATGTCAAGATTGCCTAAGAAGGCTCAGATTTTGTTGCAAGTATAATTAATTAATCACTCGGAATCCCCATTATTTAATTTTCTCACAGAGCAGTAAGAGCCAACACTCAGGCGTCTGCTTGTGAGCTCATTTTACATGTATTAAGTCACCTAGTCCTCCCCAGTTGTGACTTTTATGGGGTCAAAATTTTAGTACGTTTTTAAGGCAGTGCCATTTAAACATCAAAATGTTACGTGTATGTTAAGTCTTTGCAAAGCATAGAGCTGGACCTCAGGAGAATTGGTTGTGGGGTTCACATTTCAAACCACAGCACTAATCTGCCTTCCCTGTACCTCCTCAAAGACATGGCATTCAGTCCTAAGGTAGCTGTAAATGTCACTTCCTGCTAAGCCTCCACTCTCTAGACACCACAGGTGAAGCCCATGAGCCAGAGGACAGCACTGCTTCACTGAGACCCTCTCCATGACATTTACTCAGTAGATATCATACAGAGAGAGCCCCAAACTGGGGGAGGGAACACAAAAAGGATTCTCTTATGAGGAACTAATTACCCCAGAGTGTGGTAGCCAGAATCAAGTCCCCCAAGATGCTCACATGTCATCCCAGAAATAGTGGCGAGGGCACTGTAAAGACCCAGGGGAAGAGAGGGAGCACCTGGTGTATGCTGGGTCCTTCCAACAAAGCATCTCACCTAATCCAGCATGGTAGACCTTGGGACTCTATTGTTACTTCCATGAGGAGGCCCAGAAAGGCCTAGTTACCTGCCCAATATCACACAGCTAAGGGTGACAGAGCAGGACTGGAAGCCAAGTCTGTTTGATCTTCTCCAGAGTAGAAGGGGAGGGCCTGCCACTCCCTCAGATCTTGGTGAGTGACAGTCTCACCCACCATAGTCATTTTCAGATTTCACTGTCTAGATACCACCACAAAACCAAGGCGTTGGAGTGAACAGAGAATGAAAGCAGCAGAGCCAGGGCATTTGGCAGGACTCCTGGCCCCACACCACTTCCTGCTTTTGCAGGAAGCAGACCCAGTCATTAAGAGAAACACCGATACCAGCTGTCTGTGGGCATCAATGTCCACCTCAGAGACTGGGCTCAATAGCGTAATTTTCCTTCAGCCTAACATCAACCAGGTCCGTGAGCTGCCGGATCAGTATTGCAGATGATGCCATTTACACATCATAGAGATGTGATGTGAGACTTGATTGATTAAGTATGTGAGTAGATTATACTTGATTAGTGCCTCTGTGTGTGGGATCTTGTGGGATCTGTTGCATTTGGTTTTTCTACAATAAAAAGAGGTATAGTGCTCCCATATACTGTCCAAGTAATTTCAAATGTGCATTCAAACACCAAAACTTTAAATTCAATAATGTCAACTTTCCTCAGTTCACATTTACCACATTTACCACAGCTTGACCTGGAAGTCAAGCACTGGAGAGACAAGGGATTTGTCTGCAGTCACCATGGGCCTTGCTCTGGGATCCCATCCTCCCTTCCCCCCATTATGGGTTCTGGGAATTTAGTATACCTGTCAGCTTCTCCTCTCACACACGTTGCTATCACCTGAATGCTTGTGTACCCCTAACAGCAGTCAGAATTCACTAATCTAGGCCTCCCAAATGGGTGTCCTATGCCTGGAAGTTTCTAGAAGGTTCTTAGTGAGCTTTGGAGATTCCCTCCTAACTAGAAGCAACAATTACTTGAGCTTCAGTTGTTTACATACTAGGTCAAACAGCTTTCACAAGTTTCTGCTCCTTTTTTTGGCAAACCTCCAATTATACAGTAAATACAGATTCCTGTCTGTAATTACTGCAGTTTGGGATAAGGAATTATTTCTGGACCAGAATTTTAATTCATGAAAACAAGTTCAAAGTTCAGTATCTGAGGAGAGTGGCATCCAGGGTTACCTCCCGTAGGGCTCCAGGATGGTCCAGATGTGCAAAACAGAGGCCCGGAAGTTGGTTGGGTGAATTAACACCTGGGAAGCTGGTGATGATGCCAAGCACAGCCAAAACTGGTGGAAAAAATTTCTAGCCTGAAACTTCACTCCTCATGACCCAAAAGGAAAATACAAGACACAAAAACTATCTTAAACTATTCTCAAGACTGTCAGCTGATGTGATGTGGTCACTAGAGCCTGGCTACTCCATAGCCAATTAAAGTTTCACCTCACTATGGCATGGCAGCATCAGCTCAAAGGGTCTCCTGATCCAAGCCAGGTGAGGTGACTGACGGGGCTGCTGGGATGGCACATCTTAAACAGATCTGTGTGCGCCCAGGTCCTCTCAACTGTGAGACTTTTGAGAAGAGGTGAATCACCTGCTGCCCTGGCCACACATCCAACCACAAAGTTCAAGCAGATGTAGAACAATCTTCATAGACATTCCTATGCAAAAGGAAGGACATGAGAGCCCTGAAGGAGCCACCAGCCCACAGCCACTCTGGCTTACAGCCAAGAACATTGTGGAAGTTCCCTGTTTGAGAGTTGATTAATCCTCCCCGGCCCTAGGTGCCACCCTCAATGGAGAAGATCAGAAGAAAGCAAGCATTTGTGTCTGTGTGGCTCTCTCAGCATGCCCCCTGTCAATTTGAGGGACACAACTGCTTTATTGAATGGATGCTGCCTCTATCCTTTTAAATTCAAGATGACAGTGTATCCATAGGTATAATTCCCTCTAGCTCTGGATGGACCTCCTGTGAATACCACGGAGATTCACTCCATTATGTAAGAGCTGCAAACATGAACATCTCTTACATAAGTCATAATCCCATAAGCTTCCTAGAAACCCTGAGGTTTGATTAAGAGATGGACTCCCAGTCCCTCTGATGGGCCTTTTGTGTGATGCGCAGTCCTCTTTAGTACCATGTTTGTGCTTTCCAAGGTCTTTACCAATGTTCTTACAGCCAGACCCTCAGATCATCACTAAGCAGTCTTTTCCTGGTAGTGCCCTGCATTTCTCCCATGCTTGAGGACCATTTTAATACTTCCATTCTTTTTCAGCAGGAGGCTGAGAATTTCACAAACCATCAGGTCCTGGCTTTTTATTTAACAGTCTTTCCCGATTTGTCTCTTGTCTTGTATGTTTTCCAATCCGCAGCACCTTCAGCACGATGCTCAGGATCGATCAAGCACAGTAGTCACATCGCTACTCTCCGCATGCCCACAGGTGAGGGCAATACTGAGTTCCTGCGGAGACGCAACAGGATGCCCTCTGCCAGCTTCCCAAGACATGTTTCCCACTTTCTCCTGAACTCTCAGTACCCAGAAGCAGATGCCTCCACCAAGACCACCACAATCCACCAAGGACACCTTGGCTTTCTCTAATATGCTACTCAGAATGCCCCTGCCTCTGACCCCTGCTCACTTCTAAGCTACTCCCAAATCCCTGTGCTTCTACTATGGCAGCTCCCAACTTTCAGGTACTAAGATAGTCATTTCTTTATTGTTTCAAAAAATTTGTCTCAAATCATGATGACTTAGAACAGCAGCCATGCCTCAAATCCTCGTTGATGGGACACCTTCACCAGTTGTCTGTGGCCCAAGATCTTATACACAGCTGCTGTCATCTGTCATCCAGGGCTGCAGTCACCCAAGACTTGGCTGCAGAAGATAATCAGCTCATGAAGAAGCTCATGCTGGAGGGAAATGGGGTCTCTAGGGGAAAGGCAGTGAGACCTGAGGCCACTTCCTGCCCTCTAGTGGCAGGATTATCATAGGCTGAGCCTGAGCTCAGCACAGGGCCAGGTCCCCCAAGCAGTCCTTCTATCCAGGACTCTGGCCCCTCCTGACAAGACCAAACCCAGCCAGATGGGAGTGGCAGAGATGAGCAGGCTTCATCACTCTGCCCAGGCTTACCTGTCAGATAAATCACACTCTCCCAGGGCAGGAGGGAAGGTTGAGAGAAGATGCCACAGGACCTGACTGTTCTCAGGACAGACCATAAGATGCTTATCCCAGCACAGAGGCACATTCTTGGTCCACCATTCTCCACCAAAGGCATGCAAGTTGAAGTGCTAAAGATGTGTAGGTACAGTCATGTTTCACTTTGAGAACATCTTACTTCCCATCAGCAGAGGGGTAAAGTGCCTAGAGCAGTCAGCCACATAGGCTGCCAGAGGCCAACAGGAATTCAGACTGGGAAGGGGCAGGAGATCCATGCTCCCCACACATCTCACTCCAGGACAGGTCAGCAGGATCACCTGCTCATGAGCTGAATTTCTCTAATTTTCCCAACAGAGACTATGAGGGAAATCTGACTAAATCTAATTGTGCATCGTGTTATCCACCATAGAGTGGAAATCTATTTTTTTTTAAATAGACATCCAGAGAAAAAGTGTCAAAAATTATAATGAAGTGTTAACAGTGCCAGAATCAAGGCACAGGGGAAGGGGATAGTTTGTTTCTTTTTGACATGATAATAAACAATTTTGCCAATGAGCTTATCTTACTTTTGCAACCTAAAATACATAAATAAGCAAAGAATTAAATAAATAGTTCTCACATCCTTAAATTTTATTTGCCATCTGGGAAGCTTAATAAAGCGTCTAGCAACAGCAGTTTTGCTGAGATTTGGGTCTCAGGGGAGCTGCTGAAATCCCCCTGAATATACATAATAAGATGTGAGTGATCACCTCAAGCAATAGAGAGCACTCAAGTTCAAACCCCTGAATTCCAGGGAGGATTTTGAATAGGCTGCTGTTCTTGATCATCCATGTAAGTTGTGTAGTGATTTCCTGAATTCTCTTTCCTTTATGAGCTGTGACCTCAAACTTGACCATTTTGACAAAATCCCCAGGAATTTAAGAAATACTGAGAAATCCAGCCCACACAACAGCTCTTGAGCAATTAAATTTGTAACCACAAGATAACAACTCCAGCCAGGTGTGACCTTAACTGGGAAGCATTTAATTACCCCAACAATGAAAATTATTCTCTCAATAATGGGCTCAAATTATGCAAACAGACTAATATAAAGTGTAAGAAGTGAAAATGGAAAAACAGCCACCTTTATTTCCTTCCTAATGAGTTCTGCTAGAGCCCTCTGTACCAGAGCCAAAGGCAGGGAGGTTTCTTGAGACAGTCGAGCTCTGTGCTCTATAAGTTTTGGATCAAGACCTAGCAGCAGGCTAGGAGACAGTCTGGTATGTTGCCATCAGCCTTTATAAAACATGAAATAGCTTTTCAGTGTCAGCTCTGACATGACTATAACTTGGGAGTCTTCACTTCTATCCTTAAACAAGTAAAAGCTGAACAAAGGGAACATCAATAACTTTTTCTTGGTCTATCAGAGAACTTAGGTTCAGGGAACTCCACCCTGAGGCCAGTGCAGGCAGGTGCATCAGAAGCTGCAGCTGAGATCTGTTTGCCTGGAGCAGAAGACCTTGGTGAACAGGCTGGGAGAAAGACTTCAGTGGTCATCATGGTGGCTGCTGTGGACCGATGTGAGAGTCAGAACCCCTGGGAATACAGGAGGAGGGAAGACATCTTTCCATGGCTTTCACTGTCAACAGTCCCTCCAGAATCAGATGGTGAAAATCAGAGGAAAGCCCCCTGATGGTTTGGCAGCCAGAGAGAAGGAATCATCATTGTGGAATATTCCCAGAATGTTCTCCATAACAAACTGCTCTTCAGGAAAAATTTTTTTTCCAAAGTCTATTCCTAGTGGAAAAAGGATATGTCTCCCATACCAGCCCCTTAAGATCTGGAAAAAGACAAAGATTACCCTTCTCTTCATGTCTACTCAACATTATACTTGAAGTACTAGGGAAGGCAATATGAAAAGAAAAGAAAAAAAAATGTCTTTTTTCCCTAAATAAAACATGGTTGTATATGCAAACAAAGAAACAAACAATAAGAATCAACAATGCTTTAGTGAATATAATAAAGCTGCAGGAGGTAAGGTTCACACACAAAGCAAATTGCTTTTGCATATTTCAACAATGAAAAGTCGGGTTTTGAAATTTAAAATACATTATTTACATTAGCACCTCAAAATGAAACACTTAGGAACAAATCTAAATAAATATATGAGATATGTATGAGGAAAACTATAAAATTATGATAAAAGAAATCAAAGAAGAACTAAATGAATGAAGCTAGAGTCCATGCTCATGGATAGGAAAATAATGTAATTGAGATATAAATTCTTCTCAGTCTGATTTGTAGATTCAAGGCAATTCCAAACAAAATCCTATAAAATTGTTTGTGGATATTGACAAACTGGTTCTAAAATTTATGCCTGACACAATACTGAGGAAAAGAGTCAGAGGACTGAACTTCTCCACTTGAAGACTTACCATATGACTATAGTAATCAAGCAGTATGGCAAAAGACTAAGCAAATGTCAATGGAACAAAGTTATAACCAAGCAATAGATCCATATAAATGTAATCAGCTGATTTATTTTATAAAGGAGGAGAAATTATTTAATGGAGAGAGTCTTTTCGACACGTGGTCCTGGGTAACCTGGACATACACCTTCAAGGAATGAATGTGGACACTGATCTAAGACCTTGCACAAAACTCAACTTGAAATAATTATCAACATAAATTTAAAACCCAAAACCGTAAAAGAAGATAACAGAGAAGATTATCTAAGTAGTCTTGGGCCTAATGAATTTTAAGATATGAAACCAAAAACAGAATCCTTGAAAGAAATGTTAAGTTGAACTTCACTAAAATCCACGTGACAGTGTTCAAATAATGAAAAGAATCAGAGACTTAGTGAAAATATTTTGAAACCCATATTTTGAAACCCATATCTAATTAAAGACTTTCATCCAAAATATTCAAAGAACACTTGACATTCATCAAAAAGATCAAAGAGTACAATTAAAATATGGTCAAAGAACCTGAGTAGGAACCTTAGTATAAAGGATACGTAGGTGGCCAGTAAGCTTATGAAAAGAAGTTCAACACACTGAGGTGGGAAAAAGTCCTAAAAGCTGTGGACGGTCATGGGTTGAGTTGTGTCCTCTAAAAATAATATGTTGAAGTCCTGCCCCTCAGCAGCCTACAGTGTGACCTTATTTGGAGATGTGGTCTTTGTAGCAGCAATCAAGTCATTTCACTGAGATTCTTAGGGTAGGTCATGATCTCATACAACACAGAGACAGGCACACAGAAGGGAGATGATGTGAAGACTAAGGACCACGTGAGGCTACCAGCAGCTAGGAGAGGCAAGAACGAGAACCCTCCCTGGAGCCTTCAGGGTGAGCATGGTCCTGCTGACACCTTGGTTTCAGATTTCTGGCCTCCAGAACTGTGAGACAACAAATTCCTGGTGTCCTAAGCCTGTGGTGTGTCATTAGAGAAGTTCTGGACGACTCACAAACACCTGTGGCTGCCCAGAATTCAGAGTGACAGCCACTCTGACTCAGCACTGACATAAATATAAAAGGCTCTCTCCATTGTGGAAGAAATATTGGCAGGTTCTCACAAATGTATTATTAATAGGCAAACATCAATCATGCTCCAAGGTGTTCACCCAACGATTTGAAGTACTATATTCACGAATTCACTACCTGTGAATACTTGTAGAAGCTTCCTTCATAATTGTCCAAAATCAGGAGAAGCAAACAATACAAGAAGGTATAATAAGTTAGTATAACTCATACAACAGAATAGTATTCATGGATAGAAGGAAGTGAGATCTCAAACACATAGATACATCTCAAAACACACAGGCAAATCACATGGTTGTAAATTTATTGCTATCCAAGTAAGAATTAAAAAATTAAGAAGATGGATGATTTCAGGAGCCAAGTTTCTCACTGTTGAGATGGAAAGTTGCAGATAATGGAGGGGAAAAGGGGAGAATGGTTGATGTAGCAATGATTTAGAGCTGAGCCCAAGAGTATGTGCTCAGGCTTATCTTAATATGAACACTAATAGCTGCTTCTAGAAATGTCTGTAGGTATGTATACGTGCAGGGTAAGTATGCACATGTGTATTTTCTTCCCTTGCCAGTCTAGAGGCTGAGAAGCAATGACTTTCAGCAACAGTGAGAAACATAATGCTCAGAATGTGGTTTCTAATACCATTCTCTAGGAGAGCAAACCAAGTTCCCCTGGAGAAGGCCAGATACTAGGACTTGGGCAGGATAGATGTAAAATGAACATGGGCCAGCCCTCTTGCATTACTTGAAAGAAAGGTTTTTGATTAAACAAAAGAAAATTTACCCTAGAAGGTGATGTCAAAGCAATACAAGGGAGACAATAGAAAGTGCTCTCAATGATCAAAGCTGGAACAATTTAAGCAACAAAATATTATACAAAATTTAAAACAAATATCTACTTCCTCCCAAATATAAAATAAATATCCATTTACCTATACTGGCATAATCAGAAATTGAATAAGTAAATAAATGGAGGAGAAAATGTATCATTTAGAAGAATTCTTAATGGTTTAAGTACACACACCCTCAAAAATGGGAAGTGGCTGTGGATGGGAACCTCATTCCAAAGAGTAGAGTATAGAAAGGGAAAGAAAAAGTCACTTTACCCTAGAGGAAGTTTAAAAATGCTATCTTAGTCAGATGATTGAGAATGGCATCCATAGTGATAAGACATGATTATATTTTGTACCCTGACTACAACATGGTAGGAGGGGCACTTTACCCCTATGGCCTTCCACAGGTAACCTCATCTAACCAAGAAAAAGCAGTCATATGAAACCTACTAGAGGTGAGACTGGACACAACCAGTCCTGGACATTTACCAAGCACACAACCAGTGCTCCTAAAGCTTTGGAGGCCATCAATAACAGAGAAAATCTGAAACACTGTCACAGCTGAGAGAAGGGGTGTGTAGGATCTGTCAACACCCGTTTGAAATTGTTTTGTAAATGTAAACAACTTCTAAAAGAATGTACTTTTAAAAGAATGTACTTTTAAAGTACACACACTTGAATGATTTTCTGGAAAACTGTTGCCCCCATGATCACTCCAGATGATGGTGCTGAATACAGACTCAGGTGATTCTCATCCATCATCCCAGATAAACAGCCACTTCCCTGGCTCAGCTGTGATATAGAATTCATTTTCAGAGCTTCTCAGAATCTCAGAATCATTCTCTTCTCTTCCTGGAGAAAGATCAACACACTGTCTTCTCTCTGATTTTGAAGCTTGATCTCCAATTTCAGCACAACAAAGGTTTCCAGTAGTTGGTGAATAACTAATGGAGTCATCCCTCCAAGGGCAGGAAATGTGGCAGGAGGAATATAAGATGATATCTGAGGACAGAGGGAAAAGTCAATTGGTAGAACCAGAAAGCCACGTGCTTTGTGATGTGCTTTCACGATGAGGTCCATTCTCAGCTTTCTCTACTTGGCCATCCAGGTAAGATGGTTACTTTAATGTGTGTGTGCGAGGGCTAAATTCCTGACTCTGATCCTTGAACCAAGAACCTGACAGAGGTAAAGAGAAAGCCTCACTTTCTTTCTCCACACACCTTGCTCCAAGAGTGAGCGACATCCTGAGGAAGATACTATGTTATGGCTTGGATGTGAGGTGTCCCCCAAAAGCTCATGTGTGAGACAACACAAGAAGGTTAAGAGGAGAACTGATTGAGATGTAAGACTCTTAACCCAATCAGTGATTTAATCCACTGATAGGGATTCACTGAGTGGTAACTGAAGTGGTGGGGTGTGGCTTGAGGTGGTGGGAATCCAGGCACGGCTTTGGGTACATATTTGTATCTGGAGAGTGGAGATTCTCTCTGCCTCCTGGTCACCATGACAGGAGCTGCTTTCCTCCACCCCCTCTTCCACCATGATGTTCAGCCTCACCTCAAGCCCTGAGGAATCGAGTCAGCCATCTTTGAACTGAGACCTCTGAAACTGTGAGCCCTCAAATAAACTTCTTCTCCTCTACAATTGTCCTGGTCAGATCTTAGAGTCATGGCAGCAAAATAGCTGACTAAAACAGAATACATCCTGATGCCAGTCACTGAGGCCGGGATTACTCCAGGTGGCCTGATCACCACCCTGTGTCTTGGATTCTGAAGGTGCATCTCCCAGTCCTGGGGCAGAAACGAGGCCCCCATGGAGAACAGCTCCAGGGCCCCTGAGATCCCTCACCCAGGTTTTTCCTCACATTCCTGCCCCCCAAACTCAAAAGTGAAAGTCAAATGGTCCTCAAAAGGATTGTCTTTGATTTCCTTCCAAATTACTTCAGGTTATTAGGCATAATTTGGCTTTATTTGTAAAAAGATAATTTTGAAACATCCAGTGTCTGCCTTTAAACATGCACACATCTCTCCCTGGCTGCTGTATGTATAGCACATCTTAAGTGAAAATTCGGGTACACTGACAAACACGAGGCACTTTCATCGACTTTGAACACAGAACGTGAAGAACTTTTGAGAAAAACTTTCAAAAGTCGTTCTCTTTGGAAGCTGCTGTCTGCTCCCGAAACTGGGAGAAGTGACAGGAATATTTTTAATTGAAATTCCAGCGCCATCTCCTCTGGAAAGACAGACCAGTGGCTCCTCTGCTTCTCAGCAGTGCAGACTGCTTCTCCACAGAGTACCTCAGGGCTTGGGCTCAGCAGAGTGAAGCAAATGCCAAGGCAGAAAGCACAGCTCTGTCTCCAGCTTTCCAAACAGAAAGGAGTCGGGGTTTGTAACAAATCCACTGATGATGGGATCCCGTGTCCCTGGAGACTGCAGCCCTCTATCAAGATCAGTAAGAAGAGATACTCCTAATAATCACATCAGCAGGGGATGCTCTGGGAAATAGTTCCAAATCTCAAGTGTTTTCAAAAATGCATGGATCAGACTCTAGGTCACCAACACCCTCCCTGGTTTTCATCTATTTTCAAAAAAAAATGAATTTCATCAGCTTAGAATGCTCTGGAGACCCTGAATGCGCCTTTCCTACATCCCTTTCTGCACTCCCAGAGAGCTGCTCGGTGCCCAGTGTTTAACAGCAACATGGTCTCTTTGTAGCCTGGGGTGAGCTCATGGGTGTGGGATGATTCACTCTCCAGCTAGGTCTATCTTTGAGAAGACTTGCAAAAGCTTGCATTCAGACAATTAATAAATATGGAGATAGTTACAGTCCACACAGATTCTCTTATTGCTTTAAACATTAGCTCTCCTGGTTCACGACATCCTATTTGCTTACGGATCATGGGCTGTAAGAGTTTAGCTCAAAGGATATTCTTAATGTGGGGTGGGGTGGAATTAGAAAGCCGTTTTGCGTAGGTATGAGAAATGTGAAGCCAAAATGAGATTAGCAAGAGAAGAGTGACATTTTCTGTTCATATTAAAAAGAAGATTTATCAAAATGATGTCCCAATGGCTGATGGATGTGTCTGTGGCAGAAATTGGCCTTTGGTTTCCTTTTACATAGAAGGCAGGTGTGCAAGAAAAACCTGTTCCCAGGGTCTCCTCTTAGTTGATGTCAGGAAAAATGGTAACATGAGTGGAGAGCTTGAGAAGGCTTCCACCAGCATCTAGGAGCCAGAGAAAATGCGTAGGCTGCTCCCAAAGGAGCCTCCCTGAATCCCCAATCCCTCCTTCCCTCCCACCCCTGGCTCTGCAGAGCCTCAGCCCATATGGCTCTTTCCAGTCTGCCTGTCAACCAAATGCCATCTTGCACATCTTACATGAGTCATAATTGGAAAACACCCACCAGTTATGTGAAGTTACCCCCTAGGGTGGCCCTAGAAGTCTAGGCCCTGCTGTTAACAGGGCTGAGATCTGTTCTCTCCATCTGGGAAACCACACTGGAGTAAATGATGACCTGGATTCATTCCAGTCAGACTCCAACCCTGACACTAATAATCTGATTCAGAATAAACTAAAAACAGCCTTCATTCTGCTCTGTTCTCAGATACCCAAAAGGACTTTAAATGCTTAGCCTTCCCATCTCTGTGTTGAAGGGTATTTCAAGATTTTCACATTCCAGAATCATCCTTTTCTTTGGCTACAGATTTGAGGGGGGCAAGAGAAAGCCACCCAGGTTGGAGTCAACACAGGATCATCGAAGGATAGGGGGCTACACTGTGCAAATAAAACACAAGACGCCCAGTTCATCCTGAATTTCAGATCAGCACTTAATTTTAGTGTAGGTGCTGATCTGAAATTCAAATTTAACTTGGTGTTTTACATTTTATCCATCAACCTTATTGGAAGTTAAGCTGAGATACTTTACAAAAGTACAGAGCTATCTAAACATGAGTTTCCTTTTACACATTCAGTATCCCTTTCAGATAAATCCAGGAGGAGTTTATTTCTGACTCTATAAGATATAACAGAGCATATAACACACTTCTATTTCCTTAAGAAAATATTTATGGGAGAAAACAACTACTTTTACATCATGAATGCAAGGGAAATGATTTTTAAAATAGTTTTGTAGGAAAAATAAATAACGGTGCAGATCCAACTACAACGTGCTGTATATCATATATAAGAAAACAGAGCTGGATTTGAAATAGTGGCCAACTAGTGCTGAGAAATTATGGAATCACATAGCTAATAAAAATACATCAGCAGCAGTGAGTGCTGAAACACAGAGAGAAATACCCAAAATGTGCTTGGAGATGGAGTCTGTCCTCTGTAGGAGTCATTATGAGAACAAATGCCAGTAGAGTGGCTGATAGCCTACCAGTGACTAAAAAGCAAGGTGCACTGTGAAATAATTGACACCCACATCAATTCCCACCCTCTACTTGGAGGCAGAGTGAAGTGGGCAGCAATAATAACAAAAAACATAAATTTTGAAGGAATTCTTACCCAGGGAATGTGGGCAACTTAGATGTGGATTATATGTAGACAAAACAATTTTTCAGTAAATATCAGTAGAAAACACTAAAGGGGAAAAATGGATTCCAATATCATGAGCACACATGCAGAAGAAATTAAAACTTCACTCACGGTACAGAACAGCCAATGGAGAAAGTGGGTGCAATCTTGGGAAACTGAGCTTACTCAAGAACTCACCAGGACTTCCATTAGCATTCAGAACAATCCAACATTGTAGTAGCAATAAATAAGAATAAAATACACATACAGGAAATAACAATGAACATTTTCTGGGGTTTCTTGGGTCTTGTTATTTATGCAGAGCAAACCACACTCAGATAGGTGATTTCTAGCTGCGATGCTATTAGCTCTCCCACCAGAGAGTAGTAGCATAGTTACTGTCCTGTAGCTCTACCAAAACTGCCAAGCAGCTATTGGCTTTTGGCTTGTCGTGTAGGTTTCATGGCCCTAAATAATTTTAAAATAAGTTGCTTTTGGAAAAAGCCATCAGACAGTGCTCCAGTTTGAAAAGTAGATGGCACCCTTATTTGATCAGAGAGGTTGAGGAAAAAAATACTGTTACAACAGCACCCAGGGTACGTTGTCTGTGTGCTGCTTGATTCCACTTTCCTGACTGGATCTGTTTTCACATATCTAATAAAACTTGTCCCTAGGTCTGTAGGAAGTCCTAAATGTCACATACCTCCTTGTTTTAATGCCTCTCCCCAAGTTAAAGTTCATAGGAGGCCTCCCAACCTGCTGTTCTCAAGGAAGGCCGTGTTCTCTGGTATCCAAGGTGAACATATGCAACAAAACCTGTCAAGCTATTGGGTGCCCAGGGGCCAATCAGATGCTCTCAATGGCATTAAGCTAGAGTGGGGGTGGGCACGTGTATTGTGATGTCACAGGTTCCAGACCTGCAGCCCCTTGAGCCAGGACCAGAGGAGGCACAAGTGGAAGCACAGAGGAGGGAGCCACCATGAGATGACAAGAGACCCAGGGCAGCTGGAAGATGGCAGAGCAGGTACAGGAAGCCACTTTGGACTCTTCACAGCCCAGAAGCAAAGCAACAAAAGGGCTCAGAGGGGACTTCTAGAACTCAGTGTTGAGCAGGTCAGAACTTAAAGGGATCTGAAATTAGACCACAGGAGTAGAAAATAAGGACAGAATTTCTTGACACCAAACGCGGACCAGGGTGGAGTAGGGGGACAAGGGGGGTGGGGGCATGGAGAGAGAAAGATTAAGAGGAAAAAGCCCGCAGCTTACTTCCTCAACAACAGCTAGAAAGAGAAGCAGAGTAAGTTAAAGTGGGAGGAGCAGAAAAGACTGTGAAGGAGGTCAAGCAGCTGAACCCAATATACAGGCAGAGAGCCATGCTGAGCAGGGCAGCCACTTGGTACAGTCTATAGCCAGTCCCCCTAGAAGAAATTAAATGAACACAGCTTCTCTCAATCTTCTGATAGCAGCAAATAAAACCAAAGGGAACATCTCTGGAGTGGGTTGTCTCAGGAATTGATCTCGAAGGAACATGTATAGGGATTTTTGTGAAGGTTACAGAAACCCTCTCCCCATCACCTCAGGAAAGGGGAGTGGGGTGGAGCTGAGCTGAGCTAATCACTCTCAAAGGCTGCTAACCCCCATCTAGTGCTCCCACATCATCTACAAAAGCTCAAATCCCACCCCTGTCAGTGATGGGCCAACCCTGGTGGTGTGCAGGAGCCCGGGTGAGGCTTCTGGGTCAGAGACCATCCCCACAGAGCCTGCATCCACAGGACCCCCAATTACAGACAACCAACAAACACTTAGCACCACAACCAAGAAGCCGCAGCAGAGGGGCGTGGCAGCTCAGGGATGTATGGCTGCCAGCTGTGGGAGCTCAGAAGAAGGTGGGCTGACTGCAACCCTGCCATGGGGATGGTACCCCAGAATGGATATCAGCCAGGGTGGAGGCTTCTGCACCACAGCCTGCCCACAGAGGGTCTGCATTCACAGCCCAACAGTCAAAGACAATATGAAGAAGCCCGTGAGGAGGGATTTTAAGAGCCACAAGAGAAAAATTGTGTGTCACATTTAGAGGTAACCTAACGAGGCTTTCTTCAGATCTCTCAGCCTGACATTAAAAGCCAGGAGGACTTGGAATAATACATACCAACCCCTAAAAGATAACAGGTGCCAAACAATATTACTATATCCTGCAAAAAATTAGACTTCATAATTGAAGGTGAAATACATCTTTCCATGATAAGCAGAAATAAAAAGAATTCATAACCATTAATCCCATACTACAAAGCCCACTCAGTAAAGTCGAACATGCAGAAGAAATTAAAAATAAATGCCAGAGTCAGCATGTGGATAAATGTTGCTAGAAGAATAGTCAAGGGACAGTCACTCTCAATCATAGGAATAAAACAGAATGGCAGGAAATAAAAAATGATCTCTCTTTAGTAACACTGAATATGGATGGTTGAAACTCTCCCATCACAAGACTGACATATAGACTGACATAGTGGATTACAAAAGAAGACCCAATGATATGTTGTTGATAAGACACTCTATAGACAAATGGAGGTCAACAGTGAGCAGGAGTAGGTACTCTCTCATGTCAGACAAAGTAGAAGTCAAGCTAAAATTATTCAGAAGACATCAATAAGGTCAACTCATAATGGTTGAAGGAGTCATCGAAAAAGAAGTAATGAGAGTGAATGTTCATGCCCCAAACATTGGTGCACCTCAGCCATAAAAGAAATCCTACAAAATATAAAGACTCAAATAGGCCTGAGGACAATAATACTGGATAATTTTAACACACCCCTCTCACTATTGGATAGGTCATCCAGAGAAAACCTAAGATTCTCCAGAACAATTAAAAATAATTTTAAAACAAGTATCTTTTTAAAACTATTAATCAAAAGAACTGAACAGACATCTTTTGAATACTTCATCAACAACTGAATTCACTTCCTTCTCAGTTGCTTATGGAGTTTTCTCTTAAACAGAGCATACTTTAGGACACAAAGCAAGTCTTAGCTAATACAAAAAAAGAGATAATTCCTTGAATCTATAAGGTCATAGTGGGATTGGATTAGGAATCAATAACAAGTTAAAAAAATAGAAAACATTGTTAACAACTGAAGATTAAATAAGACACTTCCGGATAATGAATAGATCATAGAAGAAATCAGAGGGTAAATTTAAAAAATTCTGAGAAACAAATGAGAACAGAGATATGACATTAAAATCTATGGGATAGCATGAAGGCAGTTCTAAGAGTAAATTTTATATCATTCTGTGCCTACATTCAAAAAATAAAGATATCAAATAAGCCATCTGATACTACCCTTCAAGGTGTTAGAAAAGGAAGAACAAGTTAGTGTCCAAATCTGTAGAATACAGAAAATATTTTAGAGCCAAAATTAGAGAAATTGAGAATAAAAATATAAAGATTCATGAAACAAAGAGTTGGCTCTTTAAAGAGATAAACAGAATTTATAAGCCCTTATCCAAACTAACCAAAAGAGAGAGAAGAGTTAAATTATTAAAAAGAGATGAGAAAGAAAATATCACCAATGATTCTTCTGATATCCGGGAGATCTTTAGGAATGTTTTGAAAATTTATATTCCAATAAACTGGAAAACCTACAAAATACTTTTAAATTCTTAGACAAATGTGACCTACCCAAAACAAACCAAGAAAATGAAGAAAACCTAAACAGAACAATATTAAGCAATTAGATTGAAAAAAAATCTGACCAAAAAAATTTTTTTCAGGACCAGATGGATTCTCAGCCAACTTTACCAGATTTATAAAGAAGAAATTATGTTAATCTCCCATAAATTAGTCCATGAAATAGAAAGAGAGGATTCAACACTCTCAAATTCATGCTATGAAGCCCTGTCACCTGATGCCTAAACCAAACAAAGACAACAAAGAGAGAAAACCTCAGAACAATAGCCTTTATTAACACAATGTCCTTAATAAAATATATCCCTGATGCAAAAATCCTAAACACAACATTAGCAACCTGTGTTCAAAAACACATTAAGAGGGGCTGAGATTGTGGCTCAGTGGCAGAGCATTTGCCTCGAATGTATGAGGCCCTGGGTTCGATCCTCAGCACCACAAAAATAAATAAATAAAGGTATTAAAAAATTTAAAAATCACATTAGGAGGACCATACCACATAGACAAGATGATTGTATCTCAGGGATGCAAGTTGGTTCAACATATAAAAATCAGCAAATGTAATTCAGCACATAAATAGAATTAAAAACAGGAAAGGAATGAACATCTCAATATGGGCAGAAAAAAGCCTTGAACAAAATCCAGCAACTGTTCATATTAAAAACACCAAGAAACTAGTGTTAGAAGGAACTCACCTCAACTGCATGAAGGCTATTGTGACAAATCCAAGATCAACATCATACAAAAATGAAGAAAAACTGAAACATTTTCTCTAAAATCACAAATAAGACAAGGATGTCCACTTTTCACCACTCCTATTTCATATAATTCTTGAAGTCCTATGCAGAGAAAATATCAAGAGAAGGAAATTAAAAAGAGACAAACAGGTAAAAAAGAAGTCAAATGATCTGTGGACTGATGACATGATCCTATATGCAGAGGACCCCAAAATTTTACAAGAAGATTTCTAAGGCTGATAAACAATTGCAGCAAAGTAGCAGGATTCAAGACCAATGTAAAACGACCTTAAGAAAACAATACCTTTCTTATACTCTAATAATGATTGTGCCAATAAAGAAATAAGGAAAATTATTTTGCTCACAATAACCTCAAAAAAATTAAAAAAATACTTGGAACTAAATCTAAGGAGGTGAGCAATCCCTACAATGAAAACTACAGAACACTGAATTGAAGACATTAAAAGGTGAAAAACCTCACCTGTTCATGGACAGGCAGACTTAACACTGTTAAAATGGCCATATCATCAAAAGTGATACACAGGTTCAATATCATCCCACTAAAATACCAATGACATTCTTCACAGAACGAGAAAAGTCCTAAAATTCATATGAAAGAGTAAGAGAACTGGAATAGCCAACACAATCCTGACCTAGAAGAGTGACACTGGTAGCATCACAATTCCTGACTTCACGTTGTACTACAGACCTACAGTAACCAAAACTGCACAGTATTGGCATCCAAACCTACTCGAAGACCAATAGAATAGAGGCACAGAGACAAACTCACATAGTTCCTGACATCTGAAACTTAACAAAGGTGCAAAGTACATATGCCAGAGAAAAGATTGTTTTTTAAGCAATAGGGCTGGAAAAACTAGATATCCACATGTAGAAGAATAAAACTCGGTCCCTGTCACTCACCCTGCACAAAAGTCAAATCTAAATGGATCAAAGACTTAGGAATTAGAAACCTGTGAGTGCCAGGAGGAAACGGGGTCAATGCAATACTCCAACATATTGGCGCAGACTTCATCTTCCTCAGCAAGACCCTCAGATTCCAGAAAGAAACCAAGAATCAGTCAATGGGATGACATTCATTAAAAAGTGTCTGCAAAGTAAAGTAAACGAGAGTGTGAAGAGAGAACCCACAGAATGTTTCCCAGCCACTCCTCGGATAAGGAACTAACATCCAGAATATAAGAAGAACTCAAGAGCTTAACACCAGAAAAAAACAAAAACCAAATCTTTCAATGGGCAAAAAAACTGAACATGTTTATTAAAAGAAGAACAACAAATGGCCAAGAAATATATAAAGACATGTTTAAATATGTAAAAAGAAAATGTTGACCATCCCTAAAAATGAGGGAAATGTAGACCATAGCTATATGGAGATTTCATCTCACTCCAGTTAGAATGGCAATCATGAAGAACACAAAAACAAGAAAATGCTCCTCAGCATGGGGTGGGGAAAGGTGCACTCATGTTGTTGGTAGGACTTCAAATTAGTTCAGCCTCACTGGAAAGCAGTAGAGAGAACCCTCAGAAAAGTAGGAATGAAACCACCATAGGACCCAGCTATCCCACTCCTCCGTATTTATCCATAGGAACTAAAGTCAGTATACGATTGTGAAACAAGCATGTCAAGTTTTACAGCAGCACAATTTACAATAGCCAACTCGTGGACCCAACCAGGTCCCATCAACAGATGAGTGGGTAAGAAAATGTGGTGGATGTACACAATGGAATTCAACTCGGCCACAAAGAGGGGTGACACCATGTAGTTTCCTAGGAAAAGGCGAGAACTGGAGAAGATCCTGCTACGTGAAATCTGCAGACTCAGAAAGTCAAATGCTTTCTCCTGAATTAGAGTGAAATTTTTAAAAATAGAGGGGGGAAGGATTCCATGAAAATAGAAGAGAGATTTGTGGAGCAGAGGTAGTAGAGGGAGGAGGGAGAGCAATAGAGACAAACAGTGCAGAGAAATTGACCAAATTACACTGTGAACCTATATTAATACACCACAGAGAGTTTCAATTTACATATATCTAAAATGCATCAGTTGGAAAACCAAGAATTAAACAGAAGAAAGACCCATAGAGGAAAAGGAACAGGAGAGGGAGGAGGGGAGGGACAGGGGAAGGTATTTGAAATGAAGCAAATGATAACTCATGCTTGTATAATGATGTCAAAATGAAGCCACCGCTGTGCCCGACTCTACTGCACAACAAAAACATTTTTTGAAAAAGGAGACCAATGGCCTCCAATTTACAGAGATGGTGTCCGGTGGGTTCCTTTTAAGCTCACCTATTTTGTCATTTCTGTTTCTGGATGGACTGTGAACAGCTTAGTCTCACCTCTCCTTTTCTTAGATCTTCCTTCTTATCTGACCCTGGATCCTTCCTGACATAAGGGAAAATTTCAGGGAAGACCACTCTGCGATCTAAGTGCGTTGTGACCTTGGGCAAGTTACTTAACTTCTCTGAGCTTTAGATTCCTCATCTATAAAATGGCAACAATCAGCTCTGTAACACCAGAGTTGTTCTGCGGATCAGAGCAGCACACTGATGTTCAAGAGCTCCGCATGTCACCTGACACACCAGACATGCCCAGCAGAACCATTGCTTCCACTCTTAATTAGGGACTTAGTTTTTCTGAACTTTCCCTGTGTGCGGGTCTAAATTCCAATGGCTTCTGCAGGAATCTGTGTTCTTTCAGGGGACTTTCTGTCCAGGATAAGCAGATTCCTAGTGCAAACAGTTCCTAAAGTTGATCATTGCAGTTAACAGCAAAGACCCTGAGGCCAATCCAGGGTGGTCCTGGCTCCACCCCTTAGTGGTTGTTTGAGGCTGGGCAAGTTAACTCACTTCTTTGCTCCCCATTTTCCTAACTTGTGAAATGGGAGTGACTCTCTAAAAGGATACATTGAAATAAGTCAATGTAACTCAGCAATTTAAAGCACTTTGGGTGCTCTGCGGGGTTCAGCTGGAGTCACACTAATATCCAATTTCCAGCCAGCAGCCAGAGTGGCAGCCCTAGAGCACAGATCTGCCCTTGTGATACTTCTGCTCAACATCCCTCTGTAGCTCCCATCTCCCTTGAAGTTTTTGCTTCTTGGTGCAGACCATGCACTCGTTACCTTGTGCCCGACATCTCTAGGCTTGTCATCAAGTCACAACATGGATGAACCTAGAGCTAAGCCAAATGACCAGACATGGAAGGACTTCTGCACAGTGTCACTTACTGGCTGCATATAAAATAAACCCATGGAAGCAGAGAGTAAATGTTGTTTTCTAGGGGCTGGGTTAGGAACTTGAGGAATTGCCATTAGTAGATATATGTTGTCAGTTACGCAAAACAAGTAGCTCCTGAGATCCACTTTGCAATGGAGCGCTTTATTGTGGCACACTTGGAAACCTATTGAGGCAAGGGAAAGAAGCCCTCACTAGGTGGCCCTGGCTGAAGGAAGGTCTTTGTGGGGCCAAGCATGGGGCGAGGGCCTCGAGCTCTGCCTTGATGCCAGAGAGGCCCCTTTAGAGTCAGCCAGAGGGGCAGCAGCCCCCCTGGGCCATGACACCAGCCCCTATATTCAAGTTTTTCAGGTAAAGAGCCTTTTCAGATCCAATTTAGAGATATTTGTATCAGGGAAAAAGGCAGTTGTAATTACCAAAAGCCTGCAGGATGAGGGAATGAATGATGTCAAAATCATGGCTTCATCAGGTGAAATTAGCCAAAAGTGGAGAAATTAATAAAAATGAAGTGTGTGTTTGGTTACTGCTAGACGGAGACTGACGGTTGAAGAACTCATTTGCCATTCTTTCACTGGTTTATTATTAATCACAGACGCCCTTGTTTGTGCAATCTTTTGTCATTCATGAAGAGCTTTCTCACAAACCATGAAATTGTCACTCAGCCACCTGAGCAGGTGAGTTGTCCCCATGTTGTTCTGAATCTGGTGGCGGGACTCAGTGAGGCTGGTGCAGACAGACCTGTGTGGGGATCTTGGGCCAGACACATTATTTGGTGCATAACCTTAGGTCTGTAAGCCCAGGAATCCTCTGTCTCCTCTGCTGTGACATGGTGGAAGGCACCAGCAATGGTTTCCATCCTGGGTCTGTCACAGGATGTGATGCTGCAGGTAAATCTTTCTGCATGGAGCTGGGCACAGGGTCCCTGCACTGTGCAGAACAGCAAGGGGAGAAGCCCCACAGGTCAGTGGCTTTGGACAGCACCAAGACACCACCTCACAGTTTGTAGGTCAGAAGTCTGAGCTGCGTCTCGCCAAGCTGTGAGCAAGGCACTGCAGGACCGTGTTCTGGCTGGAGGCTCCTGAGGCAGCTTCCTTGATATCTGGGAAGTTAGTTTCCATTCCTTCCATGGTAGAACCTGGGTTCTGCTTCCTCATGTCAGCTGAGGGTTGTGGTCAGCTGCTGGAGGCGGCAGCAATCCTGGACCCCTGGTTCCTTTTCTCCATCTTCAAATTCAGCCACAGCAATTCCAATCTTTCTGCTTCAAATTGCTCCTGCCCTCTTGAGGGACCTCTGACTCCTCTGCATCCCTCTCCATTGTTAGAGCCCACCTCGATGATCCAGGATAATGCCCATACTTTCAGGTCCATTGATCAAGGACTTTAACTCCCTTTACCATATAATGTCACCTATTCCCAGGGATAATGCCAGGAAGGAAAACCGTGATTCCAAACTCCCACCTGCCACAGATGGCATTTCCCATCTGCAAATCTGAGCCTCTGGAGACTGCTTCCTAGAAACATGATTTGTCAGGGTCTGAGTGGCTTAATGGCTACAAGAGCAGACCTGAAGCCAGGCTTGTCCATCGTGAGTCCTTCCCCAGGGCTTCCAGCTGTGATCTGGTGGAGTGGCTTGCTCTGCATGCCTCTCTCTCCAACCGAGAAATGGACATAATTGTCTCCCCCATAAGCCTCTTGTGAGGATGTGCAATAAATGTCACCTGAAATTATCATTACATCTATTTGCACTGCCTTCTCTACCTGTTATGGAGAACCTATCTCTGGGACAGTTTGTGAGCACCCCACATACAAGCCAGGGATAATGACGTCCTCTTATTGTGCACAGACAGCATTTTATCTACATCACCAGAAAGCATTACCACAGTGGACATTTCCGTGGAGTTGATATTCCTGCTGTACAGATGAGGAAGTCAAGTGAGAAGGGGAGAGAGGCTTGCTGCACCTCCCCAGAGGTCCTAACCAGTGGAGGAGGGGAAGCCTCATCAGGATGGGGGACACTGTAAACCCAGGGCTCACACAGCCGCCAGGGCTGCAGCTGCAAGTGGAGATGGGCTTGACAGCTGGAGTGTTGGTGGTGGGGTGGGAGGACTAAGAAACGTTGGAGTGAACCACTGAGAACCACCTCTGAGCCCTGGAATTGGGCAGGTTAGTAAAAGACCAAGGACTTTCCCCTACTCCAGCCTAACGATCTGTTGTGGAATTGCTGGAAATGTTTTTGTAAAGTTCTCCAGTGAGATTCTAATGCACTATAAGCATTGAGGACCACTAGACTAAACTAGGAATTCCATGAAGACCCAAAGAGTGTCCTCTGTCACGGTACCCCATACAGTATCCCAATTACATAGCATGCAGCCGGTATTTGATATAATAGAGCTGTGACTATTCCTGCTCCAGGCACCTGAATTCTGCTCTATACCCCACGTGGGTCTGCAGTCTCCATGCCCAGTGTCTGGTCCCACTGTGTTCCCTGTGCTTTATGCTATTATGAAGTTCCACTATCACGAAGGACTAAATCAAACATCTGTGTGTTCATGAGGGCAGCCCTGAGCTCCCCAGGAGGAAGGTGCTTCTTTCTCCGGCATGTTTCCCAAAACCTACCCACACTCCATTTGCAACTGAGCTCATGGGAGAGCATGACCTCACCTACCTGCCTGGATCTCCCTGAAGGAAAGTCCCAGCCAAGGTGACCTCAGCCCTCCAGAACCTAGAGGGCATCCAAGAACACCACAGGTGCTCAATAAATTTACTAAGTATCATGAGAAAAGACTGGACCCAGGTTGAAACTGATCTCATGATGCTCTCACCTCAGGAAACCAGTCCTGCTGACCTCCACTAACTGCAAGGATGTGAGGAAGGACTGGGGGAAGTCTGAAGAAACAGATTTCTAGAGAGATCAGGACCTGGGTTTGGGAGCTTCAGACACCTTTAGGGGAGGCCCCCCATGGACAGACCACTCGGGGAGCCCCCGTTGGAGAGATTCAGCCCCAGGCCTCCTCCTCTGGCATCTCTTGGCTCTGTGTCCCCAGAAGAGCCTCTGATTGGCCAGGCTCAGGTCCCAGGAATATGGCCAGGGTAGGGCAGGGCCCTTTGGTACCTGTTCCTAAAGGGCTCTCCTGAGGCTCCCTGAGGAATAAGTAAGGTGCTGATGGGAAGGAGGGCAGAGCAGAAAGTGGCCAGGCAAGACCAGGAACCTTCGCATGACCCCCTGCTCCATGGCTTCAGTTCTTTTCCGAGGAGCAGAAGAAAAGACATGGGCCTGGAGAGGAATGGGTCTGGCTGAGGGGTTCTATGATCATTCTTTTCTACAGATTCATGACATGCCCTGCTCTGGGGGTCATCTGCAATGACATTCCACCTTTCCCACTCTGTATGAGTCACACCCAGAAGTGCAGTGTGAAGCCTGCTTTTCCTCCCCACCACACACTGGGCTGTGATTGGGCTGCTGTGGCCTCCATTTCTTTACAACATTGCCATATTTTAATGGTACTTCTGAAGAAAGGGAAGCCAGTTAATAAGCAATATTTGTATACCTAGAATGTATGCATATGTTTTATTTGGATATATGGGTAACAGAGCTGGAGGGGACCATTACACTGAAAAATTTAGTGCTATTCTAAAGATAGTGGACTTTCTGCTACTAAGTAGGGGAACTTCCCTAGCTTGAGGTTCTAAACACCCACCAGCTGGGTGATGTTGGGCAAGTTATGCCGTCTACCTGGCTCTCCATTTCCCATCTGTGATTTGAGAATGGAGTGTCTTCTAACCCAGAGGGTGATGGTGAAGGTTAGCTGGGTTAGTGAGTAGACACACAGTAGCAGTATCAGGCCTGTAGTAAATGCTGGGTTTGCTCTTACGAAGGATTTTTGCTATGATTTGGCTTCCATCAGAAGAGTTCTAAATCCTCTATATGAAAGGGCCCGTGCTCAGTGTGTTATGGCTGCAAACCTGTTCCATCCAGACGAGGAGGATACAGTGGGACCTGATCCTGATTCAATCTGCCTTCTTCTTCCTTCCTGATGCTATGTGGTGTTATCAGGAGTGGCCGGACTCCATATTCAATCACCCCCCCAAGAGGTCATGGTGGGGAGACCAAGCTTCTGCTCACAGGTCACACTGGCAAACTGAGGGAAGGTTTGTGGGGTCAAAGCCCCTGCTTGCCCTCACTGGTGATCCCATGGCAGCCCCATGAAGCCAGTGAGACCCTCAAATTTGAAACCTCCTCCCAAATGGTACCGGGCGAGGTGCTCATGGACCTAGAGTTGCTGCGGCCCCCGAATCTGGTCACCTCTGAAAATTACTGTCTCTCCTTGTCACATCTTAACCATAAGCATAGGGAGAGGCCTGCTGCCAGGGCAACTGGCTGTGGGTGGTAAAGTGGCCACCTACCCTGCCTACAGGCCCCAGTGCCTTCATTGGATCTCACAGAACACAGGTGACCAAGCCCTGAGATTCCTCTCCACCCTGGTCTCCAAGCTTTTGAGTTTGAAAACTCACCAGAGTCCGCTTTTCCTCTGCTCCTTTGAGAGGAGGATCATTGTAGAAGACACTTTCACTTTACAGCCTAGGCATATCTTGCTGGGGACCTGAGAGTTGTCCCCCCTTAGAGGGGACCCTAAAGGAAAACTGGCCTCTACAGGAGGGAAAGAGCCTCAGGCTATAAATCTGCCCTTCCCATGAGGACCAGATAATATTCAGCATCGGAAGAAGCCATGGTGTAGGACTCGGTCCCATGCTACTCTTTCTTCCAGTGAAATTGAGCTCAGGCTGAGTTCTGGTCTCTCTACCCATCACAATAGTCTGGAATGGTTTGATTCTCTGTGCTGCAAATTTTGCTTCAATCTGGCCATGTTTCCACACCTTCGAAGTGTGGGATTGAGTCCACGCCCCACCCTGATATTCTGCTTTAGGTCAGAGGAGTCCAAACCTGGGAGACTCCATGAACCTCACAGGGCACTTGTTAAAGTCTTGACCCTCCAGAGCCCACCTCCAGCCTTAGGGACCAGTCTTCTTCATTGGATCCTGTCATCTGCATTCTCACTTAACATCCTCAAACCATTTTGTGTGTCTATTTGCGTGGTCAGGAAAGCCTGCGACGTTTAACTCCTCAAACCCAAAGAGTCCAGAGGCAGGGTACCTACTTAGCAATTTTTCCCAGGCTCTGCTCAAGGCAAAACTCACCAGCCACAGCCTCAGAAAATTCTTCCAAAGAACAAAAGATAATCCTGCTGTCCTTACCCATTCTGCACACTTTGACCCCTTCAAAATGGGAAAAAAAAGAAAAAATAGTTTAACTTGCTGATAAAACTGTTTTTGGTTTATTACCCACTCAGGGCTACAGCAAAGTTCAAGGAGATCAGAAAAATAAATAAATAAATAAAGCTTTTTGTCTGCAAAACACTTTCCCCCATTAGAGTGAGACAGAGTGAGGGCAGTTCAACCAGTCAAAGTTATCCATGCGTTTCCCTGTCACCTTTAGACCATTACTGCACCTTCTGAAGACCCTTACAGCTGAAGGTGTTCTTTATTCACCTGTCCTGCTCCCACAGTGAGTGAGAAGGTTGCTTTCAGGTCCCCACCCCTTCCTTGACTCCTTCCAGTAAGATGCCAGCATCACTTCTGATCAGCACACTGGTGCCCCGCTCTAGAAAGCAGACACACCTGAGCTGTGAACATCTCATCTCTTCCCCTTCTTATCCCCCTCGAACCTCTCTCAGTCGCCTCTTTACCTACAACATAGTGGTAAGGTTATTATAGTTTGCACATGATTTTGCATATCTACCCTAGACTTCCATGTTTTTCTCCTGGGTTGACTTTCTTGATCAGAAACCCAGTGAACAGAATGTGCCATCATCCCATGAGCCTGGGAGATAGACACAGGGACCTTTTGGTGACCCACTCCTGTATCTGTGGTCCTGCCACTAGATAATGGTGAAAAGAGAGTAAGAAGAGGAGTGAGGGAGAGTGTGGGCCACAGGCATTCTGGGTCCCAGCAATACCCTGTGACACGAGCTGGCTCAGTGATCTAGAGTATTCTCAAGAAAATCTGCCCAAGAAAGTTCACAAAAATTATGAGTGCAAATTTTATTTTTTGAATATTGAAAAAGTAGTTTAATGCATCCTACTGGCTCATTTGGACACACAGGCTGCTGGTAGCTGGGGACTCCTGCTTCTCCAAGGGGACTGGCTTTGCTCCTTGAGGTGCCTGCTTCTTTCATTAAGCAGTAGAAGTGTGCTCCTGGGGGACAGGACGCTGCACTGTCCCCTGCCCACCCACTGGCCTTCACAGGTGCCTGCACTGGCCCTGGCTACCCACAGGCATTGCTGGTATCAGCAGGTTGGGAAGCCCACTCAGCAGGTCTGGAAGGGACCTTTCCCAGGGAAGACTCAAGCCACACAAACCTATGTCTATGGGTGATGTTGGAATTTATCTCCCTGAATTCTTCCCTTATGTAGATAGGCAACATGGTCAGCTGCACATAGGTCAAAGGTCACTGTGCTTGTCACACACATCTGTGGGCTCTCTTCCCTGTGGGCCAAGACATCAGTGGAAATGGTGCCAGTGAACAGGCTGAAGAACTCCCCAGACGCAGCCCCTTGATATGGGCAGAGTGGAAGGAAGCACAAGGAATATTGAAGGGTTTAGAGATGATTGAAAAGACCCGCAGGGGGCTCCTCAGCTTACAAGGGGGTTGGGTCCTGATAACCCTCATAAATAAAAAGTACCACACATTGAACCTGCATTCAACACCCAAAGAACCAATAGTCTCTTTTCTCTCTGTGTAAATTCTCCAAATCTGGACGTTTAATGTAATTGGAATTACATGCAACATGGTGTTTTGTGCCCAGCTTCTTTGGCTAGGCATGGTTTTCTCAAAGTTCATCTACAATGTAGCACCTGTCAGAACTCCATAGAATATGTTGTCATAGAATATTCCAGTTTGGGGATATACCACATTTATAGAGCCTTTATCACTTGAAAGGTGTTTGGACTGTTCCTGCTCTTTGATTACTAGGAGCGATGCTGTTACAAAGAGCTAAATGATCCCAACCAGTTATTAATTTAGTCTCACGGGAGCTTCCCAAGTCTTCTATCCAGGCTGCACCTGAAGCTAGAGAAGGAGGCAGGGAGGGGTGGGGATGTGGCTCCATGCTAGAGTGCTTGTCTAGCATACGAGAGGCCCTGGGTTCAATCCCAAAGAACAAAAGGAAAAAGAAAAATTCTTGAGGACATGGGAGGGAGAGTGAGACAGAAAAAAACAAGGTTGAGTCAGATGAGCTAAAGAGAAATCCCTTAGTAAATGCTACCAGGCAGCATGATGCAGTTACGTGGCAGACTCAGGGAGGTTCACTGCCGAAAAATCAAAGCGCAATACCCCACAGGCTTAGTGACTCTCTGAGCCCCAGAGCTGAGATTATACTCTTTTCCTTTAGTGAGTATTTCATGGTCAATTTGTTATCAATAGGGGAATGAGACCCCAGTCTGGGAGCTTTGGTGACAATACAGAGCCTGGCTGCTTCCAGTAGAAATGCAGAGAACAAAGAAGGAATTTTAACTGCTTGTGAAAATAAGCCCAGCTGGTTTCAGGAACCCCAAGACTGTGACTTGCAAGTAAACTCTCAGGCCAGTGAGAGTAGCAGTCAAGAGGGAAAAAGGCCAGAGAGGTCCTCAAGCCAGGGGCCAAAAAGGAGCATCACCATGATAGAGTTTGAAAGTGGTAAGAAGATGGGCTTGCGGCTAAATTGGGAGTCATGTATTTTTAAATCTCTTAATTGGCAAGTGAATACTTGAGGTAAAATTTAATTTCCAGTAGAGACTTCTGTTTGAGATACAGCAAAGGCAAGATCATAACGATATTATGATCCTCAATAAATTTAAACTCTCCAGACCCCAGGAACTTAAGTGAAAGGCCTGCTTCTAATAACCCACCTCCTCCAGCCACATCCTCCATGTCTGCAGTCACCATGTAGTTAATCTCCATCCACAGATTAGTGTGCTGATTAGGTTCAGACTCTCTTAATACAATCATCTCACTACTAAACTTTCTTGCATTGCCTCATCTGTGAGCTTTTGCGGGTTGCCTCACAACTAAACCCTAACAGGACTTGCAATGGTTTCAGATAGGGGCTCTGTCCAGTCTGAGGAGGGCCTCAGCTAATGTGGAGCCCAATACAAAACACAGGTACAGCCACGCCACCCCTGCCCATGCTCCAGCCTTTACTTGTGCAGATGGAGGAGGTGATGCCGCCTAGCTAAACACCGCCATTCAGGGCGGGTCCTCTTAGCTCCCGGTCTCTTCCTGGAACACTGACCATCCCATCTTGTATGAATGACGTTTTTGCATTTGTCCCATCTATCCTGTTTCCCAGCATTCTAAAGATAGCATCTGTCTGGTGAAGGGAAACTTGGGCCTGGGATAAAGACTTAGGCAGAGGTAATTTAGCTTGGGAGGTGGGCCAGAGCAGAGGGAAGGTCTCTGCTGTTGGCAGTGGGGGCTTGCCACCCGCAGGGCCTCCGATCATCACAGGAGGCAGGACAAGAGACTGGATCCTTGTGAGGCTGCTCCACCCTCCTACGTGGGGAAGGGTCACACATGGGGCGTTCTCACTCACACACCTGAGCTCTGCAGTAAGCAAGAGCTGAGGGTATTCTCCCGCTTGTGAAGGAGGAATAATCCTAGCAGCCACCAGACATGAGATGAGGATCATGTGAGTATCAAGGTACCCAACCTGCCCCTAAAGCTGGAACTGAAACCAGAAGTGTTCTGAGGGGGTGCAAGGGTTCCCGAAGTGTGAGTCAGAGTATGAGCATAGCTCCTGTGGTTTGGCAGGGTGCTTTTCTCCCACAAAAGATCACAGAGCTGGGCCTCCCTGACTCTGGGGTGGCATGCGCATCCCTGGAGTGGGCACCATGATGATGGAATAAGGAGCTTTGATTCTCTTGGCCTGGGTCACTTGCTGGTCTCTGGAGGACATGCAAGGCATTGTTTCCAGGGAGAAGGTGAGTGGATGTTTGGTGTCAATGACATAGAAATCCACTGTTATCCACAGATACTCAGAATGAGTGCCTTGATGTGAGTTTAGATCACAAGTTGAGGAGTGTGGCAATTTGGGGTCTAAATTGTGCCTTCCTGTGTACACCCACAACTCTGCTCATCTCTCACTGCCCGGGGCACTCCAGCAAGCAGCGTGACTCAGCCCCTGTATGTGAAGACAGGGATACAAAGTTCACATAGGGAGAGCAAGTCGTAGAGCCAGCACTGTGTGGCAAGCTATGTGTTGGGTACGTGGTGTCCACCGTCCCTCCCTTGCCTTCTCTCTTGGTGATATCTTGGATCATCTGGAAAAGGGAAGCCAAATGATCCATTGCTGGGTCTGATGATTGCACCTGCCCCCTGGGAACCCACACATAGATGATGAGGGACCTGTGGACCTGTGACCCAGGGAATAGATGGCATTCTGCTAGTCAGATGCTCTCGCTCCATGGTGATCGGGTAGCTGGTCAGCAGGACATGGTCACAGCAGGGCCAGGGTCCTGGGCATTTTCTCTCAGAGGATGCGGGGGCACCCGCCACACAGCTGCTCAGCGCCTGGCTTGCCGCTGCAATAGGTAAATCAGATCAATCGTTCCTCTGTGTATTTCTTCTTTTCAAGTTATTTGTACTTTTTCACCTTCAAAGACACACAATCAATCAAACATGAGTGATTGCTGCAGCAGGTATTGACCATTTGTTTTTTAAACATTGAAGGTTTGAAGGAATCTGCACAGGGCTTTGTAGTAAAGGGTTGAGAAGGACTACCACTCCCAGAGTCGTTTTCCTACGGGCCTCTGAAGATCTCTGTGCCTGTGTTGAGGATTCAGCCCGAATTTGTACTCGCTAACGATTTTTTTTAATATTCCTAGAAGAATGAAACCGCAGTTTAGATCGTTTTTAAAACGTATGTTTGGGGGCAGGCCCTGTGTGTGGGAAACTGGGAAGGGGAGGAATTCTAGGCTGTTTCTTCCTCATAATGGAACTTACTGGAGAGCTAAGGATAGGGATCTGAAAGTGCTTATTTGAAAGTAAGTTTCTTAAGGGAAATTGTGATGCAACCACCCTATCACACATGCTGCTTTGAGGATGTGTACCTGGGAAACCTGGTCTGTGGAAACTGTATGCCTCTGTATTATAGTAAGAAAACTAAAGTGTGCCCATGGGTGAAGACACATAATCACCCCAAAGCAAAACGGGAAGCCCCAGCAGTCGTGGGCTGCCCGCGACTCCACACTACAGTGGGAGATCTCGATCACATATTCCTGATTTCCTTAGATGGTTTCCTACCGACTGGAAATGGCTCAACAGCTTCAAGCCTCACATCCTTCCAGGAGAGCAGAAAGAGGAGGGAAGTCAGAGGGACCTCCACCCAACTCTGACCTCTCTCCCTTCTCATGGAACTCCCTCGAAGCTGCTGACAATTTTCTCATGGATCATTGACAGAATCAGGTGCATAGACTCCCCAAGACCAAGCACGGTAGACACCATCGCAATTATCCCAAAAGGTGAGACCAAATGCAATTCATATTTGCAGCTTAGGGACAGTGGTATCTTCTTTGGGCACCTAACTAATGTTAGGGTGCTGTTTGTGTGGCAAAGTGAAATAAGTACTACATAAGTGACATTTGTTATTTCATTATAATGTTGCCAAATGGCCCCAACCTCATTAGGGGGAGTTCCAGAGTCTCCCTCTTGCCTCTTCCTCCTACATCAAATTGCTCAACAACTTTGTTTAATAGAGTCCAAAAGTAATCTGTTTCCCTTTAAATGCTAAGAAGGAAAGAAAGGGCCTCCCATCAGTCTCCTGCTGCCATTGCTCCATGCTGACCCCCAGTGTCACTGACCATGTAGATCTGCAGCTGCAATGCTCTGTGGCTGCAGGAACCCTGCTGGGCATTAGGTTAGACTGCTTTGGGTTCATGTCTAGATATTGCTTGAGCTAGGCACCACCTGGTCCCCTGCACCAGCCATGGGAAAGCAACCTCCCTGTGGCCTGGGGTTGAGCTCGGTTGTCATCCTCGACCTAATCTTTTCACAGATTCCTTTATTTTATGAAATTAATTGTCCTTGCCTCTTCCTTGACTTTGACCTTCGTGTCCTTCTTTATCTGTCTGCTCTGAACTCCAAATCTGAAGGGTCAGGACCCAGGGGATCCACTTTCCCTTCCAGGGGGCATTAGATCCATTTTACAAAATAATGACCTCTTTCCAGCAGCCATCTTGTACATGGTGGAGAAACAGATAAGGTCTCTTGCTAATCCAGTAGAATACAGTACTGTCTTCATAGGAACCTTCTATTTTTTTTTGTAGCCTTCTCCACAGCAACTGGCTGATAGCAGGAGCCCAGAGTTTTTAATGAATGGATGGTTATCACCATCAGGTCTTGCTGTTTGACACTTTTGAGGCAATGAACATTTATATAATTAAAAGTGGAAATCTAAAAGAAGTTTTTCTTGGACAAGAATGTGCCCTCGGGTTGGTTATCTCTCCACATGACCAAAATGTATCAGACAGCTTTCTGTTACTGCAACAACTACCTGAGATAATCAACTTGTAAAGAAAAAAAAGGTTTATTTTGCTTCAGTTTTAGAGGCTTCAGCTCATGATCAACCGACCCCACTGTCTTTGAAAATGTGGTGAGGAGGGACACCATGAAGGCAGTAAAACCACTCCCCTCATGGCCATGGAGCAAGAGAGGAGGGAGAGCAGGCAAAGTCCAATACCCACTTCTGGTGTGTGTCCCTAACAATCTAGGACCTCCCGCTAGACCCCACATCCCAAAGTTTCTACCATCTCCCAATAGCACCAAGACTATGGACTATGGCTGTGACACACGGGCCTCTGTGGGACATTTAAGATCCAAATGATGGCAAGAATGAGCCTGGAGCAGTTTTTAAAATGCCCCTCACAGGTGTCACCTCTTACCTTAGTCTTAGCCACCCTGTTACACATCGAGGGGCCTGTGTACAGTTGGGCTCTGCTCCCTCAAGTCAGCCCTCCAGGGTCTCCCCAGCCAAACTGTCTCCTCTCGGAAGCTCAGGAGTCCTGGCCAGAGCAGGGGAGGCAGTACCTGAGTCTGGCTGCTCTTAGGGACTGTCACTGTAGGGACCAGGCCTTCTCTTCTCCAGAATGTGGGGACCCCCTGCACCCTGCAAGCTGCTGTTCACTCCTTTGGACCCCATTCCCACCATTCCTGCCAATGCTTCAGGTTACAGCTGGGCAGTCTCCTTCGGATGTCTCCCTCCTCCCCATCAGTGGTTGTGACCACATGTGCAGTGCAGTGTCAGGGAGAGTGCCTTCAGCAACACCTAACTCGCTCTGTGGCTTCTGAAAACTCAGCTACTTTGGTGGCTCCTGTTCAGATGAAAATATGATGGTCCCTCTGATCCAGGGCTCCACACTCATGGAGTCTACCAACCAGGAATTGAAAATGTTTGGGGAAAAGTATCCATTCTAAATACCACAGACTTTATTTTTCTTGTAATTTTTCCCTAAAGTCCAGTAATCACTGACAGGGCATTTACATTGAATTAGGTATGTGTGTGGTTGTGTGTGTGTGTTTGTGTGTGTGTGTGTGCATGTATACATGTTATATGCACACAAACATTATTTGTACACACACACACACACACACACACACACACACACATACATATGTATACCATTTAGAGATGACTTGATATTTATGGGAGGGTCTGCTTGAGTTTTGTGCAGATGCTGTGCTTTAATAAGGGAATCGAGCATCCTGGGTAGTTGGTGACCTCTGGGTCTCCTGAAAAGATCCCCTGACCATTCACAGGAACCACTATGTTATTGTGCCTGAAATTACACCATGAAGATATTTCCCTCAAGGGTGCTTTAAAAGAGTGTGTGCTGCCGGAGAGAAACTGTGAATTCATTGACACTGAGGTGTAATTGACTTGCTGACTTGCACATCTCTGGATTCATTTAAGATGTCAAGGGGTTACTTTAAATGCACTATAATTTTTCCTAAATGGGATAAAAGTCAGCTCCACCACCCACCAAGTTATACATCGAGGAACCAGTTTTTGTTCTTTTTCAAGTTTAGAGATAAACACTTTTCCTTGTTTTCAGAATAATTTTAAATTTGCTGTTTACGTTGGCTTTTTTCACATTCTTTATACAGAAAAAGTTTTAGGCCCACACTTGGCTAATTAAATTTTAATTAATTGAAATTAAACACAATTAAAAATTTAATTCCTTCATCGATCAAGCCTTATTTCAATTTCTGAATAGCTGTATGTTCCCAGCAGTTACACACTAGAGAGGATGAATAAGAGAAGAATTCCTCATTCCGGAATGTTCCATTAGGCGACTGTGAAGCAAACATCAAACCCTAAGTTACTGACCTCTTCATAGCATTGGTGTTGAGTTGAAATGGCCACTGGAACATATTCTATGTGAGATGTCCCCAAGAGCACAAAGCCCCTGCCCAGGGAGACCATACAGGCACAGATATAAGAATGTCCACTGAGGCATTATTTGTCCACTGGCCAACAAACATGTCTACCCACAGGAAACTAGATAATAAAATGTGAGATTCAGGTCCATAATCTCTTCCCTTTCCCCTGAAATTAAAAAATCTCTGATGACCAAAGGGCTGTGCTTGGGGGCAATGGTGTTTGTGTTTTTATCCCAAAGCTCATTAGGCAGCAAAACCTGAGCTGCATTGGCACGAGGCTCTTGTTTTATTTGTGCCACTGAGTGTAAATTCCCGAATGACTTGCTGCCCCCTCATTATGGCGATTGATTATTCAGTGCTGTCCCGGACCTCCACGGGCGCATAATGGCGTGGTTGATAAATGTGTTTCTCGTAAACTCTGAGCAACTTTTAAATCCTGAACTTTAGCTGGACCCACAGGGTTTGGAAAACGGATGGTGGGTCTATATTTATCAATAGCCACTCAAGAATAAATCAGATGTGCACCTGTAAACATGGGGACCTAAAGTAGATTAGAGAAGGAAAAATGCAGAATAAAATACCATTCTGTGGCCAAGGCACTGTCTCCCTGCAGCATCCCTGTGGCTGGTGGACACACAGGTGTGTGACACAAGCATGGTATAAGGGAGTGGTCCCATGTGGGCATCCACCATGGGAGGACAACTCCCACAAGGGCAGGTTGTGCACAGGGCCAGATGAGGGCCAGGTAAGCCTGGGTGAGGGTGTCACCTTGGTCCCATCAGCCCAGTTCTGTGCACCTGTGGTGTGAGACTCAGTATGCAAACAAACTACAAGAAAGGGTCTTAAATAGCCACTTACTGCTAACCCAAAGGACCCCCAAGCTCCTCCACCTTCTAGCTGACAAAATAAGAGCTCCCCCCTGCTCCTCATAGGGTGAATCCTGAACTTCAGAAGGAGGACTGTGGGTGTCCCCAGGACTCCCATCCACTCATGACCAGGTCCAGCCACACTGCAGACAAGACATGATCGTGGAAGGCCTCACCCGACTCATGCTTCTTCCCTATGCACAAAAGGCCATCCTGTGGTGTCCTCTGCTTTCTCTTCAACTGAAGACCTACAAGATAAACCAGCCTGGTGCCTTCTCCCTGCCACCTGGCTCCCCTGTGTCTCTTGCTGATGCTTTGTGCTCGTCAGGGCTGCAAGAATCTGTGCAGATCAGTGCAGCCAGGATAGGTGGGTTGTGTGCTGGGTGACAACTTGAGCTCCCTGCATCTGCCAGGGGGAATTCTTCATGACCGACAGGAACATGCCTCATAGCACACAGCAGTGGTTTCCTGTAGCCTCTGGACCCACAGTCTCCATGGGGACCTGTCCAGTGCATCATCTCGGGTCCCAGTCTCACCACATTGGAAACCGGGTGACCCCAGCAGTTTTTGTTCCTCAAGGTTTCCAGGTGGTTCTGATGTTAAAAACCACTGAGTATGATGTCAACAATCAAAATAAACATCAACAGCACGCAATTTGACCTGTGGGTTGCTCTTTACACTGGCAGCTGTAGGTGGGCCCAAAGAAGGTGTCCACTGCCCGGGGGTTGGAGCAGGCCCTCAGATGATCTCTGCAATCCAGGGTCTCTGTCACTCCCATCAGGGCTCTCCTCCTGCCTCGGTGTGTGAGAGGTGAGTTCAGGTATTGAGTAAATTAAAATGGGCAGCGCACCAGCCAGGGCATTTGCAGGCAAGTCACTAAGCAGGTGTCTGGCTAATGTTCATCCATTCCAAATGGATTCGCCCCTCACTTATCACCTGGAGGGAAGGAGCCCAGTTAATGAGCAACATGCCAGAAAAAAAATGAAGGAGAAAAAAGCAAATTTTGTGCAGTGTTAATAACAGTCCTGAAAACCAGAAGGTCAAGCAATTGCCTTCCGAGGCCACCTCTCCTCTGAGGTGTGGCATGTTGGCGCAGCTGCCGGGAGCTCTGAACGAGGCCCAGACGCAGTCGACTGTCCAGGGTGAACTGGGATCCTGAGCTGAAGCCTCAGCCCCTCCTCAGATTTTCCTGGCCTTTCTAAATTTGAAAGCAGAATTGAACTAGCTGTCAAACGCTTATGTCCTCATCACTCCCCTGCAGTAACCTGCTTCCTTCTGAACAGCTCTCGTCACAGAAGCTCTTCTCTGCAGCAAGGAAGTTAGATGTTAAGAACACTGTCCCCAAATGGCAATTATTCTCTGGTCACTCATGTCGCTGCGGGGACCAAATTGTTTTGTAATTTCTCATTAGGCAGCAGATAATTAAGAATACCATTAGCAATCGTTGAAATGGCAAGCTGTTGTCCCAGAAAGGATTGAAAATATAGTAAGAATGGAGGCGATCAGATAAAGGGGCTGTCAAGGAAGAGACCAGCTAGGGGAAGCCAGTGGGAGGGGAGGAGGCGGAGGCGGGGCCGGGCTGCAGAGCCAGAGGGCCAGCTGAGCTTCTGCACCACTAGGCGGCTGGGCTGGTGCTTCTTTGAAAATTCAACGCTGACTTTAAAAAATCAATAAATCATCATATCCTCGTGCAAAAAAAAAAAACACAGAGTAATTTATATACATAGGAAAATTAAGATGAGTAATGTGGGCTCTGTGCACACTAAAAGAGCACATTTGGATGCAGAAACTGATTTTCTAAACCGGATCTTGGAACAGCAGCCTTGTTCTCAAATCGGGATTCTGCTCATTAAACTTTGTGAAGTAAATATGATTTCAGTATTGTAAAAATAAATAAATAAATAAATAAGCAATCTCCTCTGGAATCTGACATTTGTATACAAATAGAAAAGAATTCAAAGCCGGTCTACTCAGAAAAAAATGACTTCCACGTTCTTATGTAATTCCTAGTAAATTTGCCTTTATAAATGTCCTTGTCCTGTTATTCTAAAAACAGGGGTTAATTTTTGTAGCTTCAAAATAAAAATAAATCCAGTTATTCATGAGAAATATCACTATGAAGCAGCTGAACCCAGTGAGATTCTTTCTGCCCCCAATTCCACCAAATGAAAAGAAAATACCTGATGCTGATTTCCTACTGCATGGCTTTACTATTTCACCTGATTTTTAGATGTCCACGCTAACTGCTGCTGGTGTCCAGGTATCAGAGATGCCAGGAGACAGCTATTACTCCTCCTTCCCTAACACCGATCTCTGAGAGCACCTGTGGGTTGCTGTGAACCCCAGGAATACTGCCTCCCTGCTGTCCAATCACCACGAGGACTTGCAGAAAGATGAACTGACCGAGCAGAGCTGAGTACCCTGGACTTCTGCAGTGAGGAAGGACATCTCTATAAGGAGCTTCAGGAAGGGCCATCAGGCCAGTGCTTACAGGATTTGCACCTGGGCTGCCTGGGAGGTGGGCCTTGCAGGGCAGGGTGCTCCTGGGGATTGGGCCCAAGGCAGGCTCTTGGGCTGTCCACACACCTGCATTGCAGGCCGGGAACTTGGGAAGCCGAGCAGGGCCTGACCCTGGTCCAGAGAAGCAAGATTTGTGCAGATCCTTATTGCATGGCCTTGCCTCCAGGTTTCCACTGGCCTTTCCTGGGCCTTTTGAGGAAAGGTGTCTCACTTATGAGGCTCAGTGACCCTCTGAGACTCTCAGAGCCCCTGAGGCCTCTCTGGGGCTGCTAAAGGAAGAGTCCTTTCAGGTTGAATGTGGATGTCCACGTCACAGCACTTCACCAGTTTATGATCTGAAGGTACCACTTGACACCCTTTGCTTTAGCTCCAATCTTCCCATCACTGGTCCAGAAAAAGGGGCTACCCAGTGACATGTGTGGGCACTTCTCCTGGGGACTGCAGTTTTCTATGTGTCTCTGTGTGTCTCCAAGGAGCTTAGGTCTGATACTGGGGCTGGATGGATGGGAATTTAGGCTTCAGAATGTGGGAATCCTTTCTGCTGGGGCCTGGCCCTGCTGAGGCATGAGAAAGGTCATCAGAGGAAAGCTCCTTGCTATTCCAGCTCGGATCTCACTGAGAACCAAGGGTGTGCAGATTGGCGATCCTGGGGTCCAGAGTGAAGCCTGTTCCTCCCTTCAGGCTTTAGATGGGAGGCACAGTGATGGGAGATCTTGTAGCAAGTCCCACTGAGCAAGCTGGTTGTCCTGATAAGAAAGCCGTTTGGCTGATTCACAGTTTAATCTTTCAAGAGTGGGAATTTTCTGGAACAAGCTTCTAAATTACTTGTGTTGGTCCCAGGGCCATTTGAAACAGGGAGGAGGAACTGGGAAGGACCAGGCACATGCCCTCCATTTCACCCTCTAAGTAGTCTTTGCAGAGATGTGTATTTCTCCTCTCCCCACTTAAACTAATTCAGCACTTATTTTAACAATAAGTGTACCGTGTACTAAAGGGCAGTTCATGTCATATTTCTTTATTTATCTTAATGTCATCTGGTATAACTTTGCTGCATCCTTCTGGTTTGGCAGTAAGTCAAATCTGGCTCTGTTTAGGGGCTCTTCCTCCCAGGGCCATGAACTCTCCAGATCCCTGGAGCTTGGTCAGTCCAGAGTGAGGATATCCCCGGGCTCCTAGTCGATCCTGGCAATTCCTCCCGGGTGCTCCCAAGTGGGGAGGCCTGAGGGTAACCTGCCTTTGCTTGGTGCTCTGGCCCGAGGAGGCTGCCCAAGGGTTGAGATGGGCCGCCTGACAACCCTAGCTGGTCTAGAACTTTCTTGACTTTTTCATAGGATCCTCGGTTCTGGGTAGCTTCAGAGAGGTGGTCACCCTAACCACAATGTGACTATCTTCCTCCAAAGTTGTCCAGTTCCCTTGGAACCCCCTGGACGGCCCACTCCCCACATGGCACACCAAGAACTCACCAGCCACCAGGAATGCAGACCTTTGAAAGTCGAGCCTCCTGTATATGGAGGCTCCTATCTATTCTGTATAGGAAATTTTTCTTATTAATGCCAGTTTAAATTTTCCCAGTTCTTCTGACCTCCATAAATATTCTACCTAAAATCCCAGCATTCCACAGACTGGAATGACACATCCTGAGGCTAGGAGGGATTTCCCTCTCTCATCTTTCCCGGGAAGCCAAACTTATAATATAAAAACATTACTGCTACTTTTCATTTCCTATCTCCTTGAAAACTTTGCTTAGGAAAAAAATGCCTTTCTTCATAATGAGTTTCTCAAAATGGGACCAGGGCCAAGTCAGCTTTAGCTCATCCGTGGGAGTGTGCGTGGCGAAGGGGTATTTAATCACAGGTACAGGACACTTATGGCTGCTTTCCAATGATTACCATGGGCGCAGTCTCCAACATCATGCTTTTACTTTATTTTGACATATTTTTTTATTTTTTATTTTTTTATTGTTGGTCGTTCAAAACATTACATAGTTCTTAATACATCATATTTCACAGTTTGATTCAAGCGGGTTATGAACTCCCAACTTTACCCCGTATACAGATTGCTGTATCACATCAGTTACCCTTCCATTGATTGACATATTGCCTTTCTAGTGTCTGATGTATTCTGCTGTCAGTTCTATTCACTACTATCCCCCCTCCCCTCCCCTCCCCTTCCCTTTTCTCTCTCTACCCCTTGTACTGTAAATCATTTTTTCCCTTTGTATTATCTTGTCTTACCCCTCCTTTCCTCTTATATATCATTTTGTATAACCCTGAGGATCGCCTTTCATTTCCATGCGATTTCCCTTCTCACTCCCTTTCACACCCACCTCTCTTCCCTGTTTAATGTTAATCTTCTTCTCAAGCTCTTCATCCCTACCCTGTCCTTGTTTACTCCCCTTATATCAAAGGGGTCATTTGGTATTTGTTTTTTAAAGATTGACTAGCTTCACTTAGTATAATCTGCTCTAATGCCATCCATTTCCCTCCAAATTCTATGATTTTGTCATTTTTAAATGCAGAGTAATACTCCATTGTGTATAAATGCCACATTTTTTTTATCCATTCATCTATTGAAGGGCATCTAGGCTGATTCCACAATCTTGCTATCGTGAATTGTGCTGCTATGAACATCGATGAGGAGTGTCCCTGTAGCATGCTCTTATTAGGTCTTTAGGGAATAGACCTAGAAGGGGAATAACTGGGTCAAATGGTGGTTCCATTCCCAGCTTTCCAAGAAATCTCCATACTGCTTTTCAAATTGGCTGCACCAATTTATAGTCCCACCAGCAGTGAACAAGAGTGCCCTTTTCCCCGCATCCTCTCCAGCACTTATTTTTGTTTCACTTCCTAATGGCTGCCAATCTTACTGGAGTGAGATGGTATCTTAGGGTAGTTTTGATTTGCATTTCTCTGACTGCTAGCGATGGTGAGAATTTTTTCATGTACTTATTGATTGATTGTATGTCCTCCTCTGAGAAGTGTCTGTTCAGGTCCTGGCCCATTTATTGATTGGGTTATTTGTTATCCTATTGTCTAATATTTGAGTTCTTTGTATATTCTGGTTATTAGGGCTCTATCTATGTGTGGATTAAAGATTTGTTTCCAAGATGTAGGCTCCCTGTTTATCTCTCTTATTGTTTCTTTTGCTGAGAAAAAACTTTTTAGTTTGAGTAAGTCCCATTTGTTGATTCTAGTTGTTAACTCTTGCACTATAGGTGTCCTATTGAGGAATTTTGGGCCTGATCCCACCGTATGTAGATCATAACCAACTTTTTCTTCTATCAGATGCCATGTCTCTGATTTAATATCAAGCTCCTTGATCCATTTTCAGTTAACTTTTGTGCATGGCGAGAGATAGGGATTCAGACTCATTTTGATGCAAATGGATTTCCAGTTTTCCCAGCATCATTTGTTGAAGATGCTATCCTTCCTGCATTGCATGCTTTTAGCCCCTTTATCAAATATAAGATAGTTGTAGTTTTGTGGATTGGTTACTGTGTCCTCTATTCTGTACCATTGGTCCACCCGCCTGTTTTGGTACCAGTACCATGCTGTTTTTGTTACTATTGCCCTGTAGTATAGTTTGAAGTCTGGTATCGCTATACCACCTGATTCACACTTCCTGCTTAGCATTGTTTTTGCTATTCTGGGTCTTTTATTATTCCATATGAATTTCATGATTCTTTTATCTATTTCTACAAGAAATGCTGTTGGGATTTTGATTGGCATTGCATTGAACTTATAGAGAACTTTTGGTAATATTGCCATTTTGATGATGTTAGTTCTGCCTATCCATGAGCAGGGTATATTTTTCCATTTTCTAAGGTCTTCTTCTATATCTTTCTTTAGGGTTCTGTAATTTTCATTATATAAATCTTTCACCTCTTTTGTTAGGTTGATTCCCAAGTATTTTATTTTTGGGGGGGATATTGTGAATGGAGTAGTTGTCCTCATTTCCGTTTCAGAGGATTTGTTGCTGATATACAGGAATGCCTTTGATTTATGCGTGTTGATCTTATATCCTGCCACTTTGCTGAATTCATTTATTAGCTCTAATAGCTTCTTTGTAGACCCTTTTGGGTCTAGTTGTTAACTCTTGCACTTTGGGTCTGCTAGGTATAGAATCATATCATCTGCAAATAGTGATAATTTAAGTTCTTTTCCTATTTATATGCCTTTAATTTCTTTCGTCTGTCTAATTGCTCTGGCCAGTGTTTCGAGGACTATGTTGAACAGAAGTGGTGAGAGAGGGCATCCCTGTCTTGTACCAGATCTTAGAGGGAATGCCTTCAATTTTTCTCCATTCAGAATGATGCTGGCCTGTGGCTTATCATAGATTGCTTTTACAATGTTGAGGTATGTTCCAGTTATCCCTAATTTTTCTAGAGTTTTGAACATAAAGGGATGCTGTACTTTGTCGAATGCTTTTTCTGCATCTATCGAGATGATCATATGGTTCTTATTTTTAAGTCTATTGATGTGGTGAATAACATTTATTGATTTCCGTATATTGAACCAGCCTTGCATCCCAGGGATGAATCCTACTTGATCATGGTGTATAATTTTTTTGATATGTATTTGAATTCGATTTGCCAGAATTTTATTGAGGATTTTTGCCTCAAGGTTCATTAGAGATATTGGTCTGTAGTTTTCTTTCTTTGAAGTGTCTTTGTATGGTTTCGGAATCAGGGTGATGTTGGCCTCGTAGAATGAATTTGGAAGTTCTCCCTCTTTTTCTATTTCCTAAAATAGCTTGAAAAGTATTGGTGTTAGTTCCTCTTTAAAGGTTTTGTAAAACTCTGCTGTATACCCATCCGGTCCTGGGCTTTTCTTAGTTGGTAATCTTTTGATGGTTTCTTCTATTTCCTCTATTGTTATTGGTCGGTTTAGGTTGTCTATATCCTCCTGACTCAATCTGGGCAGATCATAAGACTTAAGGAATTTATCTATGCCTTCACTATCTTCTATTTTATTGGAGTATAAGGATTCAAAATAATTTCTGATTATCTTCTGTATTTCTGAAATGTCTGTTGTGATATTGCCTTTTTCATCCCGTATGTTAGTAATTTGAGTTCTCTCTCTTCTTCTCTTTGTTATCATGGCTAAGGGTCTGTGAATTTTATTTTTTTTCAAAGAACCAACTTTTAGTTTTGTCAATTTTTTCAATTGTTTCTTTTGTTTCAATTTCATTAATTTCAGCTCTTATTTTAATTATTTCTTGCCTTCTACTTCTTTTGCTGTTGTTTTGCTCTTCTTTTTCTAGGATTTTGAGATGAAGTATGAGATCATTTATTTATTGTTTTTTTCTTTTTTTGAGGAATGAACTCCAAGCAATGAATTTTCCTCTTAGAACTGCTTTCAATGTGTCCCATAGATTCTGATATGTTGTGTCTGTGTTTTCATTTAACTCTAGGAAGTTTTTAATTTCCTCATTGATGTCTTCTAAAACCCATTGATCATTCAGCAACCTATTGTTCATTCTCCAAGTGATCCTTGATTTTTCCTTCCTTCTTTTATCATTGATTTTCACTTTTATTCCATTATGATCAGATAAGATGCATGGTATTATCTCTACCCCTTTATATTGTCTAAGAGTTGCCCTGTGACATAATATATGGTCTATTTTTGAGAAGGTTCCATGTGCTTCTGAGAAAAAAGTGTAACTACTTGATGTTGGGTGGTATAGTCTATATATGTCAATTAAGTCTAGGTTGTTAATTGTGTTATTGAGTTCTATAGTTTCCTTATTTAACTTTTGTTTGGAAGATCTGTCCAGTGGTGAGAGAGGTGTGTTGAAGTCTCCCATGATTATTGTATGGTGGTCTATTAGACTCTTGAACTTGAGAAGAGTTTGATTGATGAACACAGCTGCACCATTAGTTGGGGCATATATATTTAGGATTGTTATGTCTTGTTGGTGTATGGTTCCCTTGAGCAGTATGAAGTGTCCTTCTTTATCCCTTTTGATTAACTTTGGCTTGAAATCTATTTTATTAGATATGAGTATGGACACTTCTGCTTGTTTCCGCGGTCCATGTGAGTGGTATGATTTTTCCCAACCTTTCACCTTCAGTCTATGAATATCTTTTTTTATCAGATGCGTCTCCTGTAGGCAGCATATTGTTGGGTCTTGTTTTGTGATCCATTCTACTAGCCTGTGTCTCTTAATTGGTGAGTTTAAGCCATTAACATTTAGGGTTATTATTGAGATATGGTTTGTTCTTCTAGCCATATTTGTTTATTGATGTTACTAAACCTGATTTGTTATCCTCTTTGACTACTTTCCCCTCTTTACTGTCCTACCTCCCATTGTTGGTTTTCAATATTATTTTCCATTTCCTCTTCCTCTAATGTTTTGCCAAGGATTTTTTGAAGAGATGGTTTTCTAGCTGCAAATTCTTTTAACTTTTGTTTATCGTGGAAGGTTTTAATTTCATCTTTCATCTTGAAGCTTAATTTTGCCGGATATACGATTCTTGGTTGGAACCCATTTTCTTTCAGTGTTTGAAATATGTTATTCCAGGATCTTCTAGCTTTCAGAGTCTGTGTTGAGAGATCAGCTGTTATCCTGATTGGTTTGCCCCTAAATGTAATCTGCTTTCTTTCTCTTGCAGATTTTAAAATTCTCTCCTTATTCTGTATGTTGGACATCTTCATTATAATGTGTCTAGGTGTGGATCTCTTATGATTTTGCACATTCAGCATCCTGTAGGCTTCTAGGATTTGGGCTTTTGTCTTCTTCTTCAAGTCTGGGAAGTTTTCTCGTATTATTTCACTGAATAGACGTTTCATTCCTTTGGTATGGAGCTCTGTGCCTTCCTGTATCCCAATGACTCTTAAATTTGGTCTTTTGATATTGTCCCATAATTCTTGGATGTTCTGCTCATAGTTTCTTAGCAGACTTGTTGAGCTGTCTATGTTCTTTTCCAGTTGAAATACTTTGTCTTCATTGTCTGATGTTCTCTCTTCTAAGTGATCTACTCTGCTGGTAGTATTCTCAATTGAGTTTTTAAGTTGGTTTATTGCTTCCTGCATTTCTAGGATTTCTATTTGTTTGTTTTTTATTACCTCTATCTCCCTGTGAAATTGATCTTTTACTTCCTGGATTTGTTTGTCAATGTGATCTTTCATTGTCTGATTTTGCTGTCTCATGTCTTCCTTGAGACTCCAGATCATCTGAAGCATATATATCCTGAACTCTTTATCTGACATTCCATCTGTTGCAGCTATTACCTCTTCTATAGTTGAGTTGACCTGCATTGCTTGTGGTCCTTTCTTTCCTTGTCTTTTCATACTGCTCGTGTTTCTTTCTGCTTGGTGCAACTGTTGTGATTTTGAAATTTACCCCCTATTTATTTATATTGCTCTTGTATAGTTGGGAAGTCTCCCTTGCAGGGCGGGTAGTGGCTGTGCTCTTCCTTTAATTAGGGTGGTCTGTCTACCACACTGATCCGTCGCAGGTCTGCCCCCCCGCGGGCACGGGTGGCGGCTCTGCTCTGCTCCCACTCCAATTGTGGTAACGTAACTACCACGCCCTAGGGTCGTTGGTCCTGATCTGGATGTGAGTGGCGGCTCTGCTGGGTCCCCACTTTAATTGATGTGACGTGTCTACCACGCTGGCAGGCTTCTAGGCCAGTGGGTCGCAGTTCTGCACAGCCCCCACTCCCAATGGGGGTACCTGACTACCTTTCCAACGGGTTGCTGAGCCCCCTCCGGACCCGGGTGGTGACCCTGCTCCACCCCCACTCCAACCAGTGTGACGCGACTGCCTCAGTGTTACGTGTCCACCACGTTGGCAAGCTACCTGGCCTGTCTTGCCAGTGGGCCACAGATCTGCCTTCCCTGCTTGCTCATATGGCAGCTCTGCACAGCCCCTACTCCAAATGAGGTTACTTGGCTACTGTGCCGCGGGGTCGCTGGTCCTATTCTAGGCATGGGCGGCTACTCTCTTCAGCCCCAGCTGCATTTGGGGTGTCATGATACCAAGCCGGCTGGTCACTTGGCCTGCTCTGGGCGCAGGTGGAAGCTCCACTCTGCCCCCACAGCACCCAGCAGGACCCTGGCTGAGAAGCAGTCACCGCTGCTTCCCTAGCCTTGGGCCAAAGCAGCTTAGGTAGCCAGAACCCTGCCTGTCCGATCCCTATACACTCTCCACTGGGAGCTGGCTCCAGCGAGCGACCCCCATGGGTTCCTCAGCCCCAGGCCAAAACTGTTCCGGGAGTCAGAACCCAGTCGCCCCAAGCTCAGCACATGCTCCACTTGGAGCTGGCCTCCACCGGCAGTCTCCACAGATTCCTCAGACCTGGGCCAGGTTAGCCCCGGGAACCAGAGTCCAGCTGCTCAGTGCCTGGCGCACGCCTTGCCAGGCACGAGCCTCTAGGAGTATTCTCCACAAGATCCCCAGTCCCAATTATGAGCAAGAAATCTGTCTGCTAGACATAGGCAAATACCAGCCTGAAATCACCTGTTCCGTAGCTGAATGAGCTGAGATCAGTAGAACAATGGGATGATCACATCATCTCTCCGAAATGGCAGCTGCTGTCCTCCTCTGTGGTCCGTCCGGTGTCTGGAACCAAGCTTGGACCGCTTCTCTCCTCTGTCTCAAAGCCGGAACTCAGCACTAAGCGCTTCCAATGTACCACTGGCGGGAGCCCCCCAAATCCATATAGCTGCTCCCCCGCTCCAGCACCTTGCCGTTCCCCAGCGTGCGCCACAGACTCCAGCCGCGGGGCGATCGCCTATCAGGTTATGCAACCCTCCGTGCAGAGAAATTAAGCTCCCACAGTCGAACCTTGCACGATGGAAATCTGTCCACTAGATTCTGGAGCGCCTCAATTTCACTGGAAATTCCCAACAAGATAGCCTTCAGCCTTTTCACATCGTCTTTTTCCGGCTCAGTGACGTGGCGCACTGGGGTGATGCACTCCCTTTGCCGCCATCTTCCTCTCCCCCCAAAATCTATTTTGACATATTTATAATTGCCTGGAAGGATTTCTTAGACAACTACCATTATTATTGAGACAGAAAATCTCAACGTGACCTAAATGCTAGATTTATTTCTGTGGTGGATGAAAAATGTTGGAATCATTTAAGGTATGGCTGAGTGGGAAAATCAGAAGAGGTAAATGGCCTGATTGCTGTCTTTTTCATTCTAAATAAATCATTTAAAGAAGTTTGGCTAAAATGTGTGATTCAAAATAAAACTACCTGGGTAACGTCCAAGGCCATGTATTTTTTAAAACCAAAGTGTGTGAGTCAGAATACTAATGAGGTTGTGCCATCTGATCTGGTCCAGTGCCACCGTGGCCGGGCTTCAAAGGCTGTGAGTCAAGCTCTCGTAACTCCTGGGTCAGAGACACTTGAGATGAGAAAGTCGGTTCTGTGCCAGGGAAGTGGCCTCAGGTCAGGTGGCCTTCCTGAATCACCCTAGTAAGTGGAGGTCCACCCGGTTCGCGTCCGACTAGCTCTCAGCCACTTCCCGTGTGTCCTTCCACCAGGGAAGGTTGGAAGGTATTTTTAAGGCAGACCAAGCTTCCTTCCAGCCTGTGCCTGGCCATTCTCAGCCTGTTTCCCAGGAGCACCTCGATGCCATCTGGTCGCCTCCTCGTGGGGTTTGGCTTGCCTCCACCCTGTGGCTCTGCTGCCATGTCTCCGTCTAGCCTGGGAGAACCTGCCTCCCACAGGACCCTCAGGAAGGCCGTGTCTGTGCTGCAGAAGCACTCCGGCCTGGGTAGAGCATGGCACACCTGCATGGCCATGCTGTGTGGGAAGGGCATGGTGGACGCTGATTAACACCAGAATGGCTGAGGCCCCGAAGCTGCCCATTGCTGGGGAGGATGCGGGCTGTGCAGAGAAGGCCTTGGCAGCAGCTCTGCCCTGTTTCAGTCGTCCATTATGAAACACAAAGCCACACACCACACGAGTGTTGGCTGCAGGACAGGAGGCAGGACTAACGTGGTGGCAGGTTCTTCTGGTGATAGAAGTCCAGCACAAGCTTCCCTAACCAAGCAGCTCTCTCACTGGAAGCCACCGGAAGGGTCAATGGCAGTTTGTGGTACAGAGGTACATGCCTGCCCTGTACACACCCTGCCTGCAGTGCCCTGATCCTGGTACATCCTAAAAGTCCAGTCAAAGAAGATCTGCTGCAGAGATGGGCGCATGCTTGGGAACATGGGTCACTCTGGGAGATTAAGAGGAAGAGCAGGAGGTGGGGGCCATGTGGGCAGGTGGACAGAGAGAGGGAAATGCACAGGGGCCCATCACACGGGGAGGGGAGGACACCCGTGGACAGAGGTATGAGAAGGTGCCAGGCACTGCAGATTTTGGGTGTGGGGGACACATGAACCTCACAGAGACCAAGGGCATTGGTCACCATGCAGTCAAAACAGTAGCAAGGACCTGAACTAGTGATTTCTGACCAGAGTGTGCATGAAGGTACTGGGGATGGGACTCAGAATACCTAATTACCTGGAGGTAAGAATGGAAGTGGTCATCTTTCACACACACACACACACACACACACACACACACACACACACACGTTGGGTTTTTTAGGAACCTGTTCTTCTGGTAGGTATGTATATGTATCATGCATTCACATTTACACAGCTATATAAACATATTTCAAAATATATGCACATATTCTAAACTGTCATTTTCTCTGACCTCACAATTAGACTTCTAGATAATCTCACAAAAAAACATCTGTGCAAACAATGAAAAGGAGAAATGTGGAAATATGCCTACTGGGCTACTGTGGAGAGCAGGGGAGACTGCCACACCACAGACGCTGGTGGCCAGGGGTGTGCTCAGCCTTTGGAACAACCACACATGGGGGGCGCAGCAGCCCTGGGGTAAATGCAGCATGTCTGGTTCAGCAGCTCGGGAAGCTAAGGATGCACCCACGTGAAGGAGCATGCAGAGAGAGACACGCCTGCCCAGTGCGCACATATGTGCACAAACACACACATACCTGCATGCACACACACCTGCACACAAATACAGACATACCTGCATGCACACACATACCTGCATTCACACACACCTCCACACACATACAGACATACCTGCATGCACACACCTACCTGCATGCACACACAACTGCACACACACAGACACACCTGCATGCACACACACACCTACACACCTGCATGCACATACATGCACACACCTATGTGCACACACATATGCACACACACACATACACATGCACACACATGCACACATGCACACCTGCACTTCCACAGACACACTCACCACTAAAACCGTGTGCACTGACTACAAGCACTTTGGGAGAGAGGGCTGGGCAATGAGATCATTCACTCTCTGACTTACAGTTGTTTATCACGATGCTATTTTAATGGGCAAACAGCAGAAAGTGTAAACACTTATACATTTAAATTTTAAAAGAAATACTTGAATCTGGAAAGGAAATGGACACGGTGGACTCCTTCAGCTGTGGTTCAAAAATACTGAAGTGTGAGATCAGATCTTGCTCCCTGGAGAGACCCAAGACCAGTGTCCACACCACAGGGCACAAGGGCTGGAAGGGATACCAGGGGACACCCGTGCAGGGGTCAGAGTCTGGTCCTGCTCTACCCTGCCCTGCTGCAAAGCTGAGCAGAGGGCTGCTGTGCTTACTCTTGCCTCTCAGCTGCCAAACGACTCCCTGAGGAATCTTTATGAAACAGAGGCTTCCTCCAGCGATCCCCAGGGCACTCCCATTTAGTTGGCCTTGAGGCTGAGCACACAGGCGTGGATTTCACTCCTGAGACCTGTCCCCACACCCCTCAAAGCCTTGGGGATCATTCCCACTTTGCTCTACAAAGGGGCTGCCTTTGGATTGTCTGAGTCAACTTATGTGAAAAGGCTTAGCCCACCACAGTGAAGGGGTTCCTGTCCCAGGGGCCATCTCCCCCTGACTTTAAGGGCAGGGGATTAGCAAGTATATGGCACAGGGCTCTGAGGACGTCTCTGGGACAGCACAAGACGCAGTGAATTAGAGACGTGTGGACGGTACAAGACAAGGTCACAGTCTCCCTCCTGGGGCCCTGTCTGCTGGGCTCCAGGATTCACACCAGAGCCTCTCACAAGACAGACATATAGGAGACGACCCTGGTGGGCTGGGCTTGCGGTACCACCACAAACATGGCCCCTGAGTGCAGCCCACTTGTCTCCTAAGGAGATGGGGGAAATTCTGGTCCTTCTTCCTTCCAGTGAGTGAGCCCCGCCCTCCTTTCACGTCCAGGTGAACACCTGGTGCTGGCTCACTGGTATGTCCTACACACTGTCCCGTTAGAGTGCACAGGTGCCTCTGGTGTGTGGGAGGCACAGATTTTGCACTGCTAGTTTCTTAAGTTTTAATGAATTGATTTGACTTTAGTAGAAAATGCATTAAAATGTATTTTCTTCAAGTAAACATTTTAAGATTACATTTGTTAATCTTCTGTGTCCCTCCATCTCTGGCGGGGACCATATGAAGACAGTGGAGCAGAAACAATTGGGTGCTTGGACTGAGAAGGTCGGGAGAGGTCTCTAAAAGCCACATTTCACCACCCACAAACTTGCAGTCTCTGCGCGCTGGGATGGGGGTGGGCAGTCACACTAGTTCTGTGTTTTCCCACTCGTCCTCATCCCTGAACTCTTCTGAAACCCTAGAAGCTTGGGCATTTCAGTCTTCAAACCCCAAGGTGTGTCCAGATCATTAATAGTCCACTACAGAAGGTACAGCTCTTAAAGGTTTGTAATCACAAGACCCTGGGCTCCTTAAACCTCGGGATTTTAGTTCTGACCTGAATAATAGGCAAACAAAGTAGGCGTCCTAACACAAGGAGCCCTTCCAGCTCCCCTGGGTTAATGAGCTGTGGTCTGGAGGTTGCAGGGTGCCCTGGGAGGCGTACAGGTGCCAGTCGGTCTGCCCGTCCTGCCCTCCCGACCTGGTTCTGAGTGATGATGGTGGCGCGGCTCCCGGTGTTTGAGAAGAGACCTGGGTCCTTTTTCCTTTCTGGCTGCCATGAGCTCCTCAGGCCACCTGGCTCTAGAGGGCAGAGAAAAGATGGTCCCATGAGAATTCCAGGCAGGATGCTAGCTCCCCAGGATCGGCTGAAAAGTCAGCTCCAGGGAAGACCAAGGAGGTGAGATGTAAAGGAGACCTCAGTGCACATAGCACCCAGAAAAGGAGAGCTGAGGACTGCTTCTGCCCACGACACTGTCCTGCATGGTCCCATGGGCCCAGAGTCACCGCCAACAGAAAGGCGCAGACAGAATAACATATTGAAAGAGTTCCCATGTGTGCCCAGAGGTTAGTCAAGATCAGTGAGGCTCCTCTCGAGACATAAGGCTGAACATGCCTAGAAATAAGCCCAGGTGGCATCCACTGAATTAGTGTTCAACTTATGACTGTGGGAGAGCAACTGGTGTTGGAGGGAAACTATGATTTGCATTTTGAATTTTGATCTCTTCCTGAGCTAGTGCTTTTGCTCTGCCGGGCCGTGGTGGCAAGCCACTGCTCCCAGTCGGCCACCCACCCCAGCAGCACACAACCCACACTCTACCCTGAGCTGGGCTGCCAAGCTCTGACACTCCGGGGTTGGGTGCATTAAAGCCCCTGTTAACATGGATGATGTTTCCCAATGATGACGGGCTTATCCGGACGTGACCAGCTCAGGTGGAGGCACATCTGTGTTAAGTTGATTAGGGAGTCTGAAAATGTGCACTTCAAACACAGAATGAAGACAGAGATAAAATAGGAGATGGGAAGGCAGATGATAGATAGATAGATAGATAGATAGATAGATAGATAGATAGATAGATAGATAGATAGGAAGAAGATGGAGCGAACTCTTTCTGACACACAGGCCACGTAGACTCATACCTTGGGGACTCTACTCAATAAATGACGGTGTAAAGAAATCAGCTAACAAGGGACTGAATTAAGCAGGTGAAGGTGGACTTTGGGGGCCAGAGTGAGGAGGAAGGGGAGTCGTTCCTCCTTTGCCTCCTCTAGGATGTTGCCTGAAAGGAGACCTAAGTTTGGAATAAGATTGGACGTGTTCTGCCTCCCCACCCCTTCCTCTCTCCTGTTGTGATGGGGTGGGGGCCCTCTAACAGACACTCATGGGAAAGGTTCTATCCGCAAGGTGCCCAGCTCCTCCCAGTTGGTCTGGGTCTTTCTCAATTATACCTCCAAATGCCAGAAAATACTGGAAAAAAACCCAGTCCCAAGCTCATTTGGAGGCTTGGTCACCCTGGGTTCAGAATATTCTCAGTTCAGACTTCACATGCCCCTCCTAGAAGAATAACGCCACCAGTTACCCTGCTCCATTGTAAGGATTTGAGACCAAGAGAAGCAGGTGCAAGCTCTTCCACAGAAGAAGCCAGACCTGTTTGATTTTCACAGAGCTGTTTTCCAAGTTCAGTCCCAAGTGAGGTTTAAAAACAAATGAACTCAGCTGGGTGCAAGGGTACATACCTCACTGTCATCCCAGAAACACGGGAGGCTGAGGCAGGAGGATGGGAAGTTCCAGACAAGCCTCAGCCTTAGTGAGGCTGTCTCAAATATTTTTAAAAAAATAAATAAAGGCCTGGGTATGTAGCACAGTGGTAAAGCACCCCTGGGTCCCACCCCTATACCAATAGAAATAAAATGTAATAAATGAGCTCACTGGGGTTGGGGTGGTTGAGGTACATGTGGTACATGTGGTCTCACCAGTCTCAAATCCAGAGATAGGCTTAGAACCAAATGCCGCAATCCCTTGTTCTTCCCTGAATGACAACAAGGCCCTGCTCCAGGCAGCCCACGTCACAGGGAGATCTGACAGACCTTTACAGGAAGGGGAGGCTATTAATTTGGTCCTGTTAATTTATCATGGTGGAGACCTGGTGCCTCATTTAACATTTACCCCATTGATTTTATGGCACCTCTTTATAGCTGTTAGGAAAGTTGGAAATGTTAAAGGGAAGGAAGCTCTCTCTCCTCCTGCTCATTATGCTAGAAGAGAAACTTCCAGGCCCTGGGAAGCTTATGGTCCTCAGAGACTTCAGAATGATGGACAGGTGCCGTGTGCCACCCCGGGGCGGAGCCGGGAGCTAATTTCCATGGTGTCTGGGACAGGCCAGTGAGATTCAGCATGGAAAATTAGCCCAGTAAAACAGCTATAAATATGAGTCACGGCGTCATAAAAATGCCAAGAGACCAAGCACCTTAAATATCCCAAGCAGCCGAGAACAAGGCCCGTACCTCGTGCATACCTGGAAATAGCAGGTTTCATAGCTGTGTCATTAGAGTTCTTGTTTAACCATCTCTGAAATAGCAGCCAGTGCATTGGGCAGGACATGAATCCACCCTCAAATGTGGGCCACTAACCACAAAAGGGCAGAGAGAGGTAGAGACGCTAGAAATAATTTGGCCCACTATTTTCCAAAGCAGAAGTCGATTGTTGTTATGAGGTAGCTATTTTCCTTTTCTTTTCTTTGCACTTCTTTGTATCATTTAGTGTTTGTTTTTCTTATTTTTTTAAATAGACTCTTCATTGAGAAAAAATAATTGTATGCATTTATTGTGTACAATATGATATTAAATATGTGTCTATTGTGAGATGGACAAATCAGGCTCATTAACATATGCAGGGCCTCACCTACTTGACCTTTGACTTGAACTTACTTATTCTAACCCTGCCACCCCTGCAGGATCTCCTTCCCATCAACTCCTGGACCATTTTCTTTCTCTCTAGGGGAGATACAGGGATCTTTTCCATGAGCCTCTTTTCACAATGGTTCCATCCCTCAATCAACACACCGCCTCTTTTGCTATGCTTCTACTTCAGGAGAACTTATGAATCCACATTGCTGATTCATCAGCTCTGAACTGGCCGATCTCAAACTGACTCGGATCCTGGTGGAGCTTCTCTGTGTCCTCTCCATGAGGCACACCGCTTCTGTCTTCCCACTTTGGCAGGTGAAACAGCAAAATCAACAGCCAAGACCACAAAAATGCAAAGAAACCATCGCCACACAGACTGCAGTAATGGCTCTTGTAATGGCAGGTCACTGCAATAACGATGGGCGTGCCGGTAGCCCCTCTGCACCCCGCCCAGGAAGGGCCGCTGCAGATCTTGACATTCCTAGCACTGTAGGGCTCCTCCTCCTCCAGGACCTTCCCCTGACTCTCAGCATGACCTGGGCAGCAGTGAGGCTGCTCTCTGAAAGTCTAGACCCACCCCTTAGCTAACCTAGCAGATATCATGCTTGGTTTTTTATAAAGACTGCAGAAACAGAGGCTGGAGGTGGCCATTGAGCTATTAGATGGGCCAAACCTGTTTCCCACTCTTCCTGAGCACACAGTAAACCTCTCTTGGCAGCCTTCCTTGCAATTGTGAGCATCTCCTTGAACAAGGTGAGCAGCTGGGACACACAGCACATCAAGGCCAGGTCTATGGCCTTGTCACTCTGTTCCTGCTCATTGAGGGTGGAGGTGGCTCAGGAGGAGCCCCCTGATCAATGCACCACCCCCCACACTGGACTGCACTTTCTATTAATCAGAAGTAACTTTCTGTGAATCTACCAGACTGTAGCTGTCACTCCTGTGGGGCTGTATTGGCCCTGGCATGGGGTCTTAGCTACAGGAGAGAACAGGAACCACTAAGATGGAGTTAATGGCAAACCTGGGTTTCTTTGGCAAGCACAGGGGTCTTGCTAGGAGCTCCACTGGTTGATTTCGGAGAAGCAGGAAGTGGCCACTCTGGTAACTCCACATACTGCAGACGCTGAAGACACTTCCGGGATCTGAGGACACTGATGAATTGATTGTGAGGCTTGAACAATCCCTTTTGCTCCTGCTGAATTCATGGTGGAGGACACGGAGAATCTCATTCCACCCGACAAAAGCAGACTTTATATCTGCAATGATGCAAATGTTTTCAGTCCACAGTATGCAAAATGTACTGTCTTGTTGGTTTTCCAGTGAGGCTGAGGTTTTCCCCTTCCTCTCTTGCTAGTCTTCCCTGAATCCACTGAAGCCACCTGTCACTCATCCCTGAAAGACCAGATGGTGGATACTTCGGGAAGGACTTGCAAAAGCAAACTCATGGTACCTGGAGCAAGCAGGAGGCTTCGAGGCGAGAGCCCCGCACCTGCCTCAGACCTGCAGAGCTGACCCAGCCTCCCCTCCAGCTGTGGACCACGAGTGTGCCTCCAAGTTTGTCCAGAGGCCGAAGCTTCCTCAGCCAGAATGCTCTGGCATGAGGGTGTCCAGACATGCCTCATCTGTTTCAATTTCTGGTTTGCACTGACGGAGAAAGCAATCTATCATCTTTTAGGGAAAAGCCATTTGGAAGAATCCATCTTGTGCATTCATATCAGCTCTGCGGCTGATGAATAGCAAATAGCATCAGAGAAAGAAAGAGGGAGACAGAGAGGGGACGGGGAAGGACAGGGGAGGAGGGAAGAGGGGAGGACAGCGGGAAGAAGGGAGGGAGGGAGGGGGAGGAGGGCAGGAGGCGAGGGGGGAGGACAGGGAGAAGGGAGTGTGGGAGAAGCGAAGGGGGAGGGGTCTCCTGGGAAACAGCCCTCAGGCCATTCTCCAGTGGACTGGCGCCAAGGTAAAGTGTAGGTGAAGCTGACCACTCCCTGGGTTTCCTCCTGTCCATGGCTAAATCGACCCAAAATGCTGCTGTTTCTCAGGGAGGCCTCCTTGCAGTCCCCTTCTCCTCCCCTTCCCACCCAGTGGAGCCAGCTCAGCGCGGGAAGCAAATGCCCTCTCTTTGCTTGGGTGACCAGAGGCTGGTCCTCGGGGTGAGGACAGCCCCCACACACACTCACCCTGGCTGCCATGCTCTCTGCTCTTCCCCAGCGTGAACTCACTGGCTACCTCCCCGCATCCCAGAACAGCGATGAGGCCCAGAGGTGAGGGAGGCTGCCCGGGCATGGAAAGGTGGCAAGTGGCAGAGCAGGAACTGGGACATGTGCTGCCTGGCTCCTGCCTCAGCCCACAGCAGGGCCTCAGAAGGCCACGTGGCCTCGTTGTGCCAAAACACATTTCCCAAAACAGAAGTGGAGCTTTGGAAGAGATAAAGAGAAAGATTGCCAAGCTCTGATAAGGCCTTTGGCTTCCCAGGACAAAGACCTAAAACCCAGAAACGTACCCAGCGCCAAGCCACTGGGGGCCTCCGCCAGATTTTCATCATTACAACAAAACACCTGAGTTAAGCAACTGAGAGAAGGAAAGGTGGACTCTGGTCCAGGGTTGGCTGGTTCGACGGCTCTGAGCCCATGGTGAGGAAGGACAGAATGCAGAAGGGTGTGGTGGAGGAAGGCAGCTCAGCTCATGGAGGCCAGAAGAGAAAAAAACAGCAGGAAAGGAGGTAGGGCCAGGGACAAGCAAAACCCTGCCAGGGCAGGCCCCACCCACCTACTCCCTCCACCCAGGTCCCAGCCCCAACAGCTTCCACCATCCCAGTAATGCCCTCCAATAGGAATCCCCGATGGCTTCATCCACTGATGAGTTCAGGCCTCCACTACTATGCTGGGGCCAGAGGGTCAACACAGAAGCCTTTGGGGGACAAAGGAGAGCTGTGGGCAGATCCATGTCTGCCTCTTCATGGCACACATACCAAGCAAAGACGAGGTGGGGACACAGGAGGAAGGAGGCATGTGCCAGGAGCCAACCCTGTCAGACTTTGATGAGGGACTTCTGGCCTCCAGAACTGTAAGAAACATTTCTGGTTTTTAAGTAAACCAGTGTATGGTATTTTCTTATAGCAGCCCAAGAAGACTCAAATATAAAACACATACTGCTATTCAGACATTATTCAGAGGTAAATAAATAGATGATGCTTACAAACATACATATATAAATGTAGAAAACTATACGTATGTGTACAGATGGATATATTGTACATATGTGTATATTTTTCTCTTTCATGAGACTAATGTGGATATTTCATAATATTTTAGAATTTATCAAAAATGTTAGCAAAGCATTCATTTTTATGCATTTCAATAAGTAAATTAGTTTTATGTTAAAAATAAAGCAATTTTATCACTTTTACTAAAATAGAGACAACTGAATTTATTTTTGCTGTAGAAATTTATATGACAAAATCTATGCCATAAACTTTGGATCAAAGAATATGCAGACCGGAATGAATTGGGAGTGTGGGAAGTTAAAATCTTACAGTCGTATGAGGCAGCTAATTAATAAAAAATGTCTTACAGTCTTTCTAAGTCTCGAGATGGTGGTGGTGTTCCTTAGCTTCTCAAAATGTGTGATTTTTTGTGGTTTCTTTTCAGCTTCCAAAAAAATATTGACTTTCATACTTTTTTCATTTATAACTTTGTATATTTTTAATAAAGAGGATTCCAAAGTATAAAAATGCCTAGGCATGCCTCAAAATAGCACTTCAGCATTGCTGGGGGTATTCTGCAAGGAATGGCAGCTCTCCTAGGTCCCCTGGGGGAGACTCGAGTTCAGCTGGTCCATGGAGGCATGGGAGGCCCTTGGGCCACAGTGGTCAGTGACTCTTGCCCACAAGATTCTCAGGGGCAGCCAGAATAAAAAAGGCATGGAGGCCATGGGAAATCTCACCAACAGTCCCCTCTCCTGCCTGTTTCCCCAAATCCGCAGTTTCAGAGAAACGTCAAATAAGAACACAGCAAGAACCTGGGACCAGAGAGCCCTCCAGGTATCCTTGGGGACAGTGTCAGATTCTGGATCATGGAGAGCCAGGGCAGGGCTGAAGAAAGGAAGCCTTATGCTAGGCTTGGGCCACGCAGACCTAGAAGGGAAATCAGGTTGACTTGTAGTAGGTGCAGCCATGTGATGTCAACTCTTACCTGTCAGGGTTTGTGGACTGACTTTGTTCTCTCTTATTTTTAAAGAGCACTATCTCCTTCCCTATAGGTGGAGAGTATTGAAGTTACTTCTTGTCATAAAGGGACAATGGCAGTTTTGTCTGCATTGTTCAGGGTTTTTGACTCAGGGACCAAAGTGTGTGACATATTCTTCTACATCTGCCTTTCTTTGGTTTTCTGACTCCCTGAGCTCTGATTCCTTGAGTATCCACCTCTGCTGGTTATTTCTGCTGTCCAACCAGTGTACCCAGCTATTCTCTGGGCATTTTCCAGCATTGTATTCACTCTTTCTTGAAGTTGGGTGTGGCTGTGCAGTTTTCTACGGGGAAGTGAAAGTTGAGTAGTAATGACATCTTACATAGTGGTTGGCGACAGCTGAGTAACAAAACATCCCAAAATTTAGGGCCTCAAAACAACTAACAATTTTGTTGCTTGTGCATCCATGTGTCTCTCAGCCATTCAACTGATTTGGACTGGGTTCGGCTGATCCGGGCTGGGTTCTGCTGATCTCACATGGTCTCATTCAAGTGTCCACAGCACCTGGCCAATCCACCTAGAGTCAGCCTCACCACAGGCCTGGGGTGGAGCTGGTGGTCAGAGTTCTTCAGCACCCAGCAGACTAGCCTGGGTGTGCTGTTGGAAGAGAATAACGGATGAACCCCATCAACAATCCCTTTGGAGCCCCAGGTCCCATCACATTTGCTGTGCTACCAGTGGACAAGGCCAATCAGAAGGCCATCCCAGACCCAAAAAGTGGACAGCCCCCTTGCTGCTGATGGGATGAGTTACAGACCCATATTGTAAGGCCATGGGCTCTGGGAAGGGGTTGTTTATGCCCAACTTTATGGTCTCCCACTGGTCACTTCCAGATGGCATCGTAAATGCCAACCAGCCATCTCCACATTCCCTTTCTCTCTGTATGGTGACATTTCAGAGGACAGCTGTTCCAGAAGCCAGGGTCCTAAAGTGCAGATGCTGTAGAGCAGACTCCCAGGCACCCCTGAGAGGGAATTGGGGTACAGCGAGAAACAAACACCAAACTTTTTTTCATTGTATTGTTAGGCCACTGGGAATTGGGATTGTTGTTACTGCAGCATGGTGTCACTCATGCTGCCTAATTTGCCCTCGGAGAGGAAACAGTCACCTAGACTCAGGGCAATCCACAGAAACTATAGGGAGCTAATACCAGCATCAACTTCACTTTGAGAGAAGACAATAAACACTATTAACTGCAATAATTTCAGAGCAAAGCCTCAGAGTCATGAACTTTAGGGGGAAAAACTTGTTGAAAATGTTCTCTGCAGTTCTTCTAATTCAGGAATAAAACAGTAGTAATATTCTGGATTAGAGTGTGGAAAGTATTTATCAAAAATAGTAAAATTACTATTACATTATATGTAGGTTAAAAGGGGGGAGGAAAAAGATAATTGGGCAAAGGAAAAAAAGAAAGACAAAACAAAAGATAAAGACGAATAATGCGAACAAAGTTGAAAAGAAGAGATAGATGGGTGGGGGGATTTGAGGCGCAAGTGGGTAATGCAAGAGGGAAGAGCAGGACTCGGAGGAGCTGGTGAGAGACTGAGAAAGAGAAATGAAGGCAGAAAAGTTTTAGTTGATACTTCAAAGCATGAGGGGACACACAAACAGGCTGAGGGCCCAGGACAGAGGAATAAGGAGATATCTGTTGATCCAAAATGAAAAGTAACATGTGGAAGATGAAAGTGGACATTGCAGCTATTTACAGAGGTCCCTGTGAAAAGAGGGACTTTCTTACTAAAGCTTCCTTTCAACTAGCACTGCTTCCTCTCTGAGTTCCTTCTGGGTGAAAACCAAGACCGCCCCCCCATTTTAAGCGTGCTCTCTCTGGCTCCCCTTGTTGCTCTCTGAAGGGGGAGAAGCTGTGTTGATTCCATTTCTTCTGGGGAGGCGGGGCATAAACCGTGCAAAGTGGCCGCCCTGTCCTGCACAGCCTCTGCCCACAGTTTGGGTGAAGCTGCTTGACCCCCTTCACCATCTTTCTTGTCCAGTTTTCTCTTGCTTTGTTTTTACTGTTGTTGAGGAAGTGCTTACGGGCTTTTCCCCTCCCTCTCTCTCTCTGCTGCCCCTCCCACTGACTCCACCCTGGCCAGGAATTGAGGTCAGGGAAGTTTATCATCATTTTCTGCCGTGGTCAGCACACTCCAAGTCCCCCCTAAGTCTCAAGCTGTCCAGTATTTAGATATAGACACTGCCCCTGTTTTAGTCAGCTGTTTGTTGTTGTTGTTACTGAGACCAAAAGACATGATAAGAACAATTAGAGGAGGAAACGTTTATTTGGGATTCAGAGGTCTCCATCTGCAGATTGCCCATGGTTGCCCACCTTCATTCCTCGGGGCCTGAGATGAGGCAGAACATCATGCCGGAAGAGCATGACAGAGGGAAGCAGGTGGGGACAGGGCACCAGGGAACAGAGGGCTCCCCTACCATGGACAAAGTATAAACCCTAAAGATATAGGGACCCAGGAACCCCCTCCTCCAGCCACACCCCACCTGGCTTCCACTACCCCCCAGTTAATCCCTACCGGGGGGATTATTGCACCGTTAGGTTAAGGCTCTCAAGGCCACTTGTTCACAACCGACCTTGTGTTGTCTCACACATGAGCTTCCAGGGGAGACCTCCGATCTAACCCATAATAGTCACCCCTCCCCAGGAGCTGTTCTTTATATTCCTTCCTCTGTGGGCTTTGGAGGGGTCCAGGTGTGCTGCCCAAACTTACTCCACTATCTTCACTCCCACATAGTTGAGATTTTTAAATTTCTTTTAAAATGGATGTTCAAACATGTTAGATTTGAAAATAGATTATAAAGATTTATGAGTTGAAGTTAATGGTTTATGAAAAATTTTTGGATCTTGGAATCTTTAATATTTTGATTTCGAAGATGAAGAGCCACCATCTATGGTCTGTGGAAGCCCACCTTCAGGCAATGGCTCACACTAACAGAGCAGACCGAGGGGTGACTGGGGAAGTGGACTGTGGCCACCTAGGAGGTGTGGACAGGATGTGCAGGAAGGACCAGGGCCCATTCCTGGGAACCAATAGTGATGATAGACTAGGGCCAGCAAAACAGAGTGGGGCTGTCCCCAAATGCTTGCGGGAAAAGGCAAGGAGAGCAAGATCCAGACACAACATGGCACCTCTATATTTAAAGCACACACCATAACCACATCCCATTTGAAAGTGTCCCCAAGGCCCACATCGCACACAGGGATACTCGGCAGTAGGGGATGGTGGGGAGAAAACACAAGAGGAGCCACCAAGGGACATTGTGCTATAGGGCTACAGAGGAAAGACTAGGGTGAACTAAACCTGTGGGCACCTGGGTTTTAGATGGGAAAAGGAAAGAAGAGGAGAGGGAGAGTAGATGGGAGACAGAGATCGAGGGAGAGAAAGAGTCTGACAGTCCTCGGGGTGGGGTCCTATCTTGTGCCACTGCAAAGCTCCTTGGACTCAGCTCTCCTGATGAGGATGGATGACATGGGGCTTCAGTCAAACACCAAGCTTCATGGAAGCCAAAGCTGAGTTTTTCCTTATGCCCATGCCATTGTCAGGACCTGATCAAGGTGAAGCAACTGTGGTCATTATGAGAATGGTAACTGGAATCTGTGCTTCCAAATTTGTGGGTGAAAATAAAGTTCTGCTTTCATTTTGTAAAGATCACTGCCTCTCTGTCCTCACCCCAAGTTGAACAAATCAACCTGGAATAAAATCACCAACTTCTTCTACATCAACTGAAGCCCCTGATGTTTTTGCCCCTTTTTCCCCTTTTAGTTGGAACCATTAGGGAGGGTGACAGCCTGAGGCTGCGGCCTGCAGGAGTCACTTTGAGTTCCAGGTCCTGACAGTCCCCATTTTCTCCAGCACAAGCTGCAAGGTGGCAAATCATTCAGCAAAGGTGAGACTTTCCAGTTTGCAAAGGCAGGGCTCTTCCTTCCAGGGTGGAGGTCCCCAGACACTTTTTTGTGAAGAGCCAGAGACTGAATATCTCAGGCTGTGCAGGGTCCCCTGGAGGTAAAGAGGACTAAGAGCAGAGGCCTGCTGCCCCCTCCTCGGGCTATTTCTGCACCAACTAATTGTAGGCCCTGGCAAGAGTGAGGGGAGCCGGTCGCCTGGGAAGAAAGACCTGGGGGTGGAGGAAACCCCAGAACCTGGTGTCTGTGGCGCACAGTGCTTGCCTGCTCCGGCTGTGACAGTGGCCACAGGGAAACAAGTGCTGGCCCTCAGCATTTGCTAATCTTTGCTCTAAGGAGACATTGTTACACATAACATGAGCCAGCCCTGGAAGAAGACGCTCAATTGAGACCAGGGGACTCTAGTGACTGCAAGGAGTGAGAGAAGGTCTCTGGTGTGGGAATCAGCAGGAACAATGCATCCATCAAGCGCCTTTTATTCTGCAGGCCACAGGGCAGGACTACATTTCCCAGCTTTCCTGGTGGCTAGGGAGGGACCATGGGGCTGGGTTCTAGACAGTGAAGATGATGGGAGGCCCCAGTAGATTCTGCAGGACTCCAGAGTGACCTCAGGAGTGTCTGCCAAGGGCCATGATGCAGAGAGACCTGGGTGGGATATGACTGCATGGAGTACAACCCTCCATTCCACCCCCTCCACAGTTCAGGCTGTAATATCAAGAAGAAATAAATCTAAAGCCACTGTGATTCAGGTTTGTTTGTTCAAGTGGCCAGCAGACCCTGACTAATAAAGAGGCAAGAAATATCAGAGAGAGAACTGTCCCCTCCACTATCCTAGCAATTCCATGCAGCGGGACCCTCAGATCAGAGAGAGGGGAGGTTTCTGAGAGAGTGCCCAGTGGGGCTCAGAGGTGAGCTGACAAGACAGAACTCGTGAGAGGTGCTACTTGTCAGAGGGAAATGGACTGGTGCCTCCATCCTGTGTCCTACAAATGACCGCCACCTGGCGTCTTTGAGATAAGGAATCCAAACCGTAGCCTGAAGGGAACACTGAAGTCTTCTGAGAACCTTCAAGTTCAGTGAGAGAAAGGGCAACCTGGGCTTGGGGGACTCACCATGGACATCAGGACAAGAAGAAGATATAAACAGAGGGTGGAGGGAGTGGGCAGAGGTGGGAGATGTAGGGTCGGTCAGCGTGCCCTATACAGCACCGCCGTGGCCAGCTTGCCACGTCCAGGGTACGGCTGCAGCCCAGCAGCCAGCGCCTGGGTGCACCCTCCTTCGGCTCACGGTTCTGCCACCTGAGCAAGATCCTAACCTTGTCACGTGGTGTCCCTATCCACTGAGTCAAGAAGAGAAAGGTTTTAACTCCTGAGAGAACTAACTTGAGATGAGTTAAATACGTAAAGTGGCACCTGGGGTTTACCAGGCGTTGACAGAAGGTAGCTCCTACCTGGAAGGTCTAGAAGTTGACGTGGTGGGCCAGCTTCCGGGGCCCATCTTGTCTCTCACACACAGTACCAGGTCATGAGGATGGGAAGAATGGGAGTCTCTGCCCTGTTTTTGGTCCCCAGTTCTCTTGGAGGCTCTCCAAGTGACCAGCGATCTCCTAGTTGGCAGGATAGTCCTCTGCACATAGGCTTTAGGCCCTGGATCTTATGCCCTATCTCATGGTGATTCTCTGAGTTGAAGGCTGCTCTGCTGTCCCTCGAAGGGTCTCAAGAGGGGCCCAGCAAAGGATAAACTCTGGAAACCCTGGTGCTGCTGGTTTTTGTGAGCTCCAGCCATACCACGGCCTGCTCTGTCTTGCTCTGCATGTGAGGCTGGCCAGAGGCTGTAGCAGCTGCATCTTGACCTTGGCAGCTGGTTCACTCTGATCTTCCTTCCCAAGTCTGTCTCCCTAGTCTCCAAGTCTGCTCAGTGGCCATCCCCATCATTGTAATAAGGTCTTTGTATTTGAAGTATCTGGGGGCAGGTGTCCTATCTGGACATGGACATGACCTTGTAGCAGGCAGTGCTGGATGCGGATGGAGGACTCAGTCTCTCAGCAGGACTAACACTCGGGTGTAGATGGTGTCACCAGTGACAGCCCATGGGGGCAGGAAGAGGGTCAGAGAGCTCTTGTGGGACATGGAAGAAGAGCAGGGCAGAGGGGGGCAGAGGGAGGGGCACCCGCAGCCCTTCGAGGGCAGCTTGCCTGAGAAGCCAGGCTGTGGCTCAGGACTGGAGCCCCGGTTGAGGTGTGGGTGGCAGGCAGATAGGGTCGGGGCTGCCACCACCTCTGGGCTTTGTTTTACCCAGATTGATCAGGTGAGCACCCAGGGCCAGTGCTCCTGCCCAGCCACAGCTAAGCTACTCTATCCTGGCTCAGAGTGGCCGTCACCCCTGGGCCACCTTAGGGACCAGGAGTTCTCCAACCTCACTGTGCAGGGGGAAGGGTAAAGAGACACACCTTTGCAGGAACCCGAGTGTTAGTCCTCGGAGGAGCCCTCAAAAGGCCCCAGGGATCCTTCAGGGAGGAAGCAACCCCCCCCCCACCCAGCCCTCTGTCCCTTCATAGGCTCCAGCCACCCAGAGACAAAAGTGAGGCTTGGGACTGCAGAGGGGGTGGGTGGGTTGTGGGACTGAGACCCGGGGCTGGTAACAGGCCCAGGTAAGGTTTGCTGGCACAGCGGCCACCTGGCATGTCCCACTGGTGTGCTCACGATGACCTGTAAATTCACATCTGAGACGTTGCAGTTCATCCCATCATTGAAGTAAACCCACTGACCAGGAAGGGGTCCCACAGGGGAGCTGGGATGGGAAGGGGTGCTTTGGAACACCTTGGCAAGAAGGAAAATGCAGGCCTTTGCCCTTCATTCGGGCAGCCTCCTCCTTCCAGCTTTGGCAGGGGCTCTCAGGAAAACAGGGGACAGAAAGACAGGACAGACATTTGTAGACAGACACCACCTAACTGCAGTCCCCACCTTCCCTCTTCCTTCCTGCTCTGGGCCAAATCACTGAAACCTGGTAGGACTCCTGGAGCCAGCACCCTACCCCAGTGGCTGGAGTAAACAAGAGCCTGTGATCCTGATGGACCACAGGAAGTCCCATCAGGCTGCCTCCCCAGCAAAAGCAGCCCTAGGGCAAGAGGCTTCCCATCAGTTCTGCATCTGAAAACGCAGCTAGAAAGAAAACCAAGCTCATAGGTAAAAATGTAGCTGTAAGCACTGGTCACCTAAGTGCCTGGCCAAGGGTAAGGGCTCACAGCAGGCCAGAGAGGAAGGGGAGGAGCAATTTCTAAGGAATCAGGCTCAGGCAGAGCTGGGGAGCCTGGTGGGGTTGGTTCCAGGTGTGGTTCTCACCAACGTCTTCTGCACAGCCTGGCAGAGGCCCTAATCCCAGGTTCTGCTCCCAGAGGTTTCCAGGGACAGGAGGGAGCATTGCCAGGAGACCAGGTGAGAAGGGCACAGGGGAGATCCAGGCCTTGCAGTGCCATGGCCAAGGCCTTTCCTTTAAAAGCATAGTCCAGCCCCCTTCTTCCTCCCTCCAGGAAGTTCTCCTGCAGCTCAGAGAGGCTCTGTTTTTCTTTCTAAAGTTCTTTCTTCCATTTTTTTTTGGGGGGGGGGGATAGATTCAACTGCTATTTCTTTAAGTTTATGGTTTTCCCCCTGTGATGTCTAATAGGCCATTATTTCTATCCAGGGAAGTTTTCATCTCACATTATAGTATTTAGTTCCAGAATTTGGATGTGGGAATTGGGGTCACTGCTTTGTTTATTTTGAACATTGAAATCAGTTATAACACTTGCTTTATTCTAGACTTTTCTGCCGATCCTAATACTTGTATCTGTTCTTAGTAGATCTCAGTTGATGAAATTTTTTTTCTTCTCACCATGGGTTGCATTTTTCTGCTTCTTTCTACATCTGGTAATTTATGATTGGATGATAGACCCCAAAATTGTGTTCTCTTGGCTGATTATTTCTGTACTCCTACAAATCTTCCAGAGTTCTGTTCTGAGATGCACTTGAGTTACTCAGACACATTTTGATCCTCTTGGGTCTTGTTCTTAAGATTTTCAAGGCAGGACCGAAGCTTCACTCAGTCTATAACAAATTAATTTCTACTGATGGGATTACATTTTCCGAGAACCCTATCCAATACCCCAGTGCTGACATGGTTTCCAGTGTTGGGAGCGATGACTGTGTTAGTCAACTTTTCATCACTATGACAGAATACCTGACATAAACCTGTTTAAAGGAAAAAAGGTTATTTTGGTTCATTGCCTCTGAGGTTTCACTCCATGGTCACTTGGCTCTGTTGTTTCTGAGCCTGAGTTAAGGCAGACCATCAGGACAGGGAGCCTGCAGGGGAGCAGAGTAGCTCACCTCAAGGCATCCAGGAGCCAGAGAGAGAGAAGGGGGGCCAGAAAAAAATGTAGCCAGTGTTCACCAAAAAGTCTCCACCACCTCCCAGTGTCCTCAAGCTATGGATCCCCCAGTGGCTATGACCAAGCCAGAGCCCTCATGATACAATTCCTCCAAAGCCCCACCCTGACCACTGGTGCACTAGAGACCAGGCTTCAACACAGGAGCTCTGGGGGACATTGCAGGGACAGACCCTAACAGGCACTATTCCCATCGAGTGCTGACACTAGTTGCTTCTGTCTCCACCCTTAAGTGGGCCCCTCCCCACATGCTCTGAGGTCTTTGGAGTCCCCTGTGAGCTGCTATGTGTCCCTCTCATACTCTGCCTGACAAACTCCAGCACCTTGGCCTGCACAGACCCCCAGTTCGGTCTCCTCAGCTCGGGGAATCTGGGTCCCCTCCTGGAGCAATGTCCCAGACACTCTCTGCATGGTCAGTGGGGCACTTGCAAGGCTCACCTTGTTCTCATCTGTCAGGTCCCGTGTCCTTTCCTGCCTGTGACTCAGGTCTTACAAACAGCCTTTTCAGATAGTTTGCCTGCCTCGGGTTATTTCTGGGGAGGGGTGAATAAACTCTTTCCCTGTTGCTGTATCTTGGCTGAGACAGAACCTCCTCTGTGTGATTAAATGCTACCTCAGTCCAATTGTGGCCACTTGTTACACCCAGCAGCCTGTGCCCAACATGCCCACTGAATGCTTAGCCTCTCTGTCACTGTTGCTTTGTTTCCGTGAGCTCTTACCAGACCAGGCTCTGAACTTGGTGCTCTGAGTCTCAGTAACTGTGTGAGGTGACGTAATTGCTCCCACATGTGCATTCCCTATGCCAGGGAACAGGGGATTACAAGGTGCCCACACAGAGGAGCCCAGCTGGTAAGCAGTGGCGCAGGGCAGGGTTGGCACTCAGTCTGTCTCGGGAGCTCACACTTCATTGCAGAAGGCTCTGGGCTGCCTGACCCAGGGTGCCGGGTGCTCACTGTCATGGAAACTCATTTTCTAGGCAACACCCAACTGTGATCTTTCACAAACAATAAACCTCTTACTTGAATGTCCTACATCTACCATGTCACAGGCAGGACGCTGAATGGACGGAGCTGCTTTTACAAACCAAAGCAGCTCTGATCCTCCCTGGCTGCTGATGAGCTGGCTAACACTCACCCAAGGCCCGGCAACAGGGCCAGTCTAGGAGAAGGAGACCTTGGGTAAGAACTTGCACAGTTGGCAGAAAAGATAGGAGGACCAAGACCCCAGGGAAGGGAGAGGAGGAAAGAGTGCGATCGATCCCTGTCAGCAGCAGCCCAGAGCATCCTAGAACCTAGAATCACACACCTCAGTGACATTCTGTGTGGTCCTTAGCACACCCTCCACCTCACTATAACTCCTTGAAATGGGTGCTCCTTTTACCCACATAAAGATGAGGAGTCTGAGGCTCAGAGGGGTGCAGAGTTGCCCATGCTCAGAATGCTAAGGGGATAAAGTGGAAGTCATCTGGGCCTCGGGCTCCAGCTCCTCTCACTCTAAACTGTCTGTCTTCCACCATCTCCCTGGCACTTTGAAGGAATTAGCTCACTGGTGGTCCTGAGCTGCCCTTAAAGCATGCACTGTCATCATCACCCCTGTGCAGATGAAGAAGCTCATTTCCAGGAGGACTTGGAGTACACCATGGGGACCACAGCAGCATAGGGACACCCAGCATTTACGGAGGGTACATCCTGCACCTGATGCTGTGCCAAGTGTTTATATAAATCAGCTCCATTCACTCAGTAGATGTTTCGGTGTCCCCATGAAATGATTCAGTTAAGACCTCCCTCTGCACATCGAGTGAACCAAGCATGGACATTTGAAATTGCTGCCATCAGTCCTACAGGTAAGGGGCAGAGCTGGGATTGTACACAAGTCAGGTTGGTAGATCGTCATCTATAACCACTGAGCCACGTGTGTGTGCACACACACACACACCCATAGTCAGAAGAAAGGTACCATGTACCACACTAGTACACTCACTGTGCAAAGTCAAATGCACACGAACCACGCACCTCTGCACACCCAAGTGTCCATGGGTACACATGGGCACACACATACATCACATTTAAGTGTGTACACATGTTCACAAGCACGCACAGAGATCCACATGGATACACATGTTCACAAGCGTGCACAGAGGTCCACATATTCAGTGCACACACAGGAACACGCGCTTGTGCACACAGCCATGTTGAACACGTATTCAGACACATACACCCCAGCACTCACTCAGAATGTAATCCCCAGCTGAATACTAAGTCTTACAAAAATTCCATGTTATAAAAATCAAGCCATAAATTCCTTCAAACAGAAAAGCTGGGCTTGCTCTCCTCTGCTCACACCTGCAGATTCTGGGCTCTGGAATGCTCTGGAAGCACTTTCATGATGCCCACAAAAAGAGAAGACTGACTGGTCCTTCCTGAATGCCATACAGCCCAGGGTGTGGGGCTGCCAACTCTATCAGTGTGCCCAGGTCCCCTGCATGTCCCCTAGGCAGCAAGTGATTCCCTCTGTGTGATTTTGCCCCCAATTCAGCCGGCCTTGCTTCTTATCCAGAGACTTGGCATAATCTTGGCATAATTATGTCCCACAGTGCACCTGCCATTTGTCCCCTGTTTCATCGTGCAAGCCTGGACGTGGGAACCTGGGCACAGAAATCTTGCCGCAGGCTGAGTCAAGCCACCACTGACTTCCTACAGTTTGGGTCAGAAACAGTGCTTATCAGCCATGGGATCTCCCAAGAGTGCTGCCCACCCTCCAGCAATGCTGGGCACTCTGGGCTCCTGGACTTCATACCACATTCCCCTCCAGCAAGTTTCAGAGGATAACTACAGACGCTTATGTCCCAGGGATGGTGGACACAGGTGGGGAGAGGTGGCTGGCTAGAAATCCACTGTCCTGAGTGACAATGTGTAATTTATCTGTTCAAATACCTCGGCCTCGTCTGCTGCTGTTCCCCGTTCAAAATGACTTCTTCACACACAGGGTGACTGGTTTACGAACAATCAGCTGAGAGGGTGAATTTCTCTTAATAAGATTCCTAATGTTTCATAGTAATAATTACAATTCCCATTACTCTGCCTTCACTCGGGTGTGTGGACAGGACTATTATGGTATGTAAATTGCAGGAAATTGCTCAGTAAAATAAATTTTAATCCACCTGTTCTTCAGGGTAGGAACTACCTGAATTAAGTATTTGTTTTTGACACAGGATTTTTCTCACTAAGGATCAGGAAAATGTAGCAGGTTGAGAAAGCTTAGCCCGTATTCAATACCCCCAGCAGCGAACAGAACAGCTAGTTTAATTCATTTCACTGAGCAAATGTGATAGTAAATGGGTTTTGCCAAATACATCTTGAGATAAAAACAAAGTCTTTCTTTTGGTCCCATTTGATTTAATGAAATTCATGCACCACTGCTTTGTTATAAATTAAAGATTAGTATAGGTTTTTTCATTTCTTTTTTTGTTTGTTTGTTTGGTTCAAAATATAGAATGACAGGACTGAATTAATGTTACAGATGTTCTGGGAAATTGTATTAGGTTCGCCCAAGCAGAGCAACAGGGAGGCAGTTACCAAGGAAAGGGACAAATTTAAGGCCCAAGTTTTCCAACAGAAGAAATCAGCTGCCAGGGGGCAGCTGACACAGAGGGGCATGGAGTAGGGTTTTGATTGGCACCTGGGCAGGAAGTGGCCCCATTGTCCCGTGACAGCCTCACGGGCTCTGGCTCTGAGGACACCAGGGATCATTATCCAGGTCTGAACATCCCAAGAACTTCATTAGTTGGAGGGATCAAAAGATGAGTAATGAAGCATCTTGTAGATTCACCTTTTACTTGAGCCTCAAATTCAACCACGGAGAGACTAGACTAAAACCTAAATAAGAGTTTCTGCATAGACTTTCCAACATCTAAAGGCACCCGGCCACTTAGCCCTACAGGTTGCTGTCACATAGGACTTCCAATTATAAGAGCTTCTAAAAATCTAGATTTCTATGTGGAAATCTGCAGTGTTTCCATCTTAGCTCTGGAGGCCACTCTGACTTTAAAACACAGGGTAAACCAACAGAATACAGGTGCAGGTTGGTTTCCACTTGGACCCTGGAATGGTCACTCTGCACTCTTTCAAAGTAGAAGATAATTGTTATGTAAGACTTGGGAAGGGCTGTGCTTATGATGTCAGTGGTAGACGGGAACATCATGATTTTCCTTATTCTAGAACATTCTGCAGCTTGGCACAACCTGTTACTCTAAGGAGCTGTAAAAGTCTTCCCTGTGAATTCTTTTCCAGACAGATGAAGGCCCTGGGCTGCCTTTCTTCTAGAAGCTGCCTGAGTTCCAATGCCTGCCCTTTTTTACAGGTAATGGGACTTTAAACTGGCCCCCTGGCATCTCTAGGTGTCTTTAGGGACCTTGGGAAACAAGACAAGTGTTTGTCCTCGGCAGGTATTTTTAAGCATCTCAATTCATTGAGATGCTGTTTGGTTGGAAAGGCTCTTTTAGGCTAATGTTGCCAACAACTCCGATGACACATTGGAAAGGTTTTGCTCCTCCTGCTTGGTGATATCGACCTTTGGCCCAGCCCATCTCTCCCATGTCAGAATTAACAAGCCACAGAACAGGCCAGGGATCATGAAGATGTTTTGTGGTTTTAATGTCAAATGTACTAACTTTCTGGGTGACCTTGGAACATCTTCTCTCTACACTTAACTCCTCGGGCTGAATCACTGTTGGCAAATCTGCCCTCACGAACCACTGATGAGGAAGTTGGTGTATTTCTGCCTCACATGGTGCAGTGGTCTCTTGGATACTTGCAATGGTTAGGCTACTGTCCCAGTAATCCTATCAGACACTAGTCTAGGAATTGCTGTGAAGGAGAGCTCCTGTAGAGGCCATTCCAATCCAAAGGAGCTCTAAATCAAGGAGATTACTTTTGACACCCTAGATGGGACTAAGCCAATCAGTCAAAAGACCTTACAATCCCAGTAGAAGCTTCCAGAAGAAATAACTGTCAATGTGCAGCAAGTTCTCCCCAGTTCAGAGCCCCAGCTGGCCCTTCCTGAGGCCCTTCCCCACAGTGCATGATGCCCCACAACAAATGTTTTCCTATAGATCCTCCTGGTTTGGGGCTAGGGTTGGTGCCTGATGTGCATTGTACAGAAGGCTACGTGGCCTTCGCATTTTGATACAGTCACAGACAGAAATGGTACCTTTCCCAAGTAACACTGATAGCTCTATGGCAAAAACGCAGGCAGCATCCCCTGATACAAATAGAAAGTACCAGTGGAGGTTTCGTAGAGGAATAGATGGGATATTAAGATATGGATACATCAGAGGACCCGGATTTACAAAGCTCTGCTCCTGTCTCTGGGATGCAAGGTTTTCCAGGGTGTGTTTAGCCCCGAGCTTGCTCATGTCTCCCAAGGTTCACAGGGAAAACGCTTCTCATTTGCATACCATCTCCTGACTGTCCCCATGGCATCCGTACACTGTGGCAGGGCAGCAAATGCCTTTTGTGAAAACACTTTGTGCCCTGAATTCTCTGTCACCTTTACAAATTTTAATGCTTCAATGAGGAAACATATTGGCCAAGAGTTCTAAAAGAGCCCCAATATTACACATTATCCTATTTTTGGAAAATTAGACCTCATGAGAACACACTCAAAATACACCTCTGCCCCAGCTCTATAGGCAGTATTTTGGAGCAGGTGGGGTGGGGGAGTGTTCGGGGGCAGCAATTCCTTCAGCTGCCAACTCAGCAGGAAGCCAGGAGTGTAACCCTGTTTGCAATTCCAAGAGCTAGCCCATCTGAGAACTCTGGGTGAAGCAGGGAGTCTGGAGACAGGCACAGATTCCCCAATAAGACTTAAGACGAAACCCCTAAAACTATATGTGGAAAGCACTTCTACACATTTTTACAGAAAAAATCACTGCTTTATTAGGCTTCTAAAGGGGCCTCTTCTCCTCTCTACCCACGTACTTCCATCAGATCTCTTTGGGATTCACATGATAGGAAATCTTCCAGGAAAAAGAAAATCAAGATGCTACAGTGACTCCTTGTACAAATGGCTACTTCAGGTATTGCCTGAACCAGGGATTCACATGAGGGCTCTAGGACTTCAGCCCCTTGTTTCTCTCTTGGTTCCATTTTATCTGCACAAGGTTCACGTTCAGATCAGTTTCCTCTTCTGGCAACTTCAAGTTCCAGATCTTATACCTGTCAGATTGTTCGAACCCAACAGGAATGAGCATCCGCCTCTGCACCGGGATTCCTAGCTGAAGTTTCTGGTTTGGCTAGCCCTCCAGATCTGTGCCATCTCCGACCTGAGCCCTTCCCCTTCCCTGGGGTTGGGGGGCAGGGGGTAGGGATGTGTTCTGATTTGTTCAGGCCAGGCCGCTTGATTGAATCCAGAGCTTACACAGACTCTTCTGTCTCTCTGTGCCTGAGAATGAGGAGGTGACAGTCCTCTATCTCAGGGAACCATCCATTGGGGTCCCTAGGGGTTTGGAGGCTACTGCAAGATGCTGCAGAATCAGGCTCTGAAGAAATCTGGTGTATCTCATGCCCACAAGCCTGGTCAATACCAAGTGGCTAGCAAATAACCATGGTGACACTGCTATTAGTGTTGGCAAGGGTGATCAATGACTGAAAGGGTAGCAAAGATGCCCTTTTGTGTGCCACGAATGTAACATCCTTTGTGCATTGAAGCCATGCTGCCTTGGCCTCGTGTGCATATTTCCCTCTGCTCCCTATGTCTGGGGACTCTGCACTGACTTGTTTTAGGACGTTTACCACTGAGCTCTGGTCAGGCCAACAGAGAGGCTGTCCAGAGACCATCTGAGCATCGATGCCTACGTCTGGGCCCTGGCAGCCCCGGGCACCTCGGCAACTCACTTTCCATTTGAAGTCCTTGGAAGAGCTCCCCACCAGCCCAGTAGAAAATGACTGCTGGCTGGTTTTTGTCCCCACCACCATTATGGACAAGAGGGTCCTCTTAATTCAAGGAAAGCGGATCAGGTGTGTTAGAAATATTGCTGTCCTTCCCTGGGAACTGGCAGTGTACCAAGCTCATACCTGGATGGTGGCTCTTCCAGACCCAAGACTCTTCCTACATAAAAGCACAGAAAAAAAAATCAATTAAAAACTATTAGTGGACTTCAGACACTGTTAGGAAAGTGAACTTCCCTTGGGAGCTTCTCAAAATGGCCCCAACAGGGCAAATGTGTCAAAAAACATCCATCTTCCTGCAGATGGTTAAGGATGGATGAGCAATGTCCCCACAGTTGGCAGGAACAATCCAAGATGATCCGAACCACAGCTGGAGACAAGGTTCCCTCCAGAGCACAGATTCCCATCAACATGAGGGAGTTCATGGTTGCTTCAGACTTCAGAAGCAGTGGTCAGACGCCCAACAGGAGCGTCAACCCTAATCCTTGAGCACCCTTCAAAGAGACTTTGCTCGTAGTGCAGTGATGTCATTTAGCTCTCGGAACCCCATGGGAAAGGCACGAGTGCCACAAACCCTGTGTAAATGTGTGTCTCTCTGTCTCCGCTAGAGGTAGAATTGCTCTAAGAAATTACAGACTAGATTCTACCCCAGCATATGGCCCTGCTCATGGTCCCTAGGGAGCTGCAGGTGCATCTGTTTTAAAATTTACTCTGTCTTGGTTTAATTTCATAATAGGGTGGCCATTATCACTGCCTGAGTTCTCGTTTCCAAATGTCTCAATTTGGGTTTCCTCAGCTTAAAGAGGACACAGAGGAGCTCTTCAGCCATGATATCAGGTTCTCACTTTAGGTTCTCCATTTCCCATGAACACATTTTAATTCAACTGTGGGAAGTGATTTGCACCTTGATGCAAGAAATTGCAGAACTTTGTTCTGTGTGAATAAGTGCATTTCGACAAGCAGAAGGAGCAGACAGAACACGTAAACCCCAATGCCTAGAAGGAAACCCAGATGACAGGGAAAGTGGTGGCCTTGGGCTGTGCTTGAGCAAGCTGGGGAAAGAGTGATGCAGGGTGGGCAGAGAGAGGCCTGGAAATCAAGGAAAAGGCGTGACCCTGCGGTGACGGCAGCAGGTGGTCTCCCTACCCAGGGAAATTGTAAATAACTGGGCCATTTCTCAGTTATTTCATTGCTGTCACTGCTGGTAGCATTCCCAGGGCAGCTCTGCTAGAATCAGACAGTGAGGGACAATAGGCCTTCTGCCGCTCATCCCCAAAAAACACCACGAATAAGGGGAGCCCAGGGAGGGGAGTTATCTCCAGGCACAGGTGTTTCCTCTCCCCAGCGACTGCCATGGGCCACTCGAGAATGGAGAGGGCACCGTCTCCGCAGCCTCCCTCCATGCCTGTCTCCATTGGATAGGGCTGAGAGACATTTCTCACTCCCAACCAGGATCCTGAGGGTTTGCAGATTTCTTGACCCTTCCCACAATGAGACGCAGCACCTCAGTCCATCCATGGGCTCCTCACATGGCACGCAGACCCTCCCCGTGGCTGGCCCTGTGAAGGAGAGGCTGGGCAGAGGCCGTAAGGCCCCCAGCTCCATGCAGCTTCCAGGCCAGGCGCAAAAGTAGACTCCAACCCAAGGATCACAGGGAGAGACTGGGAGAGCCCAGGTAGGTGTGCTTTGGCCCCTGGGGTGTATCCCAGGGGCCCAGTGCAGGGATGCCGACAGCACCTGTTACTGACCTCCAGGGGGGGTGAGTTGGCAGTGTTGGTCCCAATCGCTGCCCACCTGGCTGACAGAAGCTCCTGCAGGACACCCACTTTCCTTCTAATTTCCTTCATCTTCCGTGGGGAAAAGGACCCCAAGCTGAGGCCTGAGAAGGACTGGAGGTCAGCCAGGGGAAGAAAAGCAGGAAGCGCTTTCCTGAGGGGGCCCAGCACCTCTGCAGGGGGTCAGGGGCACCCATTTGGCAGGATCCAGTGGCCAGGTGGTACCTGTTCTCAGTGCCCCACAGGCACAGACTCCACCCCTCCCCTGCTGAGCAGCAAGCACAGGTGGTCTGGGCCCTGGCTGCAGTGAGGGGGCTGCCCACGGAAGTCTGGGAGTGCTTGGGGGAGGTTGGCACATGCATTGTGCCTTGGGGGGAAGACCCACCCTCCATGTGGATGGCACCGTACAGACAACTGAGGGACCCAGAGAGAACAAAAGGCAAGAGGGAGGGTCCTGGCTCTTCCCCAGAGCCAGGTCTGGAGAGAGGGGAACTTCACATCCTCCAGCATTTGGCCTCCAGGACTCACTCCAGCAGCCCCCTGGGCTCTTGGGCCTTCAGGCTAACAGTGGTCCATGGTGTCCTCGACCTCCCTGGTTCTGAGGCCTTTTTACTCAGACTGGACCATGCTACCAGCTTCCCTGGCTCTCCAGCTGCAGGTGACTTTGGTGAGACCTTTCGGCCTCCATGAGGCAGTGAAAGTCCCCTAACACCTCCTCTCTCTCTCTCTCTTTCTCTCTCTCCATCCACACACATCTCCTAGCAGTTCTTTCCCTCTAGAAAGCCCTGGCTAACCCAATGTCTCAAGGCATGGTGACTGGGCAGGCACAGGTGGATGCCCCATGGAGCTGATGGGGCTCCTCCTGAACAGGGTACCCTCCTGCTCTTTGATTTGCATGGAACATATTTCCTTGATTCTCTTCATGCAGCCCTCACTACTGTGACCACTATAGACCCCACAAAACCTGGGTCCCCCCTGGGAAAACGCAAGAGGATGAGGTACAGGACGGGCCCTTGGCTATCAGGGCCTCACTGGAGAGAACGGTTCATCTGAAGAGCAGATCCAGGGTCGGGGCCTCGCCTGAGGTGGAAGGCCAAGGAGATCCGTTAGAAGGCCTAGGAGAGGAGGACATGGTCACCCTTCATCTTGCTGGACTCTCCTGGTCACTGTGCGAGCCTGACAAGAAGACAGGGGTGGACGCTGGGGCCAGCTGACATTTACCTCAGCAGATTAGGTGAGAGGAGAGTTGCCTCCTCTGCGTGGTCCCAGAACCACTCTCTTAGACTCAGCTGGATGTTCACATCCCTGGGCAGGAGGGCCATTCTTACACAGCAGCATGCGTCCAAGAGGCCAGGCAATCCGAACCCTGCTGGTGACCACACGCCAAGACCACGCTAGACTTCGCTGGATGAAATTGCATCCACAGCAGCTCAAGGGCCCATCTTTGAGGAATGCAGGCGGCCACAGCTGAGGGGGTTGGAGGGTTCGACTTTTACTTCCGTGAAGAGGTTAAGTTCCTGACGCCCAAAGAAACTCGAGTTAAAGAACATCATTGAAACGTTGCTTTCCATAGTCTGCAGAATCCATCTGAAGCTCTCTCTCTTCACCAGCTGATCACTAGGCAATGCTGAGCTGACGTGGATCTGGGGCGAGCAGTCTGGGCCTCTCAGAACACACGCTGAACCTGGATCGGCTGAATTCAAGCTCCCGTTCGCCTGCTTCCCACAGACAAACAGCTGTGACTCAGCACTAATCCATCCGGCTGAAACAACTGGTCAGCCCTTCTAATCCTATGGAGGTAAATGCCAACCGAGCCTTCATAGGTAGTGGCCACAGGTTTGAAACGGGGCTTGGGAGAGACAGTAAGGACCCACCCGTTGCATTGGTCACCCGGCAAAGGGAAACGAACTGTCGCCATTTGCAAGAGATACCACCATGGCAGACAACTGACGTCATCAGACTGCGGCGGAGGAGATAACTTCATTGAAACCGGCGGCTACAGCATCAAATAAATTTATAGGAGTAAACAGTAACTCAGCAGTCAAACAGAACAAGAAGTAACATGAGCAGCTTCAAAAAGCAAGGAAGAAAAGGAGTACAAACAATGCAGGACAGCCTAAATATTCAGGAGGACCTAGAGTCATCAGAAAAATGGTCATATAAAGAACTCAAGGAACACCTTAGACAGATGGAATGGAACCTTAAAGAGGAAAAAAGACAGCAAATTCAAGCAGCGAAAGAACACATTGAGAATGTATTACACAAACAGATAAAAGAAGAAGTTAAGCACCTTTATCAGGAGATAGAGATTATAAAAAAGAATCAAACCATAATCTTAGAAATGAAGGAAACTATAAACCAAATTAAAAACTCAATTGAGAGTATCACTAACAGAGTGGAGCAAGTAGAAGCCAGAACGTCAGATAATGAAGACAAAATATTTCATCTTGAAAAGAGTCTAGCCAACTCAGAAAGGCTGGTAAAAAATCACGAGAAAAACATCCAAGAGTTATGGGATAACATAAAAAAATCAAACTTAAGAGTCATTGGGATAGAAGAAGGTACAGAGATTCAAACCAAGGGAATGAGTAACCTGCTGAATGAAATAATTACAGAAAACTTTCCAGAAATAAAAAAGGAAACAGATATACAAATTGAAGATGCATACAGGACACCGAGCACACAAAATCACAGTAGACCAACGCCAAGACACATTGTTATGAAGATATCCAATACACAGAACAAAGAGAAAATATTAAAAGCTACAAGAGAAAGGAGACAGATTACATTCAGGGGTAAACCAATAAGGTTAACAACGGATTTTTCATCACAGACACTGAAAGCAAGAATGTCATAGAACAATGTATTTCAAACACTGAAAGACAATGGATGCCAACCAAAAATTCTGTATCCAGCAAAATTAAGCTTCAGGTATGACAACGAAATAAAAATCTTTCATGATAAACAAAAGTTAAAAGAATTTGCAGCCAGAAAACCAGCATTGCAAAGCATTTTGAGCAAAACACTACACGAGGAAGAAATGAAAAACAATAACCAAAACCATCAGAGGGAAGTGCCTCGGTAAAGACAGAGGGCGAGGGGAAAAAGAATCATGGAGAAACAAACTAAATTTTTTTTTAAAAAAGGATAAATAATCAAACATGGATGGAAGTACAAACCATATATCAATAGTAACTCTGAATGTTAATGGCTTAAACTCTCCAATTAAGCGACATAGGCTGATATCATGGATTAAAAAAACAAATCCAACAATATGCTGCATCCAGGAGACACATCTGATTGGAAAAGACATACACAGGCTGAAGGTGAAAGGATGGGAAAAAATATACCACGCACATGGTCCTCGTAAGCAACCAGGGGTGGCCATCCTCATATCGAATAAAATCGACTTCAAGACTAAGTTAATCAAAAGGGATAAAGAAGGACATTATATACTGTTAAAAGGAACCATTCACCAACAAGACATAACAATTATCAATATTTATGCACCAAATAATGGTGCTGCGACATTCATAAAACAAATTCTCCTCAAGTTCAAGAATCAAATAGACCACAACACAATAATTATGGGTGACTTCAACACACCTCTCTCACCATTGGACAGATCCTCCAAACAAAAGTTGAATAAGGAAACTATAGAACTCAATACCACAATCAATAACCTAGACTTAACTGACATATATAGAACATATCAACCATCATCAAATGGATATACTTTTTTCTCAGCAGCACATGGATCCTTCTCAAAAATAGACCATATATTATGCCACAGGGCAACCCTCAGTAAATATAAAGTGGTGGAGATAATAGCATGCATTTTATCTGATCATAATGGAATGAAACTGGAAATCAATGATAAAAGAAGGAAGGAAAAATTCTACATCACATGGAAAATGAACAATATGTTACTGAATGATCAATGGGTTACAGAAGACATAAAGGAGGAAATCAAAAAATTCTTAGAGATAAATGAAAATACAGACACAACATATCGGAATCTATGTGACAGAATGAAAGCAGTTTTAAGAGGAAAATTCATCGCCTGGTGGTCATTCCTCAAAAAAAGAAAAAACCAACAAATAAATGAGCGCACACTTCATCTCAAAGCCCCAGGAAAGGAAGAGCAAAACAACAGCAAATGTAGCAGAAGGCAAGAAATAATTAAAATCAGAGCAGAAATTAATGAAATCGAAACAGAAGAAACTATTGAAAAAATTAACAAAACTAAAAGTTGGTTCTTTGAAAAAATAAATAAGATCGACAGACCTTTAGCCATGCTAACAAAGAGAAGAAGAGAGAGAACTCAAATTACTAACATATGGGATGAAAAAGGCAATATCACAACAGATGCTACAGAAATACAGAAGACAATTAGAAATTATTTTGAAAACCTATATTCCAATAAAATAGAAGATAGTGAAGACATCGATAAATTTCTTAAGTCATATGATTTGCCCAGACTGAGTCAGGAAGATACACACAATTTGAACAGACCAATATCAATGGATGAAATTGAAGAAGCCATCAAAAGACTTCCAACCAAGAAAAGCCCAGGACCGGATAGGTATACAGCAGAGTTTTACAAAACCTTTAAAGAAGAATTAATACCAATACTTTTCAAGTTATTTCAGAAAATAGAAAAAGAGGGAGCTCTTCCAAATTCATTCTATGAGGCCAACATCACCCTGATTCCGAAACCAGACAAAGACACCTCAAAGAAAGAAAATTACAGACCAATATCTCTAATGAACCTAGATGCAAAAATCCTCAATAAAATTCTGGCAAATCGAATACAAAAACACATCAAAAAAATTGTGCACCATGATCAAGTAGGATTCATCCCTGGTATGCAAGGCTGGTTCAATATACGGAAATCAATAAATGTTATTCACCACATCAATAGACTTAAAGATAAGAACCATATGATCATCTCAATAGATGCAGAGAAAGCATTCGACAAAGTACAGCATCCCTTTATGTGCAAAACACTTGAAAAACTAGGGATAACAGGAACATACCTTGACATTGTAAAAGCTATCTATGCTAAGCCTCAAGCTAGCATCATTCTGAATGGACAAAAGTTGAAGGCATTCCCTCTAAAATCTGGAACAAGACAGGGATGCCCTCTATCACCACTTCTATTCAATATAGTTCTCGAAACACTGGCCAGAGCAATTAGACAGATGAAAGAAATTAAAGGCATAAAAATAGGAAAAGAAGAACTTAAATTATCACTATTTGCAGATGACATGATTCTATACTTAGAAGACCCAAAAGAGTCTACAAAGAAACTACTAGAACTAATAAATGAATTCAGCAAAGTGGCAGGATATAAAATCAACACGCATAAATCAAAGGCATTTCTGTATATCAGCGACAAAACTTCTGAAACGGAAATGAGGAAAAACACTCCATTCACAATATCCTCCAAAAAAATAAAATACTTGGGAATCAACCTAACAAAAGAGGTGAAAGATTTATACAATGAAAACTACAGAATCCTAAAAAGAGAAGTAGAAGAAGATCTTAGAAGATGAAAAAATATACCCTGTTCATGGATAGGCAGAACTAGCATTATCAAAATGGCGATATTACCAAAAGTTCTCTATAGGTTTAATGCAATGCCAATCAAAATCCCAATGGCATTTCTTGTAGAAATGGATAAAGCAATGATGAAATTCATATGGAAAAATAAAAGACCCAGAATAGCAAAAGCAATTTTAAGCAGGAAGTGTGAATCAGGCGGTATAGCGATACCAGATTTCAAACTATATTACAGAGCAATAGTGACAAAAACAGCATGGTACTGGTACCAAAACAGGCGAGTGGACCAATGGTATAGAATAGAGGACACAGAGACTAATCCACAAAGTTACAACTATCTTATATTTGATAAAGGGGCTAAAAGCATGCAATGGAGGAAGGATAGCATCTTCAACAAATGGTGTTGGGAAAACTGGAAATCCATATGTAAAAAAATGAAACTGAATCCCTTCCTCTCGCCATGCACAAAAGTTAACTCTAAATGGATCAAGGAGCTTGATATCAAATCAGAGACTCTGCATCTGATAGAAGAAAAAGTTGGCTCCGATCTACATATTGTGGGGTCGGGCTCCAAATTCCTTAATAGGACACCCATAGCACAAGAGTTAATAACAAGAATCAACAAATGGCACTTACTTAAACTAAAAAGTTTTTTCTCAGCAAGAGAAACAATAAGAGAGGTAAATAGGGAGCCTACATCCTGGGAACAAATTTTTACTCCTCACACTTCAGATAGAGCCCTAATATCCAGAGTATACAAAGAACTCAAAAAATTAGACAATAAGATAACAAATAACCCAATCAACAAATGGGCCAAGGATCTGAACAGACACTTCTCAGAGGAGGACATACAATCAATCAACAAGTACATGAAAAAATGCTCACCATCTCTAGCAGTCAGAGAAATGCAAATCAAAACCACCCTAAGATACCATCTCACTCCAGTAAGAGTGGCAGCCACTATGAAGTCAAACAACAACAAGTGCTGGCGAGGATGTGGAGAAAAGGGTCCTCTTGTACATTGCTGGTGGGACTGCAAATTGGTGCGGCCAATTTGGAATGCAGTTTAGAGATTCCTGGGAAAGCTGGGAATGGAACCACCATTTGACCCTGCTATTGCCCTTCTTGGACTATTCCCTGAAGACCTTAAAAGAGCATGCTACAGGGATGCTGCCATATCGATGTTCATAGCAGCACAATTCACAATAGCTAGACTGTGGAACCAACCCAGATGCCCTTCAATAGATGAATGGATAAAAAAAAAGTGGCATCTATACACAATGGAGTACTATGCAGCAATTAAAAATGACAAAATCATAGAATTTGCAGGGAAATGGATGGCACTAGAGAAGATTATGCTTAGTGAAGCTAGTCAATCCCTAAAAAACAAATACCAAATGTCTTCTTTGATATAATGAGAGCAACTATGAACAGAGCAAGAAGGAAGAGCAGGAAGAAAAGACTAACATTAAACAGAGTCATGAGATGGGAGGGAAAGGAAGAGTAAAGGGAAATTGCATGGAAATGAAGGGAGACCCTCATTGCTATACAAAATTACATATAAGAGGTTGTGAGGGGAATGGGAAAATAAACAAGAAGAGTAATGAATTACAGTAGATGGGGTAGAGAGAGAAAATGGGAGGGGAGGGGAGGGGGGATAGTAGGGGATAGGAAAGGTAGCAGAATACAACAATTACTAATTGGGCATTATGTAAAATTGTGGATGTGTAACTGACGTGATTCTGCAATCTGCATTTGGGGTAAAATTGGGAGTTCATAACCCACTTCAATCTAATGTATGAAATATGATATGTCAAGAGCTTTGTAATGTTGTGAACAACCAATAAAAAAATTAAAAATTAAAAAAAAAAGGCCCATCTTCTGACAGGAGTGGGTGGGCGCCTGCCTCCCTCCCTCGTCTGTGAGCCCCCAGAAGCAGGGATCTGCCCTGGTGTCACACTTAGGAACCAGAGACCCTGCCTGTGTATTCACCACTGGCTGGAACCCCAGCTCCCGGCTCCTCACACCAGACCAACACCTTACACATCCTGCAACTGTTGTAAACAAAGCACAGAAAAACATCCTTAACCCACTTAGAGCTTTGCCACTTTACAGAGCCCCAGAGTGCACCCGATGTTCACCTCCCAGGGATAAAATAAACCTGTTACTATGAAGGAACCCAAGTGGCTCCTGCCTTTGGGACTCTGTCCTGGTTGTCCCCCACCATGCTGCTGAGCAGCCCCTATGCGCAGGAGCCCATCCTCCCTCCCTCGGGCCCCCTGCCCTCTGCCCTCCTGGGCTGCATTCCCTGCACCATAGCCTCTGGAAGGTCTCAGCCTGGGGGAACTCGCCCTGTGTGCAAATCTATGAGCCCTGCCTGGATGACTCACTGGGTCCCGCTGCCACCTTGTGGTCATCTGTTTTTCTTTGTTCAACCCTGGTGTCTAGAATGGATACATCTCACCAGAACATCCTCCCCTGGTATTCTACCCCCATTGCCCAGGAGCCAAGGGACAGGTCCTCATTGCCAGGTTGTCCCAGCAGATGCTGGGTCAGGGTTGCCAGATGCACAGGTGTGTCTCACTTTACCAACTTTGTCTCCAAATCTGCCGTCATCAACCTGAAACCCCGGGCCAACTTCCCATGGGCAGATTATAAGGAACTTGTCCTTAATTGATGATTTTTAAATCAATCAATAATAAGAAGAAAGTGTTTCCATGCAGTGACCCCTGATTTTTGGCATTCACACCAAAAAACTGGTGGGGGGTGGTGACTAGAATAAGATGTTCTGAATGAGACCAGCTCCAAGTCTCTGACATGATTCTCTGCCCTGGAACTCCATGACAGTGACAGGCCACAGAGAGAAGCCCCTGCCTGAAACTCCCAGGGGTCCTGGTTGCCGAGATGGGTGTGGGTTAATCTGGAAGTTGGGGTTAGAGCCCCGAGCCAGGTCTCTACCCTGGGCTGCTCTCCCTGGGCCCAGCTGTTGTCCTGTTTGCTAATTCCATTAATCCTGCTGATGTCTGTGTGTCCTTTATCCCCCCAACACTGTGGAATCTGAGGCTTACACTGGGCTTGGGGAACACAGGTAAATAGGACCCGGTTCCCAGTCTGCAAGCACCCAGCTGTCACTCTGGCATTACCTCAAGCATTTATTTACTTCAAATGCTCCCTTATTTTCAGATTTGATACATACAAAACAGCACACCAGATGCCATAAGAAAGCTTTCTTGAAACCCATATGAAGTTTATTTAGATTTCTTGTCTTGCCTACTTCCCCCGTCAGCCAAATGACTGTCAATCATGCCCAAACTTTCATTATCAGAAACGCATGCTTGCTTTCCAGTAATTAGAAAAATAAGATGACACCCCCTTCCTTCCCTGGCAGATGACAGGATTTGTTTAAAGGTGAGTTTCGCTGTGGCACGCGGTGGTATCCCCAGCATCATGGCTCATGAAGCCTGTGAGACAAAGTTTCTACCTGGGCACTTTCCCACTGTGTGGGGAGGTATTTAACTTTGCACTTGAAGTTGAATTAGTGGTGATCTGAGACCACAAACAAACAAGAGGGTGATCTGAGACCACAAACAAACAAGAGGTAGATTTCCGTGTCAGGAGGCCCTGGATGAGGGATGCCGAAAAAGCAGCTCTGTTTTAGGGCCTGCTGGTGTGAACGGCCTCTGGGGTCAACACAAGAAGATGGGCCAGTTCCCACCAGGCTAGGCGCGTGGAGCCAGGAGAGCTGAGGGAACCACTGTGAATCCACATTCCCGCTCTGCCCTGCTCCCAGCTGCTGACCTGCTTATGCCACAGTGCAAGAGAGATCTGATGCTGACAGAGCACCCTCCCGCCCCGCCCTGCAGAGCTCCCACCTGGTTCCCTCCAGTGTAGGCTTTGATATGGGGAGCTGTGCCCTTGAAGAGGCCTTTTTGGCTAATGCAGCTTTTGGCTCTGACCCATGGAGTTAATGAGGGTGAAGTCCATTTTCCTCTCTATGGACATTTCCACATGATGGCCAGAGGAGGTAATTATTTCTCCCTTCAAATTAAATTAAGCATTTTAAGAAGATGGCACTTTTGTTTTTGCATGAGGAAAATCTGCTTCCTCATTATCCCTCAACCCCGAGACCCTCTCCTGCGGTGTCTGGGTTGAATTTCTTTATTTAAAGCTCCCCCGCTGCACAGACACGGAAGTACCATCTGGCTGGAGAGATTCCGAGAGAGGCTTTGGCAGAGCGAGGGTTTCAGCTGCCTTCCTCACGCAAGATTGTACTTAGGAGTAGGCCCAGTGGTGTGAGAGTTGTGCCTTGGCCAGGACTCTACTTTTGCAACATTCAGAATTCAATTTAATGGGATAGGTGATTTAGGACGCAGGAGAGCATAAGTATACCTAATAATTCCACTTAAGAATTTAAGCCTAAACTTTACATCAACATCTGTCAAAAAATTTTCCGTTGCTGCTATGTTATGCCCTCACCTACACACAAAATAGCACTCAGGCGCTTAATATCCTAAGCCTGACAAGCTCCCTGTAACGGCGGGGAGAGGGGGAAAGGAAGAACATAGCAGTCCGCACTCTGATGAGACGTGGGAACCACAGAGCTAGGCAGATGCTTTGAGCAACCACATGCTGCAGAGGAAAATTAAATGCTTAGGTGAGCTTCAGAGGTCCCCAGGAAACCCAGATCCCCCAGAACTTGCACTCGCAGGAAGCCTCGGAGTGCCTTCCGGTAACATGAAGCTTGTCAGAGCACATCAGGCACGTGCCTGTGAAAACCCACTGAAGGCCATATGGCACCTGCCAGTGAGGGGCTGTCCCCTGACACTGGAGACAAATCTTCCAACAGTCTGAATTCTCCATGCTTCATTTTCAAACCCCAAGTGCTGTTTGATTGACACTCAAAGAATCAGGGGATGGTGCGGCCACTTTCAGCATCCTCGGACCAAAGGGAAAAGGCAGCCCGGGTTGGGCCAGTGAATCACTCACACATAGGGACGCACACGTAGGCATTGGTGTCAGGGTATGTGCTTCCAGCAGCCATCGCTGGGGACAGCTCTCACGTGTGGGTACCATCATGATGGCATTGTCTAGAACAGCGCAACAGGTTCAGAGGACACAGCCTCACCAAGCTCTGCTGAATCTGGGTTTACAGAAGCATGAGGTCATCCCCACAGGAAGACCGGGACAAAGCCAGTGAAGCACCTTTGTGTCACCCCTAGAGATCTGACCCATCAGGTCGAGCCTGGGGTGACCCTGCAGATTTCACGATGGTGAAATCCCTTGGGCATGCTGTGCAGTGATGGCTTGCACTACGAGCAGATGTCCCAGACACAGAGGGCACAGACAATTGCCCCAAGGGGCATCAGTGGACTGAGGCTGTGAGCGCGTACTCAGCCACAGGGTGTTACAGGAGGCTGTTTCTCAACTAGCTTAAATGGTCTTAGGAAAACTTACTCAGCCCTGTCCGAGACTAAAACTGAGATGTTGGTGCCAAAGCTGCTTATGAAGAATGTCACTGATTTTCACAGTTGATGGTTAAAATATAAATGAATATATTACTTTACACATGTGGCTTTAAATTTACCCAAAGACCTAAATAAGTCTTAAAAAATATATTTGCATATTGTATCTATCTGTCAAAAAGCTTAAATTAAAATTGGCAATAAAACCTTTAAAAATCATTTCATGGTAAAATCATGGCTGGTCACACTGGTTTTGAGGTGGCCTTGTTGGGGTTCTGTTCTCATGTAGGTGAGCGCCCCTGGAGGGAGTCAAAGGTGCTCATGGTCTGAGGGGTGTCAGATGAGGGTCGCAGGGGAAGTGGTGAGGCCTGGTCCATGCCAAAGCTTACAGGTGTGACCTGGGCTTGGATGTCACTCTTGGAAAGGGTCACTTTGTTCTGTCTATTGCTTACAGGTGTTTGAAGACTTTACACTAAGTGCAGGGTGACTTAGCGCCACCCTTGGTTAAAGTAAGCTGTCCCCAGGCCCACGCAGTCACACAGGCCCACACTGCCACCATGAGGTAAGACAGTAGCAGTCCCCGATGTACTAGAATGGCCCGTGCTCTGTGGTCCCCAGGCTCCACCATTCCCTATTGCCTTTGGGGGTCAGCTTCACTCCTGTAACTGGACTGGGCCTGACCCTGTAGACATCCATATCTAGGGCTCCAGCCCCCATCATACTCTCTTCTATACAGAAGGGACTGAATTCTACAGGTCACAGACCCTGCAGGGCTGCTAAAGAAATGAGCTATCAAGGCATGAAAAGATGTGGCGGGAGCCCAGATGCACATTGCTTAAGTGACAGATGTCAATAGTGCTAATCTGAAAAGGCCCTGTGCTGTGGGATCCCAGCTCTAGGACATTCTGGAAAAGGCAAAAGTACAGACAAGGAAAGATCAGTGGTTGCCAGGGGTGACAGGGAAGGGAGGGCTGCACAGGGAAGACAGATTTTTTTAGGGCACTGGAACCACTCTGCAGGTCGCAGTAATGATGGATGCCCGTCGTTACACGTTTGTCCAAGCCGCCGAATAGAAGATGAACCCTGATCTAGTCTGTGGACCCCGGGTGATAATGATGAGCCAGCCTGAGCTCAGGAGTCCAACAAATGTGCCCTGCGGTGGGAGAGGCTGGTAGCAGGGGAGGATGCGCATGTGCAGGGACAGGGCACATGGGGATGCTTTGTACCTTCCTCTCAAGGTTGCTATGAACCACACACTGCCCTAAAAATAAAGTCTTTAAAAATCTCGGCACCTTCTGTGTGTCATCAATAAACGCACATGAGGAGACACATGCGCATCTGTTGGGGCGAGCCCCTGGGCTTTCAGAAGTTCGTTTGATGGCGGGGACAGGGACGCCTGTCGCCTGGAATGGAGCCTGAATGACAGTGGCCGGCCTTGCTCTTCTCTGTGATGGGATCTCAAAGGCAAGATGAGATGATGCCGGCAGGGAGCTCCGAGAAAAGCAAGGCACCGTCCCAAGCGCTCAGAACGGTTTGCCTCCATCCACGGCTACTATTTTATCTGTGGCTAAGAATACAAAAGTGGGACAGCTATAGGAGATCCATTTTAAATCATCCGAAGCTACAGGGAAGACACTCTCTGAGTTTCTTTTGAAATGGGATAAGCTATGTTGCTGCCATGGTTTTTAATAACGAGAGGCAGAGGGAAGGCCGCCGGCTGTCCACACTCCTCCCTGACACTGCGCTTTACAGAGGCCACACTGGGGCCAGTTGCCACAATGGAAATCATTTATTTAAGACTATGAATGTGAGTTCTGCTGTCCCTTAGGAATATTGTCTCTACTGCAAGAAAACAATTGAAAATGGCGCATCATTGATGAGCTTGCCCCACATACATCTGGGCAAGATCCTGTTATTGGAAACTTTGCGTGTGGAATGCAATTCTTCCTTTAGGAAAGGGGACAGAGAGGCAAAATCAACAACTACACACAAGAGTCACTCCTCAAGGTGCCCTGGGAGATGACGAAGTTGTGCCCACTTTCCATAGGAGGCAACTGACTGTATCAGGTCTTACCAATGCCGCAGTCTGGCTGGGCACAATTCAGGAGCCACTTGTCAAAAGAAACTAACTTTATTTTTAGAACTACAAACGAAAAACAAAACAGCTTCTCAGGGAAAAAACCCTCAGAGCCCAACTGCCACCACCGGCTTCCACAAGCCTCTCACCCCCACATCCGCCTCTCAACCTCCCACAATCCTCCTGCTCTTGAGGCCGATTGGCTGGGTGCGTGGACAGAGCCAAAGAAGTCCCCCAATGAGCAGCTCTGTAGAGGAGCCAATCAGCTAGATGTTGCTGGGGCTGCTGTGAGGCAATCATCAGCTGGCAGTCTGAAGGGCAGGGAAACAGCCCAATGAACATCACCGCAGAGGAGCCAATCAACTAGATATTGCTGGGGCCACTGTGGGCCAATCATCAGCTGGCAGTCTGAAGGGCAGGGAAACAGCCCAATGAACATCACCACAGAGGAGCCAATCAGCTAGATGTTGCTGGGGCCGCTGTGAGCCAATCATCAGCTGGCAGCTGGAAGTTTGCTGGCAGCTGGATCATCAGCTGGCAGCTGGAAGTTTGCTGGCAGCTGGAAGTTTGCTGGGGCCCCTTTGGCTGTGGCTCTCAACACTGTATCAGATCTTACCTTCATTGCTCTGGAAGTCCCCTAACTCTGCTGACCGCTCCACTTGGCCTGGATGTCCTCTGTGCCTGGACATTGCTGCCCTGGGTTCCCCTCCACCACAACCCGGGGACCCCTGCACCTCTCCTCTGCTGGACCCCTGCATTCTCTGTACCTGTGCCTTGCTTTTCTCTTTTCTCCCTCACGTTGGTAGACAACCTTGTTCGGAATATCCCTGAAAAAGGTGCAAGATATTTTGGAGAAATCATTTGGAAACCATCTGTGTGAAACCCCCATCTCAGTGCTCACGTTGGCAGTGCCCATGACTACACTGGCACAGTGTGATACGTAAGGGACACCACCTTTAAGTCCCTGAAGCTTTGCTTCAACAGGAGACTTTGAGCATGTGGAGCTGGAGCTACAGTGACACTCGCTGAATCAGAGTGGCCCCAAAGGCAGGACGGAACATTAGGGTCCAGGTCGGCAGGGTCGGGCTGGGCAGGATTCTCATTATTTCATGCCAATAAACCCATCTGTGCTAACACAGTTGAGGATTAAAACCCAGGAGCAGGATTATCATGCTAGGCCTTAAAAAGCTGGCCTGGCATAGGAGAACTGTTTTCAGTCTGGGGAAATAAATTAGAATATGCAAAGTGTATAAGTACAATACCATTAACTTAGAAGATAAAAAGGTGCATAATTTAGTGAAGCCAAACAAATGCCCTCCCTCAGCTCCCCAAATGCCACCTCTTTCTTCTCACCTCAGTTTATCATTTTTATTGTGATTGCCACAGTTTATGGAAAGAGAAAATAATCTATATTTATAATGGGTCATTATTTGCATATATTCCATTTGCAATTTACTGTGCTGTGCACCCTTAGCAGAAGTTGATTCCAACAGCTGTGTCTGAATGTCTTTAAGATCTCTGATACATATGTGCTTCCTTTGCTAATGGAGAATTTCTTATCCTGAAGAGAATTCTTAGGCAATTAGATAAATATTTTATTCTAATGCTAATCAATCTTCTCCATAATAGTTATCCCTCTGATAAGAAGAGCAAGCAAATATTTTCCTATGAAGGAATTAAAAAGTGTCTATTTTTGCTTCCAGGTAACAGAATATGTTTATCGATGTAGAATAAATGATGTGAGACAGTGGATCAGCTTGGGAGGCTCCGTCTCTCTTACAATTTCATAAAGATGAAGTTCACTGGATCTCTAAATCAACGAGATACGTTTAGTCCTTAAAAGCACATTCAATTCACGATTTCAATTAAGCACTTCTACATTTTTCTTCAGGGTCAACAGCAAAGCGTGGTAGCCCCCAATCTATTTCGTTTTTAGCAGACTCATCTTTGTGCATCTGAATTTCACCACAGGAAATGAACCAAAGGATAAATCAGCATAATTATAAATACTCTCTGCTTGCAGCAAAACAGCCACAGTGTTTCATTTTCTCTCTGACCATTGTTAGGGGACCTGGAACAGCACCATGCAAATTTCATAGACAAGAGAGTGCTTGCCCCAGGGCTTTGGAAAGAACAGGCTGGCGATTTGATTTGAGACTCCTCTCCCCTTGTGTACTTTCTGAGCAAGACGTCCTCACGGTAATGACACTCCAGTAACTAATGGAAATTTGTCAGTATTTATGGAATGGTCACAAGATTCAGAGCACTAAATGAAATATCACAGAGTTTTCCTCTTTAAAAAATATGAGGTTGACCCCTGCATACAATTTTTGAAGGGGTCTCTAAAACCTAAACCCTCACAGCCATGCACTGGGAAAGGCACACATCAGAAATGGAGAGCCTGATGAATACTTGCAAAGTAAATACAACACGATCTTGACCTCAACACGGGTCAAGGAGTAAACACCAGACTGGCCGAGTCCTCTGCTGCACCCTTCTGATGAGCCCCACAGGTGCTTCCCCCCAGGCCTCCAGGGCCCCAGCCAAAGTCAGGTGGGTCTGTTCTGAGTCACATGGAGAGAATCAGCACAGGGCCATAGTCCTTTGTTGCTTACCTACTCATGCCTGTGTCCCCACGGTGCATCCGTTTCCACCTTGCTCTGGGTGTCCCGTGTGACTATGCCAACAGGTACTTACCCATCCTCCCACGAGGAGCATCGGCCCTATGACAGATTAGAAGCTATTTTAATAAAAGTCATAAGTAACTTTCGTTTCTTTTTCTCTTTCTTCTTTCCTTCCTTCCTTCCTTCTTTTCTTTTTGGTGCTGGGAAACGACCCAGGGCCTTGTGCCTGCTAAACACATGCTCTGTCTCTGGCCATACCTCCAGTCCCCAGAAACCTTCCTGTGGATGTGATTCTGCTCATGTAAAACTTGCAGTCTGTCTGAGAGTTTCAATGAATTTCATTTTAGAAGATAATGCTGAGTAATTTCCATAGTTGCTGGGCTGATTTCCATTCCCACGGGCAGCATAGAGAATTTCATTTTCTACATTTTCCCACCAACATGAGGAACCTGTTCGGTCATTTGGGTGGGTCCATGAGTAATCTCCTCATGACATTCATTGGTACTTCAGTGACTTATGAGGCTGAAATCATTCTGATGTATTTATTGATTCTTTGGACTTTAACCACCCACCCACCCCCCAATTTTTTGAAGTGCCTTTTCAAGAATTTCGCCATTATTTTTTCTAACAGGCTTGAATGTCCTTTGCATATGACTTTGTAGTTTTCTTTTCTTTTCTTTTTTTTTTTTTTGCTTTTTCTTTCCCCGTTTGTATGGATGCATGATGATGGGATTGGCTGTTACATGTTAGCACATGCACATGGTACAATGATATAATTTGGCCAGTATCAATCCCCAGCCCTCCCCACCCACACCCCTCACCCCGGCTCCTTCTCTCTGCTGATCCCCCTTTGGTTATCACTACATTCCTGCACATGCACCCCCACCTAGATTTCCCTTTTTTCTCTCTAGCATCCACATAGAAGAGAAAACATATGACCTTCTGTTTTTAGCTAATTTCACTTCACCTAATGGACTCAAGTTCCATCCATTTTCCTGCAAGTGACATAATTTTATTTTTTCCAGTTGAATAAAACTCCATTGTGTATATTTACCACATTTTTCTTTATCCATTCATCCACTGATGGACACCTAGCCTGGTTTCATAGTTTGGCTATTGTGAATTGTGCTGTTACAAAAATGGATGTGCATGTGTCTCTATAGTCTACTGACTTTAAATCTTCAGGATAAGGACCAAGGAGTGGCAGAGCTGGGTCAGCGGGTTGTTCCATGTCTAGTCTTTTGAGGAACCTCCCTACTGGTTGCCACAGTGGCTATACTGGTTGTAATCCTACCAACAGTGTACAAGTGTTCCTTTTCTCTCTGTCTCTCCAGCATTTATCATTTGTTTATTCTTGATGGCTGCCACTCCGAGTGGAATGAGATGAAATCTCAGTGTAGTTTTGATTGGCGTTTCCCTAATTGCTAAGGGTGTTGCACTTTTTTTTTCACTGATTTCTTGGCCCATCTTTTCTCCATTCTGAGATTTCCTTTCCATGTTCTCAAGATGGTATTTGGATGAAGAGAAGTTCCAAGTTTTAACAAAGTCTAACTTATCCATGTTTGACTCTGGGTCTGTTGTGTTTGTGTCTTGCATAAGAAATCTTGGCTTATTCCATTGTCCCCCCTAGAAGTCCTACATCTTATCTTCTGCACATGAATTTTGTGGGGCGAGGGCTGGTGAATGATGTGAGGTGACAGTTCCTTCCCTGTGTGGTGTCTGATGTGGCCAGCACTGCTCCCATGCTGCAGGACCACCTGAGCTACAGGGTCTGTGAGGGCAGCTTGTTTCTGAGTGTGCCACCCACACTGTTGCATTGGCTGTGTGATGGTCCTGCCCCCTTACTGTCTGGATGCAATCACCTCATTGCTTCATGAAATCTGAGGGGCCAACTCCTCCAAATTCACTCTTCTTACCTGTCCCTTACCCTTTACATCTTGTATAAATTTTAGAAGAAATTTAAATATCTCCTGAGGTTTCCGTTGGCATCACAGTGAAACTTCACAAACACATTTGCTCCTGGAGTTTTCGATGCATGAGTAGCAGTGTATCTAGCTAGACACGTCTTCCCTCATTTATCTCAATGATGCTTTGTCTTGCAGGAGTCACGAATATCTTTCATTCAATTTAGAATTCAGCATTTTATCTTTCTATTCTCTTGGAAGTGGCAACATTATTTAATTTGATTTTCTCAGCATCTGTTGCTTGGATACAAAAATGCTATTGATTTTTATATTGATTTTGTATCCAAGTTTCTTTATAAAATTTGCTTATTGATCGAAAAAGTTGTGTTTTTTTTAAATTATTGATTTTAAAGTTCTCTAGTTTTATGTTCTCTGCATAGGTAATCATGCCACCTGCAAGAGAGTTTCGTTTCTTCCCTCTCAGTCTCTAAATATGTTGTTTCTTTTTGTTCCTTTATTAGCAAGGCTGAGGCTTCAGTTCAACTTGCAACAGAAGTGCTGATAACTGGACATCAGTGTCTCATTTCCAAACTGTACTTCCTCTGCTTCCCCCTTAGGTGTGATATTTGCTGTAGATTATTTTTGTAGATATTCTACAACAAGCGAATTGGCCTCTCCTCTAGTCTTACATGATCATTTTATTATTTTGGGGAACTGCTGGGGAAGGAACCCAGGGCCTCTCAACTGCTGAGCACGTGTGAGCTTAACCTCTGAGCCCCACACCCAGCCCTCATGACGCCCTCTCGGGTGGGCCCAGAGGAGGGAGAGGGTTTGCTCAAAAGAAAGGTGTGGCCAAGGCTCAGAGGCCAGGTAAGGCAGGAACTGCGCTTTGGGATTCAGGACAGCAAAGGGCTTTAGACGCGTGTGCTCTAGAGACGAGTGGGGAGATACCATGGAGAGTCACATCAGAAGCCTGGGTTTTATGTCACCTGAGGGAAGGTGTCTCTGAAGATCTTGGGTCGAGCAGGGCTGTGGACAGACCGTGGGAAGTAGCTCCTGCTGGCTGTGGCCTGGAGGCCCCCTGAAGGGGACCTGCCATGTGGCTATGGGCACACAGCAGGCCTAGGTAGGAAGGCTCCATCCAGCCTGGATGGATGAATCCAGGTACAGAGAATCAAGACACCGCCACTAGATGAGATTCAACAGAATTTGTGATCAGGCACAGAAGACAGGAGGGAGAATAAAAATCACAGACAAATCCTCATGGTTCCCATGGGGAGCTGGGGGTGGGGAACCGGGGGCCTGGCTGAGTCAGGAAACCCGCTCAGACATAGCCTTTGATGGGGGGAGGAGGGGAGGCCTGGGGCTGAGCAACAAGTATGGATCCCTCGTTGTGTCCAGGGCAAGCCTCCTCCTCCCAGCTGGACCTCACGAAGCATTACCCCCAAAGGCTCAACCTCCAAGGTGAACTCAGATTCTTTTTACCACAATCCAACGAGATAAGGACAGTTTTTTTCCCCATTTTGTAGATAAAATAACTGAAGCACAGAGTGGTTAGGAGAGGACTCAGGGTGCCCAATAAGAAAAGGCTTCTGCAAATAAGGGGTCCCTACTCCTGGGGGTGGGAAGTTCCACACTCCCCATGCCTGCCTGAGCTCCAGGCTGCCTCTGTGCTTGCCTGGCCTTGGGGACACAGTGGGTTCCCTCTGGGTCTCAGCTATGCACCTGTGCCCGGAGTAATGCCCAATGCTGTTTACAAAGTTCACGACCTAATGCATGCACCAGCCTGGGGGTTCAGCTAAAGGAGCAGCCAAACTGTTTCCCTAAGTGTCACCCAATTTTTACCTTCCAGCAGCACCCCATAAGGGCTCTACCTCCTTGCCAGCCTCCCAAAAGGCCAGTTTCTAATACCAGACATTCTAGTGGGTTCTGTAGGATTTTCTCCCTGGGATTTATCTTAGGTTTCTTTGGGGACTCATGATCAGGAGTTTATTAACTCCTCATCCATTTTTGACAAGCGTTTGTTCCAATTTCGCCCATTTTTTCTGGACTGTTTTCCAGCACTTAGGGCTTCTGGGTTACAGAAGAGATCCCTGGTGACAGTCATAAGGCCCTGCGACTAGAAAAACCATGCTACGCAGCCTTAGTGTCCCAGCGAACGCCGAGCCCAGACCTTGATGAAGAGAAAAAGGGACGGGATCACGAGGTGAGTGTGCAGGACACTCCCCCACCAGGGTGCTCTCCTGGGTACCCACCTCCTCCCTGTCCTCCATCTCTCTCCCTGGCGGGGGCTTCCATTGACTTCCAGGGGTGGCTTCTCTGCCTGTCAATCATCCTTGGCAGCTGTGGCCTGGCTCCCAGGGAAGCTGGCGTGGTCTCCTGGGCCTCAGGAGCTGAGGGGGTCACTCCGACCTCTTCACTCACACCAGGCTCCAGGTGGCCTTTGCTAATTTCTAAACAACCATTTGGAGCGTCACTTCCTTCAAGTGTGGCATCCTCTAGAAGCCTTTGCCGGCTCTGAGCTGGCGTCTGGAGCAGCCCGATTTCAGGACGGCTCCCTGCCCCACGCTGGGTCACCATCACCCGGAAAGAGACTATTTCAGGTTTTGAGCATGTGTCTTCACTGCAGAGGGGCAAAGGGGCTGCTCTGCTTGCTCTGTTCAAAGCCTCCAGGGACTCACGTAGGGACCAGGAGGAAATCTTAGCCTCTTATGGCCAATTCTAAGTCTCCTTCCGATGTGCCACAGAAGCTCAACAATTGAACTACACAGAAAAAATAAATAAACCTCTGTGGTGGACGCCCACGCCGAATTTCTTGCTCACTCCTGAACCCTAATGTGGAGGCTAGGAGCTGCAAAAGTTAAGTAGCTCATTCCCAGATCCACCTGCCTCTGAGGACGCTCCACAACACATCATCCAAAAATGCCAAGGAAAAATACTGTGCACAGCTTTTGTAAAAACAAGAATTTTATATAAGTCAGAGGAGTTGTGGCTCTTGCTCCATCTTTTTCTTGGACTCTCTTCCTGTCTGGAATGTGGGTGTGACTGCTGGACCTACAGCCAGCATTTTAAGACCAACAGGAAAAGGCCAATAGTTATAGATATTGAGGCTCTGATATTGTGCACTTCCAATTTATATATTGTGTGATAGACACAGACTATCACACAATATATAAATTGGAAGTGGGTCTGGGCTACTGTTACTTCAATGTATTTTTATTTGCAGTTGAAAGCATTCCTAACTAGTGCTAAGTATCTCCTGGGGGAGGGTGGTTGCAAGTTACAAAGGAATGATAATGTCAATGGTAACATTCATACAATGAATGCTCTTCTTTGTTCATTGAATAATCTAACTGATGTTTACTGAGCACCTACTAGGTGGCATCCCTGTTCCAGGTGAAGAGGGGACCTCAGTGGATACATCAATGGAGTGCCCACAGTAAAGTGGAGACCAAGATCAGGCAGACAAGGAGGATTGCTTCCATGACAGAGGAGCATGCTGGGAAACAGGGCAGAGCTAGGGTTGAGTGAGGGGCATGCAAAATCCCAGGGTCCCTGCGAGGAGGTCACAAGAGCAACTTTGGATGATGTTCAGAAAAAACATCTTCCTTGAGGACTAGCATTCTACCTGGGACCTGAATGACAAGGAGAAATCAGCCACATGGAGACCCTGAGGGACCGTGAGAGTGGAGTGACCATTACAAACACAGACGAATGGAAACAGGTGCAGTCAGCAGGGTCCTGGGCAGAGGCACAGCCCAGCCATTGAGAGGCGAGTGGAAGGGGTAAGGCCAGGGTTGGCAGGAGCTGGACCCTGGGAGGGCTTACAAAGACCACGGTGAGGCGTTGGATATGGTTTTGCGACATGGGCTCCATTCATTTCAGATTTGGCCTTTTGTCCTCAATCCTCAGAGACCCCTCACTGTCTAATGATGGAGTAGGTTACAGAAGACCCGCCACGGTGGTTAGGTTCCATGGAGCCACAGGCCCCTGGCTACTGATCCATCTTCTGGGCCTGCCACTGGCCCAGCACAAAAAGAAACAGGGATTCAAAAGCATCTGCCAGTGCGGACTAGTTAGTAGCTCGTGGAGACTCAGAGCTAAGAAAATAAACTCCAGCCCCAACCTGATCTTCTGTGCCGCATTTTAACTGCGGAATCCCAGGCAAACCTCACAGCCTCCTCGGGCCTCAGAAGTAGAGACAGGCCTCCCAGACAGGAGGACTGAGGGCTAATGTAAGGACACTCCACTAGGGACCCGGCTGTGTGAGGGACAACTTACAACTTAGAACATTATTAAACACCGTGTTCTTGGCTATGTTGGTGGTGTCTAGCTGAAGAGGCCCCAGGAACAGGTCAGATCCATTTCCGTAAGTTTTTACAATGAACTACCTTCCAGGGTTGGCACAGGGTGACCTAATGCAGCCAGGGGTCAGAATTTAAAGAGACACTACACTCAGGGCCTGTTCCTGTACTGGCACCAACCTGACAATCAGAGCCTCCTTAAATCCCGAAGCCTGGACAATGGCCTGCCTGGCCCCATCTGGACCTGTGCCTTCCAGAGCTCAAACTCTCCTACCATGACTCTCCTCAAATCCCCAGAGGCTGTGTCACGGCAGGGCTGGGACAATAGCAGGAGAAGAAGGAGGGCACCCATTTCCCTGTCTCTGACCACAACTAGAGGCCGACCCTCCTCGCTTGCTACTTATCTCCAGGCCACTTGGAGACATTTCCTTATGTCCCCACAGAGCCAGTTCCCCAACAATGGTACTGGAAATAGCTGCTAATTCGCACTCCATGAAATTGTGGAGGGGCTCCCAAGCTGTAAGGAGGTCACAGTCTTTTTGGCCTGTTGATAGGGACAGCTTGAGCTATGGACCCATCAGAGCTCTCGGAGTTATCAGTGTTCCTGGTGCAAAGTGCTCTTTTCCTGCCCAGCATTGTGTCATGTGTACGTGGAATCACTGATAGCTCTTTTGGCAACTTGAAACTGATCCCAGCAGGGTCAGAGAGTCCCCCTGATGGCTGTGTGCTTGGACGTGGAGTGACCATGCCAGTAGCACTGGGAAAGAGACCTGCTGACCCACCCCCTTATGAGCTGGCATCTCCACTTTAACCAGGGCCTCGACCCTGTAGCAGTGCTGTGCTCAGGCCCGTATTGTCAGCAGATAGGGACAGCGGTGACTGAAAGGGACCCACAGAGGGTCTTTTTTTAACCGCCCTGCATCTCTGAAATCATGTGACCTTCATAGTGTGGGGCTGCCACCCATTTCACAGATGGAGCAAGAGAGGCCACACTGTCCTGTCAACCAGATGAGGTGTGGAAAGGGCAGGGATCTCCTTTACACATCTGTGCTGTGTCCGTGCACGAGCGTTTTCTTATCCCAAGATGCTCTGTGAGACAACTCAAGGTTACTCAAAAGTCAAGAATCGGTAAGTATGCAAACATGACAGCTCTGCTGCTTTGCAGATTTCATAGAGCAGATCTATTTTTTCCTGATAGAAACGGTGGTCAGTGTTACCTGGACGAGAAGGACAGTGCACTGATCCTCAGAGAGGCTCATGCCTGTCAGACCAGAGAGATGGAAGCTCAGACATGAGGCAGGACACTGGGCTGAGATGGGGCAGGAATGGACGCCCAGGCCCACAGCTTGACAGACCCGTGGTGCAGGGGCAGAGTCCATGCCTGCAGGGGTCTCCATGTATGGTTATTTGTTGTGAGGTAGCAAACTCAGGGATGTAACAGTGATGGACAGGAAAGGAAGAAGGAGGAAGGGAAGAGACACAGAGATAAGCCCTAGGTTGGGGGAAAGAGAAGGCAAGCCGCCCTCCACGGGGCCCTACAAGCTGTCCTGCGTCCCCACAGTGAAGTGGTCACTCAGCCTCAAAGTCAACGTGGATAAGTGTCAGCCCATGGGAGAAGAATGATTCAAGATTCCTTTCCATCTGTCATTCTTAAGTCAAGCAGGAGGGACCACCTTCTCCCACAAAGTTGAACTCAAGGGCACAGGACATTTAGCTGGTTGAATCGTTGCCCTGGCCTGATCACCTGAATGTCCCGCGGGCAATCCTCTCTTCCTCCCTGTGTGAGGGCCATTTCACCCCCAGGCATCTGAAAGACTTCAGCATGGATGTGGGTCCCCTCCTTGTTAGAGGCAGGGCATGGGACACGTTGTCTAACTTGCCGTGCTTCTCAACAAGCGAGGGCATGGAACACCCAAGACTGGGACATGTGTCAAGTCATGAAATCGGTGATGATTTTTATGGAAGCAATAGAAATTCCACAACCTTGGTGCCCCTCACCCACAGGCCCCTGAGACGCAACCCATCCTAACAGTGATGCCACAGGAAAGTCCACCACCCAAGGTCATCCTGAGTTGGTAATGCACACCCTGCACTCAGATGTAATGGCAGTCATTCGTATTTGCGTATTACTCAAAATCCCACAGCTTCTAGACATAGAGTCACACAGGCGGGTGCCAAGGCATAAGCTGAGGTGTGGACTCCTGTTCTACAGAGGAAGAGGTCAAGGCCTTGAGAGGTCAACTGGTTTCCCTGCACAGATCTGAACAGATGGAAAGTAAGGTGTCAGATGTGAGCTGTTTTCCTGATGACAACTCAACATAGTGACCACCCCGGGGAAGAAGACCCTCTGCAGCAGTTACTGCACCTGCCTGTGAGCAGAACCTGGTATTTGAGAAGTTCAAACACAGACTCCAAAGTTCCAACTCTTGGGAGCTTGCCTGGGGTCCGAGGCCACCTCCAACTACATCAGGTGAAATGAGAAACACCTCCAGCCACCCAGCCAGACCCCAGCCTCCTCCTCACCTCCTCACGCCCCTTCTCCCCTGTTCAGCAGGCCTCAGCCCCCAACCCACCTTCGCTCTTGGCACACGCCCCTGCTTTGCATTCATTCCTGCCTGTCCAGTGTCCCCAAGATGCGGCAGTGCTGGGTCTTTCTCAGCGCTTCCATTTCAAACCAGTGGTCACCTCCTCCTAGAGACCCTCCTGCCCCCCTGCCTATGTCAGGTCTCTTCTCCTCTCCCGGTCCCCAGAGCTGCTCCCTTCTGTGCCTTCCTGTAGGAATCCCACATGGCTGGTTGAAGTGGTTGATTTCTGTATTTGCCTATGATCCAGTGCACCCTCCATGTTAGCAAAGGAGGTCCTTGTGGACTGCGATCTTGTGCCTCTGTCACCTCCCAAAGCTTTGGCACATAAAATATACTTGATATAACGCCTGTTAAAACGAGCAAGATGCAGGTGCTCACAAGAGGCCCTGGGGCAGGACAGGTGGGGGAAAGGCAGCCTGCAGGGGTCTGCAGTCAATGACAGATCCAGCCTCAGCACCCTCACTCACCAGCTCTGCGTGGCCCCAGGAATCTGCTTGATCTCTCTGAACCTCTCACCTCCCGTAACTATGTGGCGCTGTTCGTGGTGCCTTGCTTTTGGAAGTGCTCTGAGACAACCAGAGTCTCTCCCGTGGTGTACCTTGCACAGGGACTGGCCCATAGAAAAGAACCAGTGCGACCTGACCCCTGACCACACCCTCCACTCCTGTGAACTAGGCCCTGCCTCCTATGATCCCCACCACCTCCCATGACTTCCACCACCTCCCACAGTCCACACAGCTGGGAATCCCTGTGTGGATTAATCCTCTGAAAAGGTTGGAACCCCCATGATCCACTCACTTCCCAAAGGCACTGCCTGTGTTCATTGCTGCACTAGGGACCGACCCTTCCCTACAAGAGTCTTTGGAGGACCCTTCCTATACAAACCATAACACCATTTGATTTTTGGTAGGTGTGGGCAGAGCAGCCGATCTCAGGCCTGGGTGAGATTCTAGGAGGAACCACAGTTACACTCCCTCTGCCTTCGCCTGTGAGCACCCAAGAGCTGGCCTGGGTTACCCCAGCCCCTCAGCTCCCCAGTGGTCCAGCACAAGGTCACACAGACCAGAACATAGAGCACTTCTGTCCCCCAGGGAGTTGCTCATGCCCTGTTCAAAAAACAGCCAACCCTCAAAAGCCTTTCTTGACTTTTACCTCCTCCAATCAATTTTGCATGTCTTAAAATCATAGAAAGGGAGCTGTAGCATATTCCTGGAAGGATTGTGCTTCTCTTTGACCTAAGGGTCAAGATTTAGGTGGAAGATGCTACAAATCCTTGGGTTTCAACTGTCCCCAAGGAGCATCTCTGAATCGGAGCTCTTTGGAGTTGCATTCTCCTCTCAACCTCCTGCTCTGTCTGTTCTTGATGGTAAAGGAGTTCAGGAGCCTGGGTTGGCCATGGAGCCCCAGAAAGATCTGGAGGGAAGCTTGGAAGGTCAACCCCTGACGCACCGCCTGCCCTCCCTCCTGGGGCTTCTGACTTACTGACAAGCTAGTGAACAGGCGTGTGTACGAGCTGCGACACGTGCAGCCTCCCTGTTCCTCCAGCCTCTGTACTGCCCATCTTGACTTACCCTCCTTCCCAGTCCTGGATCAATCTCAGGCACCTTGGAGCTGATGAAGCATCTACTCACAGCCCGGTGGAAAGCCGCTTCTTCAGCAATGAGATTGGCTTTTAAATTCTGCAGTTTCCTCCATAGAGCGAATGGCAGAACTGTGTCAGTCTTAGCTGTCAGGGCCTCCAGGAGTTCTGTGTCTTCTGCTGAGTGGGGCCCAGGTGCAAGTTCCTAGGGACGCTGCTAATCCTAGGGGATGCCCAAAGATTGTTTTCCCTGCTCTTGATCACCAAGTATGGAGCCCACAATTGGCACCATTTTTCTCCTCTACGTTCATGTTGGTAGAATATGCATCCTAAAAGTGATCGCAGGGACACTTCTACATTGGTGACCACAGCTGACTGGAGGCAACCTATTGACACCAGTACTCAAAGGAATCTGTGAACACTAGATCAAAGGAGAAAAAACTCAAAATGCAACACTAGTCTGAATGCCTTCAAGTCAGTTTGACTCTGATTCTTTCACTTGGGATGCAATACCCAGCACAGACCCTTTGGATGACAGACTCCAAAGCCACTCTCAACCCCTCACTCTTGCTTTTTAGTTATAGAGGACAGACAGCAAGATACTCATCTTTTTGACTTCCATTGTGATCAGTTATAGCACTGTGACCTAATTCAGGCCACTTAACATTTATGTGGAGGATCCTACAGAAGGAATCCCTTCAAGTAAGCGCTCACAGGTTGTGGAGAAATTTATTTTAGCCTTCCTGTTTCCTGCGAATAATGTAGATGTGATGGCCAGAGGTGGAGCAGCCATCATAGAAAAAAACCATAAAACCACAGGCTACAGGTGTTGGTAAAAGAAGCGAGACTGGGTCTAGGTTCTGCAGGAGCTCCTGACCTCTGGATTTAGTCCTGCATGAGGAAATAAAACCATCATTGTGAGTTCATGCCACTGACACGGGGATCTTTATTACTTGTAGCACAAACATTACCTGGTGATATAAATACTCCAGTATGAGAAAAAACATTTCCTGGGGTGAACTCTCTGAGTTTTAAATTTTTTCACAACCTGTGAGTGCTTACTTGAAGGGATTCCAGAGTCAGAGTTTGACCTAAGTTTTTGTACAGCAGTCCTTGTGGGCCGTTTTCTCCTGCCAGCCGGGCCAGAAAAACACCCCAACTCGGGCCTCCTCTGTTGGCAGAGAGCTGGCTAGAAGCAGGAAGAACTCAAGGTCTAACCCCAGAAACTCAGGTCAAACTCTGACTCTGGAATCACAGGCTGTGGGGCCCTGAGTGATTTTTGAGACTGTTAGAGCTCTATCTTTATTTTAAACAGTGTTACCTAATACATTTCTACAGAGACTGTTCCCAGCATGTGCTAATACATTAAAAATCCTCATCTTACATCTTAGTCACTTATTTTGAGGGTGGGTGGATCCTGGGAATTGACCTCAGGGGCACACGGTCACTTAACCACATCCTCAAGCCTATTTTGCATTTATTTAGAGACAGGGTCTCACTGAGTTGTTTAGTTCCTCACTGAGTTCTTGAGGCTGGCTTTGAACTTGTGATCCTCCTGCCTCAGCCTCCCAAGCTGCTGGGATTACAGGCGTGGGCCAGCACACCTGGCCGGCCCCTTATTTCCTTTTTCAATCCAATATTTTATACACACATTTATACATAATATATACATACATGGTATATGTGTAGCCTACAGTAATATTACATTATTTTAATAATTTTTAAAATTTTGACACCTTGTTTTCTAGAGCACGTCCTGCAGCGTGCCTGCCTTTGGCTTGATGTAACCTAAATCATGGCTTCTATGAGACACTAATTCACAAGACACCTGCCTACAAATGCTCTGTGGTCAAATTAAATCTGGCACTGTCTCTTCTTGATGCAATTTACAGTCACATTAGTGTGGGCTGGCTAGGCCCTCCCTACAATAACAACAACAAAGAGAATCTCACTCACTCACCAGCTTTGCAGATCATTAACCCAAACTCTCACCCTGAGTCAGGGCCCGGCAGCCCACGCTCCTCAGGGAGACCTGGCCAGGAGCACCTTCCAGAGCAGTGGTGTGGGGAGGGTGGGGTCGTGCTTTACCTTAGAGCAGCCCAGTTCACATGCTCAGCCAGGGACCCAGGTCAATGTGGCCAGCAGACATCGTGCTCATGGTGTGTTCCTGTGGTCAGATGAGAAGAAATGGCCCATGTCCCCTCCGTGGGCTTTCTCCCCAGCACCACAGACCCCTCATCATTGTGAGAAAAGCACTAAGGGAATTGTAGCAAGGGCACAGCCTATGAGACCCCTTCCAGGGCCCCTCAGAGCAATGGGTTTCCAAACAGGTAGACCTGAGGGACAGCCACAGCCCCGAGGAGCTGGGGAGGCCTTACAGCCGAATGTCACCTGGGTCAGAAGGACTTTGGATAAACATGAAGGAAAGTAATCAATGGTGGCATTGGTTCACAGCAGCATATCAGAGGTGGCTTCTTAGTGGTGACAAGTGTGCAGTATTGCTGCAGGAGTTTGCTGTTGGGGAGGCCAGCCAGGGAGGCCGGCCAGGGAGGCCAGTTGAGGCTCACATACGTGCACTCTGCACTACCTCCTAATTTTTCTATGAATTCAAGACAGTTGGCTTTGAAAAGTGTATTTTAAAATAGATTCGATATCATTTAATCCAACATCTGCTTTTGAATTATTTTTGGATTATTTTTTGGTGTATTTGAACGTGAGCTTTTCTTTTTTTCAGAAGCTCCATACATATCCTATGGAAAACAGTTTGGAAAGTTATTCTGGAGGAAATGTTTTTCTAATGAGCATTCTTAAAGTAGTTTTTTACTTTAAACAAAACATCCAACTAATTTATTAATTTAATTGCACATACATATTTAAAGCATGATTAAGAGACTATAGCAATTTCAAAATACCACCTTTTCCCTCTGAGGTTTTATGACAGGATTTCATTCAGGCAACGCTGGGGACCCCTTGGGATTGCATGTCCTCCCTGAGCAGCTCAGAGTGAGAAGTCCTGCCTCCTCCTCCTCCTGACCCTCTCTGTCATTCCTTGCCTTGTAGGACACATCCCAGCTCTGACATCATCTTCAGGTGACAGTGACGTTCTGTGTGTGTGTTCCCAAATTCCCGGTCGACGCTGGCAGGCCAAGAGCCAAAGCAGAGCTCCTTTCCCTGGGTGGTTGTCCTTGCAGCATCTGCCCATCACTCTGTGGGGACAGCGGGTTTCCCTGTGGGGTCCTATTAAGTGCAGTCAGCAAGCTCGACTTGAGTGCTCAGCTGTCACCCACCTTCAAGCCCCCTGGGCCTCTGAGAAGCTGCCAAAGGGGACCGGCCTTCATGGCTGAGGTTGTGTGCCCCAAATTCACAGGGTGGGGTCCTGACCCCAGAGCTCAAGGTGCAGCCATGTGTGGATGTCGACCCACTGCCCACGTGGATAATTAAGATGGGGTCAGCAGGGTGGGCTCCAACTGAGTGTAACTGGCGCCCTATAAGAAGGGGATGTTTGCACACACACACACACACACACACACACACACACACAAACACACACAATGCCATATGAGATAAGAAGGCAGAGATTGGGGTGACATTTCCATGAGACAAGGAAACCAAAGATGGCCCAAGCCAGGGAAGAGCCCTGGAGGAGTCTCCCTTGGAGCCTTGAGGAGAAACCAACCCAGGCTTGGACTCCTCTGCCAACCTCCTAGAATGTTGAGGCGATCAATCATGGACACTTGAAAGCACCCATTTGTGGTGCTTTGTGTCAGGGGTTTGAGGAGGTGGGAACCTGGCTGTGGGACGAGGAGGTCCTGGGGCCAAAGACCAAGCCAGAAGCCGTCAGTCTCCTCCCCTGAGCTTCCCTGTGGAGACTGACAGAGAGGTTATTACCTGGAGCTGGGCACATGTAGCAGCTGCATGAAGATGACCGGCCTGTGTCAATGGCCCTCAGAGCTGATTTGCGATTAGGACAACAACCAAGAGAAGGCGGCTGATTGGAACAGCTTGCAAAGTGAGGGTTTTTCAACATACCATTAAATTGTCATAGACCAACTGTTCTCGCAATTATGTACAATAATTCTGTGATGCTAGTCCAAACCAGGAAAAATAATCTCCTTATGCAAAATGTATGCAATTAATAAAAGATGAACATTTCATTCAGCCATTCTTGCCCTTCCCAATCATAATTATATTTATTCCTTTTTATTCATGCACAGTTTTTTTATATAAATGTAATCATGGCTTGGTAAATTTATAATCATTTGTTAAGCAGCAGTGCTGGTCACGTCTCGTCAGTTTTGACTTGCAAAGCATTTCATTAAAATGAGCTTTGAACCAAGGTTCACCCCATGAATCGTATCTGTGACCACAGACCAAGATGGCACACTCCTCGAGGCCTGCTGACGCATATCCTGCATATCCTCTGTTGATGCTGCTGGAAAAATTTCTTATTCTCAAAGCTATGGGGGCAGAGGGCAGGATGACGTTGAACCCAGAAGCCCCTCAGAATAGAAACCACAGAGGTCTTTGTTCGGGCTTTTTCCCTTTGTGATTTTACTGGAAAGATCAGCCTTGAGAAATAGCTTGGGGTGATGGACAACAGCTCCCAAAGGACCGTCATGAGATTCTCTGGGAGCCCTGTGTCCCTGTGTCCCTTGGCCAGTGTTCTTCCACACCAACCTGCACCAGCTCCGCCCACAGAACTCAGCAGCAGAAGCATCACAAATTCGGCAGGGAAGGTCATCAAAGATTGCTCATGACCCACGACAGCCCTGGGAGGCCAAGGGTTGTCTGTGGAATCCTCTGATGAGCATGCTACAAATTTAAACAGCGAGGGAAATACCACATGATGCTCAATGTCCCTCGGTTGAAAGAGTCACCTGTCATGGTTGTGTTTTTCTCAGCACGTCCTGTTGTTCAAAGGGCTCATCAGAGAGGTTTCTCATGTTAGCATATCTCCCTGGGCGCCTGGCTGGAAGGTTCCTCCCTAATCCTTTGCCCTCTGGTGGAACCTCCTGAGCAGAGGGTGACTTGGACACTTTCAGATGATGGACAGAACTTTTTTGGTTTCCTATTTGGGTGGAGATCTCTGGAGTGGGGAGCAGGGAAACTCTGATTTGCACTGTCTTTTGGAGACGCCTCTCTCTGCAGGCCCCAGAAAGGTGGTCACAGATCCACAGAGAGAAAAGTCTAGGACCAAGGAGGCCCTGCCTGCCAATCCGATGGAAGTCAGGTCACTCACACAGCAAGTGACGCTTCTGGATCAGGTCGGTGAGATCCACAGTAGGCTCTGGTAACCCTCCTGGGCTTTATCAAACACAATTTTCTACGGCTATAGTCTTTTCTCTCACAAACCTGTGCACATGGCCACAAGGTTTCCTGCCAGCCAACCTTGGATTCGTTAAGACCCTCATGGTTTGATATTCAGATAAATTCTTTGCCGGTCTTTGTAGACAGCCTGAGGGAGCCAGTTGGTTTTACACTGATAAGGTAGTGAGCAGGCCTTGCCGCAGCCTAGTTTTATTGTAGCTGGTGTGGAAATATATTTTCCTTCTCTCTCTGTGACAGTGAAAACCCAGCCTACACCCTCGCCTTCCTGAAAAGGCCCCAACAGCTGGCCTGGGAGTCCACTCCTCCCAAGACCACCTAGTGAATCACAGAAGTGGGGGATACACCCGTGAACCCCAAAAACATGTCCCCAGCAAACACTGGGGACAGTCCCCCCATTTTCCCACAGCTTCTTATTAACCTCATGGCTGAGCTTGTGGTTTCTGTCTTTAAATAAATAATTAAATAATTCCTAAATTAAGTCATTTAACTATTAAATAAATCATGCCATTATAATTCATGGCCGAGATTTATAAAAAGGATGTGAGAGAAGGGAACAATAGTTTATAGTTTCCCACTAAACATTTCCTAAGTTATTAGTGGAAAAAAAAATCCAGACTCAGATCTCAGCAAAGGCCACCCACCCCACACCCTTTGCAAACTGCCCCCCTGGCACCCACCCACACACTGAGCAAAAAAGTCACTGGTCAGCCTCCCTATGGTGGTACAGGAACCACAAGAAGCATACACACTGAATGTCACTCAGGTCCAAAGTCAGGGTCATGCCTTTCTTCCTGTCGTGTGACCTTGGATGAGTTATTGAACTTCATCACCACTTCATAACCTCAATGTTAAATTAATACCAGTTTCTACACCACAGAGTGTCACAGTTATCTGGAGGTGACAACCAGGACTTAAAGTCATGCTTAGTCAATGCCACTGCTGCTGTCCTTAGTGTCATTACTGGTCCTCTTCACAGCACACAGCCCTGCTCCAGGCTAGATTCCCAGAGTGACATGGAGGACCCACATCTGTAGGGCTTGGTCTCCCTGGACCAGAGGAAATGAGGTCACAAGGACAGCATGACATGACAGCAAAAAAGTGTTGAGAAGATGAAGATGCACAAATAAAATTTCCACTTTCATTTGACAATTCTTAATTATTCTCAGAGATTTTACTAGAAAATGCCTGGTGTAATACGTTTCTTTAAAAAATGAGGATATTTAGGGATATGATCCAAATTGATAATAGTAATGAATTTTAGCCGGGGGCGGCAGGTGGTGCAGGCAGGCTACTTTGTCACATTGCAGAGCATGGACAGGTCTCATCTAGAAGATTGTTGAAGAGCTGCCACCCCAAGGACCACCCAGAATGCCTGAAGAATCAAGTGGCACTCCTTATTCAAAGTGATGGACAGAGAGAGAGAAGAGACCAAGGCAGGGCGCCCGTCACCTTAAGGGGGGAAGACCTTGAACCTGGCTGTCAGGCTAATCTCTGTTCCCATTTCAGCCTTGTGATTCCCAAATGAGTGACTTTGAAAAATCTTTCCTCTTAGCCTCAGATCCTCGAAAGAGGTTAATAAACGTGGTAATTAACCTGCTGCTTGTGATCTCACTGACTCTGGGTGGGACCGTCTCCGCCATGTGGTGACCCATTGCACTGCCTGGAGTCTTGCATGCACTTTTGATCCCTCTTGCTGTCATCTGTCTCCAAACACATTCCAGACGTTTGCTACTGGCATTATTTTCCATTTTTAAATTGACTCAAATTGCAGGGAAACTCTCAATAGCAATTAATTAATGTCACCACAAATAACTGTGCCAGTAGGTTAAGTAGTTACCAGCTCTTCCTTTCTAGGTGCCTCTATTTTCTCCATGTGCACAGGAGAAACTTCAACTGAGTTCTGCTCTATCCCAGCCTCTGCAAAGGCCTAGAAGGAACACATGGGCAATCACCTCTCTGCTCCTCCTGGGGCTCAGTGGAAGAGACCCATGGAAGCAGGCTCTGCTTGTGAGAGCAGCGCCTGCTGAGAGGTGCTTCCTGCAGCCACGCCTCTGGTGTAAAGAAAAATAATAATAAGTAGAAAGAGAGACAGACAAGGTGCAGAATGGCTGTTTGTCCAGGGGGTCACGTTTATTTATAAAATACATTCCATTAGGTCATTAGTACCATAACCACATTAGTTTTAGTGCATCAGGAATGTTGCTTATTCTGCAGTTACAATATGCAATGTCAGGAGCTTTGTCCATTTCTCAGGAAGGTCCATTGTCTGAAGTTCCTGTTAGGTGGGCAGCTCCAGGAGCTCCAGAGCATGGGGAAACGTGGTAGTTATCAAGCAAGCAAGTTCCTTTATGCCCAGGGGTTATGTGCATACCATTAAGGTCAAGGCTGATAAGACTCTAGCATGGAGGGCATCACCATAGAAACTGGGCATCTTGTACCTTTGTAAAGAAACTTTCCCAGGCACCAAGCATGCCACAGCCATGAAGCCATCGGGGACCCCAATCCCAAACACAGAACCCCTAAACCTGGTGACAAGGAACATGACTTTTTTTGTTTCCATGAAAAGAAAACTTCATTTTAAGTTTGCACATAGGACCTTGTTCAGGAAGAACCATTATCTCAAGTTCCTGTTCAGCTGAAGGAGAAGGAGACACATGTTTTTGTCCTCGTCTTTACATTCAGAATTTTTCTCAACTTGGGAAGATTCACATAAGCATCAAGGAGCCTCAGGAAGGATACTGTCTAGACAGACGGCAGCCTGTGTGTGCCCACCATATACACAGCAATCTTGTTCACCTCACTTATTGGTTCCATGACTCTTTTTAGATTTCCTATAACTTTCTACAAGAAGAATCGCACCTGAAGATAAAGACGATTTCCAATCTGGAATTTTTTTATTTATTCTCTTTATTATACTGGCTAAAACCTCAAAATGGAAGAGGAGTTATGAAACTGAACAGCCTTGCTTTGTCCTTGGTCCTGGTGGGAAAGCACTTGGCTTTGCCCTGTTGTGCCTGGTATCAGCTGGGGACAGGCACACTTACCATGCATCCCACTGGGGAAGTTCTTAGTTTTCTGACACTTTTAAAAATTAAGATTAGATGTTGGATTTTGATATATATTTGCATCTGTCTGTAATTTTGTGTCTACAACGCACATTTGTCCTGCAATGCTCTGTTCTTGGAATCTTCTGGCATCAGATGGACACTGGCCTCATAAAATGAGACGGGAGGTTCCCCTTCCTCACACAGGAGCCCACCAACCCTCAGCAGGGACTTCTTTGTATATTCTCTGCAGATGTCCAGCATCCTCTGATGGCCTCTCTCCCTGCTGGGTCCCAGGACTCCATCCGGCTCTCCCCTCTGCATTGAAGTGTGGGATCCTTCTGAAAGCCAAGAGCTGGAGTGAGCCCAGGTCTGTCTCCTCTGCTCCTCGTGTCTTCATAAACCACTGTTCTTTGCTGCCTGACCTCCAATAGCAGGAAGACCATCATTTTATACATTTTGGGTGGTTTTTTGGTTGGTCCAGGAGGGAAGGAAAACATCATCCCTCTTACTCCACCTGGGCTGCAATCAGAGTCAGGGTCCAGAATTTTGCCCTTATTCTGACTCATCATTTCCTTCCAAAGCAATGACCAGTCCAGAGACTGAGCACCCAGGTAGGCTGACCCTCACAGCAGCCTTCAGCCTTGACCATGAAGCCAGGTCACAAATATTAAAAGAGGGACCATCCTGAACTGCTTCTCAGCCACACTCCTGGGGAAATTTTCAGCTGCTGATGAAGAGTTTGGATTAAGGTTTTTTTTTTACAAAAGCACTGACCTCGCACCCAGCCCTCTCTCTCCCGGACTGCTTGTACCACTGTAGATCAGAATGCAAAGGAAGCCTTCTCCTAGGTCTTCTTTGGCTCCAATGCTAAGTCACCCTACATTTGAGCTCTCCTTAGGATTGCTGAATCACAACAGGTGCAATAAAACCAAATGACTGAACTGCGTGTGCCCACCATATACACTGAACTGGCCCAGGAGACTCAGGGTCTCTTAGGATTAACCGTGTGTCTGAGGAAAGGTTCCCAAACCTGCAACAGTCACCCTTGTACCCAGGTGCAAAGAAATTGACAGTGACAACCATGAGTGAGAACTTCTTAAAGGCCATTATGGATCACCTGCCCTGCAACCTCTTCTGTCCTCTGCTCCAAGTAGAATCCAAATCCTGCTGAGATACCTACTTCTCTTACACAGACCATGAGAGGCGGGGTGAGCCTGTCCTCATCAGAACAGGGCTAATTGGTGTGATGGTAATTAGTTCTCATTAGCATTGAGGGTTCATGGATAAGTAACTTTGCTTGCCAAAGAGAAGGAAGTTCTTCTGGGAAGAACTCAGTGGAAAAAAAAAATTAATTCTATGGAAGGTCCCAGGAATGAATGGTGTCCCTTGTTCCTGGGGGGCTCGTCTCTGGTTGTAATGCTGGACTCTGCTTTGGCCCCGCTATATGCCTGAGGATAAAGGAAATGCCCAAGATAATGGAACTGAGAAGGGGATGGTGTGGCCCTCGAGGACACCACTGAGCTTCATAATCCATCAGGCTGCCTCAGGCTTCAGGCTGACTTCCTGTTACTGGGCCAGGGAAAGTTCCTTATTGCTGAGAAAGATTTGAGCTGGGATCGTATTGCTTTATTCTAAATTATTTAATCATGGGCGAATTGGTGAGCTTCTCATTTACAGCAAAGCATCCGAGAGGCTCCCTGGTTGCCCCAGCTTCCTGGCCACGCGGCCAGGAGTCAAACCTGGTTCCCTGACCTCGTGTCTCCTGGAGGAAGATCAGAAGGGGAGGAAGACCTTTAAGTAAAAATGTGGGGAACAGCCAGACAAAATACCATCATGTGCTGCAGAGTTCTTTTTCAGAGCCATGGATAACATCTAATCCTTTATCTTATCTTTTCTCTTAGGCTTCAATCTGGCCCTCGTTCCAGCTGTTAGATTGAATTCTTAGAAAGAAGATAAATTGGAAAATGGGATTCTAATACTTTCTCTGTTTTTTATTTAACTCCCACTCACATCCTATCCTCTTTTTCCTTGATATATCTGATTACTCACTAGTTCTTAGGGACTGAGTTTAAAAATCTCATTTCTTCTTAGAAACCTACCCAGGGTTCAACCCCGATGGCCTGTGTAGACAGCACACGACTCGCCTGTTCACCCACTGCCCCTCGGAGTCTCCTGGCCAGAGCTCTGCACCCACAACCACATCCCCAGGACCCTATTGCTGAGTCCAGCACTGTGTCATTGTACATCAGAATCCTCTTTGTCTTTCTCTCATTTTAGAAACTTCCGCTCACCTGCTATTCAGCATAATGGCTTCCTTGTGAAAAGTCCAACTTTGAATGGCAAATTCAACCTGAAATAGAGAATTGGGCTAGACAATCCTTTCATTTTTCATCTGGAAATAGAAAACTCAAAAGGAAAGATTCTCTGCATGTGGGAGGGGGTCATTAAAATTTGACTGTCAGTTTCATGAGTAAATACGCTAAAGAAATATTAATATTTGAGCAAGATAAAAATTGTTACCTGATGATTTTTTTCATAGTTCTTACCATTTAACCTTCCCAAACTTTTCAATATCCCTTCTGCAAGTATTTTAGCTGTTTTTTAAAAATACCCTGTATTTATGGAAGCAGTGTGGAAGAACATTGATGAGTCATTTCAGGAGCTGTAACTGAAAGCCCTTTATGATGAAGCCCTGTTCCTCACCTGGAGGGAAAGGTTCAAACCTAACCTTGGAAATGTTCTGAACAAAGCCACTCCCCTAACTCCTAAGGCCTGTCAGATGGAGGGGGTTAAAGGAGCTGTGCAGAAGGGTTCTGGCACCCTCTTTTTAGTGAGCAGTGATCTGGTCTCTTCTGGGAACACCAGCCTCTTCACAATTCTCAGGCAGCAGATCCCCAGTCTTTGCCCTGAGCCATGAAGAGGGACTACTTTCTAGTCTGGCAAATCTGTCCCCAACAAGTACCTCAGCTCCCCTGCCATCTTTGAAGTTTTTCCTTCCTAACTGAGAGGAGTAAAGACTTCAGCTCAGACATGTCTCCCTTTCCAGGCCATGAGGTCACACACATATGGGAGCTGGGAGGGAGCGTCTGCTCAGAGGCCTCAGAAGAGCAGAGCCTGGGATCCAGCAGGTCCCTGGAGGTGGAGATTCAGAGTCACCAAGGATCCGCCCAGGGTTGGGCTTCAGAAACACACAGCCACCCTAACTACAGGGTGATGAACACAGAATTCACCCCGAGTCATTTCTCACAAGAGAAGACCACTGGAGTGAGAGCAGGAGGGTGGAGGAAGAGGGAGGAATTTAAATACAAGCTTTTGGCTAGGTGCAGTGGAGACGCCTATAGTCCCAAGACTCAGGAGGCTGAGGCAGGAGGACCACAAGTTTAAGTTACGCCTCAGCGACTTAGCAAGACCCTGTCTCTAAATAAAAAAAGGGCTAGGAATATCATTTAGTGGTAAAGCAACCTTGGGTTCAATCCCCACTACCAAAAAACACACACAAAGAACAAAAGTACATATGTTTTTATTCAAATTCATCTTTTGAAACAGAAACATGACAGTGCACTACAAATAGAAACCCAGTCTCACTTGCACAAGGGGAGGTAACTATAGAAAATAAATAACTAGAAGAAAGGAACAGTTCCTAATTCCAGCCACCCTTTTCTCCTGATGCCTGAGTTTGGCTCTGTCTCCAAAAAGTGCTACAAACTTCCTAGCACCAAACAGACTCTCTCTTCAATGTGATCAAAAGGCCTGAAGGACAGTAGAGATGTAATGTGTGGTTGAAGGGGTGTGTGTGTGTGTGTGTGTGTGTGTGTGTGTGTGTAATCAGCCTGAACTGCTGCAGGGTGCCCTGTCCTCTGCTCTGGGAAAGATGAGCGGGTCTCTTAGCTCTGTCCCACTGTGAGACCCTGGCCCACCCAGAGGGTGCTATTCATCCAAGATACATGGAAACAGAAGACCTGTTTTGTTTCCATGTGTCTTGGAAACAGAAGTCATTCCTGACCACGTTCACCACCTCCGAGCTGCCTCTTGTTGATTTCTAAACACCAAGACACTTAGAAGTGCTCGGTCTTGAGACTTAATACAAATTACACGGATGTGTACAAAAATAATCTACATACTGAGCGTTTCACCCCCATTCAGGTGCCCCGACAGGGACAGACATTGTTTTTTAAGTGAGACCTAGTACCTGCCCTTGTGGGGTTTGCATCCAAATAGCAGATACTTTATTTTTTTGAAAATTCATTCTATAATGTTCTCTACTGCTACAGAACAAACTGCTCTAAATTTCATAATGTAAAATAGGAGACAGAAATACACTACCTACAACCCAAATCCAACTGGCTGCCTGCTTGTGAAAATAAAGTTTTATTGAAACATGGACATGCCCCTGTATCCACTAGTTTTAATCCTTAATGGCAGAGTTCAGGAATTACAACTGAGATGGAAAAGCCCCCAAAGATGCAATATGCACTAGCTGGCCCTGTAGGAAAAGTTTGTCCACATGTGATACAGAACAACAAAGTATGTTTGAGCTTCTCCAAGTGCTTATTTCTGTGCCTGATGCACAGAGCCAACACCTGCCTCAGTCACACTCATGGGGAGGAAATCTGTCTGCTTGTCCTCAGCATGGCCACCAATGTGTCCCCTCCAAATCAAGAATTCCATTGCCTGTGAGGATAAAGCAGGTTGCCCACTTGGAACAGTGAGGTCCATTGCAGTGATGGACAATCCTCTTGCAGAAGTTGGTCCAGGGTTTCATCCACTTAACTGCCCCTGTGCTCTGGCTCCACCCCCCTGCAGTGGAGCTGGGCTTGCTGTTTCTCCCAACAGGTGAGAGTTCAGCTGGCAGACCTGAATCCCACCTGGAGGTCAAGAAAACACCCTTTCTTCCTGCCTACCAAAGACAATGTATCTGTACATGGAGCTTAATTTTTCTTTCCATTAAAATTGCCAAGCAGACTTTCTGAGTCTATTTAGGATCAGAAGTCCGCACATACGTGGAGCCTTAGAGTGATCCAATCTCTTAGCCTTGCCTCTGAGCACAGACTTCAAGCTCTGTTTACATCTCTGACTCCCATTAGCTTAATGGGAACTGGGCCTATCTATCACTAATGGCTCCTGCCTGCAGCCTTTCTCAGGAGAAAGGTTTCTACTTACTCTCCCCATCATTGATTTCCCTTCTAAATTTGTGATTCAAAGCTGAGGTTTAAATTCCTCCCAAAGCAGAGACATTAGTGAAGGGCGGAAAGACAGTCATCTGTCTTAGACTGATAAAGCCATTAATATACCAGAAGGCTTGGCCGCTGTGGCTTAGCATCAATTAGCCAAGTTCATTCTTCCATGTCTCTAGCTCAGATGTGAAGGCCACATCTGCAGCTGCAAGATCTGGTCTCTGTGGCTGGACTGAGGAGGATTGCTGAAGATGTCAACAGCCACTGCCCGCACCAGGCCAAAAAGCGGCCTCCAGACCCCTCTGCAGGAGTTCCCTGAAGTCCCAGGTGAAGCAAGTCTGGGGGCTTTCACCTGCCATCTATTGACTCTGTTGGTCCCTGAGGTCTGGTTCTGAGCCCTTTGCTTCATACAGCCTTGAGGTGACCTGTACATCCTATTAAACCCTGTCTAAGGAGTTGCCAACCTGAAAAACTAGGGAAAGCTCCAAATCCTAGATTTCTGGCATCCCCCTCACCCCCCAAAAAAACTCAGAGTATCTGAGAATTTAAGGACCACAGGACTTCAGGGTGGTGATGGAAGCAGGCCCTTCTTCTCCTTTGGTCTGTGACACTGGGCCACGATCCCCTCCCCTGTCTGGACATGGCAGTCATGGTAATTTCCCATTTTGACTTTAAAGCTTTACATGTGCCTGATTTTCAGATTTACATGCCTGACTGGAGCCCGTTGATTTTCCTAGCCCATCATTGACTCTGCATTCTATCAAACAAACATTACAGACACATCACTAACCCTAGAACCTGGGCCCTGGCCCAGGGCAGGAGGATTGGGCTCAGCCTGGCTAAGTGGTGGCAAGTGTGATTCTTCCTCTGCTCCAGTTTCATCTCCAAAATGGGCACAACAGTGGAATTGTATGGCTCCCCAGTGGTACTTATCACAAATTAGATGGTTTATTTTCCCCTTCATCATTTTGGGGCAGTAGTACCTACTCCACAGCACTTCTCTGAGACATAAATGAAACACACAGGGCATGGCCTGGCAGGGGCCATAGCTCAGAACAGCCTCCTTCTGCTGCCAACTGCTACTCAGACTTCTCCTGCCCCGTGGCTGACTCTGCCTGCACTCCACTGGCCACTGCATGGAATCCCCTTCTAATCAGCTTCCATAATCAAACTAAAACGATTCTTAGATGCAAATCAGATCACATTCTCTACACACCTGAGCAGCTTCAATGTCTTGCATTTGTTCTTTTAATGACAATAATGTTTACCATGCAGAGCCTGGACTTCTGGTCTTCAGTTGCTCTGCCCCAGCTTGCTCTGTGGCCCCAGTGACATACATCTTCTTTCCATTCTTGGTATCCACTATAGTCTTTCAGCCACAGGGTCTTTGCACATGTGGGCCCTCTGTCTGGACACTGTTGTTTCCTCTGCACTTCCTTAACTTTCACTACTTCTTCCCTGGACTTTTTAGTGGGCACATGCCCACAGAGGCATCCCTGATCTGGGGACAGGGACACATTCTTGCATCGTACACCATCGGGAATTGTATGGCTCCCCAGTAGTACTTAACACAGATGAGATGGTTTATTTTCTCCTTCATGATTTTGGGGCAGTGGCAATGTAATAAAACAATAATAAGCAGCCAAGTCAGGTTCTGCACATCCTTATGTCCTTAGTCCTCAGCACAGAGCCAGTACCAAGGAACAATTGGCCCTGGGTTGATTTATATGCAATTAAATCAGCTGAATTCATTGAAGTCCCCAGGTGAAGCTCTTTGTAACGCAAATCACTGTCCCTGATTTATTTGTAATGTTAATTTAACTTTCCTAAAGCAGGTTCCTAGCAGGGAATCCATCCCCAGTGCTAGTATTTTGGGAAATAAATGAACTGATCTAGTTGAGTTTGTGTTTCTCACATCAAAAATAGTTCCACACATCATGCACCCCGACAGCTTTCAGCCACAGGATTTAGTTCCGTGTTTGTCCTGCTGAGAGCAATCTCATTGTACATGAAAACATTCTGGGAAAACCATTTTTCCCCTCTCTCTCTCCATGCACCCCAGTGACCCAGGTCCCCAAAGATGTCCACACCTAGTCCCAGAAACTGTGATCATGCTCCCTTCTCCTTATCCAGCAAAGGGCACCCAGGTTGGAGAATGGCTGAAGGTGCTGACCAGCTGACCTGGAGCTGGGAGGTTATCGGGGTTGTTCTGGATTATTTCAGTGGTCCCAGCTTTCCTGGAAGGGTCCTGACAAGAAGCAGACAGAAGAAGGAGACCCAGAGAAGGCTGGAGCTGGAACTGGCTCTGAAGATGGAAGGGGCTGGGGCCAGGAAGGCAGGCAGGAGCAGTATCTCCCACGAGGCTAGAAAAGGACACAGCCCTGCAGAAACCTCAATTTTAGCCCAGAGACCCATGCCAGACTTCTGACCTCAGTGATAAAGTTACATGTGATAAAGTTTCAGTCACCACATTAGTGGTGATTTGTTACAGCAGCATTCGGAAACTAATATGAGGTCTGCACCCACAACTCACACAGGAAGTCGTGAAATCCACTTTGCAGGTCACCTTCCCAGTGATGGTGCCCGGAGAAAGTGAATTCCCTCTTGTTTCACAAAAGCTTTAGAGTACTGCAGACATCAATCACACTCTAACTGCCTTCTACTGCTGCCCCTAATTCTCTATTAGCTTCACACACCAAATTTTCTGTGCAGCATCAATAGGCCCAGCTCAGGTGGTGGGAAGTCTTGTTGCTTATGGTCTCATTCTCCCCTGCAGCTGGTGGCCATAGATCCCTTGAAATGGCCTTGTGTCCCAACAGCAGGGAAGACAGGACTGCAGTTGCTCCTTGTGCATGCTGCTGGGAATGTGGTCACCAGAGCCTCTGAGAATGGGATTTCTAGATTCTCCTGGATGACAGGGAGCTGCCGAAGTCATGTCAGCAAGCTCCATGTTTCTTGAGATATTATTTTTTCCCAAAAAATTGAAGGGCTAGGAGTGTATCTCCATGGTACAGTGATTGTCTAGCCTGTGCAAAGCCCTGAGATCAATGCCTGGTACTGCAAGTAAAGAAAAAAGAAGAAGGGAGGAAAGGAGGAAGGAAGGAAGGGAGGGAGGGAGAGAGGGAGGAAGGAAAACTGATGACCTATCAGACTTTTTTAATTAATAAAAGCTCTTGCAAACAGGGATTATTTCAATGTAGTCTCTGCTCCTGAAAGACTATGGAGATGATTCCACAAAATGCAATTAACCAATTCAACTAACTGCTGTGCTGAGTGTTCCTGGCGTGCCAGTCAGGTTGGCTGTGAAAACTTAAAGAAAATGGTCCCATTTGCTATCATTTTTTCCACGTGGACAGTTTGGAAATTGCTGCCATCCCCAGCCCGAGCTGCTTCCTGTGCTCTGGCCGGGCAGGTTCCCTAAAGTTCTGATAGCCTGAGGAATGCATCTCAATGTGGGTAAATACAAATGATTCTAAAACTGCTTTGGCTTTGATGAATGAGTTCATTATCAGTTGAGATCAAGTAGCTTAAGATCCATTTAAGGAGAAAGTTGTAAGTGCTCAGGGCTTTTGAAGTTGAGGGTGCTCGAGCATATGGAATTGAAAAGCAAGACAAGGACACATTCAGCCTTGAGACTCACCTCCTGTTTCTGGCACTTTCTTTTCTTTCCCTGGGCATCAATGAGGCTCTTTCACACAACTAACTCGCTACGTGAAATGCATCTGAATTCCAAGGTCTGGAATTGGGAATGCAGACGTCACTACTTGGTGTCTGTCAGTCCTTCCCTAAATCTTCATTAAACTAGACACATGAATGAGGAGTCTCATCCCAAGCCTCCTCTCCTGATGCTTCTCCCAGGCCCTGATTTCAGGCAGAGGGAATTCAAGTGATTAACTATCCCCACAAGACCGTGGGATGTGGTGACAAGGACATCTCATGCAGGTTCTTCCAGGGAAGCAAACACCCCCTTTGGCGGGGGTGCTGGTCATAGCTCAGGTGGTGTAGGTGCACACAGGGGCACATGTGGGCTCTCTGTACTTTCTCCTCAGTTTCTCTGTGAACCTGAAACTACTGTAGACAAGAAGGTTTATTAATTTTTCGAAAGCCCTCAGATGTCACAATGGTCCATGGACTAGAGCTAGGGGTGGATACTAACCTAAAAATCGAAAAGATAAAAGGTGCAGACTGGAACATGTCTGTCCCAGAGATGCATGGGGGAGAAAGGCTGGCTCTGTAAAAAGGTCTAGGATACATTTCCTTCTCTTCCTGCTTCCTGGAACCCTCACCACCTGCCACCTGCTCCCCATGCCCATGAACATGAGCTCACCTTCATTTGCTCACTCATTCCCAAAGTACCTTGAGAAGCCTCTAAAGCAGCAGCACTGCAGATACCCTGACCTCAACCAGGTGCATTCCAGGGACAGAAGACAAGCAAAAGACCCTGTCAACAAAGCCAGCAGGCCCACAGTGCTATTGCTCCCTGGAGAGAGCTATGTGGGGCCTGAAGGAGGAGCTCTCCAAGCAGAGAGAGAAAGAATTGCAAACCTAGGGGTGCCCCTAGCTTGCACCTCACTAAGAGAAAGGCCAGTATGGGGTGTGCTGACCCTGAGCTTTGCATGTGCAAATCCTCTCATTAAATAACTCAGCAATTCTGTAGAGGTCACACTATCTGGAGTCTCAAGGACAGACCCCAGGGCAAGTGGTGCACAGCCCCCCATTGCCTCCTCACTGACAGGCAAGAGCTGAATGTAGACAATGTCATCACCATCAGGTACTCAGCCACCTGTTCACCTATAAGTGGCCACTTCTCCTCCAAGCCTTTGCCCTCACTCATCTTTGCCCATGGCTGGCCACTTCTGCAATGTCCAGCTATTCTAGTAACTTCCATAACTAGTTTAGACAGCAAAAGACCAGCTATTGGAGACTGAAATGGCAGTTAGGTGTAAGCATCAGACTTCTGCAAACCAAGAAAGAGGAGGGATGAGGGACCCAGAGTTATGGTGGCTTGTAAAGCAAGACATTCCTGCTGGAGATAGCTTGCTTGGGTCCTTTCTCCAAACTGTGAGGTTTCGTGCCTGATTATCACATCCTTATACCCAGAAAAATTGTACCAAATAGCCCAGAACAGAAAGTGATGTGGAGGAAACCCAATGGCAGGTAGCCCTGGTCGTGCAAATGCCCCTCTTGAGGGTTTCTATTCTGCATGGGCACTTGGGAAGTGGTCAGACCAACCAAAGCCAAGTGCTGCCCTGAAAACTGGATAAAAGCTGCCTATGTTGCAGAGAGAAGCATGTGTGTGCCGGGAAATAATAATTCAGAAGCAGAGAGCAGCTCGTGGGTAATTTGGAATGACTCAACATCACACAATAGGTGATAATTGGACTAGATTCTTTCCTAAATTCATCTTTTATTCACACCCCCTAATTTTTTGCAGGGAGAATATTCCCAAGCTTTTTTGTTCACATTCATCTCGGCATTCAGGGTACCAAATGGAGAATTCCCAGCCACCTGGTAGATAAATGTCTACCCGACGTGGGAAGCCAGCTTCCCATGATCCAGACACCCACATCCCAGCTTCTCCCTTTAAGGCAGAATCTGGCAAAAATGTTCAAGATTGAAAGAAAGCAGTGGCCGACCATGTGGACAAAAATAGTTCAATAAGTGCAAGGATCTTGACCCAATGCTGATGCCACTTCAGATTACCTGAAACTGGTGATCCTTTGATCGTACTTATTCTCCTGGTGTCCCTGCCTGGAGAAGCATCTGCCAAATTGGCTTTGGTTCTCTGAGGCATGTGTTTCAAGAGTATTTTGAATTAAATACCCTAAGCATCCAGCAGAGCTTACAATAATCTCACATGGATGGAAAGGCAAAAATTGGATTTGTAGCTGCCAAGAAAATCCAGGACTCGGGGGACCACAATCCAGAAAGAAAAGGAGGTGCGGAGAATGAATGCTACACTCCAATTTTGTTCTCAAAGCCTTGCCAGGTGCTTCAACTGCACAGGGGTGAAGCCCAACGCCTGGGAACAGAATGCTGCCGAGAAGCAGAAAGAAGTTGGGAGCCTTCTCAAGGAGCCAGGGAGGCAGGAACACAGGATGGGGGTCTTCAAGTGTAAGTGTGAGGGCCTCTGAGGATGTCGCTTTCCAAACACATGAAGCCAAGCTGAGAACCAGAAGGAGAGGTGGACAATTGCACAGAGGGAGAGCCCCAGGCCCCCTGTGAAGGAAGGAACTGAGCCTCCTTGCCCCTGAGGAGCTGATCTGAGTGAGACTCAAGGGCAGGTCTGTCCGATTCAGAAGGACTTTACCGTCCCTGGCTTAACTGGCATCATCTTCAGCTCTAACTCAGATTTTCTTGGCTTAACTTTTACTTTGTGCTTCCGAGGGCACTCTCTGTGAAGAGTTCATCTTCGCATCTCAAATTTAATGTTCTCGATAGTTCCTGGCCCACGTGGGTATTCAACAGCTATTTGCTGAAAGGAACACCATCCACGCCTCTTGTCAGTGCTTCTTGGTGCCCAGATGTGTTCAGGCATGGGGTCTTTGGTGAGAATGCTCAGTCTTAATTGGTAGTGGACTGAAAGATGGTGCATCTGACTATAAAAACTATCTGGAGTTCAAGGGCTTCGACCACCTTGTCTTATTCTCCTGCCATGCATCTCTGCAATTTGTGCTCTTATTTTCATTTGTCCTCCATTCATTGTTAAGAATATCTTAAATGATCCTCAATGTTAGTACAGAAGAAAGAAAAGGATTTACCCTTAAAGCTAAATCCCCTGAGCTCTTTTTGTCTAAGCAAGCATTTAGGGATCTCAAGTGTATCCTGTTACTTAAGCTAAGTAAGTTGGAGGGTTGGTGTTTTTTCATTCAGAGGCTTAGTCAATAACTAAATCACTGACTACATAACTTATGGACTTTGGTTAATTTATCCCAAAGTGGTTGTGGATTTGGAAACAGAAAATGAGTCACACAGTTTCTGTTTTGGCTGATGAGTCCTCCAATCTATCTTATCTGAATAACAATTATAGGATAATACGTAATTTTGCCACCAATCTACAGCATTTCATAAAAGGAAGAAGCTATGAAGAATGGGATCATTTTCATTCCAATTCTGAAAACCAAAGGCTGTATTTAAGTGATGATTATATTCTATTAAAAGATGATGGTCCCCTGCCATTAATATATTCTGAAACTCTTAAATAGAAAATAATGGGTCCTCAATTTTTAGAATGGCAAGTAATAGGCAAACTGTGGAACCATTTTCTCAAAATTGGAAGTGATTTGTAGTATCAAAACCCAATATACAACAAGATAGATGGGCACAGAGAAAGATTGTTTGTTCTTATTTTTGGGGAGAGGAAGCACATGAAAACAGGAGATTGATTGAGGTTCACGGGCAGAAGAGGTTTCTTCTCACCACTCTTTGATTTGATTGATTCCACACTAAAGACAATTGTGAGGAAGACATGCACTTGGGGATTGTGAAAATTATTTATTAAATTATGCTTGCTTCTCCCCCACCCCATAAACACTTCTAGAATTTTCCAGCCAGAGATTTTATTTCTACCAGGTATTAGAATTGGTTGATTACTTAACAAATTTCCATCTCATTATATATTCTGAGAACAAATGGTCTTTCTGGAAGTGTGAGACCTAAGGCAATATCTCATGTTATCCCAGAGTACCAAGCCTTCAGACATTAAGCCTGGGGTCACTCGCTGTACTTTAAGAATGTGCAGGGGACAAATAGTTGTAGAAACTAAGCAAACATAATATTAATAAAGTCTCATTAGCTAAGTAGGTAAACATATGCCAAGATTATTGCTTTGACAGTTAAAGTTAATGTTTGGTCCTTACACAACCCTGTGAGAGACATGATATTTGGTCTCAATATACAAAATGTGAAGCTCAGAGAGGCTCAAAGCTGGTGGTGCTGGGTCTTGAGCCTGGGTATGGTTCAGCCTGAAACACTCTTCCTTTGAAAGGCTCCCTCACTTTCATAGCTCTGCAGAGACACCCTCTTTCCTGTGCCTTCTCAGTACCTCCTGGCCACCCTTTCCACCATGGGGGCGGTCCACTGCCCGCCCAACACCACCCCATCTGATGTGCCCTTGTGGGTTTTCCCCATTCACCACCGGACTAGAGACAGTGCAGGGGGGATGGGATTTGTTTCTTTCCTGCTGTGTCTCCAGAGTCTAGGACAGGGGCTGTCCCCACCCTGGCCCTCCAGGCACATTGCTCATAGGAGGAGGAGAGGAGACAATGAGTAAGATCTTTCACTTGTACTCAAAGGCCAAGTTGTCTGATTGTCTCCAGAATTTTCAAAATAGGCCACAGGTTAAAACAGCATGATGGATTCATGGTAGCATGATTTTCAGTGGCCCACAGAGAGAAACGACCCTAACCTTCCACCTACGAATGCATCAGGGACACGTGGTATGGTAGACCCTGGAATATCATTCAGCCATTAAAGGAAATGAAACGCTGATACATAAAACATAATGCTCAGTGAAAGGAGCCAGTCACAATAGGTCACATCCACATGACTACATAAAGAGGAGACAACCGGATTGGGTGAACCTACAGAGACAGAGCAGAGGGGTTTGAGGGGGCTGGGGATGAAGGGGGACCAACTGCAAAATGGGTACAGCACTTGCTTTTGGAGGATAAAAATATTTCAGGCCTAGCTAGAAGTGGTGTTTGCACAACATTGGGGGGGTGTCCTTAATACCACTGGATTTTTCACTTCAAAATGGTTGATTTTAGGTTTTGGGAATTGCACCTCATTTTTTTAAAAAAATTGCATAATCATCTTGACCCTGGCCAAGTAAATCCCCATGCTTCCATTTTGTATAAATGAATAATTATTAGCATGAGGTTCAGTTGTGATTCACTATACAACAGCAATTTGTAAGTCATAAAGCACTGAAGAAATGCTAATAATGACTGTCCTGCTGTTGTTCAGGTTGGTCTTGATGGCATCCTGGCTGTGTTCTATTTTACCTGCACTCCAGGAATCTGGCCACCTGTAAAACGGGGACCAAAAGTACAGATTATGTTTGTCCACTGAGCAGTTCTTAGAAAAGCCATACGCCACTGTTTGGCAAAGCTCTTTCTATTCCTTTGTATTGATTGTGGGTCTATTAGCTAAACTTGAAGCTGATTGTCCCCTGGATCCGATCATTGCTCTCCCCACCTCCACCCTCCCCAGCCTCTCCTACTCCATACTCAGGAGGTGACCTCTCTGCACTGCCACCCTGGGATCCCGTCCCCTCTGGCATCTGGTGAGGCTTAGCTACTGGAGGCCAATTGCTCATCCACACCTAGGCAAATACTTCTTAAACTAACTTATTTTAATTACTCCCTTTGAATGTGATATTTGTTTTCTCCAAGATCCTGACTGATACAGCCTCCCAAATAACATTAACAGCCAACATTTGAATGGCAAAATAAATTAAGTACTATAATTATGAACCATATTTTATACCTAAGGGACTCATGTCCCAGGGAGATTAACTTGCCCAACGTCACCCAGCCAGCAAATGACGTTGATATATGATCCTAGGCAATTTGTCTACACAATAAAAGCTTTAACCCTATACTTTACTGTCCAAGCCTATAACATATTCATTGTGCTGCTTCCAAGTTCCTACAAAGAGGGCTGTCCAGGCCCATGACTCTTTCTATCCCAATGTCCTCAGTGGGATTTATTTGACTATTTGGTTGTCATTAATCACTATTAATTATTAGAAGTCCTACTCTAAATCATTACCCTACTTCCTCCAATCACCTGGTGATCCTTCAGTTAATCCAGTGGCCCAGGCCAGCTACATCTAGTCTGCACTTGTTATTGTGTTATGGGTGTAGGGTGATGGATTTTCTCTTCTCCAGAAAAGAGGTCAGGATGTTTTAAAAATCAGAATGGGCAATGCGAGCTCATTTTCAAATTAGCAGGAATAATGAAATACTTCCCTAAACCACCAAGGACTCCCCACTCTTAGAGTAAAGACAGAGAGTCCTTTCTCACAGTTAATCACTTTACAAAAGCTACCTGCAGTCTGCATGCATTCCTGGGAGTCTAACAGAGGGGAAAAGACACAAAATACCAGCAGGAAATAATAGCCTTCTGCCACTCTGGCCATGGGGCTTCCTGGGGCAGTGAAAGACCTGGTCCTTTGCACATTGTAGCTCATTTACCCCAGAGCTGAGGTTGGCACTATGAATAGAGTCAGTTTTACAGACAAGAAAACCGAGGCATAAAGACATTTCAACTTCAGTCAATGCAGGATCCTGTGATCGACTCCAAAATCTGTGCTCAGATTCTGGCTTCCCCTCAGTGACACTTTTATTTTCCCATGTGGCTTGAGTGGCAGGCCCTGGACTCACCCACTGCAGTGGTCAATTTTGCTGGGAACTTGCTGATGCCCATGTAGAGACACCGTCCCCAGTGACCAGCAGCTCAACCTCAATTTGATGTGAAATGACCAAGAACAAAATCTTTTTTGGATTCCCTGGCCTGTAGTAGAAGTTGTTTTAGATTCCACATCACAGGACTCCTGAGCAGAGCTTTGGGTTGTTCCAGGGAGGATAATAAAAACAAGCAGCTTTTGAAACATTACTTCTCTTGCTAATTTTAGGACAAAGTAAAAAAGAAAATGAAACCCAAAGACAAGTGTTTCAGGATGGAGACTCCTAACTGGCCCCAAGATGCTTACAGGCCTGTCAGTCACAGAAAAAAGCCACTGGCACTAAGCTCAGAATGTCCCCCAGGAGGAGAGATGGTGCATGACACAGTCAAGTCCTGCCCAGGGGCCACAGGACAGGAGGAGGTATCCAGGGTTCTGGAGGAGAACACCTGTATCTGCCAGTGTAAAGAAACTTACCTACAGTAACACCAAAAGTGAGCAGTGAGTGGTGAGTTGTGGCAGTACTTCCTGTCTTCCTGTACTTCCTGTCTTCCTTTACTTCCTGTCTTCCTGAACTTCCTTTCTTCCTTTCTTCCACTATTTTTCTCAAATTGTTCTAAATACCCAGGAAGATTTATTACAAATATTATTACGATTGTCAATAGTCAGATCTCAGCTTCACTTTGAGGAGGAAACAGGTAGAAATAAAAGTTTCTATAGGAAGGCTGTAAACACTAATATTTTCCTATGTTTTTTTCAAAAGTAACTCCTTCACCTTATTTTTGCTCCATGGCCATGGTGATGATCAGAAGTGACATTATCACATGCGGGACATTTGGGTTCCTAAGCATATTATTTCTTAGATTCATAGGACTTATTTAATTTTCTTGATGTGTTTTAATAATTTGGGGAAATGCTCAGCTATTCTCTCTTTAAATCTTGTTTCTGACACAATTAATTTTCCCCCCACACCTTGAAATATAAGCCCCCGAACGTTGGGCTGTCTCCTTTCTGGTTTCCACTTCACCTCCTGTGTTTGCAATGCTGCTGTCTCTTGGGCCTTTAGTCTGTATTTTTTCCCTCTTGAATCTTCTAGTCCACTAATTTTGTCTTCAATGATTTATCTGCCCTTAATCCAATCCACCAAGTTGGGAATGTGCTTTTTGTTTTTAATTCTGAAATTGCCTTTTTTTTCCTTTTGCATAGTTTCCATGTCTCCAACTCCCGATTCCTCCTCTTGTCTCATTGAACATAAGCTCTTAGTTGGGTTAAAGTTGGTATCTGGAAATGCCATTGGGGGAGGCACGCTGACTGTAGCTATTTCTCTCCAGTCCGTGTGGGCTGGTTTTCAGCTACAGTGGTTTGTTTCCTAATGAGCTATGTATCTTTTTATTGTGCTGGCTGTGTCTCTGCTTGAGTGTTAATAAAGTGCTAGAAGAACATTACCTTCTTCCATGAAGGAATCCCATTAGCACCTCAGCCAGGCACCTGTGGAGGTGTTGGCCGGGTGATTTCCGAGGAGGACACAGTCTCTGGGACAGCCATCCACTCTGGGTCACCTCCACTTCTAAGGCGCCACCTTGGGAGACCCAGAATGCAGCGGGAGGGGCCGGCTAGCTCCCCTGAGACCTTTTCTGAACACCACCCCTTTCTCCCTGCACCTCCCCTGCTCCAGCATTCCAGCTAATTCCTCTGGAATTCTTCATCAACACGTCTGTCTATTACCTGCTTCATTCTTTCTTTCTTCAGTGGGAGGACAAATTACCTAGACTTATCCCAGGCTAACTAACCAGCCATGATGGACAGCAAAAACTTTTCATTATTCTCCTATTTAGTTTAATTGATTTCTGGGTCAATGATAAATGATTTTTCATGTGCTTATTGATTTTTAACTCTTCTTCTGAGAATTGCCTTTTTCTATATGATATTGATTTAGAATTAACAAATCCAGAATTATTTTAACCTTTTCTTTGTCATCCCTTAAGCGGATGTAAATACAACCACATTATTAGGGCCAAGTCAGGAAATACTGTTTATGAAATATGAGCAAGTTCATTTACAAAAGGATATGAGCTTTCAGAATATGGGTCCTTCCCTGACCTTAAACACTGATCTCCTGGGCGCGGACAATATTGCCTTCTTTCCAAGTGAATGCAGAGAATAGGAAATGTTCAGTGGGACCTAATAGGAGAGCTCTCATTTGGCAAATTCAAGAGAAGCCTCCACATGACCAAGTCACTTACTTGATATTATTCTGCAATGAAACACTGAAATGGCTAAGAAGCCCTCGTGTCTGTTTTGCCTCGGCCTTAGAGGTTGAGATCTTACCTGTTGGTACCTGTAGGATTAAAAGGAGCAGAGGGTCTGGAAGAAGAAGGGGTTTTGCACCAATCGTTGAGAGAATCTAAATGTAAATGTCTGCTGAGAAAAATTCGCTGGAGCTGGGTACGGATCAATGTCCCCAGGAGCAGCGTGCCTAAGTGTTTTCCCATCTTGCCCTGCCATCGATCCCGACCTTTAGCCATCCCATACCTTTTTAGAAATTTTTATAAAAAATTGCGTCTACATTTAGGACATGTCGTGTGAGGATGAGGTGCTTCCTGTCACTTTCTGATGGGGCCTCCAAGTGGCCACTCTGCACTGCTGTTTCTCTAATGGTGTGATTGCTCTGTGGAGAGGAGGGTCTTGTTCCGTGGTGAGACCGTTACAGAGAGCTTCCTGTATGTGCCTGACCCAGGAGTCTGTGCCCATTGGGCCTCACCATGAAGAGAGCACCCTCCACAGGTTGCCTGGGGGCCTACGGGGGACACAGTGAGGAGGTGAAGGTCGCTGCTGCCTGGAGCACAGGAAGCCCTGCCTGTGCATTTCTCAGAGCTGAGTGGCCCTTGGGTGAGGGGACCTCAATGTTCTGAGACAAAGTCGTTTCTTAACATGTCTGGGAAGCAAAGGCCACAGCACCATTGATCACTGGTCCCACCAATTCTCCAGGGGAGGTTGGTGAGAGGTAGGCTTCTGATGGACACCTGGATTTCTCCTTGAGTTCCAGAAGGTATGAAAAGACAGTGGACACGCGGCAGCATCCTTAGCTCCTAGGGAGGAGAGGATGGCGGGACCTGTGGGGTGAGGGAATTCGTGGTAAGACACCTCCCACTGTCAGCTCCTGACGAAGGTGCCACAGACTGTGTAGTAAGTCACCGGCTGCCCCAGCGTTCAGAGTCCCACTGGGATACAATAAATTGCTCTAGCTCCATGTTTTCCAAACACTGATCACCTGCCACTAACCTCCAGGGTCCCCCTGGGAGCCGTATGTTACCAGCTTTGGGGAAATAGAATTAAAAACAAGATCTCTTGCCAACCTGCAAACTCTCACCAAGGAAGTAGAGAAAGAAAACAGCCTTATTACTGATTTCAGTCTTGAGTAAGATTAAACCAAAATGTAACACACAACGTAGACAATCTACTAAGAGATTGTGAAACATCGAGAAATCTCACCCAAGTAGATAAAACCCATTATGTAATATTCTTGAGATGAGTAATAGCAGTCGGCAAGCGGAGGCCTCGGTGGCCCAGAGGGCCTGCATTGTCCACTCCAGAGGCACCTGGTGATGGGGGGTCACCTGTTAGCTAACTACCTTCTCCTACCTTATGACAGGACTCAGAGTGAGGAGCCTGCAGAAGGTCCCCTGCCCACTGATCTTAGATGACAACATGTCAAAGACACGGTCCCAGCATCCTTGAATGAGCATTCCTAAGTCACAAAGCTATCCAGACCCCTATTTAGATTTTTACCATTTGCATATAATCAAAGAGATAGATTTTTAAAAAAAGAACTAAAATTAGGAGTCCTGTAAAGTAAATGCTTTAAGAAAACCAGAGACTGTTCTCTTCCTCTTCTTTCAACAGAGAGAATTGAGACTCTTGCTTTCCAATTGCATCTGTAGCTTATGTTTTTTTTTAATTCAGTTAATTGAAACTTAAATTTCACTCCATCCTAAGTTGAAATCCATGAAAGAAAAAGTTTTAATATATTGAAAATAATTTTAAGACACTTAAAATAAACATACCCCTGTTAGGTGCAGGACAGGCTGAGTAAGTTGTCTGCAGGACATGCCAAACATGCTTCAGCATGACTTGGCTTCTCAAACCCTCTGTCTGGTTCTTTATCACCTGTTTGCTGCAAGCCCAAATGCCCAAGTTCCTGCTCAAGGCTGAGTGCTTCACCCTCCTGCTCAAGGCTGAACTCTTAACCCCCCTTGTGCCAACAAGCAGCTTGCAGACCCAGAGACCCCATTAGATTTGGGCTATAAAAACTCCCTTCTGTAGTGCCCCTCTCTCTTGCGCTCTCTCTCTCTCTCTCTCTCTCTCTCTCTCTCTCTCTCTCTCTCTCTCGCTCTCTCTCTTGCTCTCTCTCTTGCTCTGTCTCTCTTGCGAGTGTGCTCTCTCCCTCTCTCTCTCTTGCTCTCTCCCTCTCCATCTCTCCTCTCTCCTCTTTCCTCTCTCTCTCTTTCTTCTTCTTCTTCTCCTCCTCCTCCTCCTCCTCCTCCTCTTCCTCCTCCTCCTTCTCCTTCTCCTCCTCCTCCTCCTCCTCCTCCTCCTCCTCCTCCTCCTCCTCCTCCTCCTCCTCCTCCTCCTCCTCCTCCTTCTTCTTCTTCTTCTTCTTCTTCTTCTTCTTCTTCTTCTCTTTTCTGCTCTGTTGCACTGCTGCAATAAAGATCTCTTGGTCGCTCTGAGTGTTGTGGTCACTTTCTTTTCAACCCCCATATACCACCATTCAAATTTTATTTTGTTATCCCTCTCCCTGAGGACCTTGTGGGAGCAGAGACTGTGGACCAGTCCATCCCAAGCTAGCCCAAGTGCAGAGAAGAGGAGGGGCCTCCTCGTCCAACTGGCATCACCCCCTGGGGCACCAGGGGAGCCTGTCCTGTCCAGTGATGGGCCTTGCTGGTAGGAGGAGCCCAGCAGTGCAGACCCCCCTCCACGTTCTGCTCTGTCTTCATGCCTGTAGGTGACGTGCCACCTTCTGGCTCCACAGGGAACTCAGCCAAGTCCCCAAAGAGTTTCTCCTCTCCCTGGGGCCTGGTGACTCGTCTTGGGGAGTCCTGCTGCTACTGACTCCACTCTGGGGTTGCACAAAGAGGTGCCCGGTTTCCCAGGGTAGGGAAAGGGGCTGGACATGGGAGAAGATGAGGAAGACTCCTCATAGATGTCTCCTTGCAGGTGGGGCAGGTAGGAGAGGGTGGGGAAACCCCACAGGCTCCCTCCCCACTTGGTCTGTGCTCCAGGGTGGCCGCAGCCAGGGAAGACAACACCTCTGTTTCCCTCCTCCTAGGAGCCACTCGGACCCCCATCTTTGCCGAGCTTCTGTCTCTGTCACTTCACAAGACAGCCAAGAATGACACGAGGTAAAAGGAAGGACAGTTTTATCACCTCTACTCATTGTCACCACTGCCCCTAACTCAAGCAGGGATGATCTGCCTCTGTCCTGGAGACAGGACACTCGACGCCCAGCCTCACCCAGCAGGACTCCTTCTCCTGCCACCCATGAGCAAGTGATGCCCACCGCTCTGCTCCTCTGGAGGGGCTTGGTTTCAGGTGGGCATTTCTCTAAACACATATGGCAGGGCTACTTTGTTGTTTTAATTTTGACAACATTGGAAATTTCCATCACATTTATATTTTTTTCTCTTTTGGAAACTGATAATCTTTTTTTCCTTTCCAGTAATGATAACAAGCTGCCTTTTAAAATATCTTTATCAACATATCATTTTTTGAAAAAGAAAGAAAAAATAGGTCAATATTATGAGGCAGTGTGCATATATCAAAAATCATGATGTTCCTCAGGTGGGAAGATGAGGAACCAACCTGCATCTTCCATTTCCCTGCCTTGCAACTAACAATCACCCAGGGCTCTGGTTCCCACCTGGGCAGGACCCACCTGCTGTCCCCAAGCTCACAAGCACAGTGCAGAGTGGTACAGTGACCCCCCACTCTTCTTGAGATAATGGACACTTGGGGAGGGGTCTAGCCCCAGACCAGACAACTGGCAATAAGTGGTCAGATGTCAGAACATTGATTTTCCTGAAAGACAGAGGGGAGGGGGCTGGCAAGGGAGAGAGGCAAGCCAAACCCCAGAACCCCTCCCAGAACTCATCCCATACAGATGGACACTCGCATCCCACGCCTGAATGTCCCTGCTACCTTGTACCACCCGCGGCCTCCTCTTCCAGATGATGTAGGTTGTCTGACTTTCTGGTTGTCCCTTCAACATGATTTCTGTGCAAATTTAAGTCCATGCTGTGCTCATCCTGGGGCATAAGCTAAAGGAGTTTATTGAAATCAACTTAGTAAATATCTTAGTTAATGGAAACCAAAATAAGCCCCATTGGGTCCCTTCTCTCTAACCTTGAAATTGCAAAGACTGACAACACCCTCAGAAATGGTGCTCTCTCCACTGGCATGATTTTTGAAAGCTGTGCTGTCCTTCTTTTGATGATATCCCACCTGCAAACCACACATGCTCGTCTCCTTTTATTTCCTAAGAAGTCAAAAGCTTCCAAATGACTGTAAATGACCCATGCTATAAACAAATTGTGCCTTTCATTTCTTGCCTCCAATAAATATTTCTTGACTAACAATGTCACTGATTTGTCTTTTTAATTTGTCAAATTTATTAGTTTAATAAATTTAGCTTGCACCAGGGTCTAGAGGTGCTATGGGTGACCAGGAAAAGGTCTCTCCCTTTTTAACCCAATGTCAATTTAGGAGATATACATGAAGCTATTATTTGTCCTCAGCAAAATGGCAGCTCAGGGCCAAATCAAACAGGGTGCATCATTAACTTCAAAATATCAGGATATTGTGCACAAAAATGCCTTTTCCTCTTCATTTTAAAGACATAAGACTCACCCAGACTGGGCCCCTTCACTCCTGAGATGTCTCCGAAGCCAGGTTTTAGGTGTCAGCACTGACGGGGCCACGGGTGGGTGGAACTGGTGATCCACACTGAGCTTTATGGATTGAAATAATTTTAAGCTCCATTAAATAACTATTCATCTTTGCTTGGTAATGTGCAGATTATTCTGGCTAAATACATCTGTTACCAGGAACTGGTATGCTTCAAGAATTCTGTGTACAAGAGCCAGATGAGACCTTCTCTTTATTGTGAGGATTTTAAATCTGCTGGGGGAAAAATGGTTCTGTGGCTAAGAATGATGTAAATTCTGATATTTTAACTTTAAGCAAGATGCTGAGCTATTGCAATATTCAATTATCTAAATACAACAATGTTACAAGGCAAATATTCCCAGGTCTGACATATTAATCTACTTGACATTTGACAAATTACACTGTATTCTTATAGAGTGGTAGCCCTTTGAGAAGGCCAGGATTCCTGTCATTCAGCCTGGCCCCTGTCTGCCCTGACTACCTCCATTAATGCACTAATTATTGATATTAAAGGAAACACATTTAAATGCTTCAAGAAGAGAAAGCACTTGAAGCCTTCAAAAGAGACTGCTCAAGGTCAGAGATGTGCAAATAAGGAGAAATCTGCTGCTCCTTTTACTCTGCCTTGAATAGATGGACTCAGGAACATGCACAGAATTGGTGCATAGTCAATAAAATTCCAGCCCGTGGTTGATTTTCAGCTAGGACTTCTCTTTTAATCTGCCCTTATGACAACAGAGGAGTAAAGGTAATGTGTCCCACGCTGGGCCTCCACAGAGCCACCTGTATACCACACATCAAAGCCTCTGTCTCGGCTCCCAAGTGGAGAACAGCAAGGAGTGCATCTGTGATCTGTCATCATAGTATATACAGAAACAGCTAACCGTATGGCATGCTCAGCGTGGTTGGGCCTGACCCCATTAACTGAACACCGCTCATCCAATTACACTCCCAAAAACCCCAGGAAATGCTGCTCTTATTACCCTTGCCACTTATTAACCCATTACTTTGACTACTCATTTCACCAAATGAGGCTACAAGAAGTTAATTTTCTCCAAATCAAATAGTGTATGATTTTAGATCTAGGGAACTAAGCATGTGTGGTACCTGGATCCCCATTAATAGCCATGTCTGGGAGACACAGTGAATGCCCCCCTGTCAGGCCTTGTGACAGTGGCAGTCTCAGCCACCATTCAACTTCAGCTGCATGAGAAATATCTGAGAATCTGGGAAGCTGAGCCCAGGCAGCCAAGAACCAAGATGGAGAGCATAGGGTCATTCTTGGCCACTAAACTTTGAGCAACTAGGTGTAACTAGAAACTGCTAGCATCCCAGTTTTGAGAGGAGGCTGTGGAGAGTAGATTTGTCCAGCATCAGAGAGTCAATAAAGGAAGAGGCAGGGAACAACTCCAGGCTCCTCCCATCCAACTGCCCTTCTTCTTCATCATAAGTAGCATCTAGGCTACTTATCCTCACAAAACATTTGCATATCCTCTCTCAAATGCAAGCCATGTACCTTAAAGACTGTCAGCCATGAAGCATGTAACACAGACAGGTACATGAAACATACACATACACATTCATTTTTAAATGTGGTCCTGTTAACCTATCCTTATAATTCATTTTTATCATGTTTGTTTGTTCAAGAAACTATAAAATCAGCTCAGTGACTGCCTTCCATCAGTCTCCAACCAGCTCCCTGGTTTAAACTAACTTGGAAAACCCCTGTGCATCACAGCTGCTTTGATCTTCAAACAAAGGCCACGCCTCTTTACTCACAGAATAAGGGATGAATGGTGCACCGTGAAGTGACAAAGAGCACAGACCAGCCGGACGGCCTGCTCCACATCCAGGAGCTATGGCTCTGCCTCTGAGACTTTAGGCATGTTCCGTTTTTCCTGTAGCATCAACTACATGGAGATATCATTCACTAAGTCTTCCCTCTTAAGGTGCACATGTCAGTGGTGTTTAGCAGGCACAGAGTTGTACAGTGAGCAGTACTCAAAACAGATGGTTTTCATAGCTCCCCCAAAACCCTGTGCCCATCAGCAGCCACGCCCATGCCCTGCTCCCCAAGCCCTGCCACCACTAACCTGTGCTCTGTCTCTGTAGATGTGGGTATTTGAGGATTTTATTTAAGTATAAGAATATAACCTTTATAACTATGTCTGGCTTCTTCTCCTCAACATGATATTTTCAAGGTCCATCTATAATGAAGCAGGTATCAGGACTTCATTCCTTTAGATGGGTAAGTGATATTCTATTGAATGTATGCCTAAGTGGTGCGCTGTTTATGCAGGTTAGCAGGCAGGCATATTTCCGAGATGGCCCTGCTGGGTAGGGTGTGTTTCTCACTTTTTCCGTGCCTCTAGGGTAGCCTACTTCATAAGGTTGTGGGAACATCAAGTGACTTAAATCTATAGGAAGAGTTTAGGACATTTTTTCCACAACAATCAATCAATCTTGAACTGGGTCCTTGCACCACGGCCTGCCTTTGCAGTCCCTTCATGTTTTCCCAGTGACTTCCTATCATCACAGGCTGCGAGGGCTGCCCAGTGACCCCTTGAACTCTCCAGCTGTCCCTTGTTTCCAGGTTTTGTTGTTTTCCCTTGGCCTGACACTCTTTCTCTCTGCTCTGTCCTTGGCTGGACTTTCTGATCCTTTAGGATGCAGGCTAAATGTCTTCCTGATGGGCCGTGCCCCAAAACCCTGTGGAACACGGTCTCCTCTTCCTGCTGGCTGGAAGGTTCCCAGTGGTCTCTGTGACACCGTGTAAGGTCCTCTCTCCTTCCAATCCCCACCCACCCCACTGCAGCAGAGGCCCTGGTTTCCAGAACATAAGCCTCCATCACTACTGCCTCCCTCATGAAGGAGGAGGTGTGTCTGTGCTCAAGAAATATTGGTTGAATGAGTCAGTTAGTGGGAAAAAAAATACTCCGAGTGACTACATAAAACTCTGTTGGATGTAAGTTCTTCTTTTCCAAGTTGTTTCACATTTGCTATTAGTTTTATGTTAACTCTCATTTCCACCTATTAAAATATATTTTGGCTGGATTCATGCTGATAGTCTTACAGGCCATCACATAAACTTGGGGAGTGCATCCCCACTCACGTTAGTGACTCAGGAAGAGGCACAAAAAAATAAAGAGTGCAAAACCATGCAACATGGCTGAGGGAAGCCATTAGCCCTGGGACAAGGTGGCCCTGAGACCTAAAATCTCATCACAGCTCAGGAAGTATCAGGTGCACCCACCAGGCCCACTGGGGTTCTGAGAGAGAAGGGAGGCGGCCACCCTAGGAAGGCGAGGCCTTACTGATTACACCTTCACTTCCAGGCTGTCTCTGTAGTTCTGAGCACATCTGCCCTTGCCAGCTAATGTAGCCCAAAGTGCATGAATTTCAGAAAAGATTCTACAATGAACCCCACTTGTAAAACCTGTGCTTGTGTTAAGAAGTTTAGATGGGTATAAAACAGCTCCAATTGGCTTAGGCAGAAAAATTATTATTAACTCATGAAAATTAAAAATCTAAGGAAGTTCTGGAATTTAGTATGATTGTGGCCAGGCACTCAGGCAATGTCACCCGATACTCCTCTGTTCCTTTTTCTCATTTCTTGCTGGATGAGCACTGTTCTGGGTAGTGGGCACATGGCAATGAGCAGCCCCTCATCAGGAAGCTGATGTTCCCACTGGGCCAGAGTGGGGCTGAGATTTTCCACTGTGCTGTTCTCCCTGTTGGCTTAACTTTTTTTTTTTTTTTTAACCAGGGATCAAACCCAGGAGCACTTAAACAATGAGCCATAGCCCCATCACTAAGATGCTTAGGGCCTGGCTAAATTGCTGAGGCTGGCCTCAAACTTGTGAACCTCCTGCCTCAGTCTCCTGAGCCACTGGGATTATAGGCATACAGCACTGTGCCTAGCTGTCTTAAGTAATGTCTTCTCCACAAGATTTCAAGAAATTTCAGGCTATGTCTCCCTGAAAAAAAAAAAAAGGTCTGTTTTGTCTCCACACAGATTTTGAGCATGCCTGACAGATGAAGAGACTGGGCACATTCCCCTCCCCAAGCTGGTTATGGTGGCCAGGAGGATGGATGATATTTAATTATTATAACTGGATAGCATTTAATTATTAAATATTATTTATAATAATCAAATATCATATACTAATAATTTGTATTATAATCATTTAAAATATGATTATAATATTATAGGTGATTAATGATGAATAAATACTATTTGCATTAGTTTGACACTGCCCTTCAAGTTCAATCATGTCTAAAAGGAAATTTGGTAAGAGAGTTTTGTTCTTATTTGTTTATTCTTTAATAAAAGGGAGAATCATGGGCCACTTTGCAGAGAATTTAGCTCTCCAGTCAGCCTGGCCAGATAGTGATCTTTAGCTCCTCCTTGTGCTCACACTGGAAAGAGTCAACAATACTTCTGAAAATATCCAGACCTTTTGGTTTCTGTGGATAGGAAGTAAAATACCAAAAAGTACCAAAAAATACCAAAATACCAAAAAAAAAAAAGACTTGATTTATCAAAAGTAAGAAAAATGCCTAATAAAGGGGTGCTGAAAGCAGAACATCCAACTGGACAAATTTGTGCAGAGGAGAAAGAACACGAAGCAGGTGTCCTCAGGTTAGCAAAGCCTCGGGCACAGCCGGGTCCTCTCCCTGTCGGCCAGGCCCAGGACTGCGTCTGCGAGGGCTTCTGGAGCCAGCTCCTCCTGTGCTCCTTCTTCTTGGTCGTCCTCAGCCCCCACTGGCTGGTGGCTGGGGCGAGGCTCTGGCCTGTCACCACCAGTCACCCCACAGGGCTCAGTGGGTGGGGGGTGCTCCAGGGCAGCTCTCAAGTGTGGTCGCTGGCATCTCAGCTGCCTTGTACTCCTCATGGCTGACCTGGACACATGGCAGATGCAAACCAGGTTCTGATTTACACTTCCCAGCCATCCTCCTTTATGGGAAGGCATTACTTAAAATAAGATGAACAAAATGACAGGTAAACAGAAGGATGAGTCTTTCAGGATGCTTTGGGAAGCACTAAATGAATAAATGTGTATTTTCAGGAATAAGTCGCAGCCTTGATCTCGTGAAACCTTGGTTTGAAGTATGTTTAAAAGCAAATGGAAATTAAGGAGTTCCCCACAACCCGTGAGGAAAGCCACCTGAACATCTAGATAGAAACACACGTGTGCATGTGTGCAGACAGGCATGCAGATGGTACACGTTTTCTGTTGGGCACATCCATCTTACATGCATGTTCATGTTGGAGGTTGAGGACAGAGGCAGGGACAGATATTGGGGGCAAGAACCCAGAAAAACTCCACAAAACTACTTTGGGCCCCTATATTATTTTCATTTCTTTATTTTTTATTTTGTCTCCTTGGCCCACACATTGATGACCCTTGAATGAACATCATGGTGAATTTTTTTTTAACAATTTTTCAAGAATGATGTTTGTGTGATGGGTTTCTTGGAATATCACATTTACAAATGGAGTTTTCTAAAGAATAATTAAATAGTGTATTCTCTGGCAGAAATAGTTTTAAAAGAATATAATTTGGAAAATAAAGGAGGCAAAAAAATAAAATTTTTTTTGTGTACATGTGTACATGTGACATGTTACATGCAACATGTGGCACAACACCTAAGCCCTATTACCTGATTTAGAGGTTTCTGTAATTTTCAAAAAGTTTACACAAATATCTTAGAAGATAAACTGTGAAAACAACACATACAATAAAAGTCTGGCAATCGTGAAATGCCAAAGGCTAAACTTTATTTTACGGTTTTTGATGATTTGGTCTGAGTTACTGAATACTCCAAGATTTCATTTCAAGGGTTAAGTATTTGCCCAGCCACCTGGAACAGTGTTTATGGGAAAGTTTGTAGCAGATAAGAAAAAAATAAAGAGTTCAATGGTTTTATAGCTCACACTCTCATTGACCAGTGGGCTGCTGCTTACCATGTCACTGCAGTAAAGGAGTCAAATGGGGACCTCACAGGAAAGAGATAGTCAGTGTAATTGTCTCCTGGAACACTACAGGTGAGGGATGACCTGGTGGCTATGTCCTCCCCACTGTGGGCTCCTGGGAGTCCTTGCATACCACACCCCAAGTGGGGCTCCCTTTCCTTCTGTCTTTCCTTTTTCTGGGGTGAGGTCATGGTAGGGATGAGTGGCATTAGGATCAGGGAAACATCAGCTCATTAGTTAACGAACTGTTATTGGTCCCACTGAATCTCATTCAGGTCTTTTGCTCATCTGTGGTTCATCATAAATCTTAGTGAGGATCTGTGTGAGAGCTCCCACCTCCTTTGTGCTGTGTAATTCTGGAGCTCTTTTTGCTGTTGCATTATTAATGAGACAGGACCCTCTTCCAAGGTTCCAGAACGCGAGCTCCCTGGGCGACGTTTTTCTACAGACAATTTCATCATGCAGTTCACTGGAGGGAAGGGATCAGAGGAAAGTGGTGGTGTGCCAGATGCCAGACCAGGCTCTTTCTGGACTCCTCAGACAGAAGCACCTGCCATAGGCACTGTGCTGGCTGTGAAGCACCAGGGCCGGCATCGCCTCCCGGAGTGTTTAACAAGTGGCAAGGTGCTTTCGTGGCAAGAATGAGATCCGATCCAATGCTTAAAATATTAAATGCCAGGAAAGGCACTGAGATGGGGCAGGTAGAATAGAACAGACTAGAAAGAATAGATAAGAACCAATGGAGTAGAACAGAATGCTTCCGAGCCCGCTGCAGGCAAAAAGAGGAATGTAGCTTTGTGGATTTTACTTGAATCATGTGTGCATGCTCATGTCAAATCTATTTCTCTGAATTCTGGTCAAAATATTTGAAATTTACCCCTCTAAAACTTATTCCACATATAGTTAGTATTTATATTGAAAAAGAGAAAAACCCATTCATTAGCATAGAGCCTTAAGACTCAGCATTAAATGACAATATTAATAGAATGTATTCACACAACACCAGTACACTAGGTCTCAGTGTGTCATGCACCTTACACACCTCACTACTAGGATGACACAGTGATTCTGTGGAGTAGGAACTGTTGCTATCCTCAGCTCATAGCTGAGTGACCTGAAGCCCAAGGAACCTGGTCAGTAGTGGGAGGAGGATTCAGCTGCAGCCTCTATCTCTGTCTGCCTCTTAAACATATATGACATAAAGCTATCCACCCTGTGGTGTCACACTTGGCCTCATGAAGATTGACAGTGATGCTGCTTTTGAACGAAAGAATAGGAAATAGGAATTACTTTCATCATCCTCATTAGCATAATTTTATTTATTCCCTGGTTCCCCAGGTAAAGGCAACGGATCTCATAGCAAGTGAAGCCGGGCAGCATGGTGGCTCTAGCACATCGTGGTGGCTGTTGTCTTGTCTTGTTGCACCCCAATATTCCTCAGGGGGAGAAGACCAGCTGAGAGCAGCCTGCGCCCCTGCCACTGTGGGTGACAGCATCATACCACGAGCCAGCAGGCCAGCCATGGGGCACCCAGCCCGCAGAGAGATTGGGGTTCCCATGGCCAGCAGTCTTCAGTGCTGGGGGTCCACAGCGGACAGAAGAGACCAAGTCCCCCTCATAGTGCTAAGACTTCAGTGTGAAAAGTCTGATCACGAATTGAATTGTAAATGGACCCGGGCTGAAATGGCAGGCAGTGGTTTTACTCTGAAAGAAAGGAGGAAGAGAGGAGGCTGGAGAGGGGATGACCTGGCTGGTGGAGCCACTGTGTGAGGTACAGTCCAAGCATGGGTTCTAATTACTTCTAGTGCTTTCTTAAAGGATCAGAAGCCACCAATTGCAGGTAAAACGATCACAGGCTGATAGACACAGATCCCTGGTCCCGGCTGTTTGCAGTGCATCCCGTGGACACCCACCGTGAGGCTGTCCTGCAAACCTGGGAGACAGGCACCAAGGAGAGGGCCCCAGGGAGTTCTAGGTCCCAAGGTTCACCAGGTGCTTCTAAGTTCTTCACTGGATTTCACAGATATGGTATTAAACTAGATAATGAAGTAGAAAAATAAGTATTCTCATCTAACAGAAAAACAAATGAATAAAAGGAGACAGAGCTACATTCCAACTAACTAACAAATAGGAAAATTCTGCCTTAACTTAGTACTCAAAAAGACAGTTCAGGAATGTGATATTTTAAAATACCCATAACTTGTAACTCTATACAGATTGAATTACAGGTTTTACTTTTTAATGAAATGAAACTGAAGTAGATGTATCTGGCCTGCACAGGTTAGAGGTGTCTAATCTCAAGTCCATTTCACCCTCTGGAATCTTTATATTTTTTCATTTTATACTCACTGAGTTTTTAAGGAGCTTTTAAAGGAGTTTTTAAGGCAATAAGCTGCATATATTTCACCCACTAAAGTGTACAGTTTGACAAAATGTGATGTGCATATGCATCTATAACCGCATCAAAATTATCACATCCTTCACCATTCCTCACAACCACTTATGATCCATCTGTCCCTCCATATCTGTCCCTAAGGAAGCACAGATATGTTCTCTATAGGTGAAAACTGAGCTTTCTATAAACTAATATAAATGGAAATGTATCAGAGGTTTTCCCTTTTTTCTAGCTTCTTTCACTCAGTATAGTAACTTTGAGATGCATCCACATTGTTGAGTGTGTGGACAGTCTGAGCAGTGTTTAATTATGAAGGTACTCCACAAAGCATTCATCTGTTCACCCACTGGGGGTCATTATTTCAAATAAAACCTTCTACCTTCTACCTTCCTTTAATGTGAAAGTTACATCAACTACAGTTAAAGTGAGTTTGTTTTAAATAGCACAGAATCAGGTCTTTACAAAAAAAAAAGTCTACTCTACCAACTTCTCCTTTGAATTGATGTATTGAACCAAGAGGAGATGGATAGAGAGATAGATAGATAGGGGATTTATGATGGGAACTGGCTGACATAGTGGCTGAGGAGTTCCACAGGATGCCATCTACAAGCTGCATAACCAGGAAGGCCTGTGGTGTAATTCAGTCTGAATCCAAAAACCTGAGAACAGTGGGTAGAGCTGGGCAGATTCTGGGGGCACATGGAAGGGTCACAAGTGTTAGTCCTGGAGGTCAAAGACCCAAGAATTAGCAGCTCCAATGTCCAAGGGCAGGATAATATGCATATCCCAGCTCAAGAAAGTGGGTGGTCAGAGAAAGACAGAAAGAGGGAGAGAATTTACCCTTCTTTCTCTTTTTTTGCTGTGTTGAGGAATTTAATAAAGTAAAAACAATTTTACGTGATCTACAGTCAAATTCTGGCCTCTTCAGAAACCCACCAGGAGGAGTGTTCCACCAGCCACACAATCAGCTATCACAACCAGAGTCTATACATTCTCTCAGCTAACACCTGTCAGCTCACCAAAGTGTGTGGCCCTTTTCCATCATATAAGAAATGCCAAGGGGAATAAGTAGGAGATGAAAGAGGAAGGAAAAGAATATGGACTTTAGATTCTTAGGAACTTTAATTATCCATACCCTAGTAAGCGGAAATAGATATCCCTACCTCTTATATTTAAATTTCACACTCTAAAGAAAAAAGAAAACACATCTTAAATGTATCTTTCAAAAGAGAACTTGTTATTCACTCTTTTTATTTTCAAGATAGTATCTGGGCTCACTCCAGACCTGGGAATCCACTCACCTCTTTACAGACTTCTAAGGAGATGCCTCTTCACCATCCCTGCACAGGACCTACTAAGTGCGCTCGGGCTAGCCTGCCCTCCCCAATGCCAGAATGCCACCCTGACCCAGACACACCCTTCAGCACCTTTCTAAGACCATGGTGGCTGCTGTAGAGTAGGTATGGCTGTGAAAGATTGGGCCAGAGTCTTGAGAAATTGATGAGCATGCATAAAAATGTCCAATGTGGAATTCATCCATATGGAGGAATTGAGAAAAGTAATGGTCTGTTGAAGTAATGGGTCTGTTTCTTCAATGAATCAACAAATATTAGATCCACAAATATTTACTGTGCACATATTGAATCCTGGTGCTATTTTGGGAACTGTGGACTCAGTGGTTACTGGAAGCGGCAGGTGCTCGCTCTCAGGGTCTCACAACCAGCAGCTACTGCTGGAAGACAGGGAGCCCCTCAGGGACCAGGACGGGTCACAGGGAAGAGTGCACAGGTGAAATGACCGTAGTGAGCTCATACAAAGTCCTCTGCCTTCTCTGCTTTGTTCCCCTTTTCCCAGCCCAACAACACAAAAACACACACGTACACTAACAAGCTCTAGCCACCACACACAGCTCACACATGCTTCAAAGGATTTAAAGATCATCCAGGATCCACTGAGGTTTCTGGTAGCTTTGTTTTGAGAAAGGTCCTCATAAGTCAGTGCAAACCTCCCTTCCTGTATTGATCCCCATTCTCTAAAATTTCTTACTGTTCTTAATATTCAACGGGCTTGTCCTCCATCCTCAAAATGTAAAACTAAAGGCAGTTGTTTTGTACCATCTCTGCTGCCTGGAAGGTTCTGGTAGGTTGACAGTGGGGGAGAGCAGATGCAAACTGAAGACTTAATCGATCATCCACAAATACTGGTTGAGAGGCCACCTTGGGCCTGGGCTCCATGGTCCTGGGGGACACAGGAACTCATCTGCAGGTTTCCTAGGAGATTAGAATGCACTAGAATAATTCTACAGTGAAGGCTGCTCCCATGGGAGCATATTCTGACATGAACCTAACACAGAAGGTAAGTGCAAACAGGTGAAAATAAAAGTGGATTATTTCCATTTCTACTGTATTAGAGACAGGTGTTGGCGCAAGAATGACATTGAAGTCTAGGATTTACTTAGCAATGGTACTCCCTGGTGAGTATCTAGGAGTACTCCCAGAGTACTTCTGGAGTCTCTGAGAGTACCACTAGTGCTCTCTCATAGGTCCCCAGTCCTGTGCTGAACATTGCGTGTATTATTTCCTTTCATCCTCCCTGAGCTGATGGGGTGGCTACTGAAACCATCCCCTTTCCACAGGCAAGGACAGGAGCAGCTTCAGAGGTAAAGGGCCCTGAGGTCAGGCACCACCCCTGCCCCAGGCACAGGCATCCCCCCACATCCCAGGACACTGGGGACAAGGCCTTGGGTTCCTCAATATTCTTGATTAACAATGGAAAATGCACATAATGGACTATTTTTACTGGAAGCCAAGAGGAAGAGAAGGTCCCTTTGTGTGCACCTTCACCCTTTTAAGATTTATTCCTATTACACTTGAGATAAGCCAGCCTGATTCATGGTATGTTGTGATCCAAGAAGCCCTGGCCCCACTCTTCTAAAGGGATTTTTCTCTGACTCAAAAAAAGAACCTTCCAGATACCTCTATTTCTGATTCTCTGACAGGCCAAGGGCTTGGCATTTCTGGGAACAAATAGCCATTCACCATTCTGCTCCTATCCACACAGCAAAACAGGTCAGGAGACCAGAGGAGGGAGCATCAGCCGCAGCTTTATGGATACATTTTCTCCCTGGGTATTTCTGGGGCTTGAATTTTACATGGGGAAAAAAGGTGATTCAGTCTTAATCAGCAGCAGGAGGTGTGGGGCCAGAGGGAGTGCCTGCCCTGCTCCCTGGCTCCCACGGATGGTATGGTCTTTTTCACAGAAACCCCAAAGCGGCTGAAATGTTCATACATCTTTCATCCAAATCGCTTTGCAGAGAGAGGACAGACCAGTTAAAATTTGGGAAGAAAATTTCAAAGTGCAATTAGATGCTTGGCACTCCCACCCCCACTGCCAGAGGTGGAAAATGAGGATTTCCTGTTCCTTCATTGTGCACTGGTCCTGCTGCGCCAGCCAGAAGCTCCAGCCTGAAGCACATGGCCCAGGGGGGTTCTCTGAGGTTCCAGAATAAGGAAAGTGACTCAGAAAAAAAAAAAAACAACAGGAGGGAAACCCAAACTCACAGGTGATGCTGGACAGACCCTTTCCTCTGCAGACAGCAGTCAAGGGCCCAGGAAACCTTCCCACAGTGGAGCTGGCTGTTTAAAGCCACATCCAGTAACAAGCAGCTTCTCAAGAGTTCCAGAAACAAACATTAACAGTACAATCTACCCACCACTCCAATGAGCTTTAGCCTAACAAACAAGAAATAAATGACTTCATTTCAAACGATGTCTGTGGGGTGCAATAAAACAGAATAATCTGCCATTTGTAGCCCTTGTTTCTGAAAGAAGCAATTCTAGCCCCAGGCTTTGCTGGCCAAAGCACAACAAACCTACTCTCTGTACCTGTCCCTGTCAGAAGGAACAATTACTCCAGATGGACTGATTTCTAGCATGAAAATGAAGAGATTCCTAAGGAGGGAATGTGGCCAGCTGATGACTTTTCCTTCATCTACTAACTAAAAGTGGTTTTCAAAGCATCTCTTATTTTTACTTAATTTTACCTATGGAGGAATGCCAATCTGATCTGCACTGTGTTTAATTTAAATACTAGTGAAGTTAGCATCACTTCTGTCCACCACAACAGTAAAACGTGGATATAAAATAGTAGGAAGCAAACTCAAGATTATTTTTTTTTCAAGTAGATGAAGTGGGGAAGGATTCCTATTGCATAAACCCATAGAATCACCCTTGTTTCAATTGGTAGAGCTCTTTCATTGCCACTGCCAATTCTTTCCTAAATAATAACATAACTTTTTATGTTTTTGCTATAGATAAAAGCAATATATATTTACAGTAGAGGAGGCAGAAATAGAAAAATCATTTTCAGTCATCCTACCACCCACTCAGGGCAACCATTTTTTTTTTTCTTATTTATTTATCTATTATGAATTTGTTCTAATTCCTTGAATGACAGAATGCATTTTGATTCATAGTACAAAGTGGAGCACAATTTTTTTATTTCTCTGATTGTACACAAAGTAGAGTCACATCACTTGTGTCTCATTCATCACATACCTAAGGTAAGGATGTCCATCTCATTCCACCATCTTTCCTACCCCCATGCCTCCCTCCCCTTTGCTCTACCCACAGTTCCTCCATTCCTCCCATGCCTACCCTCATCATTTATCAGAGAAAACATTGGGCTTTTAGTTTCTTGGGATTGGCTAACTTCACTTAGCATGATATTGTCTAGCTCCATCCATTTGCCTGCAAATGCCATGATTTCATTCTCTTTTAATGATGAGTAACATTCCATTGTGTATATATGCCACAGTTTCTTTATTCATTTATCTATTTGAGGATATCTAGCTTGGTTCCACAATTTAGCTATTGTGAATTGTGCTGCTATAAACATTGATGTGGCTGTGTCCCTGCAGTATGCAGTTTTTAAGTCCTTTGGGTATAGACCGAGGAGAGGAATAGCTGGGTCAAATGATGGTTCCATTCCCAGATTTTCAAGGAATCTCCATACTGCTTTCCAGAGTGGTTGCACCAATTTGCAGTCCCACCAGCAATGTAAGAGTGTGCCTTTTCCCCCACATCCTCACCAACACTTATAGTTGCTTGTATTCTTAACAGCTGCCATTCTGACTGCAGTGAGATGAGTAGTTTTGATTTGCATTTTTCTAATTGCTAGAGATGTTGAAATTTTTTTCATATATTTGTTGATCGATTGTATTTCTTCTTCTGAGAAGTGTCTGTTCAGCTTCTTGACCCATTTATTGATTGGGCTATTTGGTTTTTTTTTTTTTTTTTTGGTGTTAAGCATTTTGAGCTTTTTATAATCCTGGAGATTAGTGCTCTGATATGCATGTGGTAAAATGTGGGCAACCATTTTTAAGAAAGACTTATTGATGGATTGAAGTGTTTTATTAGTGCATTTAGGTCTACATGATCATGAGTTTATTTTGATGTATTTATAAAGGCATTTAATATAATTCAATCTGTTTCCATCCCCAGGACTTTTCCTTCCCTTCCCTCCTCCTTCCCCAGACCTCCTTCCTCTACCTATTGGTCTTCCTTCTATTTCTTCATTGTTTCTAATCATGAACTATAGCTATACATAGAGGTAGAATTTATTGTGATATATCCACACATGCACGTACCATAACCTGGACAATTTCATTCTGCAGTTTCTCTCCTTTCCCACTCCTCCTTCCTTCCAATTCCCTCTGTTCACTTCATTGTTCTTCCTTCTATTTTTATGAGATCCATTTTATATTAATTCCTTTTCTCTCTTTAGCTTCTGCATATGAGATAAACAATTCAACCCTATATTTTCTAGGTCTGGCTTATTTCATTAAGATAATGTTCTCCAGTTCCATCCAATTACCAGCAAATGACACAATTTAATTTTTCTTTATGGCTGAATAAAACTCTGTTGTGTGTATCTACCACATTTTCTTTATCCATTTATCTGTTGACAGACATCTGGGCTAGTTCCATTACTTGGCTATTGTGCTGTTATAAACATTGATGTAGGTGTATCACTATAGTATACTGGTTTTAGTTCTTTTAGATTAATACTGAGGAGTGGGATAGCTGGGTCCTATGGTGGTTCCATTCATAGTCTATTGAGGAATCTCCATACTGCTTTCCAGAGAGGTTGCTAATTTGCAGTCCCTGCCACATTGGATGAGTGCACTTTTATTCTCACAACCTCTCCAGTACTTACTGCTATTTGTATTCTCAAAGCCTAGCAATCTAAGTGGAGTGAGATGAAATCTCAATGCAATTTTGATTTGCATGTCCCTGATTGCAAAGGATGTTGAATATTTTTTTCTTGTATCTGTAGGTCATTTGCATATCTTCTTTTGAGAAATGTCTGTTTGGCTCATTTACCTACTTCTTCATTGGGTTCCTTGTTTGTGTGCTCTGGTGTTAAGTTTGAGTTCTTTATATAGTCTGGATATTAATCCCCTGTCAGAGGAGAAGGTGGCAGAGAACTCCCATTCTGTAGGCTCTCTCTTCACACTCTTGTTTGCTTTGATGTGCAGAAGCTTTTTCATTTGATGCTGTCCTGCTTATTTATTTTTGGTTTTGTCTCTTGAGTTTTAGGAGTCTTATTAAGAAAGCCAGTGCCTGCCTCAAGATGTTGAAGTGTTGAGTTTCTAGAAGTTGTGAAGTTTCTGGTCCAATTTCCTGGTCTTTGATGCACCCTGCATTGATTTGGGGGCAGGGTGAGAGATAGGGACCTAGTCTCATTCTTCTACATATGGATACCCAGTTTTTCCAGCATGCTTCCACTTGAGCCACATTCCCAGCCCTTCATGTCTGTTTTGATACCCAGTATGCAGGTCTTGTTCCCATAGTTCTGTAATATAATTTGAGATCAGATATAATGATGCTACCAGCATGGAAATTATTGCTCAAGACTGCCCATTTCAATGTATGTTGTTCTAGCTTCTCTCTCTTTCTCTCTCTCCACTTCCCCCTCTCACTGAACATAAATGGATCACTCAAACATGGCAATGTCAATTGTACAGCCACTCTGGAAAAAAGTTCTTTTAAAACTAAAAATAAACTTACCATACAACATAGCCAATGAATTCTTGGGCATTTATTCCAAATAAATTGAAGCTGATTTATCTGCAAAAAACTTGTCTGATAATGTTCTTAGCAGCTTTAGTCCTAATGTCCCTTAACTGAAAACTACCCAGACAAACTTTATTGGGTGAAGAGTTAAACTGTGTTGTAGCCACAGGGTGGAATACTAGTCAGTCATAAAAAGAAATGAAATCTTGACACATTCAACAGTTGTTTAACTATCAAAGAAATTAACCTGAGTGGAAAAGCCAATCTCCAGAGGTTCCAGACTGCGTGTGATACAGCATTCATGAGATTACATTGTAAAGATGTGAACAGGTGACAAAGATGGCAACCATGGCTGGAAAAGATCATGAATGGAGGGAGGAGAAGGAAGAATGAGGAGTTTTGTGGTTAGGTACAGTTGCCTGCCTTGAATGTGCTGGTGGCTACTCCAAAGCACACACATGATAAACGATCAGAAACCTGCAAACATACAGAGACACACATGAGCACACAGCACCTGGCAGAACATGCATCTAAGATGCACGGTGTCATTATTCTGATTTTGATGCTCTCTTGAATTACGCAAGGTCTAGTTATCAGGACAAGTGGACTGAAGAGTTACGGACCCCCTCTATGCTTCTTTGCAATTTTCAATGCATGTATAATAACTTTAAAATATATTTTAAAAAGGAAGTACCCTTGCTCTGCTAAGACACAGCACATGCCTTTAGGAATCCCTTTTTCTAAACCCATCATGCTGCTCAAGAACCTTAAGGTCAAGGTAAGAATGTAGTGTTTGAAGGGCTGTCTCTATTTCACTCAGAAACATGAACATGGCTGTAGATTCTTAAGGCACACTGTGCAGCATGCCTTCTTTGCAATTTGGCTTAATAATCACTCTGCAACTGTCATTTTACCATGTCGCTACATGCATTTTTATGTTATTCCTTAAAGTTCATTTCCCCCCATGCTGGTAGGCTGACTTCTCTCCTACCCTGTCACTGGACATTTAGCTGTCTCATCCGAGTTCCTGTCCATACTACTATGATAAGCCTCCTTTAGGATACGAAGATTGATGACTTTTCTAATTATTCTTCAGGATAATTTCCTAGAAGCAGAATTCCTGGCTCAAAACTTTTGCCTGATGCATAATTTCTGGTGGATATTTACCATTTCCCTCTCCGGAAGCTGCAGGGCTTTCTCTCCAGGAGCATTTAGTAGTCAGCTCCTCCTCTTGGCCCAGAACTGCCCCAACAGATGTTTCCCTCCCCATGTGCCTCCTGCTTGCAGTGAAACAGCAACTGAAAATCCACTCTCTGGAAGCCCCGAATCTGGATGACCTGCGAGGAGGAGGCCCCTATGGGCACTGGACAAAAGTGGGCCCCACCCCAGCTGCATACTGGAGACCTGGTGCTCCTGCTGGGTGATGAGAGCCCTGGGACACCCTGAGCCAGAACACAGCAGCAAATTCTCCATCTCCCAGCCAGCAGGGTCTTCCTTCCTGAAGTTCACTGTAATACAACGTTGGCGAGTAGTTACAAGATGATTGTCTATCATCACAGCAAAATCCATTTTTTAAGGAAGAAGATGAGAAAATAAATTAAACCTACTATTTTTGACATCACTGAATTCTCAAGAAAGAAAACAGAAAAATAACTAGTAAACAAACTTGAAGGTTACCGTGGGCTCAGGACCAGGCAGAGACAAACACGACAGAACCTGGATTTGATCTTTTCTCCAGCAGCAGTCACAGACATAAAAGAAGGGGTCATGAGCTCCTCCAGATTGGGTTTCTGATTCATCTGTGTGTCCTAACCTGAAACCATGGTTGCAAACAAATGATTAACTGAACAAACAAAAGGAAAATCAATAAAATTTAGCATGTTGGGGGGGCAGGGGTTTAATCTACAGCCAAGGTCATGACATTAATCCCTGCCTTCCTGCGCGAGGCTTGATTGACTCCTCCACACCCTGCCTTCCCCTCCTGTGGCTCAGAGTGGGCTCAGGATTGCAGGTCACACTTAAGGTCCCTCTCCTTCTAAAGTACTTTGAGAGCCAAAGGCACTTACCCTTGATCAGATCAGACTTTTGCTGTCTTCATTTAGTTTTAGAAACAGAACAAAATAAAATGAAAATGACAACCAAGACATTTAGTCTTGCTTTGAGGATGGTGTTTGAAGGGCCTCTGCTTTGAGGATGATTTATAAAGGTACTTTTCCCAAAAGATGATTTTGTGGAATTATCCCGGGCTGAGTGGGTGCGTCCTGCCTGCCAGGCCATTGTCTGCCTCAGGCTTGCTGCTCTCTGTTTCGTGTCTCCTGGCATCAGCTGCCTTATGGCATCTGCTTCCTGGGATTTGTTCTCCTGATAGCTGCTCCTGCAGATTTATTTCCTATTTTTCATTTTTAATTGCCTTGATCAACATGCTGTGTTTCAATTCCTGGCTTACTTTACATGTACAGCATTCTAATGTGTGATTTAAAGGGGATGTTTATATTCTGGGTTGGTTTCTGTCTGAATTAATCGAGTAGTAATCTGGCAGGGCGGGGAGAAAAGGTGCTTTGCTCTGTGGGGTGAGAAAAGTCTGTGACAACTGCTAGAGGCACCTTCTGCCACTCACTCATTAGTTTGAGGGATGTGGTTCCATCCATATGTGCTTACAAAGTTGTTTGGGAAGCATGAGAACTGCCTTTGTGGAAATTCCTCACCTGCTGACATCTGCTGCATAATCAAAGCTTGAGGGCCCTTTCCTCTTCCCCTTCAATGCCTAATGCTCACCTTCCCAGGGATCCTGTTATGCCTCTCCTGCTCCAGACCATAGGCAAGTCATCTCTAGCTGCTCTATCCATTCTCACCAATTGATTTATCTGCACAGGGTGAATCCTGAAAACTTACACAGTCTCCATGTGCATGTCATAATAGGTCAGTCATGTGTGCTCTCTCCATCAGTGGGAAACCACATGGAATCTTCCAGAACTACATGGAGAGGGCAGCACCCCCAGATCTGGGTAAATGCAGTCTCTGCTCTCAGCATCAGCTACACAAAGAAAGAACAGGTCTTTTTTGTTAATAGTTAGTAAGACCTGCAGTTATGGCTGCTTGACACATTTTCAGTCAAAATGGATTTATTTTGTCCTTTGTTTATTCATTCAATTCATATGTTTGATGCCTATTTGGGTCCAAACACTGCCCTTGGACATCAGTTTGCAGAAGTTAATGAGAAAGGCTGAAACCAGCCCTCAGGGAACATGGAATAAAGAGGAATGTATGAGTGTCTAGTAGGTGCTATAACAAATTAACAGAAGTGCAATGGCTTACAACACAAATTTAGTATCTCATAGCTCTGAGAGTCAGCATTAAAACGGGTCAGGGTGTGGACAGGCTGGTTCCCTCTGGAGTGAGAATTACTTCCCTTGCTTTGTGCACGTTTTGCAGGTAGCTTTGTTCCTTGGTCAAAACAGTCATCCTCCGTTTCTGTTACCACAGTGTCCTCTCACCTGACCTCTCTTGGCAAGAGTCCCTCTGTGGTTATGCTCTTCGTACCTGGACTCTCTGGGGCTGTCTCTCCCATCTCACAGTCTTTCACTTGCTCTCACCTGCAAGCTCCCACATTGTCATAGGTTCTGGAGGACAGAAGGTGGACATCTCCAGGGCAGCTACACAGTGGAAGTTCACAATTCCACCTGCCACAGGAAAGAGCACAGCATCTGCTGATCTATGGCCATGGGAAGTGCAGGGAAGGAGGGGATCCGGGGGCCCTGAATCCACATGGAAGCTATGTCAATCCACCCCTTTCAATATAGGTTTTGGTGTGAGCTGATCCTCTAAGCACATTTATTTCTAGCCTTCGGTTTAATCTGACTTTTCATGTAAATGTGATCCATCCCTCACCACTTCTGTTGAATTTATGATGCATTTGTATCCTGGATATAAATATGTAAAAGCGCTTATAAACTTCATTAGGGCATTTTTAATGAAGAGCTAATGGCTGCAATGTGGTTCTTTCTGGCTAGGGACAGGATGTCCCCCCTCCCACCTGCGATTGATGATATTAATAACATCCTGACACAGTAAGTCAAAGGGAAACTACTGCAAACAGAAAATAGAAAGTTGAAGAAGAAAACTGCTCTTTTGGTTTGTATGTGGAAGACGCCAAGGGTAAGGCCATTTTCCCTCAAGGCAAAGGAAGGTCATGGGGAAGTGGGGAGCTTCCCCATGGCACAGTGGGTAGAAGCCAGCCTCTAAAGCTGCACGTTTGGAGCCCCAAGGCTGACTCCTTCCATTCTACCCAGCTCCACATTGATGTACTGCATGGGCTTCCACCAGAAGCTGACATATCATGAAGGAATAGCACAATGTCAGGGGGACAGCCACATCCAAGGCACAGGTATGCACGTGGCAACCATCCCAGAGGAGGCAGCAAGGTTGAGAGAGTTAGGGATGCAGGCCTTGGTGTCCCAGTTTTAATTTGCCCCTTACATGCTGTAAGAACCTGGGCAAGTTACTTAACCTCTCTGTGCTTATTTACTCACAGCTACTGAGAGAACAAGGGGAATAACCATGTCTACTTCATGCGTTCTTCTCCTGAGACAGCATTCAGTCCCTGGAACAGATTGGGTGCTGCATAAAAGTAAGCTATCAGTATAACAGGAGCACTAGTCAAGGTCTAAAAAAAGGATTAAAACACACAAAAGCAGATTACATTCATGGAGACTCAATCCTGGAGTCTCAATCCTGGAGACAATTCTGGAGACTCCTGCAAAGGATCCCGAGGCAAGTTGGGAGAGAGGCGTCCTCTGGAAGTCACTTGGGCAGGTAGGAAAGTGGCTATAGCTCCTGCAGTCCCAAATCCATTCTCTGTGGCTCCCAATCTGACCCTCCCTTCCAGGGCCTGAGCCTCTGCTGCAGAGAACCCTGAATCACAGAAACCCACAAGAGGCGGCAGCAGAGCCCCTGCAGCCCTGAGAGCCCAGGTGGACCCAGGGAGTAGAAACCAGGTGCCCATCTTCCCCATGTGCAGCGAATAGAATAGCACAGTTAGGGTTGAAGTCTATGCACACTTGTTCTGGGAACACAGCAAGCTGGATTAGCTTAGGCGCTTCCCAAAAAAGCACACTTTTTCTAATTAAAATGTTTCAACCAAAAGAAAAGTATGTGCATATGCACACACAGACATGTGAAGTGCACACACATATGAATACATGACCTTTCTGATGTTAAGTAGATCACAATTTGCAGAACCCTGGAGATCCACTCAGAGAGAACATTTGCAGCTCTCATGGCTCACGTGCACATAGGGGAAAGGATTGCCAACTGGGGCCAGTGTGCCGAGTTTTGTGAGTGAACCTGGGGTTCTAGCTAGGCAGCAGACACGGAGCCACATGTTCAGTGCAGAAGAAGCAGAAGAGACTCCCAGGAGAGGGCTGAAGAGCAGCGGCCATCTCACACTGGGAAGGAACACTCCCATAATGTCAAAGATGACATCTATTCATTAGCCGCTGTCTTGCCACAGTGCACCAGCACCCACCCAGTCACGCAGTGTGCCAGAGTTTTTGAATATGTCCACATCCGGGCAGGAGAAATTCCACCTTTGGATCTTGCTGGAGATTTGAGCACAGAATCCCTAGACTCTGCCGCAGTCAGACCCCTGCTGCTGGTTTCTTCTCATTTTATGTAAAAAAATGCAGGTAAGTTTGTGTCCCCAGCAGAGCACATGCCTGGGAGTCTGCACTCTGTAGGTGAGGCCCTTGGTACCCACTAGAGGGGCAATTCCCCTCCCAAGGCACAGTGGCCGCACTGATGCGGGAGCCCATCAGGTGTGCTGTTCTGTCCAGTGTTTCCCTCTCCCACCAGGACACCTGTGCCTGGATACTTATGGCCTCTCACTTCTGACTGCTGCCACCAACAAGCCACATTGTGTCGCTTTGCTTAGGTTATGAGTTCCAAATACTTATGTTTAATGGAAGGCAATTATTTTCTGGGTGTTTTTTGAGTCAATAAAGAGGTAATGCTGGACACAAGCTGTATTCTCCTCCATTCTAGTTACAGAAACAGTCTGACATTCACAACACTCAGCCACCCGCGTGCCACAGCCCCAGAAGCATGGATCTCGATAGGGAACTGCCATGTGGTTGGAAAAATGACAAAATCAACTTCCAAGACCCTTCCAGTTTTTGAAGCACAAGAAAGAGGCCCAGAGCCCTGCTCTCTTCTTTCTATTTGCCTAATAATCATGTTCCTAAAGCTCCATCTCTGCATGGAGCCTCTGCAGAGGGCTGGAGCAGTGCCCCTCTGCCCCCTTTACTCTGACAGACCAGGGTGTCTATGTGGGCTGCACAGTTTACAGGGGTTTTGATGCCTCAGTGATGCCTATCTTGAGGAACAGAGGCTAGAAGGGTAAAGTCTCAGTGTTCACACTGATTCCCAATACCCACGGTCCTAACACAGGCCTGGAGCTAAAGCACATCTGTGGGTGCCTTTATGAGCGGTGTTCAAAACAACCGCTCTGACCACATCTCTATCTATGTATTCATGGGTCTTATTACTTCAGAGAGGCTTCCTGATGCCTCTGAGGTTCCAAACACTGTCCTGGGAGAGCACAGAAAGGGGCAGAGATGTGGCCGCGCCCCCACAGGTCTGCAGTACAGCAGGGACAGTGCAGGATCCCTGGTCACAGCAGGGACACGACTCAGAGCAGCCAGAAGGGGGCTTGGTGCCCATGTCACCAGGCACCTCCTCAGACTGGGAGGCAGCCTCACTGGGGAAATGGGGGTATTTGCTCTCAGGCTACATCTAAATGCTTTTGTGTAAATGTGGTGGGATCATGGAGTACTCACTCTCTCTCTTTCAGGAGTTTCAGTGCTCTTCATCCATGTTATGAAAAGTGAAAGGGGGCTGTTAGACATCTTTATGAAGTTTTAATGAACAGCAATCTAGATGCAGTGGGTCTTTTGTAGGCTGGATGAATGCCATTTACCAAACACAATGGATAATATTAATACTCACAGGCAGAGTAATTAAAAGGAGATTTCTGAATCTACTAACCAGAAAATTTAAAAAGTAGGGGGAGTGCAAGTGCATGGGAATGGGTGTCCAAGAGGCTAATGAGGGGAGACTTAATCTCTGAGCACCTTCGAATGACAAAGGGGCTCAGAGCCTGGGAAGGGAGGCAGTGCTGCAGGTGGTCACCAGGGGCCAGCTCTGTAGCTGGAGGTCCTGGATTTTAATTTGACTCCACCTGCAAGGGATTACCAGGGACCTGAAAGTTGCTCCACCCTCTGTGTCTGTTGGCCTCTGAGAGGGGAATGAGAGCAATACTCACAGGGTGGGTGTGTGGAGGACTGCAGGTGTGGACTCTCTACATGTCTGCAAGAGGTGACTTACATGTTTCACTTGTGTGGGAGGACTCTACATAAATGTTACATGTGAAATACATCTAAAAACTTTTCTAGTGTGTATGTGGGGGGGGTACAAGTATGTCTGGAACATTGTATCTACTTTCTAAGATGTATCTATGATGGTTATCATTTTCCACCTTTCTGAAGAAGCAAAATTCAGTGATTTCAGGCGGCCTCCTTTGGCCAGGTGGAATACTTTGCAAACTGCCCCTGGAATGAAGAGCCCGTGGTCCTCCCAGTAGGAGCACTGGCTCTGCCTGGGCCCTGCCCACTCTTGCTTGTCCCTCCCTCAGGACATAGACCTGACCCTGGGCACAGTCAGAGGTTTCCTGGTGGAGCTCTAAGGCAGAGCCTGTGACTCCAATGGGCGACACAGAAGCTGTTCTGGGATCTGGCAGCTGCGTCCAAAGGCAGCACCAGAGGTGGTGATGTCCATGACACCAGGCACCCTGTCCAAGCTTGCACCCAGCTGTACCTGCTCCTCACCCCGCCTAACTGCGAGGGCTTTGGGGCCAGTGGCTCCGCCTGTACCTCAGCTCTCCTCCCCATATTTGGCATGATAACCACGACTCCCCCATGATAACAACGACATCCCCAGGGGGATGGAGCTGGACTCTCAGAGGAAGGTGCTCTCTGGCAGTTTCTGGACCAGAACAAGCATGAGGCCAGGTTGGTACAGACCCAGAAAGACCCAAAAAGAACCAAGGGAGGTTGGAAGAGCACCCCGGCTTGATTCTCACTCTGCACAACGTTTTGTGAGAGAGTTTGAGCCCTGAAACTCCTTGGCCCTGTCAACAAGTGACAGTGGGTTCTTCAGGCCATGTCCTGGGCCTCCAGCTCCAGGTCCAGCCTCCTTCTTGGGTCCAGATGGCTCCTGCTGCATGCAAACCCAGGAGTCTAGAAAGTTACTGAAAACGTCTATCCACCCGAACTTGTCTAGACCCCAGATTGTCTCAACACGGTTTGTGTATGGCAAAAAATAAAAATATAAACACTGACACCTCCTGTGAACTTACCAGATAGAAAAGCATTGGTGAAAATATTAGAGATGATTTGAACTTGTCCCCCCCAAAATAAAATAAACTACTTTGACTATGATTCTCTCCAATAATCACAAAATTTCCAAGTGGGAAAAAAGCATCTCTGAATTTCCTGCCTTAATACATTAAAAAGATATATATCTTCTAGCACAGTGGAAACCCAGCAGAGACAAAATGTTTCTGTTATTTTTCAGGAGCTGCATTGATCCCACGTGAAGGGCTAACCACCTCCAGTAGATCATTTCCAGGAACATCCATGAGATAAGGAAATAAGTGGGTTGGGCAGTGGATCAGAGCAGAGTGCTCACCTTAATGACAGCACCTTCAGGCCAGTGATGAAATAAGAACCATCTCCTCACTCGCGGATGCCCTATGTGACCAGAAGCCTTTAGTGTCACTGTTTCAGGACACTAGCCTATTATGCTGGGTGATGGCTATCCTGATTTCAAGTCTAATCACAGTGGTATTAAAAATTAATTGTGTTACAGTGAAATCCAGCCCTAGCAGAACACTGTGCTGTAGCAAGGGTGGATACAGCTTTGGGAACGAGGAGCCTTGCGATCATCAAACATGAAGACTGGGTGTGGTGGCACACACTTGTAATCCCAGTGGCTCAGGAGGCTGAGACAAGAGGATTGCCAGTTCAAAGCCAGCCTCAGCAACAGAGAGGTGCTAACTCAGTGAGACCCCGTCTCTAAAAAACTAAGAAATAGAAAATAGGACTGGGGATATGGCTCAGTGGCTGAGTGTCCCTGGGTTCAATCCCCTATACCCAATCAATCAATCAATCAATAAAGAGCTTTGCTATAACCAAACGATGAAACAGGAGTGCCAGCCCGACCTTGACCCTACCTGCTGGACAGCTGGCATGGGAGCCAGTTCTGCTGGCATCAGAAGCCTGCATAAGCCCTACGCCCTGAGGAGTGGGCACCTCGCAGCTCAGGCCCCAGAGATCTGGCACCTGCACCACCCCGTCCACTTCATAAGCTGGAAATCAGAGGAGTCCCAGCCATCCAGGCAAGGTCCTGAAGATGCCAGGTCAGGGCTCCCAGGGAACCCATTGCTATTTCAGGCAGTGATCATGATGGTGCTAGTGGCCTCCACTTTAGTTTGGGAAGGAGTACGTCCCCTCTGGCCTGGGAGAAATGGACGTCAGTCACCACCTGGCTGCGATAGGCTGCAGTGCCCCCACTCTGTGGCTGGGAAAAGTGAGGGTGGAGAGGCTTTGTGCCTTTCCCAAGTCAGCATAGCTCGGGGGGTGACATACTGCAGGTCTCTTCACTGCCAGCTGAGGCTTTACCCACCAGCCATAGAAATAATGAGGAGTCATTACTGTATGAAATACCAGCAATAACCAAGCTGGCCGATACTGATTATAAATGTCCCCACAACAGCCCACATGCCAGGCTTACCTGACTGCTATTGGGTCTCACGTGGTACAGCATGAGACAGGAGAAGCCCTGTAGATCCCTCGCAGGGGACAAGAAGAGACACTCTCAGTCACCCACATCGCAACTAGCCAAAGTGAAATGAGCAAAATTTAAATGGCCATTGTGTTAAGTGAATGCAAGTTCCATACCCCAGGCAGCACGCTAATTAAATGCATTTGTTGAAAAGCACAGAATCGGCCGCTGAAGAAAGTAAGTTCTGAATTATGGAAGGAAAATGAGTGATGGCAAAGACTGAGCCTGAAACATAGAGAATCATGCCATTGTGCAGCTTGGTCGGTCACTCAAATGCCCTGAGCAAGGCTCTGCTCTTCATGGCAGAGAAAAGGACTTCCCACGCAGGGCCTTGGGAAGTGACTGTCAGGGCTCCATCCTGGGACTGAGAGGCTTGGTCAGTGGGCTTACCCTGGGCACCTTTAATGTGGAGGAGAGAAGGATCTCCACTTTATGGAAATGCCTAACCTTTGCAGGATGTCCAGCATCCCTTGGTTCCCAGACATTGAATATCAAGACACCTTCCATTTGTTGTGACAATTAGAAATGTCCCCACACATTTATAAGTGCTCCCTGGGATGCCGAGCCCTCTGCAGTTGAGAATTGCTGTGGTCTGAGTGGCATTCTGTGATGGACAGTCCTCCTGGGTGGCAGAAGGATACACAGCTGAGGGCAGACACTGGTGCAGGTGATCTGTGGTGCTCCTGGAATGGAAAATGGCTGTTAGGTGCCCAGTTAGCTGTGGCTCTTCCTCCAGCTAATGGTGGGTGGTCCCCACCTGGACAGAGCTTGGAGCACTCACAATAATAAAACCTGTGCTCTCAGTGATGGCCCCTCTCACTCCCTCACTCCAGTAAAACTAACCTTTTTATTTTGACTGGGGAGGGGAGATTAAAATGACCTCAGATGCCACATCTTTTGAAATGTTCTATCTTGTTCTTCGACTGAGTAAAGCATTTGATATTTCAGTCGGGAGTTTGCTGTCTTGGTTCTCCAGATCCACAATGACCAGCACCTTCATACAATGTGCAGGTTTGAGAGAGAAGCTCCCCGAGCTGCTCCCAGGAGTGGGCAGGAGCCCCTCTGTGAACTCTGCTACTCCATCTTTCCTGTGTCCTAGGTTTTTAGACCTTGAGCATGAGAAAGGTAAGTAGATAAAATATCAGACAGAGCAGGATTTCAGCAGATAAATATTTGAAACTATTGACTAAAGACTGACAACAGAACTTTCTGAGTAAATGCAAATAGAAGAATACATTCATGCAGAAAGATGTATGGCCTTCCTGCTGAGGCTGGGAGGTGGTACCATGCTCTGCAAGGAACATTGAGGAGGCCAGTACTGGAGGTCAGGGGAAAGGAGGGGAGAGGTCAAAGCTTCCCAACAGAAATAAATGATAAATTTTGAGGAGATGGACATGCTGAATGCCCTGATCTGACCATTATATACTGGGAATATAGTATATGTATATGAATCCACAGTATATACAATTATTATGGGTCAATTAAAAATGAAAACATGTTGAAGGAAAGATTATCTCTTACAATAATGACACTTTCCACCCTAAAAAAAAAAAACACTAATATATACAATGGAATTTTACTCATCCTAAGAAAGAAGGAAATCCCACCATAAGCAACACCATGAATGAACTTAGAGGTCATTATGCTGATAAGCCTGTCACAGAGGGGCAAATACTGTCCACTCACATGGGACATCTCAAGGGTTTCTAGATAAAGAGGGCGGGACTGTGGTTCCAGGGCTGGGGCAGGGTGGACAGACAGTTGCTGTCCAGCAGGTGTAGAGTTTCAGTTACACAAGATGAGCAAGCTGGGACCAGCTCCACACTATGAAATCAGTTAGCGATACGAGTGGTGGCCTTGGGATGTGTCAGGAGGGTAGATCAGGGCTGAAGTCGTCTCACCACAATGAAAGAATAAGCAAAGGTGCTATGTGAGACTTACCTTCCCAAATGGACTGCTTGGGATATGGGTCTGTGAAGGGATAAAGGCTGCTAGATGAGAGCTTTGATTCACTCTAAGTTTTACTCTAAACTGAAAGAGCAATAAGCAAATATTAATAAGTGAAAACAACCTAAAATTTATAGCAGTTGTCATCTGAGGTCACAAAGCCATTGTAGGAAGTCCATCGCGCACAAATCGTATCCATACACCATGCTTAGCCATGTGACATTGTCACCGCACTGGTCAAAATGGTCAGGTCAGCAATCTATAGGGCACCTCTAGTAAGAGGCATCGAATCAGTTACACAGCCCTAGACTAAAATCCTCATTAACCCATCTACTGTAGACCATCTCCAAGTCAGACCAAAGCCCTCTCCATCTTCAGATACCCACCTGTTTCTGTGCAGAGATGGGCCTCCAGGTCCCCTGAGCCACCACCTAACCCAGGGCGCCCCTCCCATCGAATCACCTCATTTCCTCCGTTCAGAAACATCTGAGGCCCCAGGAGATATGTCCATGAGGTTAATTTAAAAGACTGCTGAACTACTAGGTATTTTTTGAGGGGGGGGTGAGGTTAAAGTGACAAGGTACATCTAGAATAACACCTCTAAGGAACTAGTAGCAGGATATTGTAACATGAAATGCCAGGAGGGTTTAACACCAGGATAGATGTAGGACTGTAGAGTCAAAGTCAGTCAGTCTTCCTCTCTCTCTCTCTCTCTCTCTCTCTCTCTCTCTCTCTCTCTCTCTCCCCCACTCCCCACACACACACACATAAAGGCCAAGGACTCATGTTTTAATCGCCAAAAAATCATCAAAAGCTGCCATGTTAATTAATGAGACCTGCACAGGTCTGGAGAAGTTCATTTCACTTCTGTCTCCTTCTGAAGCCCTGTCCATTTTCCATCTATAGACTTTCACTGTTAGGGTCCCGTTGTGCCCCAGTTGCTCCCCTGGACTGTCCTTACAAAGGCTCCAGGCTGGCACTCTGTCCTACATGGGCAGGTTGGTGATATGCCCATCTGCCCAGGGCAATCTTGGCCTATCAATTAGCAGCAACAGTTCTGCTCCTGAAAGTGTCCCTGTTGAACAGTAAGCTACCTGGCTGCCCTAAGCCTGCCCACACCTGGTCACAGGGACATGCAGCCTCCTTAGCTTCTACACACTCTGGGCACGTTGAACCCTGCCCATAGAGGACCCAGCAGCTACTCCACCAGGGAAGGCAGCCAGGACCCTCTGAGACCTGCACACTTCCTGAATGGGTTTACACCATCATGCAGGGGCTGGTGATAAGTGGCTTGGAGGGGACATATTAGGATGAGACTTATGCCTTAAGATGCTACCCATCTGCTCTGCAGAGAAGGGACAGGTGGGGGAGATGTACAGGAGTGAGCAGGGAGCACGAGAAGCTGGGTCATGAGCTGGGTGGGCTTTATCCAAGTTCCCTGGGTCCAGAGATCACCTTCACTACCCTTCAGAAGCCAACACAGCAGCCCTGTTACAGGTGGAGCCTCAATGAATCCAAGTGTGCCAGCCGACATGGTGGGGTGTGAGATCTGGTCTCCACAGAAAGGATTCCAGGACACCCTTCCTGCTCCAGGTTCTCGCTCACAGCCAGTGAGCCTACTTTCTCAGGAACGAATAAGGGAATCTGCCAGCTCATCCCCACACCCGTGACTTGCATGGAAACATGTGTGAAAAGACTTTAATAGAGTTGTGAAACACCCAGGTCCCATCCACCATCCCTTGGCTAGACAGGGAGCCTTCTTGTAAATGAAATCCAAAGACTCATTTTCTATCATTATTCTCTTTACATTAGCCAGTAAATGAAGGTTCAGAATTCACATGATTCTATAATAAAAATGCACAGAGTAGTCCCAAGGTAGGACTCGGTGGCATTATTATTATTTTTTTTTTTTTAGTTTTTTATTTTTTTTATTGATTGTTCAAAACATTACAGAGCTCAAGACATAGGTGGCATTATTATTAAGTCAGATGTGGACAAAAGCCCCCAATATTTAGGAAACTCACTGTTATAGTAGTCTTGGGTGGCCAGGACAACGTTTGGTATACTGTGTGGCTTGTAAATAACAGACATCAGTTTATCCCTCACAGTCCTGGAGGCCAGAGGTCTAAGGTCAGGTGCCAGCATAGTTGGGGTCTGATGAGGGCCCTCTTCTGAGTCCCCACACTGTAGGAAGGTGGCGAGAGAGTTCTCTGAGGTCCCTTTCCCATCCCATTTCTGTGGTTCTGCATCCCCACCAAGGCCCCACCCCTGGGATGGGGCCTCCAACACGGGGACCCAGGGGTGCAAACATCTAGCCCTCTGTACTCACAGTGTCTTGGGACCTCCCTACACACAGGCCTTTGTTTCCTCATAGTCCCAAGTCAGATCCCTGGGTGAACTCACTGATACGAGCAGGTCTCATTAGTCAGCTGAGCAGCCTGAAGAGAAAGGGGAGCTGGAAACCTTGTAGGGCCCCCAGGCAAAGGAAGGAAGCCCGGCCAGAAAAGGGAGCCAGCCTGAGAGGCGTGCAGTGCCCGCCCTGGCTGTCCTTCCTGCCCTTCTCCCTAGCAGCCCACCTGGGACACCCTGGCAGCCAGACCAGGGCTGGGGAGGTGCAGAGAGAAAAGTCGAAGGTCAGAGTTGATGCTTCTGCCTGTAGGCGTGTGATATGGCCTGGACCAATGGGGCTTTTTAATTTTGGCAGGATCCCATGGTGGGGGGGGGCTTTGTCTGGACAATCTCACTGTGGCAAGTGCTGAGCTAGTCAAGTTGCAGAGCAAGGGAGGGGAGGACGCTTCCTGAGCGCATTCCAACTGCATCCCCCGGGTGTTCTCATGGGGACCACTCCACGTGCTCCTTCCTGGCCAATACCCGCTCCTTTCAGAGGGCTTCCTATCTGAGCTAGTCAGCTCCGTGGAGAAAACAGAGCCTCCACTGATTCACACCCATCTTTTAAAGTTCAAAGTGGTGCCCAAATGCTCCTGTTTGTTCTTTTTGATTTTTCCTTTGAATACAAATGCCCTCCTTGAGGCTGAACACGGGGAGCCCTTTCCTGGAGATGCTCGGGTGCAGGGGAATGCCAGCTGTGTGCTCCTGGCAGGTCTTCCCGAGCTCCTTTCTCTAGCTCCCTTTTGTGTTTTCTTAAAGCATCTGCCTTTGAAGCCATGTGAGCCTGGAGCACAGCCCCTGCAGGTCCCTCCCGTCTGTCATCAGCCATTGGGGTCTTCACCCAGTCCAGGCCCTAGAAGGGGTCAGAAGGAGGCTGCGGAGGCAGGAACCCTTCAGGAGGAGCCGGGGCTGGGAGACTCCTGCCCATCCTCGTTGTCAAAACTGGCTTTAATGCTGCCCCCACTCTGTACCATTTCTCAGGACTTCTCAGATGTAAGGGCAGAAACACAGGACCAGCTCAGCACCTAAAGGAAGCCTTGGGCACCTGTGTCTCTAGGGAATCCACTTGGAACAAGCCCCTAAGACAGAAATTGCCTATGTCACGTCACATGGCTCTGCTAACTGCCCTCTCCACTGAGCTCTGAAAAGGAGGTTGACACTTGTTGCCTCCCAACTTGATTTTCAGCCCAGGAGAGCATTTTCCTCAAATCTCGAATTTCCATCAGAATGAAGTGGCCCTGTGGCTTGTGGCTCACCCCCATGATTGCTGGACATCCCACGTGGAACCCCGGTGACTCTGAGCCATGGGTTCTCAGTGACCAGCACCTGCAGGAAGCCAGGCTTGACTCACAAAAAAAGGAGGAAGTGTTGATTCCTGCTTGACCAAGCCTGTTCCACATCCCTTTCAATTAAAATTAATACCTGTCGCCTGTCAGCCTCAATGGCAAGTCCAGCGCTGCCCCCCTGGGTTTCTACATAACTGAGAAAGTTCCACTCACCCAGTTCCTTACGAGAGAGTAGGTTGTCTTGGGACTTAAACACATGTGAAGACATGATTCATCTATTCTCCCTGCACACACACAATTATAAAAACATATGCATATCTATTTATTTCTCTAAGTATGCCTTTAAGTGAATTGGCTTTGTTTGGGTGATGTTGCTCACCGACATTTAAATATAAAACAAACACAAAGAAATGTGAGGAACACTGTGTGATGGACAGGTGTCTCCAGGGACAGGCGACAGGGAGGAAGAGATGGAAATGTCAGATGTCCATGAGGCTCTGTGGCTGTCTGTGGGAGGAAAGACAATGACATTCTAATCAGATGGAAAACCTCAGCCCTTTCTAACTATAGTCTGCCCAGATTCCGTTTAGACCATGGGTCCTGTGGGAGTAGTTTGCATCTAAATTAAAATTAAACTTCAAAGCAGTTGGATGAGGTTTGCATTTCTATGGACAGAAAAATATGATAGACAGGTTAGTAATTACCAGGGAGCTCTGCACTAGGGGCGAAGAGCAGAAAAAGGAATGATAATGACAATAAAATAGGCGAGGGCGCCCTCGGCCTGGAGGAGGGGACTCCAACTGGAGGCCAGCAGCTGACCTCACAACACTTGCTCTTCTGTGCCACACAGTGAGCGCAGGTGCTGCGGATGTGGGTGTTACAACGCAGTGTGGTTTTTCCATTATTTTTGTGAATTATGTATGTAAACATTTAAGATATATATAGAATAACATGAACAATATTATTATAGTATAAAGGAAGCTGGGGATGTGCTTTGGTGACTGAGCACTTGTCTATCATGTGCAAGGCCCTGGGTTCAGTCCCAGCACCATGAAGAAAAAAAAAAAACTCATTTTCCAAGAAAGGGTCTGAGTTCGACCTCAGCAGCTGCATGGCTCTGGTGTGGGCCCCCTTTGATGCTCGGTTTGGTCTCTTAAATCCCTATGGAGTCATTAATAAATGGCTGTGTCCTCACCACCATGTGACAGTTCAGGGCATGACGTAAGGAACAGAACTGAATCAGCTTTAGGACTCTGTTTTCTGTGTATTAAACTAAATTTGGCCTGAGGATGCTTCCACACTCGAGTCTTTAAAGAACAAACTGTAACCTGACTTGGGGGCCAACCAGCTAAAGTCTCCCTAGAGCTTGACTCTTCAAACACTGACATCTCACTCAATCGCAACAGCAGGAGCTGGTGGGTCCCAGCAGCCACTGGTCAGAGCAAGGGAGAGCACAGGCTGAGGCCAGTTAAATCATCCATGCCTCTCTTCTGTTGTGGGTCCATAATGCAGCCTGACCACCCTTGCTCAAATAAACTCTGCTAAAGATTTTTTTCTAATAGTTACTTCTCTAGAATAAAAGTTGCAATTGTGTGGGGAAGTTGTCTGGGTGACTTCAGAACCGTTTGGCCATGGGGCATTGCTGGGCATCAGATTCATATTCCTCCCAGATTGGCAGCCTGGAGTCAGCATACCCAGCTGCTTCAGAGGGCTTGGTTTCTGTTTACCTGCAAGCCATGATCACAGCTGCCAACAGAGTGTGAGGAGCGAGGACCCACCCGATGGCAGCAATGCCCCTGGGAAGGAGGGTCAGCTGGCCTGTCCTTTTCAGCCAGCACGTTTTTCCCTTTCCACTTGACTTAAACGTGGGGAATCACAGGCATGGAAGGGCGTCTGGCACACTATCTCTGTCTGTCTCGTCCCCCTGGTTCCTGAACTTGGTGTGTTCAGTTTCTCCAGACTGAAGACAGCCAAAGACAGTAATTATGGCTTATCTGGAAAGACACATCAGCAAGAAAAATGCTAATGCCCTCACTCTGCCCACCACAGCCTCATCTGAGGACACTGAGCAGGTGCCATCAAAATTGATGTCTGTTTCTTTTAGTAGATCTTTGATTAATGAAAGATGCTTCCCTCCATCTATCAAAGCTAGATCCTTCACCATAAATCAGATGGATTTCCATAAGCTACATTGTGTGCATGCCCATGTACAATGCCATACAATCTTGAAAAAGCAAGTAGTCAGACAAGATCTGACCATGTGCAGCCCCTACTCTTCCCTCGTGGTCGCTGCTAAGTAGCTATGGAGCTCTTGAATTTTCTTGATCCTCAACTCCCTTGGTAAGAGATGGTTGGGATAACTGTCCAGGAGCCCAGTGGCTTGAGAGATAGAAAAGGATCCCAGGTTCCAGATGATCTTGGGAGGAGCTCTTGGCCTATGACGTGTTGTAAACATGCTTGGGGAGTTCTGCTGGAGAAAAATCTCTGTGGCCCTAGATCTGGGTTCTACTGTTGTCCCGAGAGGGTTGAGTGGGATGAACCTCTGAAGCCAGAGGTGAAGGCACAGTCCCACACCAACCATGTGAATGCCCCACTCAGGGATGCACTTCTGGAAGTGTTCCCCATCTTGATCAGGATAGGGGGTGCCTGGGAGTAGGCTGCATGGTTCATGGGTATAGGTTGGGTGGGAAAATAGTTATCAACCAAAAATAAAACAAACACCCTTGTTAAAAATCCTTGACTTTGACCAGACTCCTCCCCACCATCCTTCCTCTCTAATAAAACCAGGGGAGGCTCTTGGGGGAGAAACACTTACTTAAACAGCCTTTGCAGGCAGGAATAAGAATCTGACCCAGGAGAGGAGGGCAAAGTCCCCCCTGCTGCAGGCATGTGCCCCCTCCTGCAGAGCACCCATCTGGGCTTGGACAGGCGATAACTGAGGATGGGCAGTGGAGAATGACTGGCTTGGCTCCTCTCAACTTGCCAGGGGGAAACTGTCAGCTGGACTCCTGGCTGGCCACCCCTGACTTCATGTGCTGCATGTCCCAATCATCTACATCCACCTTGACCACAGAAGGCTGGGCAGCACCTCCTCATCTGGCCAGACTTCTTCCACCTGCACTGACACCCACCCGTGGCTGCCAGGTGCTTCTTTGGTTCCAGGCACAACCTTCCACTAGGTTAGTGGTGACCTATGGAGGTCCCAGCAAGCAACCCGCAGCCAGAGGCCAAGCTACAGAGTCCCTCAGTGCTGACCACCAATCCCATCCCTTCCAACCTTTCCTGAAAAACTGAGCAGGACTTTGGTGACCTTGCTTGGAGACAGCACAGGTCACTCTGGTGTCCTGGGAGAGGAAGCAAGCAATGACTTGGTCAATATATGGTCCACCCAGCAGAGGCCAGGAAGAGCACTGGCCAGAGGTTTTCTACTTGAGTGAAAGAAAATGATCAAACTCATGGCCAGCTCAGCCTGATGCCCAAAGCCCACAGGCATCCACGGAAGCTGGCTCTTTGAACATGTCCTACACTGTAAGTTTAGCAGCAGGAGTTAACATCTGGCCAGGCCCACCTCTTTATGTGAGGCTACGAGAGGCCATCTCAAAGCACAACCAGAAAAAGGGTCTGAGCTTTCTTTTGGAACATGGTGTTGGCTCACCTTTAAAGATGAATGTGAAAACCAGAAGACAAGTTAAAAGCCCTCAGACACCAAACACTTAAACAAAAATGCTTAAAATCCTCTCGAGAAGAAGAAAGAGCAACTCAGCGAAGCTAATGCATAAAATGGATGAGAATGCTGATATCCAGGGAAAGTCTCATCTTCTACAGCAAACCAACCTCATTGTTTTGACCGATTCTAATAAGGTATAATTTATGTCTTTAAAAAGCACACCAACTACATCTACTCAAAGCCTAGACCCTAGACAGAGGAAACCACCACAATTAAGATACACAACACTTTCATCTCCCCAAAGCCTCCTGTCCCTCTCTGCCTGTCCCTCCACCTGCTCCTGGCCCCGAGCTGCTACTATTTTCTTTCTGACACAATAAATTAGTCTTCTACCTCAAGAAAACTAAAATAAAAGGAATTGGAGAATAATATTGGATTATTTTGGGTCTGAATTCTTTCTGTCTGTGCAACCATTATCGCCACATTTATAATTAGCCTCTTGCTGTGGTGGAGTGATGATATTCCGTTGTATGTTTATTTCATTTTTAATGTCTATGTATACAAGTTGTCACTTCTCATGGACTCGTTACTGGGATGTGGGTGTCTCTCTGTCGTCCTAATTCAGCCTAAGTCCAGGCAGGGACTGGGGACCTGGGATTCGGGCAGGGAGCTTCAGAGCTTCTTTCTCCTGTGTGGTGTCCAGTCTCTGCCTCGTGGACATGGAGTCTTGCCCCTGGGATTTCCTGGATCTCCTGGGGATTTTTTTATTCTGTGCCCCAACCAGCAGCAGTGAATCATCATCTGTGTCCTGGGAATCCAAGAGACCCCACCCCGCTCTTAGAAAGGCCATAAGGAAATGTAACTGATGTAACTGATGTGATTCAGCAATCTGTATACGGGGTAAAAATGGAAGTTCATAACCCTTTTGAATCAAATTTTGAAATATGATATATCGAGAAAGATGTAATGTTTTGAATAACCAACAATTAAAAAAAAAAAAAAAGAAAGGCCATAAGGTTTTGCCTCTGCTCCTCCTGCAGGGGCAATAGGTGTTCAGGCCCTGTGGGTGGAGGGCTTGTTTCCATGCCCCTGGCAATGTCCTGCTTGGGGTTAGCCAGAAAAACTTCTGGAGAGCAGGGAAAGCATAGAGTCCCACATCAAGAAACCACAAGTCCCCATGTGTATGCCAGGCCACCCTAGCAAGAGCTGCCCTGGCTTCAGTCTTTCCCCCAGCACCTGTCCAAGGTCCAGGGAAGGACTTCCATGTTATCTGGACCCCCGTGTGTCTGGGGCCTGCAGCTTCTCCAGACTGTCCTGCCCATTCACACATGGTCTTTACCCACTCCTGAACATCTTCACTGGCCACCCCTGGCCACCCACAGGACAGCCACCTCCTCATCCCACATTCTGACACAGGTGAAAGCATTGGTCATCCTCTGTAAAGGTTCCCATCCATTCCTAGGATTCAGTTTACTTGGTAGCCTCCAAACCTTGGCTCTCTGATGGACAGGGGAACATTTCATATTGTGTAGGTGACCTGGCCTTTTCTGGTACCAGGTGAGGTGTTCTTGGCCGCTGTCTAAATCCTAAGCAGTGGGAAAGGCTCATTCTTAGCATTTCTTTCCCCAATTCTTCACATGTCTATGTTTCTATTCTGGGTTCCTTTTTTCACTGAAACCAGATATGTCACTCGGTTCCAATTTGCAAGACCTGAGCATGTACCTGAGCACAAGACTGACCCCAGAAGGATGACAATTGACATCTAGGCACTTGAGCTAAGAATACTGAGCTTCAAAACTGGGAATATGTCAATTTAAAACATGGTATTACTCTATGCCAAGATTGAAATGTCCACATCTTCAATATGATATAGAGCTAGGACTTCATGTGAGTTTTCTAACATATAAAGAGCCCTAAAAAATCAAAAGAAAAATAGCAAAGATTATGAAAAGATGATCCATCAAAGAACAAATACCAATAAGCAATACTGAGCAAAAAAGGCTCAACTTCACCAGTAACAAGTGCTTGTACAGTGTAGTCCTTCCTCTGTCTCCTCGGGGACGTGCAGACACCAAAATCAAGGGTGCTCAAGTCCCATATATGAAGTAGCGTGGCATTTGCTAGAACCTGTGTGTGTCTTGTTCCTTAAATAATCCCTAGATCATACCTCACGCCTGATACAACACAAATGCTGTATAAACGGCTGTTGTTTAGGGAACAGGGAGAGGTATGAAGGTCTGTACATGCTCAGAACAGATGGAGTTTTTAGAAATACTTGTAATCCAAGGTCAACTGAATCTTCAGATGAGAATTCATGGATACAGAGGGCCAAGTGCACTCAGCAAGGTATCAACTACATGGACGAAATGTTAAACATGTACATCTGTAGGTTTACAGCTAATATCTGATATTATCTAATATTGAAATAGTTATGAAAAGACAGAAAATCGTGCCTGATGCCAGGAAGTGTCACAGCCATTTGCAAGGCCATGTTCACAGTATTGTACATTAAGAATGTTAAAAACCGGCATTTCAACTTTGACCCACCTTTTTTACATCTCAACCTGTATGCTATGGAATTGATCATGGATTGCAAACAATGTTTTAGTTCAATTATGTTCACTCATCCACTGTTTATGATAATGAAATGCTGGGAAATCTGCATCTAACAACATGGGATGGGTTCCATTGTAACTTGCAAATGAGAAACCTGCGAGGTAAATATCAAAAGCCCACAGTCGGCTGGGGACGTAGCTCAGCTGTTAGAGTGCTTGCCTTGCATGCACAAGGCCTGGGATTAAAAGTCAATAGCACCTCACGCAGTGAAGTGCTAGTCATTCATTAACCAGGTGACAAGAGGGTCCCACATCACTGTATACGTGATTCCTTCATGGCATGTCTCTGCATTAGTCTTTTAGGCTACATCACAAATAATCATCTGTGACACAAGTTCATTCTCTCACACAGGCACAGAATAACTGGGCCCTCTGCTCAGGGTCTCAAAGATGACAATATGTATCAGCCAGGTCTGGAGGCTTATTTAAGACTGGAGCTCTTCCAAGTTCATGACTGTAGGCAGAATCCCTTTCTTGTGGCTGAATAACTCATGCTGAATTGTTTCTTCAAGCCCAGCAAGGAAGTGTCCATTGCTGTGTCCAGCCTCTGAGCACAGGAAAGTCCTTAGTCTTCTTGTAAGGGCTCACCTGATTAGGGCAAGCCCGCCATGGATGCCTCTCATTTGATTCCCTCAAAGTCAATTGATTAGAGAGTTTAATTTTGCCTGCATAATTCCTTGACCTTTGTCACATAGGTAAACATATCCGCAGGTCTCACTCACATGCAAGATGACCATATCTACAAAGGAGTAAGGTTCTTTCAGGCCAACTTAGAAGGCCAGTGGTTGCCACAGTGCTAAATGCATTTTTTTTTTTTTTGCTAAGAACAAATGACCTAAAAGAAACATACCAAAATTTTAACCCAGTTTTCTCTGACTGTGAAATGATGTATCCATTTTCTCTCCTCTTTGTAGGTGTATTTTCCAAATCCTCTATGGGAAATGAACTTGGGCAATAAGAGGTGGGGGAGGCCCCAGCAGGTGACAGAACACTGATTATATGATTGGAGCTCCAAAATCTAGTCAAGCCTGAAGCCCTGAACGTGCAAACAGCTGATAAATTTTCCCTTGGAAAAAAGAATAATAAACAATTTCAAAGCTTTTCCTTTTTTTTTTCTTTTTTCTCCTCCTGCATCTGTAAACAATAATGACCCTGGAAACCAAGCCAGTGGGCAGGCGACACTACCACCTATCGGCTTTGCCAGCCCTCTGCTCAGGAGCTGCACCCAGGCCTGCTCTGTACAGTCAGCGTTTCCTGGGATGGGGGCCACTTGCTTGTGTTTATTTTTAAGTTTGACCTACTTTCCATTCCTAAAGCGAGCGAGAATGGACAGGGGCAGGCCGCCTCTGCAGACTCAGGGAGAACACACGGAGAGGTCAGGGCCCTGATGGTGCCTGGCAACTCTCAAAGCCAGTGAAGCGCAGCAAGGCAAAGCCCAGCAGAAGCGGCCTGTGGAACGCAGCCAGGGAGATCAGAGCACGGTTCCAGCAAAAATGAGCCAAGAGAGACTTTTAGGAAAGCTCCTTTATTTTGATGGAATCTGATACAGTAATTGGGTTTTGCAAAAGTTTGTTGTGAATAAAGCATCTTCATGACAAGCTTCCAAACTCAGAAATTTGCAGCCAAAAGGTGTTTACCAGTCTGTAGATTGGGAAATGGAATTAGAAGGAGATGGAGACTGAGGGCAGAGAGGGAGAGAGAAACAGCTCACTGACTGATTACAGCCCTGTCTGCCCTCCACAGCCATTTGCTGTCACAGGTTTTTGATCAATAAAAAGCTACTTTAAGCATTGCTCCCTCCTCTGCTGAGGTGAGTACATATTGACTTGAGTGTGCAAATAATCTCATTTTCAGCTACTTCAGCACCAAGAGGTGGAGGCTGAGACTGCACAGAAAACTCTCGTGGTCACCCAGCGTGGTGTCCAGTTCTAAATACTGGGCACCCAGACTGCCTTTCCCAGGCTTGGAAACATGGTCTTTGCAGCCCACTGGCTGGCCTTCTCCAGAGGAAAATCTAAAGCTCTTGTTTCCCAGGTGCCCCTCTGTTTGCTCTTACATTTTTCTCCTGGTGACAAAATAGAGGAGGTTTTTAACGTACCTTTTTCCATAGATGACTAAAAATTGCCTATTACATTTTGGACAGTGGAAAATAAAAACACTCTTTTAAAAAAATTCATTCTGCACAAGGAAAATTTATTTTTAATGCCTGGCATCCTGCATTAGGTCCTTGAGCTATTTTCTGTTTGAATTGGAACCCTTGGAGGATGCGCAGGCCGGGAGCCGGTGGGGTCTGCAGGACACTCTCGGGGGCAAGTAACTCATTATGCCACACAGGTCCTGTCCAAGACTCTGGAGTTCTGTGTCCCTGGTGATGCTGCAGCTGCCAATTATGCTAATTCCTGCTTACTTGCAAATAGGCCTGTGTTTGTTTTGTGCCTCACCAGCTGCCCACAAAGACATTTTTGGAAATGATTCCCATATTTAAAGACAGACTGTGTTCTGGCATCCCACTGTGAGCTGCCCCTGCAGGAAGCTTACCCATGGGGAGAGCACTGGTGTGGGAGAGGTGGGCTGGGGGCTCTCTTGTCACCTCGCCACCCCTGTCTCTGCCCCTCACCTGTGTGAGATCTCACACCAGCTGGAGGCTCTCCCAGCTCCAGCTCCTCCTGAGGAGCCTAACTTGCTGCTCCCCCATTCCTTGTGGATGGGGGAAGGTCTCCTTCATGATGGTTAGGGATGGTGACGATTTCACTCCTTCATGTTAGAAGTTGGAGGAAACATCCTTTCAAAGTGGAAATTCTAAAATCTCCAGAGACTCACCTCCCCGTGGCTTTGAAAACCTGCTTGCTTTCCATCAGGTGGAAAGCAGACAAGGTTTCAGAGGCAGATAACGGTGTTCCTGATCTCGCTTTAGGGCCGTGCTTTCTACGTTACAGTCCAGATTGGGTTTTATTTAATTTTATAAAAGAAATAGAGGGGATTTTAGTTAGAGTTTGGAATGAATGTTACATAAAATAAAGAGAGTTAGTAAATCAAAAAGCGTTGAATTTCTATTGATTTTGTTCCTTCTAACTATTGTCCCTGCTCAGCCATCTTTACAGTTCAGTGGCTTTAGGTCTAAGAAGCTCTTGGGCCCTCTCCCAATGTCCGTGCAAACACACTCACCTCTCAGGGACTCGTAGCCTACCTTCACAGGCTCCATCTCCATTTCCTCAAGAACAATGGAGCAGAGGAAGAGCCCGTATGCTTGAGGCTCCCTCGAAAGAGACCATGGCATCTCTGAAGCCCCATGAAGGTCACACCGCGGACTGCCTGAGGCAGGACTCAGTGCCAAGCACCAGCCCCTCCAGAGCCCTCCCACCCCGAACGATGAAGACACCCTCAATGGGTGATGTTATCCAGTACTACCTCCTCGTCGCCATCTCTGGGTGGAGCTTTGTGCTGACCTCTGGGACAAACTAACTAGATCCTTCCCTAAAAGAACTAAGAGAGTAAGAAACACCAATAAATCATGGTCGGCCCTCACACTTCTTTGGGGAGGGGTTGGACAAGCAAATCTGGGCATGCTTTTTACAGTGTGTGGGGCAGAGGTGATTGGTAACAGTTAACATTAAGCAGGAGTAATGAGTGGGGATGGTGTGTGAAGGAGTTTCAAGGAAAGCTCATTACTTCTGTGGAGAACTATATCACATGCATCCAGGTATGTATTCTACCACTACCACCCGTTAACTATGTGCATTAGTCTGTTTTTCATGACTATAACATAATTCCTGAAGCCAACTACTTATGAAGGAAAAAAAGCTTTGGGGGCTCATGTAAATATGATCAATTGATCTTTGACAAGGAAGCAAAGACAACACAATGGGGAGAAGAGATACATCTTTTCACCAAATGGCATGGGCACATCTAGACTTCCATATGCAAATAAAAATAGAAAAGAATCTAAACACAGACTTGCACTCTTTAAGAACATTAACTCAGGACGATTAGACCTAAATGTGAACTTGAAGCTCCTAGAAGATAACATAGGAGAAAAAGCTAGATGGCTTTGGGTGTGGTGATAAAATTTCAGATTCAACACCCAAAAATGACCAAGAAAAGAAAACTGGTGAGCTAGATTTCATTAAAATTAAACCTGCCTTTTGGAAAACACTGCCAATAAAATAAGAATGCATGGGCTGGGGATATAGCTCAGTTGGTAGAGTGCTTGCCTCACATGCACAAGGCTAGCACAAGTTCAATCCCCAGCACCACCAAAATAAATAAATAAACAAATAAGAATGCAGGCCATGGACTGACAGGAAGTATTTGCAAAAGATACATTTCAGAGAGACTTTTTATGCAAATATGCAAAGAATTTTTAAAACTCATCAATAAGAAAAGAAACAGCCTGGTTTAAAAACGAGGAGCATATCAGATTGCCAGTTAGCTCGTGAACGGATGTTTCATGTCCCAGGGCAACAGGAGTCTCAAGCCACAGCACCACCGAGAAGCCCTGCACACCAACTAGAACAGCCCAGAACCACAGCACCCGTAAGAGCAAGTACTGGTGAGGAGGTGGAGGGCTGGACCACCCAGCAGCTCCTGGTGGGAGAGCCCAGTGTGTAATCACTGGAAGACAGTTTGACAGCTTCTTACCCAACTGACTATGCTCTGACCGCACAACCAGTTGTTTTGCTCATTAGTATTTACCCACATCGATTGAACACTGTGTCCACACAAAACCTGCACACAGTTGTTTGCAGAAACATCATCCATAGTTACCAAGGTTTGGAAGTAATCAAATGTCTTCTAGTAGATGATAAATAAATGGTGTTATATCCAAAAAATGGAATGTTATTGAATGCAAGAGAAAAATGAGTTAATGGGTCACCAAGTCATGAAAAGACATGTGGAAAACTTCAATGCATATTACTAAGTGAAAGCGGTCAATCAGAAAAGGCTCCACACTGTAACCATAGCAACTTAGTGAGACCCTGTCTTCAAACAAAAATAAAAAAGAACCGGGGATGTAACTCATTAGTAGAATACCCTGGGTTCAGTCCCGAGAGAGAGAGAGAGAGAGAGAGAGAGAGAGAGAGAGAGAGAGAGAGAGAGAGAGAGAGAGAGAGAAAAGAATTTGAAAAATGCAACACATGATCACTTCCAGCAGAGGGTATGGAGATGGCCCACATCTTGACAGTACTGATGTCAAATGCTTGTCCATCATGACAGAGCTGCGCTTCATCTTGAAACCAGGTCTGTGCTTAGAGATCCCTTCCTGCCACCCTATTTAAAATAACAGATCATTCACAGTACCCTTATTGTGCTTCATTTCTTTATAGCACTTATTACAACAAAAACCTCCCTCCCACATTCCCTGGATTCTGTGTTTATTGATATTTCCCTTCCCTAATATAGGTTCCCCCAGAGCATGGACCATGGCCTGCGCCTGGTAGCTGATCAAAATCTACTTAGTGAGTGAACACAAAGTGTGTAGATTTAGTCATGAGGATGATGATGATGATGATGATGATGATGATGATAGTGATGGTAATGGTGGTGATGGTAGTAGTGGTGGTAATGATGGTGATGATGGTGATGGTGGTGGTGATGGTGGTGGTAATGGTGATGATGGTGATGATGGTGTTGAAGATGAAGATGGACAGTGATGGTGCTGGTGGTGAGAATGAAGAGAAAGATTAATGTGATGTGACGGTGTGACAGTGATAGTGATGATTATTTACAAGAAGTGTATCTGAGGTAGGTCACATCACTGTCTCTGTTTGAACTTCAGTCATATGGCTGGTGTTTTGCCTTCTAAACTTCTACACTGTAGTCAGTAGACCCCAACTTCTACTGGGGATATGGCTTAGATGTGCCCCAAGGTGTTGAAATTGCATTTTAAGTTAGAGCCAGCAAACTTTCAGAACACAGGCCTCATCATCAACAGGCACAACTGGTCATGGGGAGAAGGCCCCACCCAGCAGTGAAAAGATCCATCACCGGCCCTCCTCGTCAGAGCAGTGGGGTGCTGTATTATAAAGGGAAGTCAGACTAGCTGTTGCTCCTAATGCATGGAGACAGGAGTCCTGGCTAAAGCAAGATAAGATGTATTGTCTTCTCATGGAGTTAGAATGGATGCTTTAGTCTAACAGGCTCTCTATTCCAGGTCCCTGATGAAGTCTCCTTCCAGGTCACAGCCCCACCACCTTCAAGCAGCTACATGCCTGCCATGCTCAGCCGAGGCACACAGTGCAGGGGAAGTGACACAAGACTGTAGGTGGGGTTCTGAGCGACAGGGCTGGATGAAGCTCACTTTGATTCTACTCTCATCTCATTGGCTAGTACTCAGGCATGTAGCCACATCCAACTGTCACAGAGGCTGAGGAATGTCACCCGGCTGTGTGTCCAGGGTAAAGGGGTGCATGTTCAGGAACCGCAGAGGTGGGCTCCTCGAATGGCAGGAGGATTCCCCCCGGAGCATCTCAGGTCCTGCTCAGAGGGCATATTTTTTTCTCCATAATCTTCACATTTAACCCCCTACAGAACTCAAAGGCAAGGGCCCATTTATCATCCCCACTTTGTAAACATCAGACTGAGGCTTAGAGGCATTAGAAATATTCCCCAGGTCACCAAGATACAAATTGGAAAAACCAAAACAAAAATTAAGTTTTCATCTCAAAGGCTAGGTAGCTCTTTAGCACTGTGTCATGCGACGACATAGATTATACAGGTACATAGTTATGGGACTCATAAGACCCATGGCTTCCTTCATCCCATGGGTTTGTGAGAAAGTTCTGAGCATGCTCCCAACCTTGAGCACAGCTGCCCTTCCTTGGAATAGATTCTTTCTCTTCTGAGCTGCTACAAGTCTCAACTGAAGGCAGAGCCTCACTGTGAACTTCAGAATGGACATTCAGGTCTGGCTGCAGTCCCCTTTATAACCAATCATTTATTTACAAAAGATCGTCTGTGACTAGTGTTTCATGGGTAATTTCTGGGAAAGGCTCATCCCATAACAATTCTAAGCTGGAATACATATGGAGAAAGCTAAGCCTGATTTAAACTGAATTTTTAGTGCACACTATTCTTCTTTACAAAACTCACTCAGCCACGCCAAAAACTCTCTCCCCCCTAAAGAAGATGTGACTGAGAAAAACCACCTGGCCCTCTGTGTCCACAAAAGCCCTTCATGGACAACCTGCCCTTCAGTCCCTTCCTAGTTTCTATAATTTTCTGTTTTCAGTGAGTGAGAAACATAGCATAAATATGCAATAGGAAGAGACCAGTAATGGAGCCAAAGAAGAAAGATGGGGCCCTTGGGGGTGAAAGAGAAGTAAAAGCAGGAAAGAGAACAAGCCACCCTCAACCAGGAAGGCAGATGGCATTTCTCACCTTAAAGTAGGCAAACCCGGTTACATGACTGAAGACACATCTCCTTATAAGGCTACTCCCAGCCTACGCATCATGAGCCTCTCATTAACCTCTCCCCCTTCTGTATCCTCCCCATGGGCAGGTTTGTCCCCAGCATCTCTGAGCATCCAGGCACAGCCATGGAGGTAGATGCTGCTATGGTTTCCAGCAACCCGGACACACTCGTGCAGGCCACCAGGACAACGAGGTCTACTTCTGATGCCCAACCCAGAACTCACAGGAAGGAGCCAGAGTTAATGGGTGGGGCAACCTACCTCTACCTTCCCAGAGGACTATAGAGACTGGGATCCCAGTGGACCTCATCCAGTGTGTGAACTAGATTGAACAGTTTTTCATCAGATTGTTTCTAAAATCTCCTTTGGTTCTAATACATGACTTAACTTACTGTGTAAATGAACAGACTTAGTATCTTCCATTTTGCATGAAACAGAAGACCTTCTGGGTCCAGCTCTATTCAAAGCTCATGCTCTGTTGGAAAAGTCTGGCTATGTCTTCTCATCATGACTAACCCAGGGAGTTCCATTTCCTCTGCAGCTGAGACTAACGCCACTCAAGGTGCAGAGACCTTTCTGAGTCAGGGAACTTACAGTCCTCCCGCAGCACAGCACCTTCTGACTGAACACACAATTTCTGTCCTAGGAGGCTTCTCCCAATATACTGTCTTGCCTGCACTGGTTGGAAGGGGTTTGGAGACAGGCTTGGGGATGGGCAGTCTGTATTTTCAGGATACCTTCTAACAGAACAAATACCAAAGCTCAACCTTTTTTATTTATTTAGGTAAGCCTGATGAGTTAGTCAATTCCCTTGAATCTTACAGAGGCACAATCTGCAGTCTCTGGCCTCCAGAATCATTAAAGAGGGCAGGGGACATCAGAAGGAAGCATGCAGCTCTTAGCCACCCCAATCTAGAATTGACACATATCGCTTGCATTGATAGTCCACTGGTGAGGACCAGTCACATGACCTCTTACAACTGCAAGGAAAGCCAGGAGAAGGACATGAGACATTTGAAGAGTACCCATTCCCCGTGCTGCTTACCCATCGATATTTTGGGTCTTATCAAAATGCATTTGAGCAGCCCCTGGGGACAGGGCTAAAGTCTGGGGAAGGTCTTTCTTAATCTTTCTATGAAAGATTAAAAGCAAGAAGGCCCAGGGGAGAGAGAGGCTCAGAGGCCCCGGTTGGTCAGCATTGGAACTCTTCTCAATCAGCCTCTAGTGGCTGCTCTGCTGAAGACCAAGCTCGGGGCCTCCAAGCACAAATAGAGGAAAGTTGATGGAGCCATGGGCCGCCCTGAGCTCACCTTGTCCTTTCTCATCCCAACAATTAGTGCTCAGTCAGAGGATACTGTGGTACAGGAGCACTTGGGCTTCCCTCACCCCTGTGGGTTCTTCTGCCATCCAAGTGAGAGGGAAGGTGAGCTCTGCCCTGCACAGCTCAGTGGTGACGTCCATGAAGGAGTGCAAATTTTCTAGACCCAAACCAGCCCTCCTGGAGGAGCCGAACTACTGGATCCAGACCCTGGGCGGCTCCAGGGAGCCTTGCTTCTCCTGTGCTGGGCACTCCAGCCGCAGAGTGAGGGCTACACACTGTGAGTCCTGGGATAGAGGGCACCGGAGTTCTCCACACTTGGTGTGAGGGGGGCTCAGATGGGAAGTACCTGGCAAGAGCAAGGCTGACTGCCCCACCTCCCCCCTTCTCCCTGCTCCACACAGCTCACGGAAGTCTTCATATCAAGTTTTCTATTGCACAGAATCTAGTTATAGTATGATTGGTAATCACCCATGGTAATCACACTGTGTGCACACATGCACAACAGCTGAGCAGAAAAGCCACCACGTCTGCTCTGCTCAGTGTGTTGGTTCTACACATAGCAAAGCAATGGAATTGGCACAAACAGGTGTGATTTCCACAGCTGGCAAAGATACACAGCAGCTCTGTTAGGTGTAGACAGTGCAGTTCTTAAATCACAGAGGAAAGAACAGCCCCAGGTGCCCACTCTCCATGGTCACATTCCACTCTCCAAAAGAAAATTAATGCACATGCAATGACAGTCTCAGGATGCTGCAGTGTCCAGGAGCCAGGTCTGGATGAAACTGAGTGGCATACAGTCCCCTCCCTCCATCCTGAGACGGGCAGGCCATGAATGCCCATCCCTCACAGAAGCCAGGGCACGTCTCCCTGCAGGGCAGGCAGGAGCTACTTGGGGGATGGGCTGAGCAGGAGGGTCAGAAGCATTTCCACCAAGAGAGCTTGGTTCTGGGTCAAGCTCTGCCTACGTGACTGTGTGGACACGCGGGGTCTTCAGGGCTCCATGGTGAGGACTCTTCCTTCCCCTGGCCCACTCGGTGCTCGTAAATACTGTGGAATAAATGTGAACACATGTGTTTGCCAGGCTCCTGCAGGAAGACAGGGAAGGTTCTGTGGCCTTTAACCGCACGAGCTCCAGTCCAGATGCTGGTTCTGGAGTCGGATGGGAAGCGAATGTCCTGGTGCTGGTGGTGCTCTTTGTGGCTTGCAGGCATGTTCCCGTATCTTCCAGAGCCCAAGGTGACTCCATGCCCCTATGGCCACACAGGTGCTTACTGAAGAAACATCACGGGCCCCTACAAACGGCTAACCATGTCTCCACGATGACTCCCTGAGACTAGGTGCCACAGTCTGGCTGGGCACAAATAACCAGGAGGTCACGAGCCACTTGTAGGTTAAAACAGGAACTACTTTATTGCCAGAACCCAACGGGAACTAACCCGGAATTCAAGGGAAACTTTGTGAGAACCAACGGGAACTCAATGGGTACTCCACAAGAGCCGCCTTATTGCCAGACAGCAGAGGTTTATATACACAATTGAATACACAGCTTGTTTCAATTTAGCATCATCCAGTTACAGCAATTGGTCATTATCTTAATAATTATACATAGCTTAACTCAATCATCATCATCTTAATGGCTCACTGGCATTACTTCTCAACCACTCCTTCTGGCAAAATGCCAGGTGCCATCTGGACTTGGTTGTGGCTCTCAACAACTAGGCACAAGCTAAGGGGTATCAAGGACAGTGGCTTCTGGAATCCGGGCAGCCAGCTTCCTGCCTTTCTTCTTGTCTCAACTGTGCAACATGGGCAGCTGCTTAAGGGTCCACTGATTTCAGAACAACTTTGAATATTACTTGTATTGACAACATCTCTAGTTCATAGCTCTGCTGTGATGAGGACAGCACTGAGACCTGGGTTTTCTCAGAGCGAAGGCTCCTAAACAACTAATCTCTCTGTTGTGAAGCTTAACCCCTCTCTGTCTGGGGTGCCTAGCAGATATCAAATACAACCACATCTGAGGTCTTATCCAACATGGGGACCCATGAGATGTCATGTCAGTCCTAAGGGTAAGGAATCCAGGGTTACTGAAACATCTGCCAGAAAGCAAACATACCAAAACATAGAACATACAAAAAACAGAAGACAAACAATTTGTGTTTTCACTTTTGAGATCATTTGAAAATATCAGATTTTCTAAAAATAAGCACTTAATGACAGAGAAATGCTTAAAATATGCTGAAGTTCGAAAGTTAATAAGTTCTACTTCTAAAAAGCAGTAAAACTCTTCAAAAGCCAATGAATTGGCTGCGCATGGTGGCACACACCTGTAATCCCAGTGGCTCAGGTGGCTGAGACAGGAGTATCGTGAGTTCAAAGCCAGCCTCAGCAAAAGCAAGGCCTTAGGCAACTCAGTGAGACCCTGTCTCTAAATAAAATACAAAATAGGGCTAGGGATGTGGCTCAGTGGTTAAGTGCCCCTGGGTTCAATCTCTGATAGCAAAAAAACCCACCCATTAATGTTATTTACAAATATATGTTTGTGGGTGCATGTGTTTCTTTTGTGCCTAAAACATTCATACATAAATAACCTATAAAACACAGGAGTATCTCTATTGGGAATCAAGATGATTTTTCTTTTCTTTCTAAATTTTTCTTAAGTTTCAATGTTTCCTATGATAAACGTATGTGCTTTAGTAACTATGAAGTCTTCAACAGTAAATCAATGGTAAGTCACCTGACCTGGTCATACTTAGCAATGCAGAAATACAATTGGCACTTTAAGTCAACCATCCACATGGGAGCCGCCACTTGGACCACTTTGGGGACAGCTGTCATGCATGGGAATGGCAAGACAGGAAATACGTGATCTGGATACAATAGGACACGTTCCATTATTGCTAAGTTACCACAGACAAAATTATCATGCTCTCAACTATTTTTTGTTCCATTTAATTTTAGAGCAGAACATCAGGCCCAATTTATCAGAATCTTATTTATTACTTATTAGTAAAACACCAAATGATGACGGAGGGGGGAGTTTCGCATTCGCCCTCACCGGGTGAGCGATGCCTTCGTTTCGCTGATGGTGCGATTCCTTTCTTCCCTAATCAAGTGCAGCTCCAAGGTTCATCTCTGCATTGCACAGATGCCAGATGCTCTTCCTGATTTGTATTTCAGGCTCCATTGTGATGGTCCCCAAACTAGTGCAACTGTTCCCCAAAATGAGGGCCTGGCCCTGTCCCCATCCCACACTCCATGCTGGCCCTTCCTCCTGACCTTACCAGCTGCTGGCTTTGTGGACCAACCCTCGGGAAGCTATTTTCAGCATCTTCTACTGAATACTTGTTGACATGACTGTGTGTGTGAGTGGCAGCTACGTGGGGACAGGGTCCTAAGATTCTGAGAATCAACCCTGATGCTCATCCCATGGCACTTAGTCCCTCCCCATTTATCAAGTTCACCCTCCATGACATGGCAGGTGTAACCTACAAAGGGTTTCCAAAGCGTGTGTCTCCCCAAAATTCATGCATTGACACTTAAACCCAGTGAGGTGACCTTGGAGGTTGGGCTCTTTATGGAGATAATTAGGTTTAGATGAGGTCAGGAGAGATAGCAGGGAGCTGGCTTTCTTTCTCCACCACCCATGTGAGGACAGCAGGAAGGTGGCCATCTGAAACCCAGGAAGAGCACCCTCACTGGGAACCAAGCAGCCTGTTCCGTGACCCTGGACCTTAAGCCTTCAGAACTGAGAGAGATAAATAACTGCTGTTCGACCCACTCAGTCTATGGTGTCTGCTTCAGCAGCCTGAGCTGGATAAGGTGCCACCAGCTCGAAGGCCAGCATAGCCCGTGACCTGCTGGGGCCTGTGAAAGGTGAGCAGAAGGAACACATCACCAGTGGCAAAGAGCATCTGGAGTTGTTGGCTGCTCTGCAGATCTGTCTCCACCCAGCAGCACTGTCCAGCTGTGTGCCCACTGATGGTTCATCCTCATCCCGGGACCTGGAGTAAAGACAGGCAGGAAAAGCCCCCAGCCCATTATATTCCATAATTAAGATACTTTACATATATTGCAGATATCAAATATGACATGTAGAGCAATGGAAATCTTAAATCTTCAAGATGACTTAAGACAGATGCAGCGAGTTTGGAAAGTTAATCCTTCTAATTCCACAGTGAAGGCATCCAGGCACACAGCTCAGCAATGGCCCTGGGCTCTGGAGTGCCCTGGCCAGCAGTTCCAGCCCAGTTAGTTTCCACAGCTACCCTCTGTGGCAGGACTTTTCAGTACGCTCATTTTGCAGAACAAGAAATGAAGACTCAGAGAAATTAAGTCAGCACCCAACATCACAAAGCTGATCCATGGCAGAGCTGGAAATCCTACCTATATCTTGTAGAATCTGTGATCTAACTAACAACTTTATCCTCTCTTGCTCCTACTAGAGAGCTAAAGCCACTCAAGGTCCTGTCTGGACATTCTTGGCAGTGGCTAACTATCTGTGTCTATTCAGGTTGCTAGAACAAAATAACAGTTCTGCAGGGCAGAAAGTCTGACATGGAAGTGTCAGAAGACTGGAATTTAGTGGGGACCCACTTTCTGGTTCCTAGGTGTCTTTCTGCTGTGTCCTCACATGCTGGAAGGGGCAAGGAAAATTTCCAGGGTGTCATTTATGAAGGTACTAATCCCAACCACGAGGACATCACCCTTAAGTCACAATCACCACCAAAGGCCACACCTCTTGACACCATCACACTTGGGGGAACAAGATTTCAACATATGACTATGGAAGCCACACATTCAGACCACAGTCTCACATCAGACCTCGATTTTACCATCCATTGAAGGTGAATGAATACATGATACTAAGCCTGGATCACCCCATGATTAAGGATCACCAGGGCAACCAGGCTGGAGCTCTCCTCCAGACTTCAACCCTGGGGTTTCTGGAAAGATTTATGGACCTGGTGCTGGAGGCAGAGGGTTTGAAGGACAGTGTCCAGGGGCTGATGATGGCATGGCCACTTTCTTCCTGGCACAGACTCAGGGTGTCTCCCTTCCAGAGCTACCAGAGCCAAGCAACTTTGTGCTGACCCTTCTGGGCCCCATGTGGCAACGAGGTAGAAAAAATAGACTGCAGAGCCAGAGATGGGCCCTGGTGCTCTCATTTCCAACTATGAAAAGCAGGCAGTAACTTAACCTGTGACCTTGTCTGTAAATGGGGTGCCCATAGTATTTACTCCAAATGCTTAAGAGCAAGAAACTAAACATGGGCGGTCAATAGCACCTGGCACCAGGTGAGGGTTCATTACCAGAACCAGCTTTTTGTGGTGTTCACAGGCCCATTCTGAACCTCAACTCTTCCTCTGGACAAATGGCCAATCCCCTCTTTGTCTTTCCAGTTACACACTTGGTATGGGGCAGCTGCCTTCATGTAAATTTTAAATCAGCATTAATGAACGGGCCCACGGAGACCCTGGTCCACTCAGCAGAGTCCACATGAAAGGATGGAATTGATGACGATTAGTTGGCATCTTGTCCTCTCTCCCTCTTTCCCACCCAACACAGCCACTCAATGCTCCCTGCCTCCAGTCCTGTTGCTTGGCTATTCTCCATGCACTTCCTGCTGCCTGTATTTCTGTCCCACCAGAGTCCCCAAGAATCTCTGCCTCCCACTCATCATCAATGGTCTCCCCACCCTTAAATCGTTTATTCTCAATCCTCATACTTGTCTCTGAAACTAACCCACCGGGATATCGTCAAGGTGTGCTGGGATGGGAACGGGGTTTAGAAAGTGTCAGCCACACAGGGAAATTAAAGAGGGCCCTCCTGGGTGGAGCAAACCCCGGGCATGGTTTGGACACTGGGGTGCAGCCAAGGAGCTGGTGGGTTTTGCTGCTGTTTGTGGCTATTTCCGGGCATGATTCACCTAGTGGGTGGGAGTCTTAGACCACAGGGTCAGATGTGTGTCCGGCACACAGTTATACTAATTTGTCACAAAACCTTTCCCCACTCCTCACTAAAATGTGAAATAAATAGAAAACAGAATTGTTTTTGAAGTGGTGACATATATTCTCACACAGAGAACAGCGAGTATGACCTCCCTCACCAACAGCCAACACCAAGTGAAAACCAGAACATTCCTGCCCAGGTGGGAACCGTGGATCACATCTCCTCCTCTGCCTCCCAGCAGCAGCCACGATCATTATTTTCAAAACAATCTTTGCTTTGCAGGACCAGGAGTAGGGCAGAGAGGTGAGGAAAAATAGTAGTGCAGGAGAATGAAAAGGAGCAGGTAGGTCACGTGCATTTCTGTGTATGTCACAATGAACCCACGACTACGTATGACTATAATGCACTCATCAACACACGGAAGTCGCTTCCTTTTCTTTATTTGCTTACCCCCATGACATGCATATACACAGACGCACAGACCGCATACACAGCTTGGTCTTATGTGGATCATATTTTGTTCTTGAAATCAAGAACAAAAGACTCACCCAAGCTGAGAAGTCCAAGTTCAGCTGCTTCCTTCTTGCAGCTGTGCTGTGCCACCTAATACATCTACTCACTCTCCTGTCAAAGCCACTATGGCCCTTTCTAGGGTGAACTTGGTATCAGCTTCCTGAAACATGGTTCTTGCTCTGCACCCACAATAGCTTCTCCAGGATACACCAGGGGTGAAAGATCAAGGAGTGCAAGTAGTGGGTCACTGTGCATGACTATCTCCTCCATTAGGTCATCCCAAGCTGTTTTCTTATGAGACTTACCAACTTATGGACCTACCCACAGATGAGACCTCCTTTCATTTCCTCAGGTTGGGAGAATTTTAAGCTCTGAAACAATGGTTGCAGGACCTCATGGTGTCGAGGAACTGGAGAAGGGCCCCGTCTCTTTGTCAGGCTGTCCAACAACTCACACGGTTGTAAAGAAGGTCTCTGCCCTGTATAAGGAGAGCCCTCCAGAGCTGGTGACCTCCCCTCAGAGTTTTGTCTAAATATGACCCTTCAGGACATTTCCTGAGTACTATTTTTAAGATAATTTGTCTTGATTTATTGGGTGTTGGCAAGCACTGGCCCTATCTAAATTGAACTTGTATTTCTTTTTTTTCTCATTTGTCATCTCTCACCCTGCAGGTCCATGCTGTCATCACACAGTAAGGTCACCATCAGCCACAGGGAGCTAGTAAGCATGTGAAATGGGCCTAGTTCAAACTGAGAGAGGAGCATGTGTAAATACATACACTGGACTTCTAGAATTTAGTAAAAAAGAGAAAAATAATAATTTTAATATATTATTAGTCATTTTTTAAAAAAATATTTTAAGTTATTGATAGACCTTTATTTATTTATTCATTATTTATGTATATGTGGTGCTGAGAATCAAACCCAGTATGCTACCACTGAACCACAGCCCTTATTAGTCATTTTTATGGTAAAACACATAGAAATGAAAATGGTTTAGATAAATGGGTCAAATAAAATACATTACTAAAACTAGTTTCTGTTCTGCTTTTAATGTGTAACAAACTACGCATGTGGCTTGGAGGTCGTCACTGTGGAGACTGAGCTCCCCCAGGCCCCCACAGCCTCTCTCCCTTACAATGTTACTCAGCTCCTGCAGCACATTCTGTGCTGGAAAGACACCTGTAAGAACATCAGCCCAAGAACACATAAATGTGAAACAGTTTTCTACAACTAGAATTGGACAAAGCTTACCTTGAGTGTCTCCATTCAAGTTAAAAATCAAACCGTATGTGGTTGGATTTGAGATGGATTTGTAAAGCAGAGGAGGGGGCTCTTCCAGCTCACTGTCTACTGTCCCTGGAAAAGTTAAATAAAAACTAAAAATAAGAGGCTTAGTGCTCTATGTCAAAAATAAGGGAGATTTACCTCCCTTAATTCTCAAACCATTTATGTTAGAAAACTGGGGGATTTAAAGTACTTCCTCCTCTCTCTGAAATACACACACAACCTTTTGAAGACTCAATGGGCTCCTTGTCATCTTTGTGACTTGGGAATGTCTTCCTGAAGGTCCTGGGAGCCACCTCTTTGGAAAGTAGACTTAGGAGGATAATGCCAGGCTCCCTATTTCTGTAGGATGGACAGCTTAGCTCCCCCAAGCACCTCTCTTTAAACTGCAAAGCCATCCTCTGTGACAAAGATATCAATCAGTGAGCTGCTTCTGCAGAGAAAGCCAAGTTGCAACAGAGATGTCGCCTGCCCCCCAACAGCCGGTGAACTCAAGATGAGCTATGGAAAACAGATGGTAGCCTGGTGCCCTCTCACTTGGGGACCAGGTATCTAGTCCACATATGCAGAGCACGTAGTCTCCCCCGCTATGCAGAGATCTGTGTTCACAGCACCTTCACGGGTGGCCTGCAGGGTGCATCCCAGCAGCAGAGCACATATTCCATAATACAAATGCTTTCTTCCAAAACAGCCTTTGTGGAGAGGTTGTTGGCTTAAGAAAACTTGGTTTTTAATTCTATTCCAATGCTCCCCTCAACTGGAAACACTCTGGGTGGCTGACTAGTTAAATGTCACCATAAGGGAACAAGAATGGGGGAGGAGGATCAGTCAAGAGTTACTTGAAAATAACAAATTCTTAAAAATTGGTCCTTTTATCTACAATCCCCTCTCTAAGTCTGCAGCCAACTAAGACAGCAGCTCAGCCCAGTTGCCTGCTGCCAGGGAAGATGGTAACCGTTCAGTCTCAAAGGGAAATTTTCAAAGAAGGTTCAAATATCTTACTGAATCTCCTGGGTCCCTTCCAAAAGGCGCCTGGTCCCACCACCCCTCAGGCTGTCCCTGCTTGCTAGGTGGCCTGCCAATCAGTCCCTGGCCTGCTCCATGCCTACGCAGGGGGCCCACCTGGCCTCACCCCACCCCACCCTTGGTTCCCTCCCGTTGTGAGCACAGCCTATGACAGGAGCTGGGGATGTGTCAGCTGGATGGTTCCTTTGTCTTGGCCACAGACAAGGCACCCAAGCAGCGCCAGACCCTCCGGGGACCCAGTGGGACTCCAGGGAGACAGGGGCAGGATGTCTTCACTTCTAGGCCTGAGCCTCCTAGGAGTGGAACAGGTGGAAACCAAAGGACACAGACACACATGGGCTACCATGCCTGTGGAGCACAGGGACCCATGTGGACCCACAGGCAGCGGCGTGGACCACACTAGGCCGAGCATGAGTGGTGTGACCACCGGAAACCTGGAAGCCCATTGCGAGCATCAGGCTGTCCTGGTGGAGACCAGGCCGATGGCCACTGTGCTCCGCACTCCAGGGGGTCGTAAGGTGGACACAGGCTCAGGCGCACCTGACCTACAACACCTCGCATCTCCACCCGAGGGCTCTAAGGTCAAGGCCGCCTCCTGGGTTGCTGCAGGAGCCTGGCATCTGCTCTACCCAGAACCCAGCTTCAGAGACTGAGGGTTTCTGAGAGCATCCCTGGCAAGAGAAGGTGGGCACAGTTCGCTCCCCACACAGTGGCTTTCCAGCAGCTATTCACAGGGCTCCCAACATAATGCCAGGCCCTCCTCTCCATTGGCTCTGAGACTCCCCAAGCACAAAACAGGGAAACAACTGAGCTGCAAACCAGAGAGCACACTGCGGGACCATGTGGCACTGCCCAAGGGTTTCAGTGAAAATGGTGTGGAGTTCTAAACTCTTCCTTCTGCTCTCCTTCCTGACCGACTCCTGTGCACCTGCTCCTCGGGGCCTCCAGCTCCCTGCTCCATCAGCACAGCCCTCAGTGCATTCTCCATCATGCACTGGAAAATACCGATGATGAAAAGATGGGGACCCAAGAATATTAAATTTTTTTTAAAATCTCTGTTTTTCTACTCCCCACATGATCAGAAGGCTGGAGGGCAGGGCAAACCCCTGCACAACTCACTTCATGCCGAGTGTGGACAGACCCAGCATGGTATAGCCCAGAGCCTCATAAACAAATAGAGGGCACCTTGACCAACCAGAAACATGAACCCACTTTGAGAGGCGGAGGCATGTGAAGGTACAGAGGATGACAAGTTGATTTGGAGAGACGGGGACTTCGGGAACAGAGGGGTCAGAACATGGCAATTTCACCTCTGCTGTCCTTCGTCCCTCTGCCAGTCTGTGGGATGAGAAGTGGAGCTTTGAACATGATGATCACAGTGTCAGGAAGAGTGCAAATTGTGATAAATTGCCTTCTACAAGAAATGGACTCATTGAACTCCAACTTTGCCTCATTAAGGACTAATAACTGAAGACTTTTCTGCCTAGTTTATTTTCAGTTCACTAGAACATGCTTTTTTTTGAGCATTTCAGTTGATTAAAGTTAACTGAAATGTTCACATAATAGTCTCCTCCATTTTTATAGTTATTAAAAAATAAAGGTGGTATCCTTCCAACACACACATGTGGTGACGAAGAATCAACATGTATCTAGGAGACCAAATAACAGAACTTGAAGTCCTCTGGTATCTACCATCTATAACTGTGAGCAATCTCTTCATTTTTCTGAACTTCCATATCTCCAACCATAACATGAGCTTGAACCCCTATAGCTGAAATCATCATCATAATAAAATGTTTCATACTGCAAGGAATTAATGTACATGAGAGTCCTTTGAACTGGTTATTTAAATCTGCCACTTGTTAGTCATGTGTGTTAAATGTAACAACAATAATAGTCAATAGGGGCTGGGGATGTGGCTCAAGCGGTAGCACGCTCGCCTGGCATGCGTGCGGCCCGGGTTCGATCCTCAGCACCACATACAAACAAAGATGTTGTGTCCGCCGAGAACTAAGAAAAAATAAATAAATGTTAAAATTCTCTCTCTCTCTCTGTCCCCCCCCTCTCTCTCACTCTCTCTTTTAAAAAAAATAAAATAAAAAAAAATAAAAAAAAATAGTCAATAATTATGGGATTTTGAAGAGCCATGTGCCACACAGGTCTTGGCCTGCTTTAAACACAGAGACTCATTTAACTGCAAATAAATGATGACAAAGTGCTATGAGGTGGATGTAGTCCCATTTTACAGATGAAGAAACACGGGTTCAGTGACTTACCTTGAGACACGGGTTAAGTGACTTACCTTGCCGAGGACGTGTAATTCACTTAATGGTGGAGATGGAAACCAAGCTGGGTAATCATATTGCAGCATGTATGAAGCAAGGTCTATAAAATAATGAAGTGTGCTATCATTAAATGAATGCCAAGTACAGATGTGGCATTTTATCCTATGTGAATTTTTACCCAATTAACCCAATTATGAAGCAGACTATTTTGGTCAACTTATGTCCTATTTTACATGCAGCTCTCATCAGTGTGTGAGAGACCTCACCCGATGATCAGGTCAACATTTTAACTAATGTGCTCTGTCATCCACAGCCAACTGAGCAGAAAGCATTCAGTCCCTGCGGATTGAGGGTCTCTGGCAACAGGATCCCATAGAACCAGATTTCAAAGCAGACAGACCAACACCTTCAGAAGGAACCCATGGGACATACTGAGGGGTGACTCATGCTGAAGAGGGCACCTGGGAAATTCATGACTTGGTTACATGATTTTGGTGAGGAACAAACTTTACTTGGCATTCTGAGGCAAGTAGGGGACTCACCTGCAAGACACACAAGTGGACCACACACTCTAAAACTTAAAGGGCACCTCGACGTCACACAGCCTGGTTTCAGAAAGTGCTGCTCACATGATCAGGATGGCTTCTCCAGTTTCTGTGGCTCCTGGTCTCTGTGCTCTGCTTCCCTCTGGCTCCAGTCCCTGTTCTTTCTTTTCTGTGCAGATGTACTCTCTCTGAGCTGGTGACTCTGACCCACTCGTGGCAATCTCAACCCAGTCTTTTTCATACTTTTACTTGTGACCATCCAACAGAGGCTGGACAGAAAATCTGAGTCCTCAGTCATATTCCAGTAAAGAACTTGGGACTGGCCTAACTCTAGCCCAAATGTTCACTTTGAACTAATCACCTCAACACCAGGTGGGGATCACTGCACAGCAGCAATCAGCAAAGCAGGAGGTGGGGGACCCTGCGCAGGCTACTAGGACTGAGGGACAAACAGATAGAGCTAGAATAGCACAGCTGGGCACAGTGGCACATGCCTACAGCCTTTATTCTAAGAAATCAGGGGTTGAGGCAGGAGGATTGCAAGTTTAAGGCTAGCCTCAACAATTTAGCAAGACCCTGTCTCAAAAAAAAAAAAAAATTAAAAGGACTGGAGGCATGGTGCAGAGGCAAGGCACTCCAGGGGTCACTTCCCAATATCCTCCTACCCCCAAAATAAGGCAGGGCAAATACACAGCCCCTGTCCCCCAATGTTGCTACCTGTGGAGGGGCGTCATGAAACCCCCGATGAACGTGAGTCAGGAGGGGTGTCATGAAACCCCCGATGAACACGAGTCATGATAGGGGCCAATGAAACTCTACACCAATCCATGGGGGTGCAGTCACTTGAGTCCCCAGCCAGACACCTGACAGGATGGTTTCTCCCCAGCCTGATCACCAGCCAGTAATCCAGAGATGGCGTCACGCACAGAAGGGAAGGGGCCAGTCGTCATTTTTAGGAATGTGGGCTTATTTTTCACATATTCTTCACAGAAGGGGGCAACAGAAGATTTGCTGGTTGATAGTTATTTTGCTTCTCTTACACTCAGAAATTGAAATAATTTGATGTGTATGGAAATAACCATTTTTGTTGACTTTAAGACAAGATGACAAGCATTTATTATTCTTCTGCCATATCTATTCACAGTATCTCCTGAACAAAAGATGTTAAACCCACATCTAATCATAAAATTAGAGAAATATTAGTGCTGGAGGCATATTCCAGTGGGGAATGTGGCATTTGTAATGTCCAATCTCCAGGACTCAAAAAAGAAATAAATAAAACAACAAAAAAAAATTTAACACCATTATGTTCTATTTATTCCTCAAAACCCCAAGAGACTTAGAGTCCCATACAAAATGTTGACTTAGAACCTACTCTGTACTAAGAAGAGCTGAGCTCAGTTGCCAGGAAACATGCCCAACAACAAGCAGCGTCTCCCAAGGCCGGGACCTGGGGGGATGGAAGTGTCAGGGGACCAAGGGCAGCTCACAGCAGAGCTCTGAGTGTGGAGGAGCAGAAGAAAAGGAGAGCGCAATGGTGATTTGTATCTCCAAAGACCTCATCCGTCCATGCACCATGTCAGCAGCAGCTTCTGGGCTCCACTCAACATAAACAGAGACCCTGTCATTCAGCCCTGGGTGGGAACGAGAAGCCTGGGAACCGCACTCATGGCATGCCACAGGGCTGACAGCCCTCCAGCTCCGAAATTCACCTCAACTCCACGTTGGCCAAGGTTTTCCTCAGTGATGTAAATGCTTCTCTTTTTGCTGCAAGAAAAGTATCTGCTTTATAATAGAGTTGAAATAATGACAACTCTAAATTATGCCACTCATCTTAGTGAACAGAACACCCCAGAGAATAGTGACATAGTATTAACACAACAAATCTGGGTTTTAAAAAACAATAATATATGGGAATGCATATAACTTAATCATGTGGCCAAGAATAACACCATTCCCGGGTGACCCCATAGCAATCTTTTGGGCTCAGATTCTGCGTGTAATAGCCACACCTTTAAATAAAAATATCTATGACAAAAAACTAAGGCCCCATGGTCTAGTGGTCAGTTGTTATAAATCTATCATTAAAGCCTGCCAAAACATCCTTTTGCAACATGTCCTAATAATTAGCAAGGACGTCTCCTGTTAATTTTTGAAAGTGGGGCAAGGCCTGGGCTCCATGCAAAGGTATTTCCACTGCTGCTAATCAATGCCTTGTAGCATCTACAGAGTAACCGTGCCAACCATAAAATCATGTTCAGGTAATGTCCAAACTCATAGTTCAAATATTCACTCATCTTAGGTTTGAGATCGTTTATTTCTACTTTAAATTTTTCTAGGAGAAAAAAAAAATCAAGTGGATTTTCAAGTTGTCCTGAAGGTCTGTCGTTAAATGCATGAAGGGCCACATTGTGGCAAAAGGCCCAAGTTTGATGAGGGTATTAAAATGGTGCCAATATAAATTTCCATAGCAACAAACACATAAATTCAAAGCCCAATATATCCTGTGGGTGCTGAAAACTTTTACAGCTATTGAAAGTTCAAGCAAAATGCAAATTGAATATTTAGCTGCCGAGAATCTGGGAGTCAGATATACATCAACTCTGACTGGTCATTGGCACTGGTCAGAAATGAATACCACAGGCCATTTCTACTTAAATACCCAAGTGTTAAAAGATCTGAGTGTGTGCAAAGGATGGGTGTCCTATCTCCACAGCTGCCATAAATAGACTCCATGATTCATTTATTTATTTGGAAGTACTGGGGATGGAACCCAGGGTCTGCAATGCTAGGCAAGTGTTGTTCCGGCACAGAGTGACATCCCAGCCCAAATAGATTACATTGTGAGATTGTGGGAGAAGGAAAATTACAAAGTGATGTTCTCCTTCATTTTTTAATTTCATTAAGTCTTGCCCATAGCAATAACATCTTGTCTCCCCCTCATTAATAAGAATCAAAAGAGAATGAGAAGACAGACACCAAAAGAAGGAGATATCATTGGCACATGAGCAAAATATATAACTAAAAATATATGAGGAAAATATATGAGGCACCAGGAGAGTGTGCTTTATCTTGTCCTGGTTTGACAGGCACATAAATCTCTTGTGGCTTCCTTATCCAAAACCAAGAGCTAAAAATAAGAGGTGGCACCTGTGTTTTTAAATAGTGTTTTATGATGACAGTGGCTTTCAAGGGAACAGTGTATTTTTGGTTGAGCATACTTTGCTGTCCCCTGAGACAGGCAAAACCTTGGGGAACTAGACTGTCCTGCAACTGGAAAGCTCTTTGTAGAGCACATTCTGGGTTTCCTCTTCTCTGTATGTCATTGGGAAAAGGTTGTGGTGTAAATTTGTCACCCACATGGTCCTGTCCCCAGAATTTTCTGTCAGTCTTCCCAACCTTCTGCTGTCAGAGACACAGTGTCAGACGCTGTTGGTCCAAAACACACAAACCACACTGACTCGCTAGGCCTCAGATTTGGAAAGGAAATATAAGCAACCTCATTCCTATTAATTCTGAGAAGAAGGAAAAAAAAACTCCTAAAATAGGCTACTTAAAAGGTCCATTCATTCACTCATTGATAAAATCTTTCAGCTCTTAATTCATGTCAGAGTTGTTCTAGACACTCAGGACTCAGAAGGAAAAATCTCATTCTGTCCTCAGGGTGCTCACATTCTTGTAGAGAAAGTGAAACAATGCAGAAACTGGTCCAAGGCTGTGTGGAATTCAGGCAGGAGTTGTGGTGGCAGAAGGGCCAGGTGGTGGTGATGTCTTGAGAAGTGACCAGATTCTGGTGCACTGTGAGTTCCTGACAGACATGTGAGCAAAAATGAAAAGAGAGAAGTCAAGGACAATTTCAAAGATTTTGGCCTTTGGCAATAAGGAATGTCACAGATGCACAGGGTTGACTCTGGATGTGTTCTACTTGAGGGATCTTTCATATTTCTGGCAGAAGACAGCATCAAGAAGAAATTGGATCTATGACTCAAGAGTCGGACGGAGACGAGTGGGAGACATACATTAGAGGCAACGCAATGTGTAGAGATGGCATTTAAAGATAAGAGACTCAGAGAAATAAATGGGGGGTTTGCTGACATTAAAGGATAGGAGAATGAAGAGAAATTTACTTCATAAAAAAAAAGCTGTATGCAAGAGCAAAAATGGGTTCCAGGAAAGTGGGACTGGATTAGATGTGGCTGCTGGCTGGCCTCCTTCAGCGTTTCTTAGTTCTGACATGGATGAATGCACAGGGTGACAGCAATAGGCTGGAAATGGGGTCTGGTTTAGGCACAGAATCTGTTGTGGCTTGAATGTTCCCTCCCAGATGCATGCTGATACCACGCTGTGCTGCGATGGTACGGGAGGTTGGAACTTCAAGAGGGCTTTAGGGATTCATAGGAATTAATGCTGCAGTTGCAGGCACCGGTTGGTTAGTCACCACAGAGTGGCTTTGATATAAAAGTGAGTGCCCTTTTACATGAGTTCTCTGGCTCCTGCCCTCCTCCTGCTGGCGTGAATTAGCTTGCCTTTCCACCAGGTTATGATGCCACGGAAATGTCCTCTCCACAGACACTGACATCCCAGCCTCCAGAATCCTGAGGCAAATTAGCTTCCCTTGTTTATAACTCCCACAGCCTGCAGTATCTGTTACAGCAAACAAACCAAGACATAATCTTACACTCTATGAACGATGATGAAGTCACCAAGGATGGCACAATGGCAGGACACACCAGGAGCAGTAAGTTATAAGAGCTCAACCCAACTGATTAACCAGCTTCCCTTACACTTCTCCTAGAGTCAGCTTAAAATATACCTTGCATGCACAGGGCCCTGGGTTCAATCCCCAGCAGCAGCAGCACCACCCCTCCCACACACACTATATATATATATATATTTTTTTTTCATATCAAGATCTTTAAGTGTGATCTTAAAGTATGACATATGTGGTAGAATCATTTTTTTGGAATATGAGCCCACATATTAAACTTGGTCTTGTGATGTTTCTCCACATCTAAAACGTACCTGGAGTAGCACTGTTCATCGTTACTGGGAATATAGGACTGATGGAAAGAGAAAAACTCTCCAAAGGACACATAAATAAGATAATGGGAGAAATCTGAGAAAAAAAGTATATTAATCCAAATAACATCTTTACCTCCCTTATCCCACTGGGTGGCGGGTGGTTCTGATGAGGGTCTGGAAAGTAGGCGAGGCAGAGGTAGGCATTCTGGGATCTGGGCGGGATGCCATGCCATAGATCTCCAGAGAGGGAAGACACAGACCCCCCAGGAGTGAGAATATCTGCCTTACCCTCTGCTCAAGGCTGAGGCAAGTTTCCAGAGTGGAGCTGAGAAACATCATAGGCTTCAGCTCAGCCCAGAGTTGAAGGAACAGCACCCAGTCATTTTCCATTACAGGGAAATAGTGTTGGCTCAGACACCTGTGGCCTGCAGGGCAGAAGAGCAGTAGAAGTACCTGCTATGTGCAGGTAGAGCCTGAGGTGAGATGCCAAAGCAACCTTCAGCAATTACCGCAAGGTCCAGAATCTGCCTACAAGCAAGGACTTCCTTGGACAGGAGCCAAGGAAGGCAGCTGGCCCCTAGGAGCTGCCGGGGCAGCAAACACTCTTGTCTCACAGCCTCCAGAAGGAATGCAGCCTCGCCAAGTCTGGGATGGAACTTGCCAGTTTCTCCACCCTCACCTTCAAAGCCAGGCACACAGAAGCTACCAACCCTCCCTCCCCTTCATCACATCTCTCTGGCACTGAGGCTCCCCTTTGTAGGGACCTCGTGATGACCCCAGGCCACCCAGCTAACCCAGGGTGACCCCATCTCAACAATCTTGCTTAGCCACATTGGCAAAGCCCCTTCTGTGGTGGGAGGCAGCATTCACAGGGCTCGGGGGCCAGGATGTGGACACCTCAGGACTCCCTCATCTGCCTACCACATAACAGCAGACACAAAATGAACCAAGACCAGGAAAGAACTGGAAACCAGGTTCACTGCGGCTCCTTCAGTCAGCCCACATGCCGGTGACTCTTCAAGACGTGCACCGTGAGAGGCTCCAATCTGTCACTGCTGGGGGCCTTGTGCCGAGGCACCATGGGAAGACAACTGTAGTCTGTCATACCAGCCCCACTCTTTATTTTAAATAAGTAAATATCCATCTGGCACCTGAGGGTGCACAGTGCACAGTTGGTAATGAGGCTCTCTCTGCGGGGTTGGTGGGAAGAACAGCAGGTGGAGAGTAACAAGGATGGGCCTCTAGGGTGGGGGAAGTGTGCTGGCCAACTAACTGCATGGCCCACAGGACCCCCTTGGTAACGCCCTGCACTGCCTGTGATGGGGTGGGCTGGTTATTGGCAGAAAATAAGAACGTGGGGGTGGAGGTCTTTCTAAAATTCTGAAAACACCAATATAGAATAAGGAAATTGGGTTGGAAATTAAAAATGTCCCAACAAAGACAATCTTAGAACCAAAGAGCTCCACTGGTAACCACAGACATGTTAGTAAGTGTTAACACGGTATGACTCAAATGCCTTCGAAGAACCAAAGAGGAAACTCTTGCAGATTTCTTTTGTGAGGCCACCCCTGGGTTGAAAACACATTTGAGCTATCAGTTAATGTGATAAGCTACGTTACAATGAGGATAACATCACACAATCACCCCTATAAAGGCAGGAAATATATTTGACAAAAATCAACACATTTCATGAAAAAAATTTTAGCAAAATGTATTGCTGGGTGTGATAGCACTTGCCTTTAATCCCAATGGCTCAGGAGGCTGAGGAAGGAGGATTGCAAGTTCAAAGCCAGCCTTAGCAAAAGTGAGACCCTGTCTCTAAAAATACAAAATAGTGCTGGGGAGATGGCTCAGTGGTTGAGTGCCCCTGAGGTCAATCCCTGGTACTGCCCCTGCCACACACACACACATAAAAATATGTATAGAAGGAATTTACCTGAACATATTGAGGCTTATAGAGGAAAAGCCCAAGCAAACACACACACTGGTAGAGGACAAAGTTTTCTTCTAAGTTCCAAAACAAGGCAAGGATACCCATTCTTGCCACCCATCCTTACCACTTCTATTCAACATAGTCTTTAAAGCCCCAGCCAAGGTGATTATTAAAGAAAAAAAAGACATCCAAATTGGATAGGAAGAACTAAAGCAGTCTCTCTTGGCAGACAACATGATCTTATGTATAGAAGATCCTAAATGGACCATTCAAAAAATTTGTTATGATGAATAAATACAGTAAAGTTGCAGAATCCAACACACAAAAATCAGCTCTATTTCTACCTGGAAAATGAAATATCCCAAAGGAAATTAAATGTAGACCATTTACAATAGCAACAGAAAGGGATAGATTTAACCAAGCAGGTGAGAAATGTGCATACAGAAAACTACAAAACATTGGCTAAAGACTTATATAAGGTTTACTTATTTGGAAAATAGAAGCAAATACTTATTTCATTAGGAGGGCTACTACGTAGATTTTGTTAAAAATCACGGGGCTAGGGGTGTGGCTCAGTGGTAGAGTACTCACCTGGCACACATGAGGCACTCGGTGCAATCCTCGGCACCACATAAAAAAAATATAGGTATTGTGTCAATTTACAACTAAAAAGAAAAAAAACTTAAGTCTCACGTGAGAACTTAGAAAAAACTCTTAAAATATATAAAGTGTATAATTAACATTAGCTCTTCTTCCAAACCAGGTCTTCTCACCCTCACTCATTCTTCTCAAGGATGGGGAGGGGATCACGACTGTAGCTTTGATTAAAAAAGAGCCCAAGCAAACAAGCCTTCAGGAAACACCAGGGTGACAAAGAGGAGGCAGCTAGCCACCACCCGCTAATTATTACAAGTATGTATCACTACAAAATACAATGTCTGCACTAGAGCAATACTTTGAGAACCAATGTTGATCTAGATGGAAAACAAACTGTCTATCTTCCTCATTACAGGTCAGTTCAACTGTTAAAACCTGAGTGAGCAGAAGCAAAACCTATCACAGTATGTCTTTTCCTCCCCTCCTGAGAAGAACTTGGTGACAATATTCACCAAGGGAGCATGGAAACTGGTGGAGAGACCACTACCTGGAGCTCACAGGTTTGCTGATGTCTCCAGACAGCCTTTGCCAGCAGCCAAGAGAGAGAGTAACATGCAGACTTCTAGGAAATACCAGCCTTTTCTTGATGGGGAGATGATCATGTCTTTAGGATAGAGCATGGCAGGGGTGGGGCCGGCAGGGCAGTGGCCTCAGGGGAGGAGCCTCCAAGTGTGTGTGTGGGGGGGGCAGCCCCAGGCTCTCTTGGCTCAGCCATGGGTGGGGAGAGGGGCTTGAAAGCCAAAGGACTGAGAGACACATTTTCCTCCTGCACATTTCCTTCTGACTGTGGCATGAGGCGGGATAGGGGTTACCCTTCGTTACCAGAAGTCTTACATCATAATCCAGGATGGAAGCTCACGTGATCCCTGGATTCCACACTTGCTCCATTGAGGAGGAAATGGACTTGGACCTGTTGTGCAAGAGCGATCGCCCTGGAGAAGTGAGTAGAGCCTCAGCGGGGGTTAGTGCATGTGGCAAGGGTGTGAGCCTGTACTAGGTCTGCAGGAACTTTTTGTTGTGCTTTTTAGATAGACACAATGTAGAATGTATTCTGATATATTACACATACATGGAGTGTGACTTATTCTACTTAGGATCCCACTCTTGGGGCTGTACATGATGTGGAATTTCACTGGTTGTGGACTCATTTGTGAGCACAGGGAAGTTATGTCTGACTCATTCTACTGACTTTTCTAGTTCCAGTCCCCCTCCTTTCCTTTTGTTCCCCTTTGTCTAATCCAGTGAATTTCTATTCTTCCCTCCCCCCTTATTATGAATTAGCATCCACATTTCAGAGAGAACATTTGGCCTTTGGTTTGGGTGGATTGGCTTATTTCACTTAGCATGATACTCTCCAGCTCCATCCATGTACTAGATGCCATAATTTCATTCTTCTTTATAGCTGAGTAATATTCTATCATGCATATACCACTTTTCTTTATTCATTCATCTGTTAAAGGGCACCTAGGTTGTTCTATAGCTTAGCTATTTTAATTGAGCCACTATTGATGTGGCTGTGTCACTGTAGTATGCTAAGTTCTTTAGGTATACACTGAGAAGTTGGGTCAAATGGTGGTTCCATTCCAAGTTTTCTGAAGAATCTCCATACTGCTTTTCAGAGTGGGTGCACCAATTTGGAGTCCCACAGCAATGTAGGAATGTACCTTTTTACACATCCTCAACAACATTTATTGTTGCTTGTATTCTTGATAATTGCCGTTCTGACTGGAGTGAGATGAAATCTCAGTGTAGTTTTAATTTGCATTTCTCTAATTGCTAGAGATGTTGAGCATTTTTTCATATATTTGTTGACCATTCATATTTCTTATTCTGTGAAGTGCCTTTTTAGTTCCTTTGCCCATTTCTTGATTGGGTTATTTGGGTTTTTTGGTGTTAAGTTTTTTGAGTTCTTTATATATCCTGGAAATTAATTCTCTATCTGAGGTGCAGGTGGCAAGATTTTCTCTCATTCTGTAGGCTCTCTCTCCACAGCTTGATTGTTTCTACAGAAACTTTTCATTTCCCTCCCAATCCCGGGGCATAGACATTCCCAATATTATAATTACCCACTATCACTTGGGAGGGGCAAGGTCAGAAGATTGTAGATGTGGAAGGAGGGCCCCCTGCTAGAAGTCCTTATCCACCTGTTCACAGTCGGTGGGAAAAAAGATGCCCTTGATCTGGGAATAGCACGCATTTTCAAACTCTAAATGGAAACTAGGGTGAAGCTATAAGTAGCTCCTGGGAGATAAATGTGGACATACTTAACTGAGGGCAGAAGCTCAAGCAGCCTGAGCAGCGCAAGTGAGTGGGCAGGTCTGCGGGTTCCTCTGGCAATAATCATCATGAGAAAATCTGGGGTAACTTCTTGCAACTGAGTCCCTAGAGCTTCCTCTTCTGAGGCTTCTCCTCCAGACCTGTCGATTTTCAGAACCACCTTGTGTCCTTCCAATTACTTCTTTTATTTCTTAAGAGAACCAGAGACCATTCCTGTTGCGTGGACTGAAGAAACTTCATCCTTAGAACAAATAAAAAATCAATGTCTCCCCATCCTCGGGGTTTGTGAGACACTTCAAGGCCCCAAAATCCTCCTGGAATTTTAGGAAAACAAATTATCCACACGCTGTGCTTCCCCAGGTCACGGCCAGGAACACAGGGACTCTGCTTCACAGGGGCTGCCCATCCAGATGTCCTGGTCCCAGGTCTCACCACTGAGATCTCCTCATGGAGCTGGGGATGGCCACCTTTGTGCTCCTGGTCAATACTCATGGCCAAGGACAAAGCCTTCCTCCCCTCCCTTCTGGGAGAGCAGTTGCTCTGACCCTGGGCCTTGGCTGTAACCCCTGCATATCAGTCTGATCCTGGAGAAATTAGTCATCTGTTAATGAAGGGTCACGACAACACTCCCTCACACAGGGAGACGGGATGTTAAGGCTGATGAAGTGCGGAACTTTCCATTAGTTCATGTATGATAAATGCTCAGTCGAGGAAGGTTTTTCTGTTATTATGGCTGTGTAATTAAAGAGCACAGAGCATGGTGGTCTGAAGGACTAAGGCTCTAGTTCTCACACCCAAATTGTGAGTCTTCTTCTGACCACTGAAGGGCTTGGACAGGAGGCTGTGCCATGGTGGCTATCAGTTATCACATCTGCAATCCAACCTCTCGCAATGGCCCCTGAGAGAAGGAAGCCCAGGGCCACACAGAGATCATAGGCAGATTCCACAGAAGCTTCCATTGTAATAACCAGAAGCGAGAAGTGACCCGAATACCTCCAATGGGTGAGGGGATAAAGACACTGAGGCAGGGGCACCCTTAGTAAGAAATAGTAACTCAGCAAACACAGAAAGGAACTGCCAGGTCACAGTGGAACTGGTGGCTCTCAGCAGCATGACTCAGCTGAGCAGAGTCAGCCTCCCAGGTCCTTCCCTGGAACACCAGCGCTGGGGAAGCACATGAACAAAATCAGAAACACCCTACACTGAGGCACCCTGCAGGACACCCAGCGAGTGTCCCCACTGCCACCAGTCACAAAAACTAGGGAGACTGAGAGGCCACCATGGACAGGAGGAGCCCAAGGAGGCAGATGAGCATTGGCTCCCAGAGCTCAGACGGGATCTCAGAAAGAGACAGCGAGGGAGAGGATGCAAGGCTGAACAGCTCTGTGCCTGAGCCAGGCACAGTGAAGCGTGGCTCCTTAGAGGCAGCAAATGCATTAACGCGAGAGGTTAGTGACAGGCAGGTTTGGTGGGCCATGGGCAGCTCTGCACTGGGTTCCCGTAAACCCAAACAGTCCTACGCATAAAGTCTCTCCAAACTCCCTTCAGAGCTCTTAAATGCAGACCCTGGACCAGAAAAGGGAAAAGGAGAGAGAGGGTCAGGGAATCCCCTGAAATGGACGGGGACTGGGGGGAGGAGAAAGAGAGAATGAAATTGTGCCCCGTGCTTGTGTGAGTGCACCACAGGGAATTCTGACAGCTTCGTGGATAACCTAAAACACCAGCATAAAGACCTATCCATAAGTAGAAGGAAGGCCAGGAGGGTAGAGGAAGGGAAGGGGGAGGGAGGGAAGGCGACTGACAAATTGTCGTCCACGCAAGTGTGACCATGTCAGAAGAACCCCGACACCACACAAGACTGTGATGCACTAGCAAAAAGGGTCACAGAGAGGATGACAGGAGCTGCTAATCCCAAAGGCTTACAAGGGTGCCTGGCATGGGGAGACACTGGACACCTATCAGCTGACACCCTGCTGCCACTCTCCTGACTAAGGAGATAAAAGACTTTGTTCACAATCTCTTGTTGGAGGGAGTATTGCTTTTAGATGGGATTATGTTAATAAACAGCTGGTGCAGAACAGGCATCTAATACCACAGCTGCCTCCTGGGGAGGAAGATAACCAGGGGCACAGGAGCCACCAGGGCCACCAAGAGCAGCACCACAAGGACAGGGCGCACAGGCAGAGATGGAGGGAAAGCACGTGGGGGCAGGAAGCAAGAACTTGGCACAATTCAACAAAACCTGCTTCACTGCCTGTGCCCTGAGCACGTTTCCATTTGAGTCCACTTCTTTATCTGAAAAGGCTGGACCTTGCCACAGGAGTGATCTGGGAACAAGCAAAGAAGGGAAAAGGGATGCACTTGGGAGGTCTCAGCTGCTACCCAGGTGACCCGAGGGCAGGCTGCTGCACTGACACACAAGGACACACATCAGGCTGTTGGTGCTGTTATGGTGGCTTGCTGATATGATGGGGCTATTAGTAAGCCAGGCCTCCCGCGGGCACGCACATCCTGTCTCTCTGAATAAACACTCCGTCATGAACATTGCCCAGGCCCTAGACACTGACTCCAACTCTCCTCCTCAATAGAAACTCAAACCTGAAGGTCCTGCTGCTCATCGGGTCAGAGCCAGAACCTCCCTGTACAGCTCTGGGATGACCAGTGATTCCAGCTGTGGCCTCTGCCATGAGGCAGCCCTTCCTTGTCTGTCCCTCAGGGTGTCCATCTTCCTGTCCTTCCCCAAGCTTCTCTGGGCTTGCAGCTGCATCCTTAGCGCTGTCCCTCAGCCCCAGGAACACATGGGCTACTGCAAAATCCTGCCAGTGTTTGGGAGCTGTGTCATAAACATCCTTTCCATGACCAACCCGGATGCCTCCAAGCAGCTGGTGCTTGCCCACCAGCCAAGTGGCGACAGGAAACAGCGTCTGAGGTTCTTCCCCAGTTACTGGAGACTTGGGCACCCGCTGCTCTATAAGACTCCCTCTGCTGCTGCTCATCGAGTTGCTGGAAGCCACTAATTTTCCTGGGACCCAGACTTAGCTTAGGCAAGTGGACCCAGTACAGACTAAAATCAATCCACGCCTGGCCATGCTGGATTTCCAACCTGGGCACAAGCCAGTGGGCAGAGAGGGAAGTGACTCAAATGACTCACTTGCACCCAGCACAAATGGTCTGGATGGTGTATATCAGGAGGGAACCTCAGGCACAGCCTATATCTCTGTCCATCTAAGTGGTTTTGAGCACAGTCAATAATAAGCAAAGTTTGTGTTCCCATCTGGCCTCTCCTTTTCTGTCTCCACAGTATGCAAAAGAACTCCCTGGGGTGGAGGGTCTCTACCCTTCCCAGAGAGTCCCACCCACTGGCCAGGGTGAAGCTGGGCATGCAGGGCCTGTGGACTCCCCATGTTTTCACACCTAGTCAGGATGGGTGCGCTTCTGGGAGGTGCTACTCATGCTCATTTAAATGCCCAAGGATGGACAACGATTTCCCACCCCAGGACCTCAACAGACCCTCTTCCCAGCACCCTCCACTGACTCATTCAGAGAGTCCTGTCCTCCACCCCGAGGAGCTGGGCACACGCCTATGAGCACTGGAGGAAGCCCTCTGCAGACACCCAGGCATCCCCTGCTCTCAACTCCCTCTCCTCAGGGCAGGGGGCTCAGCTCCACCTGGACCCCCGATCTGGAAACTTCTCAAACAAGAGCGCATGCCCAGGCGGCTCACCGTACTCCTCCCACCTATCCAGGACCACTCTCGGCTGTTGGTGTGGAATTGTGGGTTTTGTCTATTTCCTGTTTTCTTTGGTAGAAGGGAAAATCTAGGCTCAGCCACTCTATCTTGTCCAGAACTGAAAGCCTCACTTGTTCTCTGTGCCACTGTGTGACACTCCATTGTCCTGTCTCCAGTCGGCCTGTTACTTACAAACCTGCCACACAGACCCAGGCTGCATCTTGTGAGGGACAGGTGTGCTCATTTCTCTCAGGTGTGCATTTGGGAGCAAAGCCAGTGCTTTGTGAGGTGAATGAAGCTTAGCCTCTGTAGAGACTGCCAAAAAGTTACCCCGAAGTGGCTTCCCCACAACACACTGTGGGTTCAGCTCAGCAGGAGTTTATGACAGAGGCATTTCCCTGACTTTAAACTGCAACAGTCACTGTTCTTAATAAAAAATTGTACTTCACAGCAATTACTCACTGCTGGCTATAGGGTAACCCAGACACCGACCATCCTGCGAGAGCCAGGGAAGGGGACCCTGCCTTCGTTCTCCTTCACGAGCTTCCCCCACCACTCCATTTTGAGATTATCTCTTATTTCTGCCTCTCTTAAAAGCCTATTTTCATATTCTCCACTTTGTATAGAGAATAAAACAATTTCCCTTAAAGGAAACAATAAAGAATAAGAAAATCTGCGGATGCCAAGTACTGACTGAGTTTCAGTCTAAATTCCGCACTTTATAAACATTTCTGTGAGAACTCAGGAAGTCTTCCAAGTTCCCAAAAGTCACGGTGCATGGTGCTCACAGCTCTGGGGGTCTGCATGCTCTGAAGGGGTCCTGCATGCAGCCACCTGCACAATGGGTCACGTGCCACCAAGTGATGTGGCTGCTGCAGGCTCATGCTGCACCGCGGGTTGAGAACGGGGAGCTTGTAGGCTCCAAAACAGCTGAATTAAGAACATGCCATGTCTTTCCTCTCAAAGGCCAGTCTAAGCACTTTCATGGCTCCCAGGGGTGAATTTAATGTTAACATATAGCCCAAGTACCCCCTAAAAAGTAGCTCAAGGTCTTTTGGGTTTAAAAGATGCAAGAAGAAAAATGCCACCCTGGTTTTATGGAGACTAAAACACATCAATACTTTGAACTTAACAGAAAGAATGTTGGTGCATTTGCTTACTTGTGCTGCCCAAGCAGAGCTGGGAACACCACTGTGGCATGGCCTGGGGTTGAGCTGTACCTTGTTGGGTGTTTGCGGACCTCAGGTTGCATGTTTAAAACTTCCCCGGGCAGGCTGAGAAGCTGGGGTGGAATTACAGATGCAGGTTCTGGTGCCTCTCAGAAAACAAACAATGGGGAAGGCTCCTGAAGACAAATCTCTATCAGCCACTGGCATTCCATGAATCCTTCCCCAAGTAATGACAGAGGTTTCTAAATAGGCGTTGGATCTCTCCTCCCCAGTCCTCACTCTTTCTCTTCCCCCCCCTTCCTCTCTCCCCCTCTGCAAACTTGGCCAAACAAAAGGGAGATTGCTATAAACCATGACAGAATGCTGAAGGGAGCTCAAATACTCTCATATCACGTAGCTTTAAAGAGATATGGTATCAAGTGTGTACCCAGGACACTGCCTGCTGTCAGCACTGCAGAGATGCAGGGCAAAGAGCCAGGGGGTAGATCTGTCCTGCCCAGAGGACTTTTCCATAGCCTGCATGATCCTGCCTTCTTGATCTGCTCATTGGCCTAGAGTGACCCTAACGACAGAGAATGAGCATCTCAAACAGGCATCAAGTGTCACTCCTGCATGCAGATGGACAGGGCATGGCCCTTGTGAGCTGCAGGGGAAAGCAGCAGGAGAATCCTGAGGCCAGCACTGCCACCCTTGTCCACAGACACAACAATGCTCTAGCAAAGAGCCATTCCCAAGCAGGAGCAGGCAGAGGGAAATGGTCACAACCACTGCCATCATAGCCACCCTAGGAGGAGGGCCCTGTGTCTCACACCCACCCCCAAGTGGTAACTGCCACCTCCCAGGTGTCAACATCCCTCACCAAGGGCTCCCATGGCCTCAGTGGTAGAGAGGGTAGCTGTCAGCTGCCCCTGCTCTGCAGCCACAGGGGCCTTGATGGGGGCAGGGAGCTGAGGGCTCCACACACGGGTCGTCAGTTGTCAGGTGGCTGCTGAAGCAGGGGCAGCCAGCTCGAGTGTTGAGCTTCAGAGAACACCTGAGAACCTTCCAGGAGAGGAAGGACCTCAGCAAACCTACCCTCGTGAAATAGTAACCAGTCTGCTTAAAGGCTCCACTTCACCATGGACCTTGGGGACAGGCTGCAGAAGTTACTTTTCCATGACTGGCCTGCAGTCGGGCTGTCCACAGCCTCTTTGTATTCTCTGCATCCCTCAGAAGTTTGTAAATGACAAGTGTGGCCACTACTGGGTGCTCCCTATGACAATCTGATTGATCTGAACCTAGTTACCATTTAGCCATTGGTAGGCCTGATGCCAATTGAGTCAACTAAGAGGACACTGAAAGCTGTCATACTGAAGGCCCTCTGTGCCTGAATCCAGGCTGCACAGGGCCTGCCCCTGCAGAGCTAGAGGTCACAGTGTATCCTCGGAAGCTCCTTGTCTTGGCCTATTTTCTGTTGCTATAAAGGAATACCTGAGACTGGATGACTTATAAAGGAAAGAGACCTATTTCTCATGTTCTAGACACTGGGAGCCCAGGACTGAGTGGCTGTATGTGGGGAGGTCCTCATGCTGCTCCCACTTGTGGCAGGTGCCTGAAAGAGAGGTACAGAATTACTTAAAGACAGAATTCACAATCAAAACAAAGAAGAGAGGGAAATTTTGCAAAATCTGCCAACACAAGTTTAGAAGAGAGAAGAGGGCACTGCACTCTGGCACTGGCTGGCCCCCTCCCATGAGAAAGGCGTGAAGCCAACCGTGAGGGCCTCTGACAGCTGAACCAGAGAACATGGTTTGGTGCTGCCTGCCCTCTGGACAGCCTGTGGTGCATTTCAAGCCTGTGGCCCACTGGCTGGCTTCCTGACGTTTCCCTGACTGCACACTAGGTTCCTGGAGCTCCATCCAAACACCACGAACAGGACTGCCTCACCCAAAGTGGCATCTTCCCACCTCCACTAGAACAAGCCAAGGAGTGTCTCATCACCACCGCAGAAAAGGCAGGTGAAACCCCAGCCAGGGAAGCCATACTTCCCTCGCCAAGGCCAGAAGGGCAGGGTGGGTAGGAGGGAGGGTGGGCGGGCTTCAAGTGCCCTCATCTACCACTCACCCAGTCTCCTCCATCCACAACCTTGACAAATAAAACTTTGCATCTCCATTTAATAACACCACTTCATGTTCCTGTTCTTGCAGCATGGCACACCGTGGACAGACGGAAAAGCCAATATCTATGTTCCCCCCCCCAAAAAAAAATTATATATATATATTTCTTGAATTGCTTCAACAACTGTTTGTTTTCATAACAGAGTAAAACAATACCAAAAGAACTGGAATTCTGGCTCTTGATATCTTGCCTCTAACCTACATTCTCTGAGGCCCAAAGATGAAGAACTTTCAGTTTGGAGAACAAGCTGACCCCAAATTACCTTCTGATTTCATCTTCCAACCCCTGCCTCTTATGGAATCTCAACCCTTCTTTTTGACCTGGCCACGTCCCTTCTCTAAGCAGGACCTGCTCTCTTAGGGAAGAAGCCCCTCCCCTTTCCATATACCTGGTTTGACAATCTACCTGCAGATCATGGGGAAAGCCCCACTTCTAGACCCAAAACCAAGCACCAGCCTTGGCCACAGTGACCACTCGGGGACAAGCACACAAGCCACACGCTCTGCCTGCCCACGCCTCTCACCAGCCCAGTAGGAACAGATTTTTTTTGTGCCTCAGCTTCTCGGATGGGAACTGCCGCAGCTGGGACTCTTGGTCCCCCTTAGAGGAAGCCATCAGGCAATGAGGCAGACACAGGAGAAAGGAGCAAACTAGGACCCATGCTGAGGGGCAGATGGGTCCTGGACCCAACAGAGTACCCTGTTCCATGTGACAGCAGGAGTGGTTCAGTTACAGCCACCAGGGTAGTCCTACAGATACATGCTGCCTCCCCACATAGCCAGCCTCCACTGCCTTCACAGTTCCCATCTCCTGGGCCTGTCCCAGAGCGCCCTTTCCCTCTCTCAGATGGTGCCCCGTCTCCTGTGCCTGTCCTGGAGCGCCCTTCCCCTCGCCCATATGGTGCCTTCTCTGCCATTCTCCAAGTCAAACACTGGCTTTTCCCAGCTCCCTGCAATGGCAGTGGACCCTTCTCATCTGCATCCCTGCAGCCCCGGACTAGACAGAGAGCCCTGCACACAGGAGCTGTCCCACACCCTCTTTATGGTCTTTGATCCTCCATGCCCCTGGCTGTCTGCAGAACACCCTCCTCCCTTCTCTGGCTCCTGCCTTGTCCCCTGCCTTCCCAACTCTCCACTGCCTCCTCAGGAGTGGGCTAAGCTGTGCCCTCTTTGTTCAGACCCGTGGCAGGATGCTCGGTGTCCTGACCATGGCAGCCAGAGAGGAAGGACAGCTCTTCATGTCTCCTGACTCCTTGCTGTGACATCAAGAGCCTCCTTGTGACTCCCAGCCTTCAAGGACCTCCCGGGCTGAGGGGAACATGTACTGTCATCCTTTGTAAAGTGTCTCCCATGGCTGCAGACCAGCATTTATCCCCACTAGCCAAGCACGTGAGGAGGAAGAGGACAGGCTGCCCAGACAGCCTGCCTGTGGCTCATAGGAAGAGGCACACACTCTTATTCAAAAAGAAGCCAGTGGCGCAGTACAGGCAGAGAACAGGTCCTACCCATCACCTTCACAGGACCAGCCTCCTGCTTACCTCTGCCCTATGGAAAGGGCCCTCCTGGCCCCTCAGAATTTTCAAAACAGCCACGCTACAGAGGGCACAAGGTCAGGCCAGACGTGCTCCAACTTGGCTGTTGGGACTCAGTGTCCTCTCCTTCTGGTGAAGGTGTCTGCAGAATTTCTGGGTTCTATGGTGCGGCTCCACTAGTCCTTGACCTCCACTTCCCCATGCATGCACGGAGGCAACAGTGGCATCCTTCGGACCATGAGGAAGGAATGGGTCATGGTACACTACACCACAATCCCTCTCTGAGCCAGCATCACCACAACCCCTCCCCATGTCTGCATCTGATTTCTCACCTGATGCTGGGCCCACTGACCTGCATTCTCTGGGGCCTAGTGGCTGCTTTGTCTCTGCCTATGGGCACAGTCCTTGGTTCAGAGATCATGCTCCATACATGTCTGGTGAGTGAATGAACATCAAATGCAAACGTCCATGAGCCTACACTGACGTAAATAAATCATGGCGTAGATAAGTGGGGTAAGCAGACAAGTCTCCTACTCAGAGGGATAATTTACGTCAATAAAGCATCCTCAAGCAGAAGGCAGAGCACAATCCCCATTCTCTTTAGGGAGAGTGCAGTATGGAAAGGGAGGGAAGACAGACACTGTGGTGGAGAAACCTGAGAAACATCACACAAGCCAGGTAAGAAAGGGCGACACAACCATGCTAAGCTGCCCCCACAGTACAGGTCTTGATGTGGTGAGATGTAATGACCACGTCATTCTACTCCCCAACACAACATGAGGAGAACATCAGACAAGCCCAGATCAATAACCCTCACAACTGCCAAAGTTATCAAAAATAAGGAAGGACTGAGAACATGTCACAGCCCCGAGGACCCCAAGGGACATGATGAGCAAGGCGCCATGGTGGGACCCTGGAACCAGACAGAACATTAGGTAAAAGCAGAACTCTGAAGAGAGTGAACCTTAGTTTAGTAACAGTGCATAGTGCTGGCTCATTGGCTGTGACAAATGGCATACTTACACATGATAATATCTTAGTAGCCCCCTTGTCAACAGCGGACACACTCTGAGTCCCCTCAGATGGCATGGAGCCTATATATGCCATTTTTATGAGGCATAGTTATCTACGATAACATTTAATTTATACATTAGACACAGTAAGAGGAAAGAAAGAACTTACCATGGATCTTAGCAACCTTCACACAGTATTTTTTTCTTATTAAGTTGAGAGTATTTACCTTTTCACATAGAGGAAGCACTTTACAACTTCACTATGGCATTTGCCAGCATCACTACACTTGAAATTTGGAGCCATTATTAAGTAAAGTAAGAGTTACTCATACACAAGAACTGTGCTATAACCATAGTTGATCCAATAACTCAACAGCTGATTAATGGGTGGGTAGCCTATACACCATGGACACACTGGACAGAGGGATGATTCATGTCTTGAGGGGATGAAGAAAGACAATACAAGATTTCTTCACGGTGTTCAGAATAAACTGTAGTTTAAAACTCATGAACTATTTATTTCCATACATTTGTAATTAATATTTTCAGGCCATGGATAGATGAAAGCAAAGCTGAGGTTAAGGAGGACCACTGCAATGGGGGAAACTTACACTTTCTATGCAAGAACCATCTACATACATGCTGGACCTAGAAGGTGCCTGGAGGTCAAAAATTTTCCCCGCTGACCCTCGGTAATTCCTAACTCCTCACTGTACCTGGAGCTATAAAATGAGAGGACTGCACTGATTGTCTTAAAGGGTTTCCAGATGAAATCTTGTGGGCTATCATCCTGTGGCCTACACAAGAGTCTAGGAAATTTTATCTTAAAAGAGCCAGATAGTAAATATTTCAGATTTTGATAGACCTAAGCTCTCCATCACAACTGCCCAGCTCTGCTCTTGCAGAGTGAGTGCTGTCATTGAGGATGTGTGGCTGGGTTCCAGTAAAACTATCTTCAGAGTAAGAATGACTGACTCTTTTCTACCTGCAGGTCATAACTCTTCTGACCCTGATTCTAGACTAGTGGTTCTCAATGTTAACTTTTTTTAAAGTGCCAAACATCCTTCTAAACATAATTATTTCTCTGGAGAATGGTCTAGCCATAAAATTTCTAAAAATTCCCCAGGAGGATTTCCGTGTGCATGGAGGGTTGACTCTGTTTATTCATAAGAAAGGATCCAAAAGGATTCCATGGGTGGGATGTGAGATAAGTAGCTGAAGATTAGCTAAGAAGATTTTCTTGTGGTTGAAGTGAAAATAGAATTGGGACGCTGAGTTTCCTAAAAATAGAACACCATCTTTCCACATGTCCTCCATTACTCAACGCAAGAAGCAACTGATTCTGACAACCAAAAAAAGGTCTGTATTCTCCAGTGCCAGCTGCGTAAGTCCCTGCTGGAGGCCACTTCCTGTAGAATGTGCCCTGCCTCTGAATGCCGGTGGGAATTCTCCCAGGCCTGAGCTCCCACTTCTCCTGGGTAACTTTGCATTCGCTGCCCTTCACGAGCCATAATCTTTTGATTTTGGTCTTCTATTCCTGCCAAGTGTATTTCGTGGCCTTCCCATATTTAGTCTTTCCTTCTTGGTGACTGTTTATTTCACATTTCTTAAATTTCACTTCCCAGCCTCTCTTCTGCTAACATCTATAACACAGTTTTGACCAAATAGATACAAGCCGATGTTGACTGACAGCTTAACCCAGAAGCTGTCAACAGGATGACCACAGCAGAGGACTCAGTTTTCATCCTTTGCCATCTCCCCTCCCATTGGGGTGGAGGATGGAATGTGGAATTGCCATCCTGCCGCCGAGAAAACAAGCCATGAGGTGAGCTCATGGTAGGATCAGCAACAATAGAATGAGCTACGGTGACAGTAAGGAAAGCTGTGGGAGCCTGGATCCCTCATGGCATTGTGAGGTCATCAGAACCCGGCATCTTGTACCTCTGATGGACTTCAGTATGTTGTTAGCTGTTGGACATTCTATTTGCCAGACTTCCTCCTGCTCAGGGTTGGATAAGACCTTCATGCTAGCCTGACATTCCTCTAACGAGGCAGTGGGTTCTAGGGGGTGGCCTTGCGTCTTACAGATGTCTTGCAGCCCGCTATGATGCCTAGAATATGCCACCAGGAAACAGGTCTGACATTCAACTACCCACTTATGGGGTGGCGTCAGAGAGTATGGCAGTAAGGCGTGGCTCCATAGCAGTGTGAGCTGGGCCAAAGCCCCTACTGACCCCAAGCTCTTCAGAGGACCCTCATTGGCCCATGAGGCTTTGGCCCCCTACTCACCAAGGACCCAATGTATGGCTTTAGTTCTGCAGATGCTGCTTCAAATTCTCATGGAGTTTGATCATTAGAATGCTATTTCCTTGCCCACTTCAGACAAGAAGGAGGTTAATTGAGGATCAGGATGATGACATCATCATCTAAGGTTCCTATATTGGATGTTTCCAGAAGACTGTGCCCCAGAATAATTTGCAAGATAAAATTGAAAAATGTATCTGCTATCCCCCAAAGGGATTATACTTGGGAATCTGAAGGATTCTGATTCTAATAGAAATACATGAGCCCACAGACAGGCCCCAGAGATGAAATGGCCATCCCAACCTGACTGACGTAGTGCTAAGTAGTTTGATAATATCTGAGTCTTTACATTCTGTCTATGCCCAAAAGAAAAAGGAGGGTCATTTCTCAGGGGCTCTAAAATAGCTGCCATGATTTCTCTCCAGATGAGAAGATATTCTTTCTCACAGAAACCAAGGAGCTAGATAGGAGCTCATCACCCAGGCAAAGGCAAAGTTACCAACTCCCCTGGATTCTCACCTTCTTGTTCTAGGAGCCAGGTAGCCTCTAAGATGCCCGAAGACCCTTCTCCCTGGAATTGAAGTCCGCAGGGTAGGTTTGATCAAGTGAAAGACTCCCACCACCCAGAGCATGGCAGGAGAGAGGAGACGTCACAGCCAAGGTTACATTACAGAAGGACAAGAGCTTCTGCCCTACTCATCTTTTCTGGTTCATTCTCTCTGCTGGAGGATGGCCAGGACTCTGAGCTCCTTTAGCAGCCGCAGGATGAGGCAGCCCTGGCTCCTGCCCAGTGGCGCCTCCCTCAGGCCATGAGGCCAGGCCTTTGCCCATCTGTGCTCAGGGACCTGACCCACGGGGACTGTGAGGTAAGAAACATTGGCTGCTTTAAACTCTTAGGTTTTGGAGAAGATTTGATGATGTAATAGACACAGTGTAAAGGGGAAGGTGACCTCATATTTCAAATATGAACTATTTTCTGTCAGTTTCCGAGGAATGAATTAGATAAACATCTGTCAGTTCTCGAACTCAAGATGACTATCAACTTTCAAAAACAGGAAACAAGCAAATTGTATCTACTCTTTTATGTCAAAATGAGTCCTATTATTATCTATAACTAAAATGAACTAATGAAAATAATAACAATTAAAAAAATAGGAAACACAAGAAATGAGGTAGAAACACATTCACAGGCTAATGGCTTCTTTCACTTCAGATGCTGAAAATATAAGATCTTTCAGGATGCGTCGCTTGGCCACTGTACCCTTGAGGGAAAATGACAGTTATAAAAATCTCTTGTGAAATTTTCCTAACAGCATGTGCATCTGAGGTTACTATATGTGCATCATCAAAATAGGCTTCCTAATTGTGACAAATGAAACAACATGTTTGTGCCACCAAGAAGCATTTAGCAGTCAGCACACACACCAGCCAGGGATGGAGGGGGAATGAAAACTGCCTTTGATTTCATTGGCATTTGTCATCAACTCCTGGGATGGCTGTCATTTCCACTGGCCTGGACTATGTTACTACTCATGAGCAGAAGGACAGAAACTCCTGAGATGCCCTCTAATGGAACTGCTTCCAATTTCTTAGAGAATCTAATCCAGACCAAAGCCTTAGTGCCTTTAACACTCCCCAAAAGCACTTCAGACAACCCAAAATCCATCCCAAGCCTTTCTAAGACCTCCATATTGAGAGACCTAGGGATGTCCTCCATGTGCTTCTCCCAAATCTGCCCTATAACAAAGATTAAAAAGTCACCAGGCTGTTATGATCTTTATATTCCAATTCCTGTGTCTTAATAAATGAGAAGATCTCCTACTGCTTTTTTGGTTATATATTTATTTAGCCATGCTACAAGTGTTAGGTGACACATGTTTTCATTACTTATGCCAAACTCCAAAGAAACTAGTGAGGGAAAGAAAACCCCACAGTAATCCAAGACAGTCACAACCACTCAGGACTCGTGGGCAGAAATTCTCACTACAACTGTGAATTTTAAGAGCATCCTCTTTGATTCCATTTCTTTCTTTCCTACTCTAGAAAGGATGCCAGGAAAGGGGTTTTTCTGCTTTGTTTTGTTTTTTAAGAGATAACCTATTCTAATTTGTATGGAAAGTAAATAATTCTCAAACTTAAGGGCTTCCATATAGAATGGCAGCCAAGCCTTTCCTTATATTTCCCTTCCACCTGTATCTTTGTCTGATGGCATTAGAGTCAGGACCTCTCATTTCCTCTGGACAAACCATCTTGCAGGCCTCACCCAGCCGGTGATGGTAAATCCATCACCAGAGATAAAAGCGTGACCAGGCCAGGCCCATTGGATTTTTCCATAGAATTTAAGTCCTACATGGAGCATCTCAAAAGCCAAAATTGGTAGAGTTGATTTTTACAGCACCTGGTTTCCCCAGAGCTACTACGTTCATTGTTCATCTGGAGACTCTCTGATGTTTTTCTTCTATACTATCAACAACCCAGATAATCCCCATCACTGCTGTCATTCAAGTAAACCAGTCTGACCTTGGCAGATGCACCCTAAAAGTTGTCGCACCCAGCATAGCTCCACTCTGATCCCACTAGGCCCATGTGTAAACTCTATGCTCAAAAATCATCCACTGGAAACAATGCCTCTAGGAGAGGGAGCCACTGAAGGGTTTGCAGCAACTGGGGGACATGATTGACTTGTGCTTTAGCAGGATCCTTCTGGCTGCTGCATGGAGAATGGGCTGGAAAAGAGTAAGATACCCAGCAAGAGGCTCCTGCAATAACCCAAAGGAAAGGAAATGTGGCATGGGCCAGAAGGAGGGCAGGTGAAATAGAGGGAAGCTGTTGGATTTTCGGTGTGTTTGGGGGGAGTGACAGGACAGAATTTGTTCTGGAGAGTTTGGGGTGGGAGGGAGAAAGGGGTTCAGGGAGACCAAGAGCTTTTGGCGTGTGCTATTGGAAGCATGGAGTTAGCATCTCCTGCAATGAGGAAATGTTTGCATAGAACAGATTTAGTGGGTAACTTATGGGCTGATCTTAGACATGTACTTGAGATGCTGTTCACCAGGCAGCGAGAGATGTTAGGCAGTTGGAAGTGGAAGTCTGTATTTCAGTAAGGGATGTGGGCTACCAAGGGACTCTGAAGAGTCACCTGGCATTTAAAGCCCTGAGACAGACATAGACAACCTTGGGGTACGTGTCAATGGAAAGAAGGTCCAGAATTGATGCCTGAGGGATTCCAAAATCTAGAATGAGGAGTGAAGATTAGTGATAGGGGTGGTGAGTAGCTGGGAGATAGGAAGTGAACCAAAAATGACTCCTGTCACAGAAGTCTAGTTTAGCCAAGGAAGAGAGCCTCCTGCTCCAAATTCTGCCCAGAGGTCAGGTGACAGGAAACAGGCAGCAAGGCCGCCACGTAGCCACCCAAAAGGGCCACTGTGCCCGTTCTTGTTTAGGACTTTTGTTTCCCTGGAGAGAAGTGTGGAGACAGGGTGAAGCCCACCCCTTAGTCTCCATTGCTGAGACAAACGCCCCTGCTTGCCCACGCAAACTTGATTGCAGGGCATCCTGAAACACGATGATTCAACAAAAGAGCAGCCAACGTAGCTTCTTCCTAAGATAACAAAGAATGCAGTGAACTAAAGCCTGGTGTCAGTTTCCCCCGAAGCTCTTAGTTACAAGGAAAACAGACTAAATGGATTTCAGAAAAATAATAATTTAAAAAAATACTTTGACTCTCAGGGGGTGGAACATAATCAAAAAGCGCTGAGTTACTTGAGTCTGCAGAGAGGGGAAAGTGGACCTCTGCCTACTACAGGGAAGTAATGAAGGGCACTGACCATGGGACCCAGGTCATATGCAAACATATGCATGCACTTACATGCATGCACACACATGCACACGTGTCCATGCTCTTACACACAGATAGTGTTTGAAGATTATGAGTTTTAATGTTCACTGAAGCATTTCTTTGCTGGGGCTTAACACCTAGGAGTAGAGGTGCAAGAGGCGATGGCAGTCTGGTAAGGATGTGATGGACTTCATCAGGAACCACCAAGTGCCCCCCACTCCATACCACTCCGCATTCCCATTAGCAACGCCTGCAGCTCCCTTAGGAGCCCTGGCTATTGTCAGAATTATAAAAATATTAGCCATTTAGTAAGTATGAAGTGGAATATCATTATCAAGTTATTTTCTACTTCTCAGTGACCCCAGTGTTCGGCACCTTTTTTTTTTTTTTTTTTTTTTTATTGTTGGTCGTTCAAAACATTACACAGTTCTTAATACATCATCTTTCACAGTTTGATTCAAGTGGGTTATGAACTCCCAACTTTACCCCGTATACAGATTGCTGTTTCACATCAGTTACCCTTCCATTGATTGACATATTGCCTTTCTAGTGTCTGATGTATTCTGCTGTCTGTCCTATTCTCTACTATCCCCCCTCCCCTCCCCTCCCCTCCCCTCCCCTTTTCTCATCCCTGTTTAATGTAAATCTTCTTCTCAAGCTCTTCGTCCTTACCCTGTCCTTGTTTACTCCCCTTATATCAAAGGGGTCATTTGGTATTTGTTTTTTAACGATTGACTAGCTTCACTTAGCATAATCTGCTCTAATGCCATCCATTTCCCTCCAAATTCTATGATTTTGTCGTTCCTTAATGCAGAGTAATACTCCATTGTGTATAAATGCCACATTTTTTTTTTATCCATTCATGTATTGAAGGGCATCTAGGCTGATTCCATAATCTTGCTATAGTGAATTGTGCTGCTATGAACATCGTTGTAGCAGTGTCTCTGTAACATGCTCTTATTAGGTCTTTAGGGAATAGACCGAGAAGGGGAATAGCTGGGTCAAATGGTGGTTCCATTCCCAGATTTCCAAGAAATCTCCATACTGCTTTCCAAATTGGCTGCACCAATTTGCAGTCCCACCAGCAATGAACAAGAGTGCCCTTTTCCCCGCATCCTCTCCAGCACTTATTGTTGTTTGACTTCCTAATGGCTGCCAATCTTACTGGAGTGAGGTGGTATCTTAGGGTAGTTTTGATTTGCATTTCTCTAACTGCTAGCGATGGTGAGCATTTTTTCATGTACTTATTGATTGATTGTATGTCCTCCTCTGAGAACTGTCTGTTCAGGTCCTTGGCCCATTTATTGATTGGGTTATTTGTTATCTTATTGTCTAATTTTTTGAGTTCTTTGTATATTCTGGTTATTAGGGCTCTATCTGAAGTGTTTGGATTAAAGATTTGTTCCCAGGATGTAGGCTCCCTGTTTATCTCTATTATTGTTTCTTTTGCTGAGAAAAAACTTTTTAGTTTGAGTAAGTCCCATTTGTTGATTCTAGTTGTTAACTCTTGCGCTATGGGTGTCCTATTGAGGAATTTGGGGCCCGATCCCACAGTATGTAGATCATAACCAACTTTTTCTTCTATCAGATTCGGCACCTTTTCATATGCTGATGTGCATCGGGAATCAGCAGATCATCTTTGGTGAAACATGCATTCAAATATTTTCCCCCTTTTAAATTGTTTTATTTTTTCATTGTTGAGTTGAAAGATCCTTATACACTTTCAATACACGTGTCTTATTAGATATGTGTGTTATGAATATTTTGTCCAAGTCAGTATCAGCCAGTCATCCTTTCAATTATGCCTTTAGAAAAGCAGAAGTTTTTAAATTTAATGAGGTCCCATTTATATAATTTTTATGTTTCAGTGGGATATATAAGAAGTATCTGCCTAGACCAAGGTCAAAAAAAAGACTTTTTTTCTTATGTTTTCTTCTAGAAGTTGTGTAGTTCTGCATTTTACATTTGGAGCTATGATTTTTGGGGGGTTTTATATGGTATAAGCTAAGACTTGAAGAACGTTTTAGCCCTATGAGTGTCCATTTGTTCAAAAACTTTTTTGAAAAAGACATCCTTTATATTTTGAATTGCCCTTGAAACTTTGACAGAACTCAGTACACCATACATGTGCAAGCCATTTCTGAACTCCATTTCATTCTGTTGACTGACAGCTGCAGAACTGCAAATACCACTCTGTCTTAACTGTCCCAGCTACATAGGAAGTCTCAGGGTCAGACAGTCTAAGTGCTCCACTTTGTTCTTTTAAAAATCATTTTGGCTACTCTATTTTTTTTTGCCTTTTAATATAAGTTTTAGATCCATCTTGTCAATATCTTATAAAAATGTTTTCAGTGTGTTGGTGGTGGTGGCACTGAGCCTACAGATTATGTGGGCATGCACTGACAGCTAATCCGACTGTGAGCATGGCATGAACGCCACGTTTTTTAAGGGATTTTTTTTCACCACTGTTTTATAATTTTCAAGTTGAAGAACATGCTCATCTATTCTAGATTTAAACCTAAGAACTCCAAGATCTTTTGCTATTGTGGAAGACGTTGCTGAATTTCAATGTCCCATGTCCGTTGTTAGAACAAAGAGCATACACTCCATCCTTGCACGTAAACACGTGTACCTTGGCGGAGTTAAAGGCACTTGCAAGTTCAGTAGCTTTTGGAGATTCTTTTGCATTTTCAATGCACTGTTTGTCAACAGCTGTCCCCTCCTCTCCAGTATGCATGCCATCTAGTTCTCTCCTCAAACTACTCTTCCTCTGTGCCATGAGGGTGGGTCACCCTTTCTTGCTCAGGACCATAAGGGAAGGCAGACCCCCAGGGTCAGTCTGGGCCATCAGTCCAGGTGTCTTTATAAGACAATGACATTTGTATTCCTAGGTTATGCAAGTTTTGATACCAAGACTGGATTTTTATCTGTTCTTGTTAAATGGTTTTTATGATGACTGACTGTTGAAACAACACTGTATTTTAGGGTGTGGCCAACTTGGGCAGAACATGTTACAATTCTATATATATTATTAGAAATATACCAATATAATGATTCTATAACAATATTAATAATGGGTAATTAATAGTAATATATCAATATTAATGATCTCTTGTCTGCTATTTCATGGGGATCTTGCCTCAGTGTTCACAAGGGAAATCGATGTTGGACTTAGCTTCCATCTTGCCAACTGTTGAAAAAGATCAGCATCCTGCCATTAGTGAGTGGAATGTTAATAAGTATCAAGTTCACTGAAGTAGATGAGGTCTCCTAATCACTCAGGGCTCCTAACTTGTTACCAATTTCTAGTGGATTTTCTATCAGTCACTGGAAGAAGAGTGTCAGCTTGGCAGTTGAACCTTTGGCATTCCTCTGGTTACTCTTTTCAGTTCTATTACTGACTTTGACTGTTTGGGAAGTCAGTTTTTAAGGGTACATTCATTTCAGTTTGTTAAACCTCCCAGGCAGATTGACCCCTCACCATCATTTAATGCCACTCTAACCCTGGAAATAGTCCTTCAGAAAGATGCTTTGTCTGGTTTGACACAGTTGCTTTAGCTTTCATTTTCCTAGTATTTTCATCATACATATTTTTTGTTTTTAATCCTTGGCCTTCAGTCTATCGAAAACTATTTGAAGTGCTTTATTTGGCAGATAATATATGATCACTTTTAATTCAATCTGAAAATCCACACTTTGTGTGTTTAGATCATTTACATTTAGTGTAATTATCATGGTTGGCTGAAGATCTGCCCCCACATAAAATGTGCATTCTATTTGCCTCTCTTATTTCTCCTTTCATTCCTTGATTTTGTAATTTATTTTTGCTTGATCTCTCTGGATAATTTTGATTTTTTAAATATATTTTCATGTTCACTATTTAGTCATTTTTAAAACTTCATGGTTTCCTTGAGGTTTATGGTGCATAAGTTTAATTAACCACAGACTGCTTTGAAATAATATTGCTTCACAAGTGATGTAAGAGCCTCACCCCCATCTCGTCTTCTGTTAGTATTAGTGTTGCTTAATTTATCTCTACATCTGCTAAAGCCATAATTCATGCTGGTATTTTTTCTTTAGGTGGCAATTGTTGCTTAGAATGATTAAAATTAAGAGCCTTTAGCCATTATCCTGAGTCTCTATTTCTTTGTGTACAGGAAAGCTCTCTCTAGCATTTTATTCCTGTTACCTGAAGAACATAATATTCAACCTAAAGTTAGCATTTCACGTAATACAGATATGCTGATAATTGTAAAGCTTTATTTTCCCCGAAAACTTTATTATTATTTTACCTGTTTCAAAAGACAGTCTCTCTGCACCCAGAATTAGGGAATTGACAGCTTTTCTCCTCCCTCCCTCCAAAACATCTTAAAGAAGCCACACCCATTTTCTAGTTTGCCTAGTTTCTGAGGAAAAGCCAGCTGTAAAATTAGTTCTGTTTCTTAGGTCAATCTGGCTTCTCTTCTGTTTTCTTTGGGTCTTAGGACACTTTAATATAGTTTCCTCAGATGCTCTGCTACCCCCTGATTTTCCTCCTCATGTTTCTGTGGGTTTCTATTTACCAACCTGTGCTTCGGTGTTCTTCCAAAACCATTTCAATCTAGGATGAATCTACTGAAGGCATTCTTCATCTGTTATGCTTCCTAGATCATCATCATTTCCACATTACACTGAGATTCTCTGAGTGTTCAAGCATGTTGCCCACCTTTACTATTATAATTATTAGCACATTAATCATTATTTTTCTTTTATTTTTTTAAATAATTCCAACACCCAGGTCAACTCTGAATCTGATTTTGTGATGGGTTTCTCTCTCTGGAGTGTGTTGCTTTTGATCATTGTCATTATTTTTTCCTCCGTCTCATCATCTTTGGTTGAAAGCTGGACACTGTGTGACATAGTCACCGAGGTAGGTGTGTCATTTACTCTCATGGAGGAGCTTCTGCTACTGGGGTCGGGGTGCATCAGCCTAGTCAGGGTGGAGCAAGTCTGGGTTTTCTGTGCTCTGCTCATCACTGGCTTCAGGTCATCATGACACGGGCTATGCCAAGTGTGGGTGTTTGTTATCCTGTCTTCACCGTAAGCTTTAGGCAACCCCTGGGCCTCTGAAGCTCAGAGAGGTTCCCATCTCCAGAGTCAGGGGAAGGTAACTACCCTTGTTACTCCTGGTGGTCGAGGGTGGAAGGGTTCTTTTTGTTTGCTACAACCTGAGGTTGAGACATTCCCTTTGTCCTCTCATCTCAAAGTAGGGTATCCTCTGTCCTTTTTCCCCCTCTCTGTTTTATGGAAAATTCTAAAATTCAGATATTTTATCCATAATCCTAATGACATAGAATTAGGAGGTGAAGCCTTTGAGAGGTACTTATCTTGTGATGAGGTCAGAAGGTGGGACTAGTGTATTCATGAGAGGAGAAACCAGAACTCCCTCTCCATCCACCATGTGAGGACACAGTGAGAATGTGGCCATATGTAAGCTAGAAAGAGTGCCCTTACCAGAAGTTGCTCATGCTGGACCTTGTCGTTAGACTTCCCATCTTCTAAAACGTTAGAAGTGGTTTTTGTTTTATAAAGGCACCCGTCTATGATATTTTGTTATAGAATCCTGAGCTGCCTGATACACTCAGTGTTAGAGATGGCTAATGCTTTTGCTCAGGATGATTCTTTTCTCAGAAATTTTCTCAAACACACATTAGTCTACACTGTGGCTATAGAGGTGACAGCTTGTGTCCCTTCCCCAGAATTCTCTGATTTCCTTTTTACTTATTTGTTTACTTTTTTTATTTGGGGGAGAAGGAGATGAATGAGCCTTGCTCAAGGCTGGTTTTGGAATTGACAGTGTAAGTGGAGAAGGAGTCCTTGACCTCCTAGGCCCCTGTGTCCTCTTCAGTTAATGGCTCCATCTCTGGGATTATTTCAAGTATTAACTCAGGTAAATGCCCACAAAGCATTTAACGTATTTCCTAGCACATGAAGTACTAACTTATTAAGTACTCAGTAAAAATCTATTACATTATGCAGATTTTAAAATAGCTCATCCACTTCTAACCTCTTCATTTTCTGCCATAATCCAGCCATTTCAAAATCATTTTAGTGCTTATTCAAGGCAAGGATTACCAAGGTTTTTGTTTCTGACAAATTTTTAATACAGAGGAGGCCAATTTTTTTAAGAATATGTTTCTCAAAGTGGAAAATAATACATTTGTGTAAATCTAATTTAATCCTCATAAAGAGGCAGAGGAGTATCTGTTTATTAGTCAATGTGGCAAAACCACTGTGATGACAAAATCTGTCCATTTTAAAGCTTTAAAATTATGATGAATTATTAAATGGGGGTATGACTACATTTTAAGTGGGCACTGTAGTGAGATTTGAAAATACATTTATATGTTAAGTACAAACATTATTTTTAGTATTAAAGTTGGAATTTTTAAAGAATGTCAGGTTTTGTGCCAGATCTGAATTCTTGCTTAATATTTCCAGACACATTGATGTGAATTTTGAATAACCAGATATTATGCTTTTCAGGCATCCTCTAAACCTGAAATAACTTTTCTTCATCTGTGGTAGTCATGTCCTATGATACCCTCGGATTCTCTTCCAGTAAGGACTAATAATAGTGACCTTGCTGCCAATCCTGAGCCTCAGAGGAGTTCAGTAGGGCCTGAGTTCCTGACTGCCCTCCAGCACTCTACCTGAAGGAAATTCATTCCAGATCAGCATGGCACTCCCTGCAGCTTGTGAGTATGTCTGGGAGCTTAGCTTCTATGAATTCAAGTCTACACACACACACACACACACACACACACACACACACACACACACTTTGACAAATGTTTATCATATTCAGTTTCTGAAATATCTCTGAGACTTGTATCCCAAGAAATTCTCCAGAAGGAGAACACATTTTTACACTACTTTCAACCTCCATTCCAAAGGCCAGACATTGATACCATCCCATCTGCTTACAGCATTTGAAACAAATATTCTCCTGTCCTTCTGGTAGGGTTATAAATTAGTTTAACTTTTTGAAGAACATTTGGAAATACCAAAACTTTCAAGCACATAGTAATCCACATTTAAGGATATATCCAGTTTACATTTTTCACAAGCAACCAGAACTATATACACAAGAATATTTATTGCTGCATTATTCAGGGGAAATGCAGTCGGGCAGATGTTTGCATAAAGTCACATCAGCAGTTCAGTAGAAATGGTGACCATCTGCTGTGTAGTAGCTTCAGCCTACTTACTTATTTAACAGATCTTTATTGAGGACCTGTTAGGAGTCAGGAGTAGTCTGGTGACAACCAGAGTTGTTACCCTAAACAGGAGCTATTTGATCCTACTGGGAGGGGAAGGACATAGCCATTAGCAAAGAACCAGACACAGTAATTTCAGAAAGAGGTACATCTACACAGGAGGTCAAAGAGTGGTGGTATAGAAGGTGGCTGGGTAGACACTCCAGACAGCAGAGCTGCCAATGGAGGGGGAAGCATCTGAGGGGAGGCAGCCAGGTCAGGACCTGAGGAAAGAGGTGTCAGGTTGCACATCAGCACAGTGGGTGCAAAGTTCCCAAGAAAGGGGCAAGTGGATGAAACTCAAAAGCTGGGGGCTACTACAGGACAGAGGGCAATCAACTCAATCTAAACACAGTGGGGTGGCTTCAGCCTGTAGTACTGTTCAACCTGGCTCCTTAGCTAAAAGGAAGCCCAGCCTGGGTCCTGGTCTCAGAACCAGCCCCACAAGATAATTCTGCTCCACAGAGGCTGTTGGGTGGGAAGGGCCATGCAAGTGCAGAATATCAGGACAGTCCAGAAATCACCAGTGAGGAGCCCAGACCCAGAGCAAGCTCCCAGGCTAGTCCCACCAAAACCTGGCTGCAGGCTTATTAAACTCCAACAAGCATAGCTAAGAAGTAGGTGGCAAGGTTTACTCCATATTGTTTGAAGGCAAAGGCAAGAACATCTGACCCTGAGCCTTTTCTGACCTTTAAATTGTCATCAGGATGTATGTGTCTAAATGTCACCGGTATTGCCAGAAACTTTCTAAATTCTGGAAAGACCCACAATGGTATGTTTATTGGCCTTTCAGTTAAAATCCTCAGGGTCTGAGGATAAAATAATAATGATGTTTTATTCATGAACTTTTGTTTGTACTGCATTTTTCTCCTTTTAAAATATTTCAGTCCTGATTGTGACCTAATTTCTTCCCAATCTGAAAAGCCCATAAATAAGGAGGGGCCTCTGCAGAGGGGACGTGAAAGAGTGAACCCTCCCTTTTACCCCAGACACCTTTCAGTCCTGCCCTTTACTAGCCAATTGGGTTTGCAGAGTGGATGGCTGCAGGGCCAGAAAGATGATGTCCTGGGACAGGCAATTCTGGCCTCAGAACCAACAGGGCAGACAAGGTGGGGCAGGGCCACTCTGAAAAGCACTGCAGGGCAGAATTACCAGGGAGGCCCAAAAAGGTCTCATCAGGCTCTGCCCCACACCCTCCAAGACCCTCGTCCTGATCAGAGCAACAGCCAAAGCCCAGGCCTGCGGTCCCTTCCCAGCCTGGCTTCTCTGCTCTCCTTCTCACCTGACCCCAGGATGAGTCTAAAACACCTCCACTAAAGACCATAGCATTTGCCCTAATGCCACCTGCGGCCCTTTTCCACCCCAAAAGACATGCTACAGCCTCCCCTCCTTCAGGTGTTTGCTCCAAAGTGAGGTGCACCTGGTTTCTCTCTCCCCCAAGAAGCTGTTCCCATTTCCTATTTAATAATTTTCCCTTAATAATTATCAGCTCCTGGAACATCCTTGATTTTTGAACTGCTTCTTGTCCAAGTCCTCCCATCTGGGAGGAAAGCTCTCTGTGGGCAAAAATTTTGTGTTCACAGCTGTATCTCTAGGGATCTGAGCAGCTTGGCACTTGGGAGATGCCCCCTTGGTACTGGTGGAGTAAATAAGTGACTGGTGGAAAGGTGGACCCTTGAGCTGAGAGCAGGCTCCTTGAGGGGCCATTTCTCATGCAGCAGGTCAAATCGAGCAGGTCTATGATTTGGGGGCAGCTCAAGGACCACCAGTTTCCAATATCTGTATTATCTCTAATGACACAATTGATTGGTACCATGAACCTCCCAGGTGCTGCCCTGTTGGGATGCAGCTGGGTGGAGGAGACAGCAGGGACAGACTGTGCAAAGCCAGTCGAGGCCACTCAGCCTCAGTTGAGCTCACACTCAGCTTCACCATAAGGACACCTGGTACCTGAATATGATGAATCAGAGATGCTGAAAAGGTGGCTTAGAGCTGGTTTTATCATGGAACAACTGCCTATAGCACACATGGACATTTTCCTTTAAATTGAGGCCAGACATCCCTCAGATTGCCTTCAGAGTGAAGGGGTCTACAGGACCCAGACTCACAGAAGCCGTTTGGCTCAGGACAATGGTGGATTGAAGCAAAATGATGGCATAGGTACAAAGCACAGAGAACAGAGCCAGCACAGCACCACAATGCAGCTCCCACCTGTCCCTGTGAGGTGTCACTGGTGATGCTCAGCCTCCCAGCAGGGCTGGTGGCAGTAGTGTCAGGCACTGCCACCAAAGTAGCTCACCTGAGCCTGGTGGCCTGAGTTTGCACTGGTGTCCACCTCAGTGGCCTGCACCCTATTCCACCCTCAGCCTCTCCAAATTTCAAGAAAATGCCCCAAGTCACAGTGTTAACACAGGTCACCTGCTGTGGCTCAGTACTGGCCAAGTGTTAGAACTGCTTTGCAGGAGTTGGAGGATGAGGCCTGCTGAGCTGGAAGCCCCCTGCACACTCCTACGTGGTGCTTAACCATTTCTAAAAGGTGATGGCTACATAAAAGCACCTGGATTTCTGAGTTCCCTGGACACCTCAGAGGAGGCCTGCAGTGATGGCCTGGCGTGGGCCTGCCCTTCCACAGGACAGCTCTCAGCCGTCCAGGACAGCTGTCTCCACTCATGTCCACATCCTCTGCTGTGTCCCTGGAGACCTTGGTGTCCCACCCCAAGAGACCCCAGTGCTTTGCCCATCTGAGTGGTCTGCCTGTGGGGCAGAAGAAGGAGGACCCCGCACCCCACACTGTGCAAGGAGTGGGGAAAATTCCTGCAGGAGAGCGCGGTGGGAGCTCTTTCCTGCCAGGAGGAGGAGAGGATTCCAGGAAGGGATTCCTTCAGGTAAAGAAGCCTGTCAGCCAGTCACAATGCTGGGGCTGTGATTCAGAACCAGAAGGAACAGGAAACTACAATGTTGGGGTCACTGATGCTGCCTGTTGACCACAAATGACTACTGTAAGTCGACTTCCCAGCTGGCTCATGTCCTACACTATCTTTCTTCCTGTCTGCATCTATATTCTCACTGATCCTAAGGCTGCATTGTGTCCCCATGAGTCCACTTTTAAACAATCACTGTGTCCACCGAGTCCCGTGTGGACACACCGAGCATGATAAGGACAAGCTGCATAGGGTCATGGAGCTCCCAGTCTGCAGGCAGAGATGGATGCCTACAGGGAGCTTCCTAGAGGAGACCCCTGGCCATCCCACTGACATTGGGGTTGCTGCTTCAGTTCTAGAAAAGATAAGTCAATGAAGTTCTTTGACTCAGTGGAAGGGGGTGTGACAGGCTGGGGTGGTCAGAGTTCCAGAAAGGTTAGGTCTTATCTCCCAAGGCTGGGAAATCCCAGCTCAGAGAGATTGGTAAGCCTACTTAAAGCTGGGTATGGACTTTAGTAGGCCCACAAAGACTGAGGCTTGATACTACTCGGAAGTGGTAGAACCTTCAGGAAGTGGGGCCTCGTCGAGAGGATTAGATCACTGAAAGTGTGTACTCAAGGGGACCATGGGGACACCATCTCTCCTTTCTTTGCAGCCAGCTGCCATGAAGTGAGTGGCCCTCTCCTCTGTGCACACCCGCCATGATGTGCTGAGCTCCCACAGGCCCTAAAGTGACAGAGCCAAACCACATGGACTGACACCTCTGAAACCATGAGCCAAGCAAACCTTTGCTCTTTTAAGTTGACTTTCTCAGGTATTTTGTCATAATAATAAAAAGCTGACTAACACGTAACTCTATTAAAATCAAAGAATGTCATTAAAACATGCAATATTTTAAATGTTTATATTCAATATATGTTTTTTATACATAGACGTCCAAATACAGTGATAGTCTTTTGAGATGATTACTTGTGAGGCCATACATGGGTTTCAGACCTGGTAAAAAGTTCCCTCTCAGACACCCCCTTTCACCACTTTAATTTAACATAGTTCTTGAAACACTGGCCAGAGCAATTAGATGAAAGGAATACACATAAAAAAAGAAGAACTCAAAATGACACTATTTGATGATGATATCATTCTATACCTAGAAGACCCTAAAAGTTCCACCAGAAAACTTTTAGAACTAGTAAGTGAATTCAACAAAGTAATAGGATATAAAATCAACACCCATAAATCAAAGGCATTTTTGTATATAAGAAAAATCCTCAAATATGTAAACAAGGAAAACTACCCCATTTACAATAGCCTCAAAAAAATAAAATACTTGGGAATCAACTTAGTGAAAAATCTATATTATGAAAATTACAGAACCCTAAAGAAAGAAGTCAAAGAAGATCTTAGAAGATGGAAATATCTACCTTGCTCTTGGATATGCAGAATTAATATCAAAATGTCCATACTACCAAAAGCACTATACAGATTTAATGCAATTCTTATCAAAATCCCAATGACATTCCTCATAGAAATAGAAAAATCCATCTGGAAAAATAAGAAACTCAGAATAAAGCAATCTTTAGCAGGAAGAGTAAAGCAGGTGACATTGCTATACCAGAACTTAAACTATAGTACAGAGCAATAGTAATAAAAACAGCATGGTATTGGCGCAAAAGAATCCAATAGTATAGAATACAGGACACAGAGACTAACCCACAAAATTATAATTATCTTATTTTAGACAAAAGTGCCCAAAACATGCAATGGAGAAAAGAGCATCTTCAACAAATAGTGCAGGAAAATCTGAAAAGCCAAATGCAACAAAATGAAATTAAACCCATCTTTCTCCCCATACACAAAACTTAACTCAAAATGGGTCAAGGACCTAGGAATTAAACCAGAAGAAAAAGTAGGCCCTGATCTTCATCATGTGGGATTAGGCACCCACTTCCTTAATAAGATGCCTATATCACAAGAATTAAAACCAAGAATCAATAAGTGGGATGAATTCAAACTAAAAAGTTTCTTCTCAGCAAAAGAAACAATCTTTTAGGTGAATAGACAGCCTACATCTTGGGAGCAAATTTTTACCCCTCACACATCAGATAGAGCACTAATCTCTAGGGTATATAAAGAACTCAAAGTAAGCACCAAAAAACAAATAACCCAATCAATAAATGACCTGAATAGACACTTCTCAGAAAAGGATATACAACCAACCAATAAATATATGAAAAAATGTTCATCTCTAGCAATTAGAGAAATGCAAATCAAAACCACTCTAAGATTCCATCTCACTACAATCAGAATGGCAGCTATTATGAAGACAAACAACAATAAATGTTGGTGAGGATGTGGTGAAAAGGCACACTCATACACCGTTGGTGGGCCTGCAAACTGGTGCAGCCAATAGGGAAGCAGTATGGAGATTTCTTGGAAAACTAGGAATGGAACAACCATTTGACCCAGCTATTCATGTCCTCGGTCTACACCCAAGGGACTTAAAAATAGCATACTACAGGGACACAGCCACATCAATGTTTATAGCAGCACAATTCACAATAGCTAAAGTGTGGAAGAAATCTAAATGCCCTTCAATAGATGAGTGGATAAAGAAACTGTGACACATATACACAATGGAATATTACTAAGCAATTAAACAAAATAAAATCATAGCATTTGTAGGTAAATGGATGGAGTTGGAGAAGATAATGCTAAGTGAAGTTAGCCAATCTCAAAAAACCAAATGCCAAATGCTTTCTCTGCTATAAGGAGGCTGATTCATAGTAGGCTAGGGAGGGAGAGCATGGGGGGAATAGACGAACTCTAGATAGGGCAACGGTGTGGGAGGGGAAGAAAGGGGGCATGGGGTTATTAATGATGGTGGAATATGATGATCACTTTCATTCAAAGTACACATATGAAGACATGAATTGGTGTGAATATACTTTGTATACAACCAGAATATGAAAAATTGTGCTCTATATATGTAATAAGAATTGTAATGCATTCTGCTTTTATATATATAAATTTAAAAAAAATAAATAGTAGTCAGACAAAAAAAAAAAAAGGTTCCCTTTCCCCGTTTCTTCCTCCTCCCCATAATATACACCTGACTTTGGAGACACCTAGCCAGGACTCATATTTAGACAAACATATGCTATTTCAAAAATGCTGCTTAGAACCAGGCCTTAAAAGAAAATTAGTTATCAAACTAAATCCACAGCATCTTACCATAGAATGAGAAGGCCACAGAGCACTGTTTTTTTAAAATATCTGTCTGCGATTGATCTGCAGGTGAGTCAACAGGAGCCTGGCCTCCTTTTCACTCCACCCCACAGTGTGGAATAGGAAAGGACAACCACCGAATCACTTTCCCTCCACCACACGCTATTATTGGACGTGGCCTCTGGATTCAGTCTCCTGGATAAAGAAACAGTGAATCACTGATACTATCCGCCCACTGTGAAGTGTGTCCCAGGTGCTGCCTCAAGGTGGACATCCAGAACTTTTCAAATTTTGCCCAAGGTCCAAGTCAGTCACTAAAATCAACATCAAAATGAAAGTAACTTCTTTTTCTTTTTTCTTGTATAAAGCTGTGACCACACATAGAGTCCCTCCGGGTGGGAAATGAAGTGTCAGCCATTGCCATCTAATGTTAATGTCACCAGCCAGGACTCTTAGTCAACACCATGTTCTGGTTGAGTGTGCAAACGCAGTGGTAGCTTCTCTGCACCAAATGGACCTGCCTCAAGAGTCAGCCCCTGGCCAGAAGTCACCACTTCACCCTGGGTGACCCCCTCAAGTACAGCTTGTCTCACTTCCTCTCTGAGATGCTACTTAGGGACACACCCCTTTCAATGTCAATCAAAGCAAGCTTTTCTAGGAAGGCACAATAATAACACCTTCACAAGAAGCAAGCGAAGGTGACCTGCACCTTCCTGGTGATTCCTTCACACATTAAAACACATCCACTCAGTGTCTTTATTCTCAGCTCCTTCTTCCATTTCCAAGGTAACAGCTCAAAAATAGAGAAGATGTTTGGGGACACGATGTCCAGTCATTCTTTAAGGAATTAAGAAACTCTAAAGGAGGTGACTTCAGGAAGAGTCCCCAGAGCATCTTAATCTTGCCTGATACTGCAGGTGTATGACCATGCTCCTCCGGGGTCTCTGATGGCCGTGTCTGCAACCCTGCTATTTCAAACACTGTCAGTTGTTTTAAACCCACTGAACAAAGCTTTTAAGTTTTCTCCATTCTGTGTGGCATCTCAGAGACAGGGAAGAAAGGAGGGAGCGACCCAGCTGCCCAGAACACGAGTTAAGCTGCCCTGGAGGTTTGCAGTTCCAGGAGCTGATGCCTGCTCCGCTGGAAAACTCAGAAGAGTGTTCAGCACACACTCACCGCTCTCCTGTGCCAGCCTCCTGGGACACTCTGTGTGATACTCCCCAACCCGGCTCCCAATCTCTGGTCCCCTCCCTCCACCAATAGCAAACTCCAGCAGCTCAGTGGTGGCCAATACGCTCAGTGTCCATGCTCTGTCAGCCCAGGCCACTGATGCCTGTTTCCCTGCATCCCCCATGAAATGTCCTTCCCTCGTGTTTCCAAAGGGCTTGTCCTCCCTCTCCTCAGGCACCTGCTCAATTTATCCTTCTATATTTTCCTCCTTAAAACTCACTACCTGATCTACTTCCTGTACTTCAATGCACGCTGTCCACCACACAAGTTCGCAGGAAGCACAGACTTTTTCCACAGTTGTAATGCTGGGCCATTTTACATTCATGGTCCTCAAACTTTACCCCCAACCAGAATCTCTGGGAAGGTCTGTTAAATGGAGATGCTGGTCCTCTCCTCTAGAGGTTCTGATGCAATCCTGTGCCTGATGCCCAATAATTTGCACTTCTGGTAAGTTATTCAGGGTGCTGCTGCCAGGCTAGCAAACATCCCTTGAAAAAGCCGTGTTTGAAAAAGACTTGGCATATATTAGGTGCTTAGCAAACATTTGTAGGAGAAATAGATGAATGAAGGTCTGCTTGCTGATCAATACCTGTGGGCCCACTCAAGAGGACTGCTCTACCGCACCGCGTGCCCTCACCTGGGGCCAAGGCTCCATTCCCAGGACCCTGGGACTCCTTGCCCACAACGTTCCCTGCCATCACAGGTCAGGGCAAATCTCCCCGCTGCAGATGGCACAGCCTTTGTGTCAACATCAAGGTTCCCCTCCAAGAGGGCTTTCTTCATGACATTGAGGAGACCTATAATCATGAAAACCAGGAGGCACCCTAAATATCCAAGAACAGGGAGAGTCAAGTAAGTGATAGTGTCGCCATATGCCAGAATATCTTGCAGTCATAAAAATTATGTTTACACAGATTGTTTTAATAGCTGCAATAAAATGATTTATATATAATACTATAAAAAATAAAGCCAGGATAATGTTCTGGGGAGCTGGCTCCAGCAGGTGTAGCAGAGCTTGCTCCACAGGCTCACACACACCCAGCGGCACCAGGAGGGACCTTTGCACCTGCCCTCACATGCGTGTCGTGGGTCCGACTTTTTACTGGGGGCTGCTGCTCAGTGGATGCAGGGAAGATGGGGGAGGACAGTGACAGCCTGGGGTGTGGCTCCCACCAGCATCTCACTAGACTTATGTCTGCTTAGGGGAGAGGGGACCTGCTGCATACCCACCCAGGAACAGCTGAGAGCACAGCCGGCCCCAGGCGATGCTCTAAGGCACGTGTACACAGTCACACTCATTTTTTTCAGGAAGCCAATTATTTTAATAAAACTAATGGACAGTCTTCCTGGAGTCCTGGTGGCCACGGGAACACCGTGGGCTGCCCTACATTGGTGCATTCGTGGGAACATGCAGGTTAAAAGCCGCAGTCCCTCTCCTGTGAGGTTGATATGCTGATGGAGGACAGGATGCTAATGAGTAAGCAAATCATAAGGGATGTTAGTGACAAGTACCACAGACAGGAAGGGGGGCCGTCGAGAGCACAGAAACCACAGATGGAGACACGATGGAAAAGTCAGTGGCTGACCAGAAGCTGGTTCTGCATGAGAAATGTGTCCATCCTGTAGAGGGCATGGCGGCTCCAAGACTGCGATGCAAGAGGCCCTCTTGCTCTGGGAAGGGCCTGGAGACTGCAAGGCTGATGCAGATGGCTGAGGGAGGGTGTAGGTGGGGGGCCTGAGAAGGGGCAGGTGGAGGGGCAGGTAGAGGGGCAGGTAGAGGGGCAGGTAGAAGGGAAGATGGAGGGGAAGATGGAGGGGAAGATGGAGGGACAAAGGAGGGGCAGGTGGAGGGGCAGAGGAGGGCCAGAGGAGGGCCAGAGGAGGGGCAGGTGTGACCCTCTGGAGCAGCACTCTGAGGAAAAGGGCAGCGTTGCCTTTCACAGGAGGAAACTGGGGGGCTTGCTGGCTTAGAGCAGAGGACAGCCATGATGGGACCCAAAAAGTCCCAAAGGTCCACTCTGGCTGAGCATAAGCAGAGGTTGGCCAGGGAGCACAGTCATGAGGCTCCTGCAGGACCTGGGGGGCAGTTGGCCAGGTGAGAGTGGACCTCTTTCCTGCTGCTGCTGTAACCAATCAGCCCAAGCTCCTGGCTGACCAGCAGGAATTTTCTCTCCCAACACTGGAGATCAGAAGTCCCAAGGTCACGGTGTGGGTAGGGCTGTGCTCCCTCAACAGACTCCAGAATAGGACCATCCCCTAAGCTTTCCCTGCTCCTGAGGCTGCCTGAGCTCTGCCTGGTTGGTCCCTTCTCCCATCCACAAAGCAGGGGGGGTCCCATCTTCAGATTCCTCTGTCATCTTGTCCCCACTGTTCCATCTCCTCTGTTCCCACCATCTCACTCCTTCTCTGGCTCTGGTCCTGTTGCCACCCTCTTCTGAGGCCCACTATGAGTCCCTGGGTAACCCAGGATCGTCTACCCACATTAGGAACCTTAGCCACATCCTCAAATCAACTCTTCTGTGGGAGATGATGTGTTCCCAGGTCCCAAGTAAGATGACAGTTTGGGGGAGGTTACAGATCAGCCTCATGGGTCAGAATCTAGACAGATTTGGAGAGTAAAGCCAAAGGATTTCTGGACTTGGTGGACATGGGGTAAGAGGAAGAACAGATCACAGGAGGCCAGGGGGTGACAACCGGAGCAACAGGAAGAATGGAGAAACCATCTTTGCAGAGGCGTTGGCAGTGGGAGGAACAGAGGGTCCCAGAACCATTTGGTATGCTGCCAAGGGTGGCCTGGGCAGCTCTTGGAAGAGCGTGGTCACTGGTGACTTCCCACTCTGTGGGGCCCCTGGAGCCTGCTCAGGCAGAAGGCTTGTGGTACCCAGGGGAAGAACATGCCTCTGGGACACGGGAGGGCTGGTGACATGCCACCAGGGTTTCACAGAAAAAAAAATGAGAGAACTTTTGAAGCACCTGAGTTTTCATTTGAGTGACCAGGGACTAGAATTTGTGGGAATTTGGACATGAACATAAAAGCACGTTGTCATAGTTGACAGATTTATGAGAGATAAGGGTGCACACCAGTGTGTGTGCGTGTGCAAGTTACGACCTCAACTATACTAAGCTTGGTGTAAGAAAAACGATTTTTAAAATTATTCCCCCAAATATATATTCAATGCTTATCTCTGAGAGGTATGGTTTGGGGTGATTTATGCTCATTTTCTAAATAATCCACAGCAACGTATTCCCGGAGACTGACACTTCTGATGGAGACGACAGGCCCAAATAGAAACAATCCTACGAGGGCACAGACAATGGTTCCTACTCATCAGCTGATTCCTTCCCAAAACAGCATCCATTTTGTCCTTTGAAACGAGGGCTCCACTTAAGGATCAAATAACAAACACTTATATTCTTTACATACTGAGATGCTTAGGAACAGATCATTTTCACATTGGCCCAGGTCTCAATAAAGTCTAAAGTAAGGCTTTTGATTTTTCAGCCCTTTGGCTCACGGGCACAAGATTTGCTGCTAAGCTCTCACCATCATAACTATTTCAAGGCAAGAAAAAGAGGAAGGAGAGAAGAGGGAGTAATAATCAGAAAATCAAATGCCTTTTTAAATATCATCAGAAGAGTTCTATTTCAATGTCATTGGCTAGCCTTTGGCCAGGGCAACAAAAATATGACCAGAGAGAATAATAATATATTAATTATATAAATAATATATTTATATAATATATTATATATTATATATTATATATTATCCAAAAGCCACTTTCTTCCACCCTGAAAACTCAAGCACTGTGCCTGGATGTGGGGGGCAATCTGTAAACGTTGGCCACTACTGCTTTTAGATTTTTAATAACGAGTTACTGTGAAGGAAGTACTGGGGCTCCGTGTGTGGGAGCAGTTGTCTGTGCCGGGCGTCCAGGCAGCTGGCAGTTTCTTTTCCAGCCTCCCACACCTGACAGGGCAGGTGTGATTCAAGCCACTCATGCCTCTCTTCTCATCAGCAGAAGCCACTGCTCCAGCTGAGCCTAGCTACGTGGAAAGGTGGGGGACACCTGAGGTCACTACCAGAAACCAAACGGTCACTGAGGGCTCCTCAATGCGCCTCCATTCCCAGGCTCAGCAGACATGAGTGTCTGTGCAGATGGTACAGCACTGTCACCACTTGCACACCAGCCAGCCGCAGTCTGCAGAGCCGTAGGTGGCCACGCAATCGTGCCAGCCCTCAGGGGCGCCAGGCCTCTGCCAGAGCAGTCATCTAGCATGGCCAATCAGCCCTGTGCCACCCTCTCTGGAAGCCCTCACAACACCACTGCCCCAGGGATCAGTATTGGTCAGCAGAGGCCCGAGTGGCCATGAGACCCTGCCTGATGCCACCATCTCACACTCCCACTTCCCCTGGGTCCCCTTGTCCCCCCTCTGCGGTCACCTGAGGCTACTCTTTGGATCCCAGCCACACTCACATCAAGAGGGTCCTGCAGGTGCCAGTTCTGAACCCCTGAGGGAGCTGCACCTGGTTGGCCTCCTGGTTAGGGGGAGGGCACACTGGGAGGAGAGGGCTTGCCTTGGCATCTGAGGGGGGCACAGTGGGCACAGGTAGGATGGGTGGCAGCTGCTAGCACACACTGTACTAAGAGCCACCAAGCTATGACACTTCTGGCCCATTCATCTCTCCTGGCAGCGAGACCCAGTGTCGAAGAAGAGGCAGGTACCGGAGGATGAAAAGAGGCCCTGAGTCACTTGGGCTGTGACCTTTCCCCAGAGCAAGGAAGAAGAGAGGGAAGGAGAGAGGGGACAAGACTTTCAGGGTACCAGGAATCTCAGGAGGCTGAGGCATGGACGGCTGACCCAAGAGCACCTGCGTGCAAGGTCCTCGGCCCAGGGCCCCAGGCCTGTGCAGCTGGCGGTAAAGGATTCCCTCTGTACTCGCCACCTTCCTGCCAGTCCTGGGATGGTCCTGCTCTTCTTCCCCAAGACAGAGTCAGCAGCACTGAGTGGGTGTGGCAGGACGAGTTACACAGCACTGCCCACCCTTGATCAGGAGGGATGGTGAATGGACCCTCCCCAGTGAACCTGTCAGAAGCTGAGCAGTGGACACGCGTGCGTACACACACACCCCCGTCCCAGACCTTCTCTTTCCCATTAAACCCAAGTCCATCTGAGTTACCTGGGTAGAAGTCTGGGATCACCTCTGACTCTGTGCCCCCCACCCCACGTCTGATCTCCTGAATTTTGCCGAATCCTCAATGGCCGCCAGCCTGCTCTGCCCCATCATCTCTCTCTCCAGCCACTGCACGGGGCTCCTGATGGCTATTTCTGCTCTGCACCTAGGCCTGCACCCTGCAACCTGCTCTCCATCCACAGCCAGAGGGACCTGGTGACAGCAGACACCATGCCTGGCCCCACTGTTCAACGGCCAGTTCAATGTGCACTGTTCAATGCCCGCAAGTCCATTCCACCTGGAGAGAGACCATGGTCCTCATGGACCCTGGGAAGCCCTGCAGCTTCCCCACCCCACATGGCCTTGCTCACCCAACAGCCACGCTCACCTCCCCACTGTCCAGCTATGCACCAGGCCCACCTCAGGACATTTGCACAGGAAGCTCCCCCCTGAGATCCAGGCTCAGTCCTTCACCTGTTAGGCTTCTTTCAAGAGTGACTTTGTCAGACTGGCCAACGACATCTACCTAAGCCATAAGCCCCCACCTACAGCCCCTGACTGCCTAATTCTCATGATGTACCTACATTAAAGTTCTCCAGTGCTTACACTATGATGTCAGCTGTGTGTCCCAGCTGGACTATAAGCATCGTGAGGACAGGGACTTATAATTCTTTCATTGGATGCCTTATTCCAGGGGACTAGACCTGTGCCCTGTGGATGAATCCACATCAGTACTAATGACCTCTCCAGACACCCCGCTATGGCTTGCTGTGCCGTGGAACCCAGCCAAAGAAAGGTATGAGGTCCCTTCAATGACCCAAAGCTGAATATCTGGAACCCAATGAGCATCTGGAAACATCTACCTCCAGAATCAGAGGAGCCCTCTTCATCCTCCGCTCCCTAAAGGTACTTGTTGCCCTGACATTTCTACTTTATAGCTCATTTCAGGGACTCTGACTCCATGATTTCAACCAGGTACTTAATTTCTTCCTGTCTCTCTGCCCCTCTGATTCTTCCAACTTCCCTCTTCTTGTTGGCTGGTAAGGGCCCCTGTATTGTCTGTCCAAGTGCTCCCCAAGCATCTCCCAGGCATTGCCCACGGGTCTTCCTACTAGTTGCAAAGCCCTGGAAAACTGTCCAGAAATTCTGAGTGAAATGGGGATTTTGCTGTAGTTAGAAAATACCTGGAAACCACATATCTGACAGAGGATTTATATCCAGAATATGTAAAGAGCACCATGACCCATGGACCATCAAAGACAGCCCAGCCGCAAGCAGCAAAACATCTGAGCAGGCCTTTTCCTTAAGACAACGTGAAGGGGCGGGGGATGTGGCTCAAGCGGTAGCACGCTCGCCTGGCATGCGTGCGGCCCGGGTTCGATCCTCAGCACCACATACAAACAAAGATGTTGTGTCCGCCAAAAACTAAAAAATAAATATTAAAAAATTCTCTCTTTCTCATACTCTTTCTTAAAAAAAAAAAAAAAAGACGACATGAAGCTGACCATGACTGTGTGTGTTCAGCTTGTTAGTTACCAGGATGTAGGGGGGAACCTCGATGAAAACCACCTTCTACCCCTAGGGAGATGGATCTGACACCTGGCAACCCTGGGCCTAGGGGAGGTGGGGAGCAACGGGAGCTCCCAGGGCTGCTAGGGGAATGTCAAATTCTGCGGTTACTTTGGAAAACACTTTGTCAAGTTTTTAAAAAGCTAAATATAACATTACCCTATGATCCTAAAGGGCCACTTCTCACCAGCTCCCCAACAGAACTGAAAACAGCTGCATGTCAGCATTCTCCATCACACCCAGAGGTGGAACCCCGAGCACGCCCGCCGGTGTGAGCCTCACGGGGTCATCCAGGTTACAGAAAATGGCCAGACCATAATGTGGAAGAACACAGTGACCCTAGGAAATGTTGCACTGAAGGAAAGCAGCCACGCACAGAAGGCCACATGCACGCCATAGAAGTGCCTGCAGTGACAAAAATCCCTGCAGACAGACGCGGGGCTATGGGGCTGAGGGCCAGGGAGACCCAGCAGTGACAGCTAAGGTAGCAGGGATACTCCCAAATCCGTCAGCACTGATGGTTGTGCCATCTTGTAAAATACCAACAACCATCCATTGTAAGTGTCCCAAGTGCCTGTGCATCTTGGCCACGAGAGGCAAGAGGAAGCCGAGGACAGGAACTTTCTAAGTTAGGAGAACTCATCGTTTTCCATGATCTCAAATGGAGCTGGAGCAGGGCAACAGGAGATTGGAGGCCACCAGTGTTCCGCCCTCGTTGTCCCCTTGTTGAACTTCACCAGAGCTGCCATTTACCCTCCTGTGCCACAGAACAACCCTGACATCAGAACATCTATTCATCACTAGGAACACACTCCTGGCCCTGGCTCAGAGGGACCACCCACCCCAGTCACACATGGTGACATGTACACAAGAATACTCTGAGAAAACAGTTACCTGGGAGTGTATCTAAAGTCCTCATCCTTGTCACATGTCCACGTTGTTGGGCTCCTTCATGGCCTGTCATGACCTCTGGTCCACACAGTGGGTCTTCCCCAGGAGGACATCAGCACTGAGCCCGGGGGTCTCCGCCCTGGCTGCACATGGCCCCCACAGCACTGTGCCAATGGAGCAAACCACGGGGCTCATTGCAGAATCAGTCTGTGGGACAAACCCTGGGCTGGATGAATTTTAACTGTGCCTCAGGTCACATGGCCGGGTTTGAGAAACACTATTGGGCCAAGACCAAAATGGACAGAAAGCACTGGGCATGGAGTGGGGCCAGCTAGCAAGGGTGAGGCTGGGCTGCTGGGGGCAGTCGCGCCCAGGGACACCTTTTCCACAAACACCAATGAGCACAGAAACAAGGCCACTCGTGGGATCTCTTCGGCCTTATGGCTTCCAAAAGTTGAGACAGACTAGGAACAGTCTGCCCAACTCGAGACTTCAGACTCCTCTCCCTGGTGCCACCTGTGCTCTCCAGCCTCTGAAGAGCGCCACGGTCCACAATGCCACCTCTGTCTCCAGATGCAAGGCCCAGCTAATGCAACTAGCAAATTTCATTTTGGTTAAGCCACAATGAGCCGTCTAGGTGCAGCTTAAGTACCATGGACCTTCCCCAGCCCCTGGGGAGGTCACGTGCACAGCCTGGACCCTGAACATGGCCACATACTCCTGGGAGTGTTGTGTACAGTGGGACAGGGCTTCAGTCACTCAGTGATTCTGACAACCATGTCCCCCCTCTCTAGAGCAGCCTCACCCCAGGCAAAAGAGTCACTGCATCATCCAAAAAACTCCCAGCAAATTCTGTTTTCACCATCCGGCGGCCATGTTCAACATCCCACCACCCGCTTTATCTCAGGAACTCTCTTGACCCAAGTGGGTTTTGGCTGCTCTCTCCAAACCTCTTATTTAATCCACTCCTTCCCCTCCAAAAAATGCCTGGCTTGGGTCTTCTCTGTCCCCCCATCTCCTCTGTTCCTTTCTGCTGGGAACCCTGCACACCTGAACGCTGCTTCTCTCCCTGTGTGAGGGAGTCCAGGTTTTCATTGGGTCACAGAAGGAATTTATGCTAAGAAAACAGATTTTTGGGTGCTCTTTCCATACACAGAAAAGGAAACTGTGAGAGGAGAGGGTGTTCATCTGCCTGACTGTGGTAACCCCTGCATAAGGGATAGCAAAGCATCGAACTGCATCCCTTGAGTGCACACAAAAAAGAAAATGAAAATAAACTCGGGACAAATTATTTGGCTCCTGATATTTGCTCAGCACACCAGCATCTTTTCCGTTTCTTTCCAAAAAGCCCTTATTTAGCCAGTCATATCTGTTGAATTTATATCAAAAGATAAAATTTTATGTCCTAGATTTTTCTTGTTGATTTCTGAAATTATAAAGCACAGTGATTTAAGATGAAGCAAATTCTGGGAAGACTGTGCAGGATAGAAAATAGTCAATAAGTTCATATTAGTCACTTATCTTAAATGATTGTATTATATTTAATTAGCTATCTGTTACTTATTTAGGACCAAGATTACCAATACTACTTTATAAATTCTGTTATCAAATTTCTGTAATTGAATTAAAAATATAAAAAAATCAGGACCCATACACATTTTTTTCATTATGGACATAAGCACAGCAGCGCTGCTCTGAGCTGGGCTATCTTAGCAGTCTGTTACGTGCAGCTGTACATTAAACAACCCCAATTATACATGGAGATTGATAGTGTAAATGAAAAAGTCATTTGGGGAAATAATGGCTAAAAATGCAAAAGTGTGTCCTGTCATTTAATGGCTTCATACTAGTGAAGGGATTGCTAAGACACACATTCATCCTCCTAGAGAGCCAGGTAAGCACCACCCCTCTGCAATCACTGATGGAGGCTCTGTGTTCCCTGAGGAATGGAGTCACAGCCAGAGCTCATCAGGCACTCCATGTGAGCTGGCTGAGCTGTGCATTTATCCCCTCATCTGGTCTCCATCATGGCCCTAAGATATGAGGTTTTGCAGGTGTACCCATGTCACACAGAGGGAAAGTGGTACCCAGAGAGGTTAAGCAACATGCAGATATCACACAGCCAATGCAAGGCAGGCTGGACTTGGCAGCAGAGTCTGTGCTCTTACATCCCAACCATAGGACATCCCTCCAGGTCAATGTAGCACAAACTCAGATCTATTCCAGTGGACTAGAGACTTCCTGAGGTCAGGGATCCCTGTGGCTCCTTTGTCCCTGAAATGAGACCTAAATACATTTGGCATTCAGCAAAGATTTCTGAAATTAGAGAATGGGTGAGAGTCAGGTTGCGATTAAGCCATAAATAGCTACCATGCCCCAGAAAAGAGGAAAGCTGGGAAATGGGCTCAGTCAGGGTTACAGACTCATGACTCGTGGGTTCAGATGCTGCTCACCCCACAGGGCACAGGACACTGGGTGGTGGCCACTCTGAGTGTGCGAATCACTTGGAACATGGTTAACAACGGAATCCTACAGATCCTGTCCATCACCACCTACACACAGCCAGGCTAGCTGGGCCCTTCGGTGGGGGAATCTGCTCACTGTGGTGTCAGTATTTATGTCCCCTCAACGCTTATTCTGGGGCCCAACTCTTCTTGTGCAGGCAAATCTGAAAGTCATTTTATTTTTCTTTCTTCCAGATTTAAAGTTCTAACCTAATGACCAGTCAAAATCATGAACATGATACATTTCATAAATGCCTCAAGTTCAAATTAATGATGCCCTGTGGGGGGTAGTTTCTGTGTGTGAGTGTATGTGTCTGGGAGGGCAGCAGGGCTTTGCTTTCTAAAGAAACAAGATATAGCAAAACTAACATTCAGAATGAGTGTGACAGAATTCCATGACCCCAGTTTGAATGTGCCCTTATCAAGCTGATCTGTCACCCAAGCCCCCAGGCTGGGAAGGCAAAGGACAACCCATAGCATGCTCTGTTGCAACCAACTGCATCTGAAAGCTTTCTTCTCAAGCCAGTGAGGAAGAGCAATCCACGGCAGATGGATGGTGACGGCAAGTTAACTGAGATGCAGCGATCTGTTCTCACGAACTCAAGTACTGCCGATGTTGAAGACAAAGAGCAAAGAAGGGTGGCGATTCCTTGGCTTCTGTGGGGTACTGAGTGGCTAAAGTGCAGCACATAGATACCACTGGCCCCTCGGACCACATGGCTTTCACTTGAGAATTTTTTTTTTTTAAAAAACGGACTAGCACCCAATATCTTGGGCTTTTTGGCTTACCTGTGTCTCCCTGCAGCTCCCAGCCCAGTTCCTCTTTCCTAACAGCACCCTACTTCTTCACCTAAGTTAGAAATACTTTGCCACATTAGATGTGGTCCATTCTGCTTCTGGCAAAACCACACTGGGCCAGTTAAATGTGCCTTTCTCAATGGAGAGACAACTTACTGGAAAGAGCTTATGTTCTGCTTCATGCTGAAGATGCCCTATCCTCATCCCTCTGGGTCACAGGCATGCTCAGGAGGGAGGTCTCTTTCCCATCTTCCTGGCTGCCTCAGCTGACAATTCTGGGCCAAAAGAGAGCTTCCCACTTCTGCTTTGATCCCTTACTAATCACCTCTTGCTCAGGTTAACCCTAGTTAGTTTCTTCTGCTTGCAGAGAGGATTCCCACCCACATTTCCACCTATTTAAACATTTCTGGCTCAATATTGTATCTATTGAGTGCCAAGTCAGGGCTCAGAGTTGGTCTAAGAGCTCAGCAAGGCCTGTGGAATCCCTGCCTTGAAATAACAGGAAACTCCCAGGTGGGCGTGGTTGTGGGTGGGGCACTGTCCAGTTTCCTGAGGGCACAGATATTTGGACAACAGCACCAGCTAAGGGTTCTGGATCCCAGGGAAGTACATAGATGGTGCATGTTGTATTTCTTTAGCACTGGAATAAGGTGGCTTTTTATCCAACACACATGACAGGCATTAAAACTGAGCCTTTTTCTTTTGGATTCTGCCATGGGTTCTCTAGAGGGCCTGCAGGAGAAGAAGCTTCTTTATCTGCAGCAAGATCTCCTGGGTCCAGACAAGTCCTTCCCTCTGCCCCTCGGCTTCTGTTCCCTGCAGAATGACATGGTATCTTGCAGTTAAAGCTTTTTGCTCTGGCCAGCTGGCCTCTTTCACAAGATTCCCGGCCAATACTCCTACTGGTGACTCTGTTGTAACAGCTCCCCCAAATCACACGATCATCTCCCACTCTCAGAGGGGAACAGAAAATTTTTGCTTCTCCCCCATATGTGCTGATTTACCTCTTTCTGTGGTTGTTCTCTAAACACTGGTGACTCTAGAAGCAATTTAACCTTACAACTATGCAATTACTCATGCAGTAGGACATTTCTAACTGAAAGTTTTAAACCAAATTCAAAAATTCTCCCAAAGCTGAAAATTAACCAAATACTTCCTACTTCATTTTTTCTGCAACACCTTGCAGCCTATCAAACATTTCAAGCTGACAGTGAATGAGAGTTTCTCATGTTTTCTTCTTTTTGACATAGGTCTTTGACAGATAAGCTACCCAGTTACTTAGTCAGAAATATATTTCCCCCACTTACAGAGTACCTCAACATATTTAAAATAAGAACATTTCCTAGAAAAAGGAGAAGCTGTTAATATTTTAGCATCCAAGTCAGGTTTTACATTTATGATGGATAGAAATAAAAGTAGTATGTACTGTAGGAGCCCCAAGACTCTTTTTCCAAACACTTTTTTTCCCACCACAGAATAGCTTTTTTTGACCTTTAAGAAACCCAGGTTGACAGGAGAGACACGTGGAAGCCCAGGCCCAGTCTGCTGGCCACTGCCCTCCATCTTCCCCATCACCCCACCTCAACTTTCTCCCCTCCTGTAATTTTGTAGCCTGGGGGCCAGGGTGGGGAGGGGTTGCACACCCAGCAGTTAGGCTGAGTGATCTCACCTGCTTCCCCAGAGTGCCATCTGTCCCACATTATAGAACATGCCACTGCAGTAGCCACTAAGTGGGAACCCATGGAGGGTGGGGAGGTCCCAGTGCCCACTCATTTCTAAACCCCCTGTGGTTTGTGGACCATGACTTGGAGGGACAGCTCCTTACCAGGCCAGTGCTCAGCCACACCCCCAGGAGCCAGTGACACTCATTGCTTCCACCACATTTTATGGATGGTCGTGGACATGCTCATGTGTAGCTGAGGTGCAGACAGGCTGCCCCCAGTTCCATCCCTCCCATCCCGGCTACTAGGACACACACATCTCACAGGCTTTTCAGGATAAGGGCTACATTTCCCAGCAGCCCTGGTCATCAGCACTGGCCACCATACTATATTCTGGCCACTGGACTATGGCAGGTCTTTTCCAAGGCTTGACCCTATTCCCCCACACCCCACCCCAGCAACATGGCCACCACCTGAGAATGAAGGGATGCTGCACCCAGGAATGGCCAAGTGACAAAGCAGAAACAGCCCAGATCCCCCTCAACTTTGGATTAAGGAGAAAACTTGATTGATAATTAACACCAGCCACCAGATAAACTCAGAATTTTACTTAAGAGGAAGTAAATCAGCGTCCTAATTAATCCAATAAAGGAGAAGTAGAAGAACACGATGCTCTTCAGACCTCGAGGAGCGTGGAGTGTCCTTAAACAGCTGCCTTTCACTGAACGCGCCTCTGTACCGGCCCTGCACTCAAGGTCTTCTCAGCATTATGCCGCTCAATGCTCAGGACAACACTATGAGAAGTCACCATCCCCTTTCCCAGATGAGGAAACTGGGTCTTAGGACACACTGCACTCTCCAAATCACACTAATAATAAGTGCCCAGAGTTCGGATCAAAGTCCCTGACCACACACGTGCCTCCCTATAGCAGGGAGTGTGGCAGGCTGGTCTCTGAGGGCAGCTCCACTTGGTCCCTGAAGACATGTGGGGGAAGGAATTCCCTGTCACCAAGCAAAACAGATGGGCTGGGCAGGAAGATGTGGTGATGGCCCAGAGAGGGCCAAGGTTCCGAGGAGCCACCAGGAAGCACCTATATGGGGTGGCTGGAGCAGCGGATAGCGTCTCAAAGATCTGGAGTCCAGGGTGTAAGACAAGGCCTCAGCAGGGCCCTGCTCCCGCTGGGAGCTTCAGGGAAGGGTCTACCCCAGCTCCTCTCCTAGTGCCTGGAGCAGTGGGGTCCAGGGCCCACATGGCACCCTCCCTGTGTGTATGTCTGAATCTGTGTCCAAATGTCTCTTCTGATAAGGTCCCCAGTCATGCTGGATTAGGGGCCCCACCTACTCCAGGATGACTCATCAGCTATACCTGCAAAGACAGTGCTTCCCATGCAGGTCCCAGTCTGAGGAACCAGGGAGGGACCTCAGGAGCAGGAAAGGTCAGCACCCAAGCCAGGCATGGCCATAGTCGTGATATCAACTTCCCTTTTTTCCTTTGTTAAAAACCAGAAAATTAGAGAAGCCCATCCCTGGGACTCGAGTCAACTATTTTTTTATAACTCCCTCATGCATTTCTCTCTTAATGAATGCCTAATGCTTCCAGGGACTTGAATAAGCAAAAATTAATTATCCATTTCCACACTAGATAAAACTCATATTAATAATCCCTGGTGAAAAATGCCAAGGTAACAAGTTAGAAAGCCAGAATCACACAGCGAGCTGACAGTGACATTAGTGTGGGAACCCAGATTTCCCAACCAGGACTTCAATGCTGTGAGGGAGGTAGTAGATTTGGAAAGGCAGGAAAAATTCTCTGAGAACCGCGTTCTTCCTCTCCCTAGCAAAAAAAAAAAAAAATCTGATTTAAAGATGATGAAGGAAAGCCCAAGACCTGGAGAAGGGGCCCTGGAATAGATCTCAAGTTCAAGCAATGTCGGGGGCCATCAGCCCCACCCCACAGTACCTCCCACACAGGCACGGGGAGCATGGCACCCTCTTGCATTGGAAACAGTAAGGCCCAGGGATCTGGCAGCACCTGTCCAAGGTCAAGGTGACCAAGGTGGGAGGACCCAGTGTCCTTATTCTTAGCAAAATCTGCCTTGACATGGAAAGACAAATTCATTCCCAAGTAAGTGACGTCCCGGGATGTGCTTCTCATTCAGCTTAGGCACCCATCATATTTTCTTTGTTTCAGTAAAAGAAAATACAAGCCCTCCTCTGGGAGGTGAAGTCCTACGCATGTGCACACACTTCTTGCCACTCTGAAGGCACCATCTCTCCCCACAGTTTTGACGGCAAGAGTTTGGGGGTTGCTGGGCGTTGTGCTAAAGAAGAAAAAATCAAGGCATGAGCAATAAGTAAATTTCTGGATGAAGGTACACAGCTCCCCAAGCTGCAGGCCAAGGCATAGAACAAATATGAATAATGAAGCCAAGACTCATGTACATAGATCTTCATCCCTGTCCTGTTGGCTGTTGGTGGTGAAAATGTGGATGTTGGAGAAGGAAAACAGATAATAACAATAATAAACTATTCATGTGAGGATTTTTTTTTTTAATTCAGACTGACATTTCTGCTACAACTCCATATTTTGGGAGCTGGTTGGAAGCAAAGGAGGCCCTCAGCTTATGCCCCTGGGGCCTCTGGGGGATGTTAACAAATGTCTTCCTCAGCTCCGCCTCCACAAAATAAACTTTTTTGCCCCATAATGAATATCTAGCTGCAGAGCAAGAAAGTGGCTAATATAGAGAATATCCAGGACCACCCCCTCCATTGGTTGATTTGTCTTTGACCTTTGGCCTCCAAGAAAAGAATAATTTCTCAGCAAAGTATTCTCAGCAATTTCTAGAAACTATGCCAACTTGCACAGAAACAGATCCATATCTCATGTAGATAAAACAGTTTAGGCATCTTTTACCTAATTTCATGTGTAGATTCATTCTCAAATAAGTAAAGCACACGACTTTGTTAAGACAAAGACTTAAGGAACTAGGATTTTGTTTTATTGCATTCGCTGTTGAATGCAATAAAAAGTGTATATCTCAGGTGTATTTTTCACAATATAAGACAATTTTCACCTCAAGCTCACAGCTCAAGTCACATAAAGGGCTCCCAGTTGAAGTGCTAACATTGGAAAGAAATGCTGGAAACCGAGCTCAGGACATTTATTCCAATGTGGAAATTTGGTGACACCACGATTTGTTGTAGATTTTCCATGGAATTCAAGTTTTCTTAAAACTTAACTTTCTCTCCACATCCTAACTCTGGGCTGTAGGAAAGAGATGGCCAAACTGTCACTGAGGAGTCCCCCTGATTCTGTTAGTGCCACAGAGCTCTGCTCCCCACAAGGAGAACCGTCTGTGCTGACAGTGACCCCAGGGCCATGTTATGCCTACTATGTGCCAAGTACTGTTCCAAGTCCTCTGCAGACACAGATCACTGAATCCTCAAAGCAATCCTGCATGCCAGGTAGTATTATTTTATTTAGGGAAGGTCAAACAACTTGCTGGAATTTGCAGAGCTATTAAGGATCTGAGCAGGAATTTGTGCTCAGGCAGTCCAGCCCCAGACCTTCTGTGGCTGTTTTTCTACATCTATCCTATGAGCTGTGACTCAGCCTGTTTGTCATGTTTGCTCCTGTCCCTAAAGCCAGAGGCACAACTGGAATAGGCATGTAACTTAGCAGAACCAAATAGATTTTGTTAAGAAGATTGCCCAGCTGCCGGCCCACAGAGCATCACTCTCTCCTCTGATATTGCTCGTTATAAGCAAGATGTGAGCCTGGTATTACCCAGGGCTGTGTTTTCAGCTCATGAAGAAAAGCTGCCCTAGATAGATGCCAGCACAGACCAAGATAAGTTATGAAAATGAGAAAAAGATAAAGACCTGGTGGTCTCCCACCAACTTCTCAACCAGAGGGCTAACAAACTCCTTTTGCATGCATGAACTGTTTTAATATGGTCATGTGGCACTTGCCCCTTTAAGAGACTTAACAAAAATGCAGAGTAAACACAGGCAAGATAAAGAACAAGTTCTCACATTTAAACATACAAAATGACAGACAGAAGCTCGCATTGCAGCCATGTTTCCAAGGCCTTCGAAGACCCAACAATTAAAATGACCAGACAGAAATTCCCAAATTGCACCTATAAATCGAGGGCAGAATGGATGAAAAAACCTGGTGAGCAGACCCACTGACCATTCTGTGCCATGGGCCACTGCCAGCACTCCTCTGTGCTAGCTTAGTGCTAGTACATGGTCCAAAGTCACCTCCCACAACCTGGTACACAGATCAAAGCAACCTCAGAGCACAATATCATGGGTTATGCTTCTAGAACACAGGCCATAGATACAGTGAGGGATTTATCACATTTAGTCTTTGCTTACCTGGTCCTACAATACACACTTGATCTGGGCAAGACACAACAGGGAACCCAGCAATCTGGGAACCAGCATTTGGATTTAGCTGGGAGCATAAATTCTCCTAAAACAGTTTCAAATCAGTTGCTTTAATTATTTTGTTGGGGCTGTCTGCTCAACACAAGATCTTACAAATGTGCAGTCTTGTTTATATGCACAAATGTAAAATGGGAATAGCAGGTACTGGTATTTTGTGCATTTGAAATCTAAAACATTGTTATATATACATTAAGCATGTAGTTGGTGTGATACAGAAGCTTCTGTTTTTACATAATATGAAATCTTATTCTGTGCACAGAGAACACATGTAGTTTCCCGGGAATGCAGATGGTTCGTGTGATGTGGACATTCTCATACGCCGAGGCGTCTGCACAGCCCTTCCGTATTGTTTACCTTGCGAATGCTCCACTCCATCCCACTGCGAGCATTTCCACCTCGCAGGACATCCGTGGGTCTGAGACAAACTCATGCACACGCAGCATCACAGACCCAACCTCAGCTAGGTCCTTCTTACCATGGAGCCAAGCTCTCAGTTCCAGCTCACACTCTGCTCTTTCAGCTTCATTCAAGGTCCACGGAATTTCTGAAGCATCAAAATGGAGTCCCAGATGCAGAAGGATGAACCTTTTCTTCTTTTTTCAAAAATAGATCTCTCCCTTTTTGTAGTATTTTTTTTTCACTCCTGCCGATTTGAACTGGCATCAGAAGCAGTAGCAGATGCTTAATTCAGATAGAGCTTTTACAAAGGAAGCAGGGGAGTGAGATAAAGAGGAAATGACTAGAGAAAAGTTAGACATCTTGGGCCTTAATAGAAGTACTTTGTGAATTTTTGGTGCTCACCCATGCAGAACATTGCAACACACCAACTCGGTCTAAATTTCCATGTTCAACAATTTGTTCAGTGAAACAAGAAAAAAGCTGTTAAAAATATAATAAATCTGAAGAATGGTACCTTAAGATGTAAAATTGATTGGCATTTTGAAAAGATCACATTAGATCATTTAAAAAAAATTAATTCCTGTCTTGTAGCATATTATTTTATAGCCCCCCCAAAAATAATCCTAATAAGACCACAGACATGTCCAAAGAAGGACAAGCATTAGAAAAGAAATAGGAGGCTGAAAATAAACATTTACTAGACATTCAACATGTAATAGGTATTGATTTGTAATAGATGTTTTACTTATATTAACTATTATAATCATAATAAAACTATCACATGCTAGGTACTATAATGTTCAGTATTTTGAGTAATATAAATAATATTAACTATCACTCATGAAACAGTTTTTATATGACAAACAAATAGGTTTGGATATTTTAGGCTTAGATTTTTTTATATCCTTTCTCTAACTTGATCTGAACAGAGGATTGAGGAGTGGGTTCTATTAGGACTCACTTCCCAATACTCTTGGCTAATAAGTGGCAGCATAACAGAGCCCACTCTTTAACCCAACTTCATGACACGGCCTTATGCTGGGTACACTGCAAAATGCTTAACAGGTTCCAGTGTGCACTAAATGTCAGTTGAAAGTAAAGTTTGCTTGGAGCCAAGAGGAGTCAACTGGGATAAGCCAACAGCAAACCTAGTAAACTAGATCAACAAAATAAACTGGTGTGCCAAGAAAATAAGTTAAGCACATACAAGTACTTGGTAGATGATAGGGTTGACGGTACAAATAAGAGAAAGAATATCTGTTTAAGAAATAGATGTCTTTTTTGTGGGAAAATAAAATTCACATAGATCTCTACCTCACACCACACACAAACTACATTGAGAACAGTGCCTCAGGGTCTCTCTCAAGTCCAAGTCTTGATCTTCTTCTGTTCTACTTTCCTATTTTTGGTGCATCATAATTACACATGATAGTGGGATGTTGTTACATGTTTGTACATGTACACAATATGATCTTATCACACCTACCTTTCTTTCCATTTTTTTATGTAACTCACATTTCCAAGGTCATAACATCAGAATCAGATATGGTCAAGTGTGTAATCATAAACTTTTATTCAGCCATAAAGAAGAATGGAATTATGCCATTTGCAGGGAAATGGATGAAACTTGAGAAGATTATATCAAACAAAATAAGCCAAACTCAGAAAGTTAAGGGTGAAATATTTTCCCCCCATATGTGGAAGCTAAAAGAGGAAAAATTAAAATAAAGGTATTGGGGCAGGGGAATTTCATGAAAAGAGAGATCAATGGAGGAAAGGGACCAAAGGGAGTGGAGAGGGAAGGGAACGGGGAATACTGGGGGTTATATTGGTCAAATTATATTGCTATATGGTGTGTGTGTGTGAATATGTAATAAATCCAACCATTACATAGAACTATAATGCACCAATTTAAAAAAAATATGGGAGAAAAAAAGATACAGTCAAGTCTCAGGGTGTTTTCCAGCCCTGGCCTCCCTGTGGCTTGGCCAGCCCTAGAGTATAACAGGCTCTTCTGATTTTCCACAGAAAAATCAAACACAGTGGATTTAACTTTCTACAGAACTCAAAGATGAGAAATTTCCTCCAGAGAACTTAAAAAACTTGCTGAATCTCATGTGTGACACAGCTAGTTTTCTTATAATTAAAAGCAATTAATATTCTCAACTTGGGTTTTTTGTTGTTTGGAATACAGTGTTTTATTTCCATTTCAACATTTGCATAATTCCCAAATGGTGATGCCTAAAATCTTCTGATATTAAACAGATTATAAAATCTGTGGCATATCAAATGTAGAAACTGCCACTAATGAGAGTTTTAATTATGAATAATTTTAAGTTGACTTTTTATCTGCCATAATTGGTTTGGCACTATGCAAAAACTTCAAAACATGAAAAGTTTCCAACAATCCTAAAGTAGAAGGAACTGATTTTTCTGGATCTTGTTCTAGCTAAGGATACACAAACACTGAAAATATTGTTTCACCGATTTTTTGGGGAGGGGTCATTTATTTCTTGCCTTCAATTTTATTGCTTTCTGATCATAGTTTTGTCTTTTTCCCCCCTTTTCCTTTTTAGGTGAATTTCTGTCTTGATTTTCTGGTATGGTCAGGGAGGAATTTACGTTGTTGAGAACATTCTTTGCATCTAGTATAAGCATTTAGTACCATAAAGCTTCTTCTTAGCACTTAATTTGATAAGCTGTGTTTTCTTCTTATTCAGTGCTATGATTTTTATTTACTTCTTCTAGACCACTTTTACACATGGATTTTTTTACAAGTATACATAATATATATACTTGTATATATAGTTAGAGATTTCCTGTTGTCTTCTGTTGATGAATTCTCCTTTGGTTTCTTACGAGTGAGAAAACATATTCTGTATGAGTTCCTTTCTTTAAATGTGTTGAGCTTTTTTATGGTCTAGAATGTGATCTCCCTTGGGGAATGTCATGGGTACTTGAAAAAATCGAGCATCCTGCTGTTGTTGGGGTGAGTATCAACTGGATCCTGTTGGCCAGTTGTGTTGTTTACATCTTCCATGTCCCTTTTGATTTTCTGTCTAGTTGCTCAGTCAGTAACTGGGAGAGTTATTGATGCCCCCCTTCAGTTGTGGATCTCCTGCCTTCTTTTCAGCACCATCAGTTCTTGTTTCATGCGTTCTAAGGTGCTGGTTCTTGGTGCATACATAAGAAGTATCGTTACATCTTCCTGCAGATTTAGCCTTTTATCATCATGTAACATTGTTCTCTCTGGCAATTTTCTTTGATTTGTTGTTTACCCGATACTAATGTAGTCCTCCAGCTGCTGCTTGTTTCTCCTCCTCCTCCTCTTCCTCCTCCTCTTCTTCCTCTGCTCAGCCTCCTCCTCTTCTTTTTATAATGATAGATGGTATTTTTTTCCATAAGTTTACTTTCAACCTACTGAGGCTGTGGAATTCAAAATGGGTTTCTTGTAAGACTTTTTCTCTGTTATTCCAATTGCATATTCTCTCTTTTTGTCTTCACTCCACTGCTGAGCTCATCCAGGTTTCTTTATGACCATCTTTCTTAGTTCCAGGATTCCCAATGGTTCTTTCCTGCTATTTCTGGTACTCACAAATTTCATATTTTCTTCTTTCACAGCTGTTCCTAATTGTTGGATACTTATTTTATGGTGTTGCTCCTAATTTCTTTCAGATAAGGCTGACACCTGGTTCATCTTGGTGTTGACATGAGTTGCTCAATTTTTTACTCATTTGAGCTGTTAATCTGGGGTCCTGATATGACAGTGAATTCTATTTTGTCCTCTGTAATTTGCCTATTATGTTAGGTGACCCTGGGTCCTATTCAAATCTTTTCTCTTAGTGGGCAGTTGCCTGTTGTGTCTCAGCATGTGGTTTTGGCCTGTTTGTGGACTCTGGCCCGAAAGGCAGCTTAATTTTCAGAGCCTTGATGCTGCCTTTCTGTTCTGATCTGCTTCTCAGCTTCCATGAGACTCCTACTGATCCGCTTTGGTCCCTGCTGCTTCTGTCTAAAAAGGTAAAGGGGATTTCTCCATACCATATTAGCAGATGGTCTTTTAGCAGGAAGGGGCATATTGTGATCCCTTTCCAGTGTCCCTCAGGGGGTCCAGTGTCACTGGATAGAAGAGAACTCTCCAGCTGAGACACACCAAGTGGCTTCCTACACTGACCTGCCTCCTGCATCCCCCACTTTTGCACTGTGCAAGTCGGCTACTGCTGCTACAACAAATGACCCACACAGTGTGTTTAAATCATTCAACTTCCTTTTACTTTTCTGGAAGTGAGAAGACTGAAATGGGTATCAAGAGTTCTGTCCCTTCTTAGACTCCTAGGGTAGAGTTCATTTTCTTGCTTTTCCAGTTTCTAGAGGCTGCCTGACTCCCTGCCTAGGCCAGCATTGGCTGCTCAAGTCTCTCTCACTCTGTGTCTCTGACAGGACACTCCCCCCTTTTCACTAATAAGAACACTGATGACATCACCAAGCTCATGCAGGCAAACCAGGACAAGCTCACCCTGTAAAGTCAGCAACTGAACCACCCAGTGCCATCTGCTTCCTTAATTCTGCCTGCAATATCACCGGGAGCCTTCACTGGTTCTAAGGTGTCTTCATCTAAGTTGTACTGACACAAAGACACCACGGCCTGGGTGATTTATACTGAACAGAAGCTTATTTGGCTCATGGTTCTGGAGACTGGGAGATCCAAGATCAAGGGGCCATGGCGAGCGAAGGCTTTCCTACCATGTCCTCACAAGCTGGAAGGCATTACATGAGCGAGAGGGGAAAGGGGCCAAATGCTGCTTTATAATGACCTCGCTGCAACAGTGACAGCATGCACCCACCCCTGCAGAGCCTGTGACCGAGCCCCTTGGTTGTGGTCCATGGCTCGGTACTATCACATCAGCGATTCCCAAAACATGAACTGCGGGGACACTTTAAACCACAGAACCAGGACATCTATGGGGTGAGTTAATTTGCCTTCACATGGACCATCCCTCTCTCCAACCACCTCATTCCCCCCTGGTGGTCTGGCACCTCACCGTGGAACAAGTGAAGTCAAAAATCATCATGAATCTTGACGGAAACAATCCCTAGCCAGTATTCTGCTATGTGTATAAAACACAAAATCGCAAACAGAGTACTTATTTTAGAAATTTTTAAAATGTCACAGAATAAAATAAAATTCTATAGATTTATCTGTAAATTATAAATCCCTAGTTTTAATGCCCCAATGAAAAACACTATTTGGGGTTATTCTTTTAACTTGGGGTACTGAAGAACTTCTTAGTATGAAAAATTTGAAAATACCATTTATATGGGAAGACAAGTTTTACATTTTTTGTTACCCACCATACTGTCTACTAACATTTCAAAAAGAGATCTAATCTATTTCATTATATTTGATTGCATTTGATCTAATAAATTCCATGTAGCCAGCAGTGCTGACAAATTTAAGATGCATTTAAAATATTGTTGGTCGATATCAAACGTGTCATAAATTTACCCTGCCTTTGGAAACGGGCCCAGCAGCTAATTTTGCATTGCTCCTTGCAAAGGAGCCATAATTCAGTGTTATCTTTGACTTAAGTACAAGGAATTCACTCCTGTTAAATGGAAGTTTCGTTTGAATAAAAAAAAAATGATTCTCCTCTAATTGTGGGTTCTGGTAACGCTAATGCAAGTACACTACTGTCTTGCCTCAGTGTGGCTAGCAACACTCTTATTGTGGAAAAAGACTTAAAGAGACACTAAGGGATAGAGGAGGGTTAGAAAAATAACCAGACTTAAAGTTGGGAACACAGAAAGTTGCAAACTGCCTATTTCAGCAAGAGGATCTAAGTTGGGTATTTTGTGGCATCATGAGATTCAAGAGATCAAACCTGTTGTTGGGCAATTTAAGTTCCTTCAGTTTAGGTCTCCAGACAGGCATATCAGAAACTCTGATAATCTGAGTGCTGGGTGCTCTGGGGCGGGGGTTGGAGATGGAGGACCTGGGGGCATCAGGGCACCCAGCCCTTCCTTAGGAAGAAGCCACAGGCCGCTGTCATGTCAAGGGAGATCAGTGCTGGTGGAGGTTACACAGTGGACAACCAGGGGGCGCTGGACATCCTCGAAGGTTAAGGAAATGCCCATTGAGATATTGAAAGCCATTGCAGAACCTTTAAGTCACAGGTTACATAACAAGCATTTGGCACCCAAACCAATGTTCAGCTCCAGAAGAAAAACTCTGGGCTACTAAGATCTTTTACTTGGAGGAATATTTATTATGGAGTTGTGAGCTCCATAGCCCCAGAGAGAAAATGTTTGACTTCAAAAATACCCAACTCCACAACACTCAGCCTTCGGAGGCTTCGCACCTCTCAGCACTAAGGGAAAATCCAGATGGGCCCAGCAAGGAAATGACAGTTCCACAACATAAACATCATAATGCACCAAAACATCAAAATGTCAACAAGCTCCCCTTTATCCACACTAAATCTGTGCTCTTGAAATGTGTCCTGGGAAATACGTTATTGATCGTGGAATGGAGAACACTGCTCTGAAAGACGGGCCTCTCTTGCTAAAATGGGGCTCACAGAGGGTACTGACTTCTGTGATAGGAGATGCTGAAAGGCTCCGTGGAGCAAATAGGGGGGACAGCAAGTCCAGCAGCCCCTGCTGAAGGCCAATGCCCAGAGTCCGCGGCACCCAAGTGAGAGGCCTGAGGCTGGGCAGCTAGTCTTCACCTGGCCACAGAGGCTCAGCCTCCTCAGGCTGTGGCTGCAGGCTCACAAAGCAAATGGGAGGCCCTGTCCTCGCCTGCCTGCCAGGCTCTCCCTGTGCGGCCGCTCACCCAGGTGTGCTGCCTGCCCTGGCTGTGACCTCTCCAACCAGGGAGAGCAAGGCTCCTCTCCCTCCACAGAGGTGAACACTGCCTCAAGACAGAAGGAAGGTTGTCTCCAAGAGAAGACAGGGCTGTAGGGGGCACTGGGGAATGCGCTCATTTTTCTTGGATTGTACATTTTTATCAGATGAAGTTAACTTTGGTGGCACAAACACTGCCCATGATCAGTTCAGCCCACCGTGGCCCCTCCTTCCCATTACTCCCATCATAACCTATGTGCAACGTGCCTTCCACACCAGCGACCTTAATGTACAAAATCAGGGCCCATCCAAGGACAAGAGGAGCCCAGCAGACCCGCTTTTCAAGAGAAAAGTCAATGCAACAGGCACTGTGAAGTACATTAAATATTGACATTTTCTAAATAAACGCTGCTGGTCCATGCACAAACACTCTACAAAATTGCACTAGCCACATTAATATGGCATTTATAAAAATGTTAATTCACAGCCATCGCAGATTCACACTGGGGCAATCAGAAAAAAGACTAAAGGTGCTCACTGGCCAGGAGTGCCTGGCCCCCTGGTGGCCCTCCACTGTGGTGCCCTCTTCCTCCACACTGTGTAAAGGTCTCCACTGGAGGCCGTGGTGGAAAGAGGGGCCCATATAAGATGGCCCCTCACACTCTGGCTCACCCCCACTCCGTGCAGAGACCACTTGAGTGGACGTGCCCCAGTGGTGACAAGCACACCCCCAAGTCAGAAAGGACCAACTGTATTCTGACACTGACACTTAGTAGGTATGAAAAGGTGTCTTTTAGGAAAATTCAGTTTCTGCATCCAAAATATGTGGGAAGTGATACTGCCTGTCCCGTTGGGTGGTTGGAAGGATATCTGAGACACTAGATGGACAGCGCACACCACATGGCCACCTCTTAAGTGTGTTTTTCAGCTAATATTATTCTTTATATTAAAAAAGGAGCATTAAATTTTTTTTCAAACAGCAGTTACTATTTAAAAAATAAGTTTAACTCTGCAATGTTGTGAATTTCTGAAGAAAGAGGATGGATTTTGTTCTAAATGCTGGTCTCAGCACAGCACTGTTCATGGAAATGGGGTTTAAAGAATACTGGAAACATTGGTGAAAAAACAAAAAAAAATAGCATATACTTTACATGACGCCTTTAAAAATAGTGAGCTGGCACAGAGAGTGCATATAATTATCTAATCAAAATATATGCAAAATTTTAAGTGTAGTCTGACCCCAAACTAGTCTAATGTGACACTTGGATTACTGCAGAATTGGAAAATTGCTATTTTTTCATTATCAAACATAATGTTCATATTCTCAATTGCTTTCTCTCCTTCTCCTGTCTCTTAAACTAAGTGGCAAAATAAAGATTTGAAAGTGCCCAGTGATGGGGACACAGGTATCTCCTGTCACACTCTATGCTTTTCTGCAGATTCACAAGTCTCTCAAATTTGTTTAAAAAATCCTACATTTGTTTTCTCTGGATCAACAACAGCTTTCCCTTGGAGTGTCTTGCCTTGCAGTGTTCCAGTCAGATTCAGCAACTGCAGAGAAGAGCCCCAACTTGTGGCGTTCCTACTGCACTTGGTGTAAATGCACTCACAATGGCCAATTTGGGCATAACCCTGCTGGGGATCAGGGGACAGGCATAAAGCCAGCCCTGCAAGGCTAGCATGAGACAATCCAGAACCCCTCTGTGCTCGTCTTTGGCAAGATTTTAAAACCAGTTTGTCATTTGGTGACGGTACCAAGGGGTCAACTCAGAGATGAAACTGACCAAAACAGCAAAATCCCCTTCATCCCACATATGGTAATCTAGATCTTCCATCAGGACTATTCCGGCCACGCAAAATGCAGACAGATTTTCCTTGTGAGTCCAAGTTAAGTGTCACACAGAAACAAACACAAGCTGCACCCCGTGATGAACACACTAAGATTCAGGTGCAGGAACTGGGTCCTTGTCATAACCCTTCCCCTTTTTTAGCTGACATGAAGTTTGGGGATATAGAATAAAAACTAAGGACCCTCTCAGGAAGGAGGTGCATGAGTAATAAGATGTGAAAACGGGACTCTGTCTAGGTCTGACTGCTCTTGGATGCCCAGGGTAAAATAGCTATATGTTCAAGTGCCTCTCGCCTTCAGCTGGGCCACCCAGGCAGGGCAAGCGAAGCCAGTGACAATTGATCAGGGAAAGAGATGGGGGCCGAGGGAGGGGAGGCCGAGGGCGAGAGCCAGCAGCCGGGAGGGCAGATGCCATCAAGGCAGGATACATGCATGGATGGAGAGGTGGCAGTGAAGTCCACCCAGCTGTGCAGTTAACTTAGCTGAACACCTGTCATTGTTTTACATGAAGGAAAAAGGCCAGCGAGGAGGCCCTCACAACAGCCCAGGTGCAGACAACCATCTTCAGTCGTCACATCAAAGAAGCAACCATTGCCAGAAGAGTTAATGCAGAGGACAGGAGAGATGCTAGGTGTGTCTGAGAAGCCTCGCCACAGTGACCACACCCTGAGCTCTTGGGTGAGGACAGGCGGAGGACATGCAGAGGACAAGGTGCCCAAGAAGCCGTGCTGGACCAGAACCTGGCACAGCAGGCTCTTCACACCAACCAGACTTGGCATAAAATGGGCGCGGGAGAGACAGGAGAAAACAATCGAACGTGGCTTAGTGACATAGAGGGCTCACCGTGGCAGGGTTACAAGCACTTTTTAGAAGTGAGTGAACTGGAATCTTTGCCATTTTGTTTGTCCTGGGCAGGAGCACAATGCACAGAAGGTCAACCTGGTGCAGGGAGGAAATGGCTGGAAGACTGTTCTTGTCAGCTTCTTCACTGCTGCGACCCCAGGACCAGACAGGAACAAGTAGAGGAGAAAGGTGTGTCTAAGGGCTCACGGTTCAGAGGTCTCAGTCCTTCAACTCCATTGCTCGGGCCTGAGGTCAGACAGAAATCATGGGAGAAGAGTGTGGCAGAGGGAAGCACTGGGGACATGGCACCAGAAAGCAGAGATATAAACCCCAAAGGCATGTCCCCAGGGACCTGCCTCCTCCAGCCACACCCTGTCTGCCTCCAGTGACCACCCAGTTAATCCCTATCAGGTTCATAACCCAATCCTGTCACTGCTAAGCTTTCCTGTATTGTGGTATAAATGGAGGACCCTGGGGATAGTCAGCTGACCTTCAGTGTCTATGGAAGACAGAGCCCAGGGAGGGCCCCCGGGGGTGTGCCCATGCAGGGCTGTACAAGCCATGGCTGTTCAAGCTTGAGGGACACCTCATGTGTAAACCACTGCACTCTGGTCTTTCTTCATTATTACAGGCTATGAGAAAAAATCACAAACATTTGGCTCTTCATCTCTGTAGGTTCTATGTGCATCTGTATGATATCCACCCTAGATCAAAAGTATTCTGAAAAAATAATTGCATTCAGACATTTTTTTCCTCACCATTCTCCCCCAAGCAATAGAGCACAGCAGCCATTTACCCAGCATTCCTGTCTTAGGGGTGAGAAGCAAGCTAGTTATCAGCTAAGTACATGACGATGTGCAGGTTGTGCAAATGCACATAGGGGGCTTGAACAGCCATGGATGGGCACATCCCCAGGGGTCCTCCTTGGATCCTGTCCTCCGTAGATGCTGAAGGTCAGCTCACTATCCCCAGGGTCCTTTCCAGACCCCATCCTCCACAGACACCAAGGGATGGCTGACTGCTTTCTGCATAGAGTTTCAGAGAAGCCCTAGCTGGGGAGACGGTGGTGCTTGTTCTCCACTTCTCCCTCCATCTCTAGCTCCTTGTTGGCAGCAGAGAACACTCAAGTAGAACATGCTGGAAGAATGGAAAGTGAAGTCTGGGTCCACAGGCTTTCCGTCTACTCTTCCTTATTAAATGGAAAAGACACTCAGCTCCTAGTAACAACTGACCCAATCACGCTGGCTTCCATCCCATCCTGTAAAGAATAGCAATTAATTACACATCGGTACTTTTCATGCTTTGAACTAAATTAAGATGAAGGAATGTTTACATGTACACAAGCAACACGAGTGTGAATAATCAACTCGGAAAAAGGGGCTAAAACTCCTTTGGTTTGTGCAAGAATGATGGTTGATTGAAGCCTTGTTATGCAAATAATGCTCACCAGGGAAAGATGGAAAGGAACAACACAAAAACCACCAAATGTGGGGGACATTCCAATGTGACTTATTTTCTATGTACCTTTCCAGTTTCATTCTCTAATATCACCCCATTTCCCTCACAAAAATTACTTTTTCATTAAACAGAATATAGGTCCTAAAATTAAGGCCCAATATTATACGTGGCCTTGACATCTGGGGAAATTGAAAAAGACTCGAATTACTTAACCCTAAGTCCCCCTTCCAACCTGCCCCTGCAGAGTCATCTCCTGGCCAGGAGCCTCCCGACACACCAGCTCCTGTTATCCTTGGGCAGCCGCTGCAGAAGGATTCCAGCAAGCCCGTTGCATCTTCCAGTGGGAACAGGGTCACCTGGCCCTCTTAACACTAGGGAAGCTGCCTCCCACGGCCCTGTTGCCTCCCACGGCCCATCCTCACCTCCATAATGAGTCACCTGCAGCTGGGAACAGCTTGTGTGGTCTGTTGGCATCCTGTGTACCTTTCTGGCCTGGTGACCACAAGCTGCTGTGGGCTCTTTTGTGTGGTACCCGGTACCGAGTGCTTGATTCTCCTTGTAACCTCTCCCCCAACAGGTAAATGAGAGGACATTAAAGCAAGTCTGGGGGACTTTAAGAATGTCCTGTTGATTGTTTAAGGTGGTCACAGGACCCTAGGAAGACTAAGGAGATAACCAGTTTTAATTTCTACAAGACAGGGTAAGTCCCACGTCACCCAGCAAGTCCTTTGTGCTGACTGTGGCAGAGATTCGCAGGTCCTGCCTTCCCAGAATATGAGGCTGCTCAAAGTCCACGTGTGTGACCACCTATTTCTACACATCACAGTTCCCCAAAACCCTGTGATGTAAAACAGCATACACTTATCTTGGGTTTCCTGGCTCAGGAATCCAAGCATGGCTGAGCTCTCTGCTCCAAGGTCTCTCACAAAGCTGCAGGGACAGTTTTAGCCCCGGGCTTCTCACAGGACTGGAGTGATTTCAAGAGCCAGGCTCCAGCATTCCTGAGGTCCGGTGGCCTATTCTGTGGCTGGAAACACTCAGCACTCCACACAGTGTTGGTCCGAGGCCCAGGGTCTTTGCTGTGCTTGGTCAAAGTTTCCTCAGATCTGGTGGGGTTGCGATCCCCATGAGATCATGCCACAGTCTGGCTGGGCACAATTCACAAGCCACTGAAGCAGGAACAAACTTTGTTTCTGAACTCCACCAGCACACTCCCTGGGAACTCCACCAAATACCACACGGCTCCTCCAGGAACCACACACCAACCGGAAATCTCTCCTCTGGCACTTCCCCAACAAATCACAACTCTCCATGAATCCCTGCGAGAACTCCAAAGTAGCATGAGAACTCCAAAGTAGCAGGCTGAGGTGGACAGCAGGGGTCTAATATACACAGCTTAACATAACCATTATCATCTAAAGGGCTTGCTGGCGTCACCTCTCAACCACTCCTTTCTGGCAAAAATGCCATGTGTCATACCGACTCAACAAGATCAGCGTGAGGACAGAGGGTCCCGTGGAGCAGGGCAGTCAGAGGGTGATTGGGCAGCACAGCCCTCGGCTCTTCTTGGCCTTTCTGTGCAGCCTTCTCTCCTTCCAAGGGCAGGCAGGATCTCTTCCAAAATGGGGATCTTAGGATCTACCACCAGACAAGGGAAGTCAGAGTGTTTCTTCTTAACCAGCTCGAAGACATAGAGGTGGGACTTTCTGGCTTGTCTGGGAGAGGGGGCTCCAGGTCCATAAACTGCCTTGAGGAAGAAGAATTCTAGTTTCTAGGGCTTTCCTGGGGGCTTGGGGTGGGGCATGAGGATGAAGGGCAGTGAAAGACATCTGAAGCTGCCTCTGTTCCCAAAGTGCCATGCTTCGAGGTTCCATCTTCTGAGCCCCAACAGCATGAATGTCAAGAGGCAGGGTCATGGGCATTCCTGTCAAGAGCCATCTACTTCCCTGGCTTAGTAAGTGGACAGGCACAGTAGGGTTGGGTGGCCATCCACCCAAAGATGCCACTTCCTATTCCTAGGGGCTGGAAGGCAATGCCCGCCCAAGGCCATATTCCCTGGACTCTCCCCGGGGGCCACACAGCAGATCTTGCCTGTGGTGTGGTGAGTACCCGTTATGAGGCCCACTCAGCTTCCCACACTTGCTCACTCCTTTTCTCCATCTTGATCATCCTTCCCACCTTGGAGGCCACGTGGTGAACCTGTGAAAGCCACAGGCAGAAGGGCCTGAACCCCTGTACTCACTGCTCAGAAAAGAGCCACCCCACGCCCTGAACCAGCACTTGAAACCTGTTGAAGCTAGGACTCGTCTTCAGTCATGGTGGCACCTGCATGTGCTCAGGAGTTTGTTGCAACAGCCGTCATTGTGCTAAGTGACATGTGCGTGCATCTGTTCACACACAGGCACAAATACCACATCCCTGTATTCTACACAACAGTTAAGTCGACCAGTGCACCTACTGCCATCCACCCCCTCCCCCAACAAATGCTTCTATTCTTCCACCTGAGTGTGGGCGAGGCAATTGCTAAGAGCTGTGGATGATCTAGAGCACAAAATAGGCTCTGACCAGAACTTGCAGTGTGAAAGACACATCGATAGGCTCCCTTGTAGCTCTGGGGAACGTGCACCAAGTCGTTGGACCCCCAGGATGTGCCTGGAATCTGTTGTGGGCCCCTCCATCCATTTCCAGGCATAAGGCCAAGGGCCAGCAGGTTAGTGCTCATGGTCCGCAAAGTGCTAAGAGGACACTGTGGTGGGGCTGAGGCCGCCACTGCCCTCACTGCCCACCCGAAGGCCTCATGGCACAGGAGGCACTGTGCATCCAAGAGTCCAGAACTTCCCACCCTCAGGGAGGGAGTTGGGAAGCACAGGTCGCCGTCACCCCGGACCTTAGCTCTGTATCTCATCTATTCTGGTTTCACAGCTGCTCCTCGTTCTCACTTCTGCAGAGTCATTTTATGTTCCTAAACTATCTGCCGAGACCCTGTAGATGTGAAATATATTTATTAAGCAATTATTTTCCTTTCCAAAGACTTTCTTCACCATAAATAGGGTTTCTAGCTGACGTCCCTGTAAGGGTATGGCGAAACGTCGGAGTAGAGACCACAAGAGACTCTCTTATGCAAAAGCAGAAGGGTGGGTTTATTTGGAGACCAGCATGCTAGGGCTCTCTCTATAGCAATGAGAGATAGAGCCCTGAGAACCGCTTGAGCAGAGCTTATATACTTTTCTTGGAGAGGGCAGGGAGGGAAGTTCATTGATGGGTCAGGGTGAGTGGGCAGTTTGCCTGTAACCGAGTGAGGGAGTGCATCCTGCAGTTTGGCAGTTGGGGACAGCACATCCTGGGAACAAGATTAGCAAAGAGTTCACAGTTGGGGACAACACATCCTGGGAACAAGATTTCAACAGTGTTTTGTTAAGCATATAGAAAAACAGAGTGACAAGTACCTATTTTATTAACCTTTCATTCCCGAGCATCTGGCTGAATTTGAATTTCAGACAAAGCAGGAATTTTTCTATAAATTCACCCTATGTATCCTGGAGGAGAGCACTGCACTAGCCCTTTTCATATCTACCCAAGTTCCAGATTTAACCGGGGTCCTGCATTTCTATTTGGCAAATCTGAAGGCCCTACCACAGCATCTCTCCCCTCCTCCTTCTGTGAAGTGCATGTACAGTGTATGCAGAGCCGTCCCCATCTCCCTTTGTTCCCACTCTGTCACCTCGGGGAGTCTCAACTGACTATGAGCATGCCGCAGGGCAATATGTTAAATAATTCACTTTTGTGTTTATCACAGCTCCTCATGTCACAAAGAAAAACCCTCAAACAATAAAGTCAGTGCACAGTCCAAATGCCATGGCCAAACCACAGGCCTTGCCCTTAATAAAGGCCAGGTTTGAAAATTAGAATTTATGAGGTGGTAAGACATTTTTAAAGACGCTAATAATTGTATTCAGGGTTTGATATTTCCAGTCTCAAAAAATGAAGTGCTGATAGAGAAAGACAAAAGGGAGACTCCTTTTGTAGAGACATAGACTAAGAAGCATTTGAGGAGGAGGCACGTGTGGCACTCTCTAGGCTGTTGGAAAGAACAAAGGTTGTGGAAGGCAAGGGAACCTTTGAGGAACAGTCGGGCTCTTGTTAGTCTTAAAAGGTTTCTAGAAGAGCAAAATTCCCATTCAACCAGAGAAATAATTAGATGTATTAAGCAAAAATATTTTCCAAATGGCCTTCTTATTAGCAATGGAAATCAAGTAGTTTGTATCATTAAAGTCAAGGTGTGGATTACAGGAACATTCCCATCATAATATTAAGAAGATAAAACGTAGGTTTGTTGTTGTTTTTTTAACAAAATGAGCAGAATTAAAAATTTTGCCCAAAAAATTCCTCCTCAAAATATGAAAGAGAAAGCAGTGTTTCGTTATATGGGTTCTTCAAGCGAATCCCCCACGTGAAAACATCCTCACCTGCCAACTGCAGGGGAGATGCAAGTGGGCTGTAGATTTGGAGAGATTTGCATGGTGCTGCCACGTATCAGGACGGTGCTCACAGAATTCCAAGACAGGAGAAGAAAGAAGGTCAAGGAAACAGAAGCACACAGAGAAGTGGCTATGGCTTGCTCCAGAGCCTGTGGCCCCTGGCCTGGCCACACAGCAGAACTCAGGAAAGGACCCGACTTGGGATGTCTCGGGAGGAGGCCTCCCACAACCCCCAGAACACAGGGTTGTCAGGGGAGGAAGCAATGTTCCTCAGAAGATCCAGCCATGAACACACCACAGGAACCCCACCATTCTGCACATCCCCAAGAACAGGCTCCTGATTAGAAGATGACCATTCCATGCTTGTGAATTCTATCAAAATGGATTCTACTGTCATGTATGACTAAAGAATGGAGGAGAAAGAGGATGAAGAAGAGGAGAAGAGAAAGATGGAAGAGGGGGAGGGTGGAGGAGGAAGAAAAGGAGGAAGAAGAGGCAGGGGAATGAGGAGGAGGAAAAGGGAGGAGGAGAAAGAGAATATCCAGTGAGAAGAGATGGACCACTCTATGCAATAGAATGACTAAAAGCCATTTTTTCAAAACCTAGAAGCCAGAACAGACCTACTAGGCCTGAGGATTCACTCTCACGCACTTCGGATAAAACACAACAAGCAGTCCTTTAAGCCTCAGAACCAATTTTTACTTCTGTGGACACACTTACAAGTGCAAATTGCTTGATTATTTGCCAGCTTGGCAGCAGGTGCCAGTCACAGAGCCAGATGAGCAGAGCCTTCTGGCCTCTCTAGGAATCACGGCACTGGTGCAAATGAGGGAAAGATTTTTAATTTTCATTAATTTGGATTTAAAGGCCACAGGTGGCTGCGACTACTCCGGCTCACAGGTTACAACAGTTTCTCAGGCAGAGGTTTGCTTCTACCTTCCCCAGGAAGCTACCTGAGGCACTGTCCCAATAGAAGCCCCTCCATGAGCATGGAAAGTAGAAACCGTGAAGGGGAGATCAGTAACAATGGAAAAGGAGCTTTCAAAAAACTTGCTCACAGGAGGCCAGACACTTAGAAATGCAGCCAGTACTTTCACAGTAAAATCACCAGTGACCACTGAATGCCCCCCCACACACACACACATACACAAGTACGCACGGTGTTCTGCTCAGATGAGACAGGTTTATAGAAGGTCCTGTTAAACATGACTTAAGTTTTGATGCTTAAATTTGAGAGCTCTATGTGGGCCAGAGGAACTAAGTTTCAATAAACCTGCATGACCCCTCTGCTACCACCCACCTTTCTTCTCGGTCCCTGAGCTGTGCCTGCCCTCAGAGGCAGCACAGGGAGGCTTACACCGCAGTTTGCCCTGACAAATGGAATCCACCATTCCCACCCACTCATCACCCTTCCTCTGAGGTCAGAGGAAGATGCCATTTGGAAGCATCCTCTCTCTAAAATTGTACCAAAGCTCTCATGACCTTCGCAGCCAAGGGATCTGTTTGGAAACTGAGATCACTATATTTCTAAAAATGAATCATTACTTTACAGCATGAAATCTTTATTTTAAAAAGAAAAACTATCAGCCTAGAGTTAAATGTCAACATTTAAAGTCCATGAATGAGTTCTGGGCCTAAGACCCATGGACAATGATGGAGCAGGACAAGACACACCACCACAATTTACACCACACCATCACCACGGAGCGTCCTCAACATCTCCTGCTCCTAAAAATCATGAAGTGAGAGAATGAGGTCTCCTTCAAGCACACTTCAACATCCACCTAAAAAGTGCACATTTCAGCCAGAGGCCCACAGGGTGGGTCTGCACCTCACCACCCGCAACAGCGAGGGTGCTGACCAACACCCTGGAGACAGGGGCCAGCGGGGCTGTTTCTGGCCCCTGCATTCTGGAGGCTGAGAGGGTCTCACAGGCCACCTAAGCTCTGAAGCCTGGCAGTAACTCTCTGTTCTCAATCTCATTACCTAAATCCTTCATCTTTTCTTAGACATCTGGTGATCTCCTTCATTCCTTTGTCTTTATGGACAATCACTGTAAAAGGAGGAAAAAGTTTGACCCTCCAGTAAAACACAAAAATGTGAATTTTTAAAAAATGGAGTTTAGGTTATTAACAGCAGGAAGAGGTTCAAGTGGAGACTGCAATGCTCTGCACAACCCGAAAGGGTTAAAATACAGGAGGTGGAGGTAAGCCCAGGGGCACCTGCAACTCAAGGGTGGGGGACCCACACTCAGAGCTTCAGTTTCACTCTGTTCTCTTCCTCCTCCTTTCTCCCCTTTCTCATTACCAAAGAGCACAAATTTGGAAGTGTATGCTAAACCAGGCAATTGAGAACTACTTTATAAAAATAGTTTCATCTCAATTTTGTAAATAGAAAGGATATAATCCTTTAGGATGAATTGATTTAGTTTTTGAGTTGCAAACTGCACCCCAAATCCTGCCTGGTTGCAGAGAATCTATCATTTTCTATGCAGTGACTGTCAGCTAATCTGATCATCATTGTAATAAAGATCAAATGCAAAGAGAATTTAGGCACAGAGTAATCATTTGAGTTGTCAATGTAAAAAGATCCTTGTATTCACTGGTCAGGCTAAACAGGAGGCTTCTTCTATTATTTTCCTCCTGGGTTGACTTTATAAGAAAATTAAAATGCAAGTAATGCCTATTGATCATCGGGGTCATTAACTATGGTGTCATGAATCTAAAACCTTGAATGGTCATCAATATTTGTGGCTCAGAAATCCACTGGTTCAATACACATCACTTTAAAAGGGAAACAAACTTACAAATATGTTGGCACCTTTGCCTGCTCCCCAGGGTACCAGGGTGTGCACCAGCCTTGAGCTTCTATTTGTTTTGCTCTGTTAATTTGAAATATTGAATGGCCAAAAGCAGCAAATGAAGAAGCACCAGACAGTTCCTTGCTGTCTTGCTTGCTTTCTCCACCCTCTGATTCCACAAGGTACTTAGCTTTCCCTCAAACTAGAATAACATGGGGGGAGGGGGGCGTTTGTCTTTACAATTTACGTTTCTTTGCCTGAAGTGACTAGAGGCATCAAAAGCCAGAGAATAACTGAAGGAGTTAAGCAAAACTCTAAATTTAATCCATTAGTGCCCAAGTTTAGATTTTATCCAAGATTCTGATATTATCTATATAAAATGGAAGTTTGCAAAGGAACATTTGAAAATTCAGTGAATCTTTATTTGTTAATTTCACAGGTTGCTCAGAAGCAGGGACTTTGACTCCTTCCTAAGACAGAGCTAACAAAGCACAAATCTATCCAGCACTCAGCAGACCCACTGAAGACAGGAACTTCTGGACACAGAGTTGCAGTAGACCAAGAGAGGTTACCACCAGCCACCCAGCTGCAAAATTAGGAACCCTCAAAGCCCCAGGAAAGCACTCAGCCCCTCCCAGAATCAGAATGGCAGAAGTATGGCACATTATATCACAGGAGCCTAAGGAGACTCAGCTCCTACTAGAACGTAAAGGCACACAGTGGGAAAAGCAATTCCAAATAAATCTCGTCATTCAGTCACTATTAGCGCACCTCGATGAATTTCTTTGACTATTGTTCTCTGGTTTTATAAGATGCTAACATAGCAAGCTGTGTGTGGGATGTATGGGAACATGGCAACTCTTCCAGAATTCTAAAGTCATCTCAATTTTATTTTTAAATGCAAGTTGGTACTGATATTTTTGCCACTTTTTCTCCACAATATACAGATTCCTCATTTCCAAAATATAAAATGCTCTCCTAACACTGAAACAGTAGCTCCTCCCCACCACACTGTCTCCTTGTAGCTCAGTTTATCTTTATGCAACAACTACCATGCTCCTGGTTTAAAGCTGGCCCGAGATGTTTACAGAAGTATGAAGGCATTGTCTGCGCCCTTGCAGAACTCACAGGCTAGGTAAAGAGACACAGCCAAAGACACAATGACCAGGGAATTCCATTCTCCATTCTAGTAAGTTACCTAGCGAGAATTCCTTCACTTTACAATGTTACTAATAATGGGATGCGTCGTGCTTTCGATGGGGTCTCAAAATTGCAATTGGCATCATTCTTTCTCAGTGGTGCAAGGTAACAGTTGTGCATTGTTCATTGAGGGGCTTTTAGCTTCCATTGAGAGGGGGATGGAAGGCTGAATTAGTCCATCCCAATCCCTGGGAGCACAAAGGGAGAGGCTCCTTGAGGGGTGGAACTTGGGCCAGTTCCTCCCTGGTGCTGCGACAGAGGAGTACATTCGAGCCCCCTCTTCCCTCTACAGCCGTGGTGTCTAATTTGTTCTCTGCCACCTCTTCCTTCCCAGATGCCCTGCACTGCCTGGCTGAGCTCGTCCAGCCCTTTCTGCCCAGTCTATTCTCCACCCTGTGACCCTCATATTCTGCATTTTTGTGCATTTTATTGACTATGAAGGACAAATAGAAATTACATCCTAGAAGTTTCCACTGTGGAATGATTTCTGTGATCAAACTAATTAGCACACACATCACTTCCTCTTTTTTGCAGGGTGGTGAGAGTACTTGGGAACTACTCAGTTTATTTCAGACAAACAGGGACAATATCAATTCTACAGCCACATTGCTGGACATGAGGTCCCCAGTATGTGTTTATCTTATACCTGGTCAGTATATTTCTTAATTATAAAACTAATGACATCACTCACAGGTTAAAACACTCCAATGTCACATTATCACCCTGAGGTTAAATTGGAAACAAGACACCATGATCTGGAATCTGGCCAATTCTCCAGTCATACCAGGCGCCATGTCAACCCTGCCCAAACCCATGGCCCATCCCCTCACTGTGTCACAATGCAACATGCTCTCCCCCTTCCAAAATTTCCAGGAGCCTGCCTAGATTTGTCTAACCCCTTCCCCGTGCTCTCCTCTGAGTAAAAGCTCAGCCAGCCCCTTGGACTTTTAACCCACACTATGTGGCAGAGAGGACTTGCCACAGGCCCATTCCCCACCCTGGGGCACACGGCTCCCCACCGCCAGGCTCCACCATGCACTGGTTCTCTCATGCATATGAGTGAGTGAAGGAGTGGACAGCTGTCGTGCCCTGGCCTGGGGGACTGGGGATTGAGGCACCTTCCAGTGCTTCCTGCTCTTTTGGCTGAATTCCAAGGGCTCCCAGGGACCAGGAAAGAGAGCCAGACCCTGGCACCACAAAGAAATAAGTCTGCTGACCCTAATTATCTTGTTCTACTCTTGAGATCTGGGATTTCTTCATGACAATAGCTACCTTTACCTTAAGAGCGAGATAATTATAATCTTATGATATCTTCAAGATAATCAGTCTCAATTTCAAATTCAAATTACTTTGACTAGACATGACAAATCAATGTAAGGCAGTCTCCTGGATGGGATCCCAGAACAGAAAAAGGGCATTAGGTAAAACCTAAAGAAACCTGAATAGATTATGTACTTTAGCTAACAATAATGTGTCAATATTGGTCTGTTACTTGTATCAAATGCACAACAACCAAGCAAAACGTTAATAATGGGGAAATTGCAGGGGAAGTGACTCTATCAGAATGGTGGAGTTTTCTCCCTTTTTCCATAAATCCAAAACTTCTGTAAAAATAAAGCCTACTAATGTACAAAGTTTCAGCTAACTTAGATGGCCAAGTTCTAGAGATCCACCCCACAGGATCATGCCTGCAGTAAACAACAGGGGATCATTCACTTAGAAACCATCAGGAGCGTTGCTCTCCTGTCAAGTAGCCTTCAACACCCACACCTGCACAGGTGTGCCGCCCGCACAGGTGCTGGAGATGCATCTGTTGCTTGGAGGTGGGGATGGCGTCAACAGGTGCTTGACACACCCGAACTCCCCAAACTGTCTGTATTCAACATGTGCAGCTTCTTGTATATCAATTTCACCTCAGTAAAGCTGCTTTTAAAAATAAATTTAAACAACTGCCAACATCCTAAATATTCACATTGATTTGACTCACAGTCCGCCTTGCGCGCCTGAGGACCTGAGGGGCTTGCCGTCCTCATGGGCTCTGCAAGGGGTCAGACTCTAAATCCTCTGTCCCCGACCTTGAGCAGTTTTCCCCATCCCTAGTGTCCTGACCTTAGGGCAGTCAGGGAAGCAGTGGGTCTCACCTGATCGGCACTGATGTTCGATGGCTCATGGCTCGCTCTCGGAGGGCCTGACGGGTATGCGAATGTGGCTCTCTAGTGGACATTTCAGTGACCATCCAAAAGCACAGCCTTGCTCAGAGAAGGCCACCTCTCCTGCTTCCTGCTCCAATTCCCTTGGCATCTGTCCTTGCAGAAGAGCAGGACCTCACACTACTCAGGTTTTCTTGCCCGGTCAGCTCCCCATCCAGGCCAACACATCCCCTGTGGTTGCAGCAGTGGAATGCCTCATTCCACTGCCCCTCCAGTGCAGCCGCCCACTGTGAGGCCACCAAGGCCTCGCTGTCTTCAGGGTGAATCCAGGCCAGCAGCCCTGAGGCCATGTCCACCTAATGGGCAGATTCACCTGAAGCTCTGTGGGTGGCTCTGGAAGGTCACATCCTCCTCCCTACACTTGCCCCTTGTGTGGAGGGGGATGGAGCTCACAGCACAGCTCTGCAGAAACACCCACTGGGCTGTCCCCACCATCCCCAAAGTACCTAAGGCTCTGATCCATGCCTATGCCCAGTGAGTGTGTCTTGGAGAAAACAGTTTGTGGTAAAAAGAGAGATCTCGATAGCGAAGTTACAAATAAAAAGGAAACCCACCACAATCAACTTTCTAGCCCTCTTCATGAGAAAGAGAGTCATGCTATAGTCACAGAGACTCAGGAGGCTGAGGATGGATCACAATTTCAAAGTGAGCCTCAGCAATTTAGGGAGGCCCTAAGCAACTTAGCAAAAGCCTGTCTCAAAATAAAAAAGTAAAAAGGTCCAGGGATGTGGCTCAGGGATTAAGCACCACTGGGCTCAATCCCCAGTACCACCCCCACACCAAAAAAAAAAAAACAAAAAAAAAAACAGGGGATTTGTTACTAATCTACTTACCATAAAAACAAGTTGAGCAGATCAAAGAGGAGAGCTACCAGCCCTCCTTGCACCTTATATTGGGCCTGAGGGACAGGGCGGGGCCAAATTCCCAGCTCTCACCCTGGGCCAGAGGTCTCTGTGCATATGTGTAGCACATCTCCCAAATGTAGGGCTCCCATCAGGTGGAAAGGCTCAGGCCTGAGCAGCTGAGTCCAATTAAGAGCTCAGGCCCAAGCCGTGCCTCCTGGACCCCAGAAAAGCCACCTGCACTGCCAATCCATGACCCCTGCCTTCATGGCTGGACTCCCTCCAAGGTGCAGTAGTCTCTGGAACACAGACTTTCCCCCTAGCTGCTAGGCACAATTGAAGCAAATAATTGCTCTTATCTGACATGGGCTGGCCACTGCACACACCTGGAATACCCTGGCCACCCTCACCGCCTCCTGCCAGTCCCTTGGGCTCCCCTGTGTGCTTTGCTTTGTTTTACAAAAATACTTAACCAGAGACAGCCGTCCTCTTAACAGGATTTAAAGGGCAAAATACCACATTTCTCACTATAGGCAGTTAGGGTGCAGATCTCCAGGTCTCACTCACCTTGCATACACGTGCCCATGTAGCTTTGACCAGCACCTATTCCTCGCCCCTCATCCCTGGTGACCACTGTTTATTCTCAGCCTCTTAAGTTCACGTTTTTAGATTGCCCATGTAAGTGAGGTAGTGCCAGATTTTTCTGTGCCTGGCTTATGGAATTCAGCACAACGTCCTCTAGGTTCATCCAAGTTTTTGCAAGTGCCGGCATCTCCTTCCTTTTCAGGGTTTAATAATATTCCACAGTACACCTGCCAATTTGCTTAGGCATCCATCCATCTATCCATTCATCCATTCATCCATCCATCCACAGGACATTAAAACGGATTCCATTCGTCCCTTGGCTGTCGTGAAGGGTGTTGCAGCAAACCCGTGAGTATAGATGTCTCTTCCACATGCTGATTTCATTCTTTTGAATATACACAGAAGAGAGTTTGCTGGGCCATATGGTCGCTCTATTTTTATTCTTCCAAGGAACCTCCACACTGCTCTCCATGGTGTCTGCACACATTTGCACATTTGCAAATCCTCAGTGAGTAAAGCTTCATGGGAATCGAGGAGGGGGAAGGCTGTGAGTCAGCCACACCCTTCCAACCAGAGGAGTTGTTAGGGGGATGGGTGTGCGATCTTGGAGCCCACAGAAAATAAGCTCAGTGGCCTCGGAGAGTGGCACTGCCATGCCCAAATCCTATGGAAGGTGACACTCACGGCAGGAGTACACAGCACACGTGCTTCGGAAGACATGAGGCTGGGGTCTGGTGGTGGCTCTGCCCGTTGCCCAAGGGTCTGTGAGTGAGGCTTCACCCTTTCCTGTTCTCCCCAGTGCTGTCAGTCTAAAGCCCTGAAATGGTTTCCTGTGACATCTGAAAAACCTGCCGTCAGCTGGACACAGCGCCTCCTCCCCACACCCGATGCTTCCCAGGATGGCAGGGACAGCCTGCCCGTGTCCATGAGTGCTACACTGGACCTGCTGGCCGCCTGCAGCTGTGTGCACTGCCGTTTCTGCAGATCAAGGCATAAGAAGGACTGAGTCCAGAAGACCCAGGCCCCTCCACTTCCACCCAGGATGCAATTAGAACACATCCAGGGCTTGACAACTCCCTGAGGACAGTTCTGTTCTTCTGGCTCTAAACCAAGAGGGACGTGAGGCTGGAGCCGCTTCCGTGGGGGAAGAGCCTGTCTAACCATGGGACACACACAGCAGAAGGCAAAAATAAAATAAGATGGACTGTACCTGATGAACCCCTGGATGCTACTGCACCTGCAGTCCACTCTTCCCCTGAATACTTCAGCTTGTTTGTTTAAACCTGTTTTAATTGGATTCTCTGTGATTTACAAAAGGAAGATAACAAACTGATACATTTCATAAACTCAGGACCATTTTTATTGCAATGTTTGGTTTTTCTACTATGTAGAATAGCATCCCTCTCCCTGAAGAAAAGAAGGAAGGAAGGGAGGAAGAAGAAGAAAGAGTGAGTATCGGATAAAAGGTTCTAGCTGAGCACTCAGCCTGAGAAGGGAAGGACAGACATCAATGATCTCACCGTGCCACAAAGAATGGCCGCCTTCTCTCCAGGTGGGATCACTCATGAAATACAGTGGGCTATTAGGCTCATCTGTCTCTCCACGGCCCTCTAATTAAATAACCACCTTTAAAAATCTTACTATTTTGAAAGACAGTAATTTAAGTCATTTTAGTTAGAGGGGAAATTAGACAGACCAGTGGTCTTTGATAAACCAGGTTGTTCCAAACTGGTTCGCTGGAAACCCCTTTCTAAAACACCTAACATGCCACCTGTGGTCCAGGACGAAGGGCTGCCGCCCAGCACAGGGACTCTCCAGCCACGAGGAGACCAAGTCTGAAGGCAAGGACCATGGCCATGACTTACCCCTGAGAACTGGGCTTTTCGAGGGTTTGGACACACAGAAAAGCCACCGTACGGCCCCTGCCAGATCCTGCTTCTCCCAGGAAATGTACAGCAGCTGCAGGTGCAGAGACAAACCCAAAGCTCTGGCCCCTCGGGTCCACAGAGGATGCCCATGTGGGCCTGGAGGACCATGAACACAGAGGAGAGAGCAGAGAGCGCACAGAGCAGGTGGAACTCTTTTAAAAAAATCTGAAATGTTTGAGCATCCTTTGCTTTTGAAAAGGCCAATATTCAGAAATACAGATGTGGGAAGGAGATGAAAAAAGCGATTTCTAAATATGAGCATGTGCCGCTTCCTATTAAAGGTTGAAACAAACTATAAATAAACTATAAATAAACAGACGGAAGAGAAGCAGGGAGGGCAGGGTGGGAGGAGGGAGAAGAGGGGAGGCTGAGGGCCTGAGGTGGAGCACATTATCTTCCTTGCTTGTGGGATTATTTCAAAACAAAGCCCACTGATGTATTTTACTCTGATTCACTAATAAAGAAAAAATTTAAAAAGCAAAATTCAAACTTCAAAGCAAAACCCAAAGCAGAGCATCTCTTCCTTGATTTCCACCTGCATCACTCACGAGGATCTGCAGACCTGGAAGTGCCACAGCAACTGTGGCATGCGCCAGGGGATTCCTCAAGAGCCAACCCGTGTGGCCAAGGTGTGCAGGCAAAGGAACACTGAGAACATGGCTGCCAATTGCCCTGGAAACTGCTGAGCCAAACACTCAGCCAGGCAGAGGTCCTGCATGCCAAAGGAACCAGGGAAGACAAAAGACAAGGCCACATTGCTTAGTGCCCGTGGACCTCAGTATGACCCTCCACTCCTGCCTCCATATCCAGGCTCTTCTCAGTCACCGCTGGGCGCCACTCAGTGGGGCTGGCTGGGGGCGGTTTTCATGAAAGTCTCAGGTAATCGGTTCAGAATCCTAGCAGCTCCCAGATTCCCATAGGTGATTTTCTTGCATGTAATCCTTGGGGTCCACCCTCGGGCGGCCATACCTCCACCTTTGGCCAGCCTGGGCACTGCAAATGGCCACGCTGGCAGCCTCTGCTTCCTGTGGCTGCTGGAGCAAATCTAACTGTAAGGGAAGTTAGAACATGTAGTCTAACTCTACCCTCACAAAGCAGAAGAAATGAGTTTTGGTTAACACATAGCATCTCTACCCACTTAAATGAAACAACAGTATCAGGAAGCAGCTGGAGGTAAAAAAAAGACACTCTGCTTTAAACACCAAAATAAAGTCCAATGTCATAGGCAGACAAGATAGTCCACAGATGAGGCAGAGTAGGCAGGCTTATAAGAATAGGAAAATGTACAAAGGACAGGATGGTCACAGTGACATTACAACCTATGAGCAAAGTGCTCAGAGTTTTAGGCATGGAGGAAGGAGGAGTTTTGGGAATCCATCACAACTAGTGGAGACCTAGTGACCCAATAGGTATTTAGGAAGGTTTGGAGTAGGAGTGGGAAATAGAAACAGGGTAAAGCAGGAGCTGGGATGGAATAACCCACACTCTGGAAAGATCACAGACATGGGGAACAGAGCACAAGTGTGGATAGTCAGGACAGGTTATTTGTGAGATGTCTTATTCAAGAATAGCATGTCATACAGGAACTGGTCAAGTTCCTTTTGCCCAAGATCAGCATCAGTCCTGGAATAATACAGAGCCTCTTGACAGGATTCAGCTGTAAGGAGAGGCATAAGGGAACAGGTAAGACCTGATATAATCCATCAAGCGTTACAGTAAGTTTTCTCAGCTTCTTGGTCACCAACAATAGCCCTAACTAACCCTAACTTCCTCCCAAATGTCCTGGAATGAAACAGCATTATTGAGTCCGTTCAAACCCTCTAGGGCACAAAGCAAATGCCCATTTAGAGGATGGAGGACCTGGGGTGGTTTATTTTCTTAGAAGAAACAACAATAAAAATAATGTTCAATATGTGCAAGCACAATTCTTGGGCTTTTGACATGTTTAAGCATTTAATCTTGATTAAAAACCTATGATTAAGGTTCCTTTATTACCCCATGATTACAGATTAAACACTGAGCAATGGAGTTTTAAGTGGCTTATCAAAGCAAGAATTAGAGCTGGGATTCAAAGAGAACTGACTCCAGAGTGGATGATCTTAGAAAGGCCACATTTGACCAAAGTTTCATGGAAACTTTTACTCATTCAGTGGATGAAGATGCACCCTGAAACTATTTCCCAAGTGTCTGATCTAATATTTTGTTTTCAGAAACTTACCCCATCCTTGTGCAATGAAGACTGAGTCTCCCACTTCCAAGAAGAAGACATTAACAGTTTCCTAATGAGGCCATACTCTCAAATAATGCAAGCTATCTGCACTAAAAAGTTCTGAAGTAAAATATGTCACAAGGAATGATTGCAGAAAGTCAGGGTTAGAATGAATTTTAGACTGATCTACTTGCACTAGGAAACCACCTTACTCAGCATAACTGAATCAAGAGGATTATGACTCAGAAACTTCTGACAGTGATACAACTGCTTTAGTTCTTAAATGGCTAAGGGACAATGTTAAAAGGGTGCAACTTCATAGAATTTCATTTTTATAAATTGAGGAGTCTAGTATCTTGTCTAGCTAATCAAGAATTATATAGTAATCTATCCATTTATCTGTCCATGTGTTTATTCATTTGCTAAAATATTCACTCACTCAAAAATATCTACTGAACCAAAACTTGTACTAAATCCTATGTGTTTCTAATTCTTTCAAGTGGGATTCTTCCTTATACCTCATTTTTGAGATTTTGGTAAGCTCAGAGCTGAGATACAATCATATATTAATAAAGTTTATATTAAATATGTTTCAGGAATCATAATCAGGTCATTAATTATGGCACTGTTTGAATGTTCCTGCCACTAATCCAAAGTAAATAATTCACCTTTTACTTTGGAATTCTAAGAGGATTTTTTAGAACCTAATTATGCTCCAAGATATCTTTTCCATACTACATGCTTAGTTTCAAACCAAACATGAATAAGGTTCAATTAAAAGTATGTTTTTTTCAAAACCAAATAAGTACTTAGTTTTCTTTCTTTTTTAAGTTTTTTTAAATCTTTATTATTTTGTTTTCTTATTTTCATGTGGTGTTGTGGATCAAATCCAGTACCTCACATGTGTGAGACAATCCTCTGCCACTGAACTACAGCCCCAGTCTCAGTACTCAGTTTTCTACAAACAGGGTCTATAGGATTTGTAAGGTTCTTGCTGTCCTCAGTGAAAAGTGCATCACCCATGACAAAGACATGTATTCTGAGTTAGCACCCTAGCCTTACAGAAGAGTAGAAAAAAGGCCTAAAGAATGTCTCATGGCCTGGAATACTGACTGGCTTGAAAAGCTCTTTATTATCTGGTCATCAAAGTTATATGAATAGCCATGAAGAAGTCACTTAGATAGCAGCATGTCAATCATTCAAAGACTGGACAAACAGAATTCCAGAATAATATTTCCATTTTGGTTTTTCAAGTTATATGGTTCTAAGGGATGATCTTCTAATGTTACATGATTTACTTGTTTTCCACTGGAGACCATGCACACCACAGTGTTGACACAGCCAATTTTTACTTGGGCTAAAATTGATGGAAAAATAAAACTTTTCTATCAGGTTAGAAAAGAGTCAACTCATTGCTCTTGACTAGATTATTTAAACAATCAAAGCAAGGTGACAACTCTTCTTCTTAGGTACTTGAGCCACTGTCAGTTGAAATATGCTTGTTTTTATTATAGTATATACTTACTTAGAATCCTGAAACTGAACTCAGACTTTCTCCTCATGTGCAAGAACACTGTAAGACAGAACTGGCTGAAAAAAGGCAAGACAATATCTCTAGGCCTTTTTCCCACTCTCTTGCTAGCCTAGAGCTAGAGCAAAGGCATCCAGTTAATTCTGCAGAGGGACTCTGGGTCAGTGTTTTTGTGGGAACAATACTGCCCTCCAGGGAGAGGTTGGAAACTTGCAGGAGCAGTTTATGGTCATCATAATATCTGAGGTTGCCAAAGGAACATACTGCTGAATTGTTTTCTTTTTCTTTTTCCTTTGGTACCAGAGATTGAACCCAGGGTCCTTTAAATACTGAGCCACATTACCAGTCCTTTTTATTATTATTATTATTATTTTTATTTTGAGACAAAGTCTTGGTAAGTTGCTTATGGCCTCGTTAATTTGCTAAGGCTGGCATGAACTTGGGATTCTCCAGCCTTAACCTCCTGTACCACCATATCTGGTTGAGATTTATGTAGGTGAAAGCATCAGATTTTTATCATTTCATGAGTCTAGATAACATTTCTGAATTACACATTAAGAATCATTTGCATGGTGTAGACATACACTGAGTATACTAGCTTTAGTTCTATCATCCACTGGCATCCTTCCTTATTTTTTGTCTTTTGCACATTGAATAGCTTCTAACATTCTTACTTGTCTCACATCCAATATTTTCATTATCTGAGTAAGCATCTGACAATTTCTATATCTTTTCTCATAAAGATGTGCATAATTGTTATATTGAAAGTCATATTATTAAAAATTGCTTTCTTCTTATTTCTCCAGCCTCAAAGTAGTCTCTGAAGCAAGATTTATCTGTCCTATAATAAACTTTATGCTCACTCCTCCTGCCCATACCTGTTGTTTTTTGTTTTGTTTTGTTTTTAAATATTGTTAAATTCTGAGAAATGCTAGCATTGTTATTGTGTAACAGGTAGCTTACAAAAATTTAACTGGGCTTAAAGAAATAAAACAATTTATTAATATTACTGAGGTAAAATTAAATTTGAAACCATAAAATATAAAAACTGTATATTTATTTCATATAAAGAATCCAAGGATAACTTCTTCCAGAAGAGCCTTAAATTTATATTTCTTCAAAGAATTTGGAAAATGTTATGCTGATCTCACTCTGAAGTTTAATCTATATAATATACCATATTTATTTTAGTTAACATGCATAGTTTTGTCTACAAGTTTTGCTTAATTTCTGATTAAATTTAATTTAATGGGCATAGTCCCTAATAGTATTACATTTTTAACAGCTTTTGAAAGAACTATGGATAAAAAAATCTAAAATATCTAAAATGAGCCATAGACAGATACAATCAAGCCTTGAGACATATTAATATTGATTTCAATTATGCAGATAAGCTGAATGAAATAATTACAGAAAACTTTCCAGAAATAAAAAAGGAAACAGATATACAAATTGAAGATGCATACAGGACACCGAGCACACAAAATCACAGTAGACCAACGCCAAGACACATTGTTATGAAGATATCCAATATACAGAACAAAGAGAAAATATTAAAAGCTACAAAAGAAAGGAGACAGATTACATTCAGGGGTAAATCAATAAGGTTAACAACGGATTTTTAATCACAGACACTGAAAGCAAGAAGATCATGGAACAATGTACTTCAAACACTGAAAGACAATGGATGCCAACCAAGAATTCTGTATCCAGCAAAATTAAGCTTCAGGTATGACAACGAAATAAAAATCTTTCATGATAAACAAAAGTTAAAAGAATTTGCAGCCAGAAAACCAGCATTGCAAAGCATTATGAGCAAAACACTACACGAGGAAGAAATGAAAAACAATAACCAAAACCATCAGAGGGAAGTGCCTCGGTAAAGACAGAGGGCGAGGGGAAAAATAATCATGGAGAAACAAACTAAATTTTTTTTTTAAAAAAAGGATAAATAATCAAACATGGATGGAAGTACAAACCATATATCAATAGTAACTCTGAATGTTAATGGCTTAAACTCTCCAATAAAGCGACATAGGCTGATATCATGGATTAAAAAAACAAATCCAACAATATGCTGCCTCCAGGAGACACATCTGATTGGAAAAGACATACACAGGCTGAAGGTTAAAGGATGGGAAAAAATATACCACGCACATGGTCCTCATAAGCAACCAGGGGTGGCCATCCTCATATCGAATAAAATCGACTTCAAGACTAAGTTAATCAAAAGAGATAAAGAAGGACATTATATACTGTTAAAAGGAACCATTCACCAACAAGACATAACAATTATCAATATTTATGCACCAAATAATGGTGCTGCGACATTCATAAAACAAATTCTCCACAAGTTCAAGAATCAAATAGACCACAACACAATAATTATGGGTGACTTCAACACACCTCTCTCACCATTGGACAGATCCTCCAAACAAAAGTTGAATAAGGAAACTATAGAACTCAATACCACAATCAATAACCTAGACTTAACTGATATATATAGTATATATCAACCATCATCAAATGGATATACTTTTTTCTCAGCAGCACATGGGTCCTTCTCAAAAATAGACCATATATTATGCCACAGGGCAACTCTCAGTGAATATAAAGGGGTGGAGATAATAGCATGCATTTTATCTGATCATAATGGAATGAAACTGGAAATCAATCATAAAAGAAGGAAGGAAAAATCCTACATCACATGGAAAATGAACAATATGTTACTGAATGATCAATGGGTTACAGAAGACATAAAGGAGGAAATCAAAAAATTCTTAGAGATAAATGAAAATACAGACACAACATACCAGAATCTATGGGACACAATGAAAGCAGTTTTAAGAGGAAAATTCATCACCTGGTGGTCATTCCTCAAAAAAAAAAAAAAACCAACAAATAAATGAGCTCACACTTCATCTCAAAGCCCTAGAAAAGGAAGAGCAAAACAACAGCAAATGTAGCAGAAGGCAAGAAATAATTAAAATCAGAGTGGAAATTAATGAAATTGAAACAGAAGAAACTATTGAAAAAATTAACAAAACTAAAAGTTGGTTCTTTGAAAAAATAAATAAGATTGACCGACCTTTAGCCATGCTAACAAAGAGAAGAAGAGAGAGAACTCAAATTACTAACATACAGGATGAAAAAGACAATATCACAACAGATGCTACAGAAATACAGAAGACAATTAGAAATTATTTTGAAAACCTATATTCCAATAAAATAGAAGATAGTGAAGACATCGATAAATTTCTTAAGTCATATGATTTGCCCAGACTGAGTCAGGAGGATACACACAATTTGAACAGACCAATATCAATGGATGAAATTGAAGAAGCCATCAAAAGACTACCAACCAAGAAAAGCCCAGGACCGGATGGGTATAAAGTGGAGTTTTACAAAACCTTTAAAGAAGAATTAATACCAATACTTTTCAAGTTATTTCAGGAAATAGAAAAAGAGGGAGCTCTTCCAAATTCATTCTATGAGGCCAACATCACCCTGATTCCGAAACCAGACAAAGACACCTCAAAGAAAGAAAACTACAGACCAATATCTCTAATGAACCTAGATGCAAAAATCCTCAATAAAATTCTGGCGAATCGAATACAAAAACACATCAAAAAAATTGTGCACCATGATCAAGTAGGATTCATCCCTGGTATGCAAGGCTGGTTCAATATACGGAAATCAATAAATGTTATTCACCACATCAACAGACTTAAAGATAAGAACCATATGATCATCTCAATAGATGCAGAGAAAGCATTCGACAAAGTACAGCATCCCTTTATGTTCAAAACACTTGAAAAACTAGGGATAACAGAAACGTACCTTGACATTGTAAAAGCTATCTATGCTAAGCCTCAGGCTAGCATCATTCTGAATGGACAAAAGTTGAAGGCATTCCCTCTAAAATCTGGAACAAGACAGGGATGCCCTCTATCACCACTTCTATTCAATATAGTTCTCGAAACACTGGCCAGAGCAATTAGACAGACGAAAGAAATTAAAGGCATAAAAATAGGAAAAGAAGAACTTAAATTATCACTATTTGCAGATGACATGATTCTATACTTAGAAGACCCAAAAGGGTCTACAAAGAAACTACTAGAACTAATAAATGAATTCAGCAAAGTGGCAGGATATAAAATCAACACGCATAAATCAAAGGCATTTCTGTATATCAGCGACAAAACTTCTGAAACGGAAATGAGGAAAAACACTCCATTCACAATATCCTCCAAAAAAATAAAATACTTGGGAATCAACCTAACAAAAGAGGTGAAAGATTTATACAATGAAAACTACAGAACCCTAAAAAGAGAAGTAGAAGAAGATCTTAGAAGATGGAAAAATATACCCTGTTCATGGATAGGCAGAACTAGCATTATCAAAATGGCGATATTACCAAAAGTTCTCTATAGGTTTAATGCAATGCCAATCAAAATCCCAATGGCATTTCTTGTAGAAATAGATAAAGCAATCATGAAATTCATATGGAAAAATAAAAGACCCAGAATAGCAAAAGCAATTTTAAGCAGGAAGTGTGAATCAGGCGGTATAGCAATACCAGATTTCAAAGTATATTACAGAGCAATAGTGACAAAAACAGCATGGTACTGGTACCAAAACAGGCGAGTGGACCAATGGTATAAAATAGAGGACACTGAGACTAATCCACAAAGTTACAACTATCTTATATTTGATAAAGGAGCTGAAAGCATGCAATGGAGGAAGGATAGCATCTTCAACAAATGGTGTTGGGTAAACTGGAAATCCATATACAAAAAAATGAAACTGAATCCCTTCCTCTCGCCATGCACAAAAGTTAACTCTAAATGGATCAAGGAGCTTGATATCAAATCAGAGACTCTGCATCTGATAGAAGAAAAAGTTGGCTCCGATCTACATATTTTGGGGTCGGGCTCCAAATTCCTTAATAGGACACCCATAGCACAAGAGTTAATATCAAGAATCAACAAATGGGACTTACTTAAAATAAAAAGTTTTTTCTCAGCAAAAGAAACAATAAGAGAGGTAAATAGGGAGCCTACATCCTGGGAACAAATTTTTACTCCTCACACTTCAGATAGAGCCCTAATATCCAGAGTATACAAAGATCTCAAAAAATTAGACAATAAGATAACAAATAACCCAATCAACAAATGGGCCAAGGATCTGAACAGACACTTCTCAGAGGAGGACATACAATCAATCAACAAGTACATGAAAAAATGCTCACCATCTCTAGCAGTCAGAGAAATGCAAATCAAAACCACCCTAAGATACCATCTCACTCCAGTAAGATTGGCAGCCACTATGAAGTCAAACAACAACAAGTGCTGGCGAGGATGTGGAGAAAAGGGTACTCTTGTACATTGCTGGTGGGACTGCAAATTAGTGCGGCCAATTTGGAAAGCAGTTTAGAGATTCCTGGGAAAGCTGGGAATGGAACCACCATTTGACCCTGCTATTGCCCTTCTCAGACTATTCCCTGAAGACCTTAAAAGAGCATGCTACAGGGATGCTGCCATATCGATGTTCACAGCAGCACAATTCACAATAGCTAGACTGTGGAACCAACCCAGATGCTCTTCAATAGATGAATGGATAAAAAAAATGTGGCATCTATACACAATGGAGTACTATGCATCAATAAAAATGACAAAATCATAGAATTTGCAGGGAAATGGATGGCACTAGAGCAGATTATGCTTAGTGAAGCTAGTCAATCCCTAAAAAACAAATACCAAATGGCTTCTTTGATATAATGAGAGCAACTATGAACAGAGCAAGGAGGAAGAGCAGGAAGAAAAGACTAACATTTAACAGAGTCATGAGATGGGAGGGAAAGGGAGAGAAAAGGGAAATTGCATGGAAATGAAGGGAGACCCTCATTGCTATACAAAATTACATATAAGAGGTTGTGAGGGGAATGGGAAAATAAACAAGGAGAGTAATGAATTAAGTAGATGGGGTAGAGAGAGAAGATGGGAGGGGAGGGGAGGGGGGATAGTAGGGGATAGGAAAGGTAGCAGAATACAACAATTACTAATTGGGCATTATGTTAAATTGTGGATGTGTAACCGACGTGATTCTGCAATCTGCATTTGGGGTAAAATTGGGTGTTCATAACCCACTTCAATCTAATGTATGAAATATGATATGTCAAGAGCTTTGTAATGTTGTGAACAACCAATAAAAAAAAATAAAAAATTAAAAAAAATTTAAAAAAAAATTTGACACAGGGTCTGCCTAAATTGCTGAGGCTGGCTTTGAACTTGCCATCCTCCTGCCTCAGCCTCCTGAGCCACTGGAGTTACAGGCATGTGCCATTATGCCCAGCTCTTTGATTGCTGCATTCAGAGTTCTACATATATCATTGAGATAAAATGTTTTAATCATGTTCTTCAAATCTATATCTTTTCTGGTAGCTTTTTTTTTTTGCTAGCTTACTATGCCATCTATTGAGAGTGTCATTAAAATCTCTCATACAACTATAAAAAAAAATTATGCAGATAATTTATACAATAAACATTTTTTGGCTTTAGTCTTGTACTTTTGCCTAGTCGTGTAATTCAAGTAAAAAAATAATTATTGTTATGTAAGGTGTAGAAAACTTGCACATATTCTGGAATATGAATTTGTGAGAAATTTTTGGCTATGATTTGAGAGACTTTTACTAACTATCTGTGCCCTTCCTTCTACTCAGCAAGTCTATTCATCTAGAGTCACGCTCACACAGTAGCTTGAAAATACATGTTCAAGTCTTTATTGTAACTTTATTTATAATAAAAGAAAATTGTTAAAAAAATTAACCTACCCTCAATTATATATAATTATGGCATGCATGTTCTTTATTCCAATCTTAACTTTTTACCCTACTCAAGTAATTGTCCTCAAGGCCTTCTCTCCATGCAGTGCCTAAGAGGGAATATGAGCCAGGTCAGCAAAGTCACACACATCAACAGTTTGACCCAGGGCTCAGGTATCTGAATCTTCTCATCTTCAGAAAAATGGGCTTTTAGAAATCTTTCCTGCCACCTTATCTTAATGAGAAAGATTTTCTTGAGCTCATTCCTGCCTTAAATATCATTTGAAACTTTTTCATGCCATGTATTCACAGAGAGTAGAGAATACATCAGGCCTTGATTCTTACCTGTGTGTATTAATTCTATTTCAGAGATATCCAGGTCCTAGTATAAGTGTGTTAACCTGGTTTTAATTATACCAGGTGTTGAACAGAGGCTCTGAAATTCCTTGCCAGGTTTGCATCCTGGGAAAACACAGTGATCACCTGTGGCAGTTTCCCTGAATGGTGATATCACACTTGTACAGCTTGGTTCTATATCCTACCAAGCTCAGATTCAGGATTCAGTAAATAGAAGAAATGCAAGACATGGTAGAAATATGGGCCATCTTTTATTCAGAGGCAGCCATAGCAATTATATAGTGATGGGCAACTCAGATTCAATGGAAGCTGTAGGTTCCATGTCACCCACAGGCTGCAGGAATGATAGAGAGATATAATGGGTTGCTTAAGCAAGAACTTAGGTCTGCAGACAACACACCTTCCACAAAGGGGGTGGGCACAGTTCCTATGGTTAGCTGTGAAAGCTCTAAATGAGAGTCCCCAGTGAGGAGGAACAGCTATGTGGAAGCTTTGCTGTGTCACACAGCAACACCAAAATGATGTGCTGGTTATACAAGGCTGATAACACAGTGTGCAAATCATAGTGCACTGACTTGCTTAAAAACTGGGTCAGGCAAACAACATGCCTGTGGTCATATTCACTGCTGCCAAGGTGAACAATACAGGGTGATGTCAACATACCATTGTGTCAAAATGATGTGTCTCCACAATACCTAGCAATCTGGAAATTCAAAGCATGGTGAGTGTGAACACTCTTGAGCCAAAACCACACATGCCTGGTAAGCCTCTACCAGGGCACCTCATTTTAAAGGCAAACCCCACTCTTTGACTACATTCCACATCATCTTCATACCTGCGTATTGAAGGCAGTGGTGCAACTAAGCCACCAAGTTGGTGGGAGGCACCCACTCTAACTACTACACCCTAGCCAAAGCATCTGCTTCATCATTCCCTGGGATAGTCATGGGGGGCATGACCCATAATGTGCCCCACAGTTACCTGTTCTTGGTGGCTTAGCTCCCAAGGCTCTTGACACAGTACTTGCACCCAATACACAGCACAACTATCAGTACATATCACTATGGGGAACACTTCATTTGCTTTCACCATTTAGCTCAGCTCACTAACTTCATTTGTCTTACACCTATATCAAACCAGACAGTGCCTGTTTCTGACTTCAGAGCCACTGCCAGCCACACAAGCAATTGTCCATGACTGGAATCATTAGTGTAACAAACACTGAAGTGTATGGATGCCTTACTTCTGAGGTATGGGCTTGTTTCTGGTTCACCTACATAGGTAATAGGGCCTAGCACCTCTCTCTTTCTTGGCTCATGCCAGCTCCTAATACACTTGGGCTCTCTTGGCACTGGCTGGCTCCTGGCAAATTTGGGTTCTCTGGGGCCTTCCAGGTTCTAGTATACAGTGCTCTCCTGGCTCATGGTGGCCTCCAGTACATCTAAATCTGAAGTTTGTGAATGATCCATAACATGTAGCACATGGGGTGTCTTGCCCATGTTGGCCAGCAGCACCTTTAAATCTCACAGGCATAACAACAAATTGACCAGGGGCTTTTCCCAAGTTCACCATCTCCAACTTGACTACTTGGGCCAGCTCAACTTGAACTTGACTACTGGGCCAGCCCTGCTGGCAGCTGCCAATCAGAGCCATCGGCTGCACTGTTTGATTGTTCTCTTTGACCACTGGCTGGGCTTGCAGGCGTTAACCTTCCTCCTCCTACTGGGACTCCATCAGCATGATGGGGGAGGCTGAGGGGTATTTTCAAGGTATGCAGATCCTCTTCTGGCAACCATACTCTGGTTCTCAAGGCTTCTTCCTTATGTTGTGACTTCTTCTTGGCAGTCTCTGGTAAAGCTGCATCAGTGTTTGCTCTCAGAGCTGTAAGACACATTTACCCCATGGCCCCAGCAGCTGTGCATGTAGCTCCTCAGGCTATTAATCTGTCTCACTGGCACCACCACTGCCACCTTTGTCCTTGGCCATGGGCTGACACCTGGGCACCACTGCTCAGTTCAGTCTGCTCTAGCAGGTCCACATTCACTGCAGGGTAATCAGAAGCCTTCTCTATGCTCACAAGGGACCTATTCACCATATCCCAACTCTACACAGGAATTTGTGCTAATAGAACCTTGGCAACTGAGTGCTACATGGTGCTCATTAGCCACAGGTCCCTCCTGTCCTCCAAGGTTAAATCATCTCTCACCTGTGGAACATCCTGCCAATTATTATATGGGGGCTCAGACCCAGGAAACAGATTTAGCAGATAGAAGAAGATGTAAGACCTGGTGGGAATATTGGTCATCCTTTATTCAGAGGCAGCCATAGCCATTAGCCAGCTTCAGCTTCAGCCCCTAGCCAGTTCCATTTTAGCCCCTCCTCACTATAATTTCCATAGGCCCTTTTTGTATGCACTTCAAACGAAGTAGTCACACTGCCAACAGGTTACATAAGGGGATAGGGGTACATGTGTTGCTCCCTGTGACAAGGGTACATGGGAGACAGGCAGGACCAGCCTGTCATCTCCAAGGGGGAGTGAGAGGGTAAGGGTCGTGAACCAGTCCCCACCCCAAGATTGGGAAAAAACCGCACTGAGCCAGGAGTTGTGTCAGCCATGAATATGCAGCAAATCTCAACTTTATTGTGTCAGGGACAAGTTATATAGTGATAGAAGGAGGGAGTAAGGAGAGAAAGTAGCGAGAACCAATAGGGTGCAGTTACCATACTATCACTAGGGGCCTAAGCAGATTTCAGGTTAAACAGGTGGGGCTAAGGTCAAAAGCCAGTGGATGTGTAACCGATGTGATTCTGCAATCTGTATACAGGGTAAAAATGGGAGTTCATAACCCACTTGAATCAAATGTGTGAAATATGATATGTCAAGAACTATGTAATGTTTTGAACAACCAACAATAAAAATTTTAAAAAAAAGCCTGCACTCGCAGATTAAAAGCCCACATGTGACAATCCAGTCTGGTCACTTATACAAAAATACTGTGGAAGAACCCATGAGGCCACCTCAACCAACACCCAATAATGGCCACACTCCCAAAGGAGGTAAAATGTTCCAACATACATGCTCACAATTCATGTTTATAACCTTGAGTCTATACCCTAAATCTATTTCCTAGGTCAGAGTCCTTGAACAACAGTAGGGCACAGTTAAAGTAAGACTGTTTGCTTTGCAGCTTCATTACCTAGCTGGTGAAGTGTCTGTGGTGACAGGACAGGAAAGAGGTGTGGTCCGAACTGAGATCAGACACTGGTGTTTTAATTTCTGTTTTACTTTTGTCTTTTTAAAGTTAATCAGACATTCTTGTACCTAAAGTACAGGTATGGGAGTGGCTTCATAGAAATATTTTATATAATCTCTTGCACACACACACATACATTCTTTACTAGTTTGGTGATAAGCATCAGTAATTTCCACCCATCCTCACTGACCTAAGCATAATAAAGACATGAAAAATCCTCACTTTTCTGACAAAGAAGATCTAGTTCTGTTTGGCAACTGTGCACTAAGTCATTTATTTACCATTGACCATTTTGAGACTTCAAAATTTAACTCTGGGTCCTAATATCATGAGCCAGGCTAACTGGGCAATGACCAAACAAACTCCATCTTGCCCTGAGACTCCACATCATGTAAGAAATGCTTCTCCCATGGAAAGCCCAGCCTCTGTACCCACCAAGAGTTGCTGAGCATAGCATGTTTGGCAACACAAAATGGCAATTCTTATACAATGTAAAAGTGTTCTCTCTTTGGTTTCCAATCTTTCTTGGACAATATCTGAGATTGATTGGGTAGATGTTAGTAACCATTCTTTAAATTGTACTCACCTAGGGAAGTTTTGGCCCACTCCCTTTTCTGCTTATGATTTTAGATCTCATGACATTTGTTTATGGTTTTGGATCATAGCAACAGCCACTTATGTGTTAATATGATTTTGGACTATAAAAAAGTGTACTAAAACCCTGGGAGGAGGTCAAATGTTGTAGACTTGCAGCCTACCTTTTGACCCACAAGCTGGTGGATCTGGAATGCTGGCTGGTGAATAAAGTTTCCATCTCCTGCTTTAAGATCGACTCAGTGATTTATTGTAATCTTTCCTTAACACTAATGACTTTTGAGAGGTTGTGTAGCTGCTAGAAGTTAAATAATATTCAACAGTTAAGTAATGTGCTGTGAAGCTTACAACTTTGGTGTTTTTTTTTCCTATGAGTAATACACTTATATATGGAAACTTAGTTTTTCATTATTATACTATTACTAATTGATTAATTGATTGTACAGCCATTGTAAAAAAAAAAGAGTAGAGATCCATTTTAACCCCCAAAAGAAAAAAGAAAGAAGAAACTTTGTGTGTATGTGTGTGTGTGTGTGTGTGCACGCGCACGCATGTGCAGAGATGTAGCTCAGTGGAAGAGTGCTTGCCTATCAGGCAAGAGGCTCTGTGTTCGATCCCAGCAGCAAGAGGGAAAACAGTGAGTGGTGAACAAAACACCTGTGTACTGAGCACAACCAACATGTTCTTAATGTTGTAAGTGTTCTGTATATGTTGCTGAATTTAATTGAAAACTCATTTAGTGCAAGAGAAAAGCAATTATTTATAAATAGATTTCTTGGAGTTGTATTGGACTTACAGAGCTTGTGAGCTCAAAAAATAGTTGTGAGAAGCTGGAAACACTGGTCCACATACCTGCAGTCCCAGCTACTTGGGAAGTTGAGGCAGGAGGATCACTTGAGTTAAGGAGTTGGAGGCAAGTTTGAGCAACATACTGAGACTCCCTTTCAAGGATATACTTTTTAAAAGACATTCACGTAAAACATTGGAGATTTGTCATTTTTCCTTGGTCCGCCTTCCTCTCAGCTGGGTGACCATGGGAGCATATGTGATCAACATGGATACAGCCACTCTGAACTTGACTCTTTTCTTAGGAGCACATACTTAACTTCATAATCCTTAGCCCACCTACCCCACATTATTTCAACCAGTTGGTAAAAGTGTCATGTATGATTAACTCTTAAATCCTCTGGGTATGAATCAGAAAGCTGGGGCACAGGAGGATTATATCTATAACCTGGGTCTACTGATATTTTTATCATTTTACATTTATTGCTAAAATGTAGATAAAATTTTCAAGAAATTCTTTAAAGGCAAAATAAAGCAACATTATCTGTTGAACAAATATGAAGGAAACATCAGGTCCAGACATGATGCTAGGTTCCTTTCACTAAAATGGTGAGTTGAAAATAGGTTTAGTCTCTCATCATTTACAGTCTAGTGGAGGAGACATCTAGATCAACTGTCAAATGAGATTATCAGCATTGGGAATACCCTTATATGGGTATTACCCAATTAGAATCCCATCATTCATTGAATGCACATTATTTCACAGGAGCATTGTCTAAAAATGCAATGGGAAAAAGGATTTGACAAAATATAGCACAACTTCATGTTCAAAATGCTAGAAAACCTAGGGATAGTAGGAACACACTTCAACATTGTAAAAGCTATATTTGCTGAACCCAAGACCAGCATCATTCTAAATGGAGAAAAATTGAAAGTACTCCTTCTACAAACTAGAACAAGGATGTTCTCTTTTACCACTTCTATTCAACATCATCTTTGAAAGTGTAGCCAGAGCAATTAACAAAAGAGATAAATTAAAGGGATACAAGTAGGAAAAAAAACTAAAACTATAACTATTTGTTGATCACATGATTATATAACTAGAAGATCCAAAAAATTCCAACAGACAACTTCTAGAATAAATGAATTCATCCAAGTAGCAGGATATCAAATAAACACCCATAAATCAAATACATTCTTATATGTCAACAATGAGTTCACTGAAGGAGAAATTAGAAAAACTTCTCCATTCACAATAGCTTCAAAAAATAAAATACCTGGAAATCAATCTAACAAAAGAGGTGAAAGACCTCTACAATGAAAACTACAAAACACTAAAGAAAGAATTTGAAGAAAACCTCAGGAGATGGAAAGATCTCTCATGCTCCTGAATAGGCAGAATTAATATTGTCAAAATGGCCATACTACCAAAAAGTGTTATACAGATTTAATGCAATTCCTATGAAAATCCCAAAGACATTCTTCATAGAAATAGAAAAAGCAATCATAAAATTTATTTGGAAAAATGAGAGACACAGAATAGATAAAGCAATCTTTAGCAAATAAAGTGAAGCAGGAAGCATAAAATACCAGACATTATACTACAGAGCTATAGTACTTAAAATGGCATGGTATTAGCACCAAAATAAACTTGTCAATCAATTGTACAGAATAGAGGACATAGAGACAAACCCACATAAATACAGTTATCACATACTAGACAAGGGTGCCAAAAACATTCACTGGAGAAAAGATAGCCTATTCAACAAATGGTGCTGATAAAACTGGAAATTCATATGTAGCAAAATGAAATTAAACCTCTATATCTCACCCTGCAAAAAATAAACTCAAAGTGGATCAAAGACTTAGGCACTAGTACAGAGAACCTGTACCTAATAGATGAAAAAATAGATCCAAATCTTCACCATGTAAGCCTAGGATCTGACATCCTTTTTTCTTTTTTTTTTTTTTTTGAGAGAGGAGAGAGAGAGAGAATTTTCAATATTTATTTTCTAGTTCTCGGCAGACACAACATTCTTGTTGGTATGTGGTGCTGAGGATCGAACCCGGGCCGCACGCATGCCAGGCGAGTGTGCTACCACTTGAGCCACATCCCCAGCCTGGATCTGACATCCTTAATAAGACTCCTAAGTGCAAGATATAAAATCAAGAATCAATAAATGGGATGAATTCAAATTAAAAACTTCTTCTCAGCAAAGAATCAATTAATAATGCAAGGAGAGAGCCTACAGATTAGGAGAAAATCTTTACAACATGCACCTTCGATAAAGCATTAGCCTCTAGGATATAAAAGAACTCAAAAAAACTTACCATCAAAAACAAAAAAATAACCCAATCAATTATATAAAAAAGTGTTCCACATCTCTAGCAATTAGAGAAATGCAAATCAAAACTACTCTAAGGTTTCATCTCACTCCTGTCAGAATGGCAATCATCAACAATACAGGCAACAATAAATGTTGGTGAGAATGTGGGGGGAGAGATACATTCATACATTGCTGGTAGGATGGCAAATTGGTGCAACCGCTATGGAAAGCAGTATGGAGATTCCTCAGAAAATTGGGAATAGAACCACCATTTGACTCAGCTCTCCCACTCCTTGGTTTATACCCAAAAGATTTAAAACCAAAATACTATAGTGAGACAGCCACATCAATATTTATAGCAGCTCAATTCACAATAGCTACAATATGGAACCAACATAGGTGTCCCTTAAAAGGTGAATGGGTATAGAAAATGTGGTATCTATATTCAATGCAATATTATTCAGGTTTAAAAAAGAGTGAAATTATGGCATTTGCCAGTAATTGGTCGGAGTTGGAGAATATCATGCTAAATGAAATAAGCCAATCTCACAAAACCAAAGGCCAAATTTTTTCTCTAATATGCAAATGCTAGTTCACAATAAGGCCCCGAGGGCTCTAGGAAAGAATAGCATTACTTTAGATTAGGTAGAGGAAAGTGATGGAAAGAAAGGAGAGGGGATGTGAAGATAGGAAATACAGTAGAATGAAACAGACATTACTGTATGTATACATAGGACTACATGACCAACATGATTCTGCAACATATACAGTCAGAAAAATTAGAAATTATATGTCATCTATGTACGATGTATCAAAGTGCATAAGCGCATTCTACTGTCACGTATAATTAATTAAAACAAAAAAATATTAAAAATGAAATGGGAGTTATATTTAAAGGGCAAGAGTGCTGATATTAATTAGAGAGAATAGAGTAAGGGAATTATGGCAACAGATTCATTGATTCTACTAAGTGTTAAGTGTTCTAAAAAAGCCATGGTTCAGGGGCTGAGATTGTAGTTCAGTGGTAGAATGCTTATCTACCACGTTCGAGGCCCTGGGTTCAATACTGAGCACCACATAAAAATAAATAAAAAGATAAAATAAAGTTATTGTGTCCAGTTACAACTAAAAAAAATATAAAAAATAAAAGCCATGGTTCAAATTCTCTTTTAGATAATTAATACAGGCAACTATAAAGGAATGCTGTCTTATTGAAGAAATAATCTTGTAGCACCTTTCCCACAACCATCCAATGTTCAGACAGTTATGTTCACAGCAGGTTGTGTGGAAACATAAGAATATTTATGTCAGTTTCATAGAACAATGATATAACAATATATTAATGTAATATTTTATATTTAATTTTTATTAAATTTAAGTTTTAAAACTTATACCATTAAAATACCATAACAATATTATACATTAAAATATTAATTTTATATTAATTATTACATATAAATACACAATAATATTGTTAAGAGAAATAAATTATTTATCATTTAACAATATCAAATTATGATGACATGAAGTGCTATATAATAATTTTATATTATATTATTAAAAATATGACAATAAGAATAATTTATACATAATGATTTTTCCCTACTTTGAAAGGGTCTGGCAGTCAATTTCTCCCTATTTTTAAAGACAGGGAAAGGAATGGGTTCTTAGTTTAATGTACTTCAGTCTATTATGAGGGGACAAAGACAAGGTTTGAAAAAGAGAAAAAAAAAACTTTACGGAAGTCTAGGAAAAAAATTAAAAAGCAAAGTTGTTCCCTAAGACCAACAGGATACATGAAGATGAAGGAAAAAGAAAGAGGAATTTGTGAGTGGGCTGGGGGCCTGAAAAAGTTTCTTAAGACTTTAGAGCTCCATAGTGTGTACTTGTAATTTCAGCTACTCTGGAGACTAAAACAGAAGGATCACAAATTTTAGATGAGTCTGGGGAAATTAGTAACACCCTATCTCAGAAATTTAAAAAAAAAATTATAATAAAAGGGTTGGGTATATATCTCCACAGTGGAATGTCCACAGGCTCAACTACCAGTGCCACCACGAAGATAAAGAAGGAGAGGGTTAAGGAGAAAAAAAGGAGTAGTTATAAGCAATGGTTCAAACCTGTAATCAATTCCAGTGACTCTGCGGGCTGAGGAAGGAGGATGGTAAGTTGGAGGGCAGGCTCAGCAATTTAGTGAGTGAAGGGAAAGCAAGGAATGAGAGACTGAGCAAGTGAGACATGAAAGAGTGAGACCAGGCAGAGATACACATGACAGTTTATTTGTCAGAGCTGAAAAATAAAGGCCATCTCTCGGTAGGAGAAAGAGAGGCAAAACAGACTTGAGTTCTGGAACTTTTATAGGGCAAATTCAGGAATCAGAGCCAAGGGGTCCTAATGTGGGCAGTTAAGGGTGGGGTTGGTGTGAGGGAGTGGTGAGCCTATTTAGGAATGCCCTTGGACAGGAAAGAAACTTTTTCCTTGAAATGGAGGCTGTCACTTAAGATGGACATCCAGATGGTAAGCAAGGACCTTATAGTAAGAGCCTAAGCAACTTAGCAAAACCTTGTCTCAAAATAAAATATAAGAAGGACTGGTGATATAGCTAAGGGGTAAAGCATTCTTGGCTTTAATACCCAGCACAACCAAAATAAAGAGAGTGGGGAGAACATTGTGCAGGATGATCTGGGTAGATGGATATCACCAGTGGTGCTGTTAATAATTACTCGGGGGGCGGATTGTCTTTAAATGCAAGGGTATATTCAATCACACCAATCATCAAATATAAACAATTAATACAAAAGTGTTGAGTATGCTGGACCACCCCAACTAGCATTCAGTGAACACTAATTAAAAACTATAACCTAATGACACAATCCTAAGGGCAACCTCGAGCCCCAAAATACCTCTCCTGCCAGATGACCTCTCTTAGCCAAAGAACAGAGATGCCCTTGTCTGGTGGTTCTCTGTAGCCGACAACTGGATGTCAGGAAATGATGAAGTTGATCTGGGGATTTGCAGCAATGCAGCCAGTCTCTCTGATGTCCTTGGAACAGCCTCATTGATGTGGCAGGACAAGTGATTTAAATATTGTTTGAAGTTGGTGATGTACATTGGTAATTGGTTTCACCCAGTGAAAGTCAATGTCCACTGGTTATGTCCAGTGAGATAATGTGTATTTGCAACAAGACATATTCTTTGTGCATGTCCATTGAGCTGTTCTCCCTATCAATTGTAATGTTACGTATGCCTATTTCTAGTGCTCCTTACAGCTTTTAATCAATTGCAACCAGACATGACAAAGCATGCCTATGGCTGTTGTTCCTTATGGTCAGCACCTTAATGAGTCCTAGCATGTCCCAAGAAGTCCATGGAAGACACTTCTTACAATGGAAAAAGCACCGCTATTAGGGTTATTGTTCTTGCACCCAGGAACTTCTAGCGAAGTGAGTCACCACTTGCAGTTGTCATGCTTTCATTCAAGAAAAAGTCTCCAATATCTGTACTAGGGGACAGTGATAACTGCCTTCCCTTGGGATCCATGAGAATGTCATTCCTCCATCATATACCCCTACTAGAGATAGAAGGACTTGCAGCCAACACCATCTCCCTCTTCAATACCTGTTGTGATGGGCAAAGGTGCAACTTATGCAGTCAAGGGGGAGAAATAAAGAATGTGTACAAGCTTCTGCCCTTTCAATGCTTTATTCACTCAAATAACCAATATAATTTTACTCTATAGGTTTTTTGATTCATTTATTTATTTATTCATTTATTCATTTTAGTTGTTAATGGACCTTCATTTTTTATTTATATCTGGTGCTGAGTATTGAACCCAGTGCCTCACAGATTCAAGGTAAGTGCTCTACCACTAAGCCACAACCCCAGCCCCATCACTCTATAGATTCTTAATCAAGAAAATGACAATCTTTAATGCTAGGCACTGCAATAGATATAATCAATTCACAGCAAACAATTCTAGATTAATTCTAAACACTGAAAACACTCTTAAACATGACAGGCTCACGATAGACATTTCCACTACATGCTAAGCTCAAGTGTCAGGCCTAAAGTCTCAAGCCTTAGGCTCTAAGTTCATCAGATGCACACTCACTCAGGCTGTGGTGATCAGGTCAGGGACTGATGTAGGCTTCTCCTGGGGTGGTGCTGATGGCTGCCACAGTCTGCCTGGGCACAAAATCACCAGCCACTCACACCCTTGTAGATACAAACAGCAATTCTTTATTCCGGAACTCACACCGGCACTCTACAATCTCATTCTGGAAAAATTCAAGTTCTGGGCAAAATTTACGTACTCCACCAGGCTCTAATCAGCAGGATACGCCCTATTCCCAGCAGGGTACACCTTAAAACTGGAACCGCCCTAAACCCAAGGACAGGATACTCCCTAAAACCTGATCCGCCCTAAACCCAAATCTGCCCTGGTCCTTGAGCAAGTTCACTGAAAATGACCAAGGCAAGTCCATTTCCAGGAGTCCTTCCTCTAAGCACCATGGGGTACGCTGGCAAGGAAATTTTGATGCGTCATTCCTACTTGGCAATAGCTCTCAGCAGATGGCCAGTTGAGGAGAGGTCATAGAAAGAAGTTGCATTTCTCACCAGGGTCAAGATGTGGCTGTAGAGTTTGAGAGTGGTGAGGAAGATGCAGAGGATCAAGCAAATTGCACATTGGGATGTCAGTCCAGGTCCTCATCAGGCTCTCTAGCATGAGGAAATTAGTGTCGGCTGGCTAAATGTCTATTCACTTGCTTCATCATTTATACTAAATTTGGGGGCTTCTGACCACCCTTTCATTCCCTGTCAGGTACTACCGGATTTCTCAGTGACATCATTTGCCCTGAGGTTAAATCATCTGATGGTTAAAGCATCAGGTGGTCCCCACCCTGATATTCTTGCCTCTCCCCCTTTTGGGGAAAGGGCAACATGACACAGACCTCACTCTGAGTTTGTCAAGTTGGGGAGAAGTGACTTGTTTATGTCAGGGTTATGCCTGATTATCATATTGGAGGGCTCCATAGGTGTGCCTGGTGGGGCTGCAAGTCTCAAAATGGAGTTTTAAAATAAGTTGCTAAGGTAAAGGCCTAAGGCCATCCTTAGAATATCCAGTGCACACAATACTACAGACACCATGAACCTCAAGTGGGAAAAAATGACTAATGGGTCTGGACTGGGTCCCAGTGGAGCAGGAGTAAGTGCATATCCAATACCTCTAATTGGGAGAGAGTTGGTAAATGAACACACCTTGACTCTGTAGGAGATTTCTTTGATCCTGCCGTTTTCTCCCTGTAATGAAGCAATATTTATTGAAACATCTATTACAACAATTAAAAATATTTACAGGGCTGGGGCTTGTGGACATTCTTTATTTCTCCCCCTTGACTGCATAAGTTGCACCTTTGCCCATCACAACAGGTTTTGAAGTGGGAGATGGTGTTGGCTGCAAGTCCTTCTATCCCTAGTAGGGGTATATGATGGAGGAATGACATCCTCTATTACAACAATTAAAAATATTTACAGGCCTAGCATGAAAACTCACCTAACAGGTATGAGGCCCTGGGGTTGATCCTCAGTACCACATAAAGATAAATAAAGGCATTAAATTAAATGTATCAATAAAATATTTACGAATATAAGAAAGAAAATGAAAATTATTTAAAGCTGAGCTAGGGAGGGGTGTAGTTCATTGGTAGAGCACTTGCCTTGTTGTAGGGACAAATGAGACAAACCATCAAAGATAGCAGGAAAAAGTTTTATTTGGCTCTATCCAGGTTCAACGGGAACAGCTTTTGCTATAATCAATTAATCCCCCTGAACCCCGAGTTCAGGTAGTTTCAGAGTTTTATACACAGCATAAGGGGAGGGACTCAGAAGTTCACAGTCTTCAAAAGTTCATATAAAAGCAGCTTTTTCTCCCTGTTTTGGGAAAGTTAACCCTTAAAGGACAACACCTAAGAAGGGGAGAGCTTCTTCTCCCATTTCTTTCATCCCCCTGCCCAGTTGTTAGCATGGAGCCCAGTTGTAACTTATCTTAAAAATGTAGACATCTCTGTGAATCCCCAGCTCAAGACCAGAGCTTGTTTGCACATTTCTTCAAACTACTATACTTGATATGTTTGTGAAAAACTAGTAAGGGGGTGTCCAGAACCTGGAGTGCTGGTATCTTCTCAGCCAGTGACCAACTAAAACAGAGCAATATGAAAATAGAAATTTTATCGACACTGAACTCTTTTGCAGAGACTCTTTTGCTGACAGTCTAAAATTAACCATGGTGAAGATTTCTGAAGAAGCCCAGTTAAGACTTATCTGTGGAGAAAGGGGGTGCCACTCCAACCTAGCATGCAATGCACAAAATGTTGCGTTCAATTCTTAGCAAAGAAAAAAATTTGAAAGTACTGAAATCCATGGCTCTATGTTTACCTTTTTGATGTTTCAAGAGCCTCATAATTATCCTATTGTTAGTTGAAGTATATGGACTTTCCTAGGTGTGATGGCACAGGCCTGCCATCCCAGTTACTCAAGAGGCTAAGGTAGGAGGATTGCAAGTTTGAGGTCAGCCTTAGCAACTTAGCAAGGCCCTCAGCAATTAGGAAGACTTTGTATCAAAATAACATAAAAAAGGGAATGAGGTTGTGGCTCAGTGTCAGAGCACTTGCCTAGCGTGTATGAGGCACTGGGTTCAATTCTCAGCACTGCATATAAATAAGTGAATAAAATAAAGGTTCATAAACATCTAAAAATATATTAAAAATATAATAACATAGAAAGGGCTGTAGGGGCAATCAAGGTGGCATGTGCCCCTAATTTTAGCAGCTCACAAGTCTGAGACAGGAGGATCACCAGTTAAAATCCATCTTCAGCAATGGTGAGTCTCTAAGCAACTCAGTGAGAACCTGTCTCCAAATAAAATACAAAATAGGGCTGGGGATTTGACACAGTGGTTGAGTGTCCCTGAATTCAATCCTTGATAAATAAATAAATAAATAAATAAATAACATGAGTGAAAGTGGCTTCAGATATGGGTTAGTGTTTAAGCACCCTTGAGTTCAATACCTGATACCTCTGGCCTTGTTCTACTTCTGAAGATTTCAATTTGAGGTCAAACAAATAAAATATTTAGTCACCAAAGTAATAGATTAAATAATTCAAGTAATCTCCTTATTAGCAGAGATAGAATATTTGTAAACCTAAAAACATCTTTGTTATTCTAATGTGCTTATTAAAGACAGCTATGTTATTTTGTTTGGCATTAAATATATCTCTAGCCAGGCATGGTGGCACATGTCTGAAATCTCATCTACACAGAGAGCTGTGGTAGGAGGATTATAAATTTGAGCACAGCCTGGACAGCATAAGAAGAAACTGTCTCAAAAAAAATGTGCATACCTTGATCTAAAGAAATATGAATAAATTAAGATTTATCTGAATACTTACAAAAAGTTAGAAGAGAATGACAAAGTTGAATATTTATGCAGCTCATTGAGGTTATAAAGGATCCCAAATTTTACAAAAGCAACTTGATCAATAGTAGAATGGTTAAAATGCAAAAAAGACATGCAGTGGTTAGTAATATAACTTCTAGATAGAGATAGGCTAACTGTATCTTAATTCAGCTACACACTAGCTGTGCCACTTTGGAAAAATTATTTAAGCACTCTGGGTTTCAAGTTTCCTCATATATAACCTGAATCTCTATCCTTCATATAGAATTCTGGGAGAATGAAAAGCAATAATATGCTAAAAGTAATAAATTTGAAAACAGACACCCAATAAGTTTGCAGTGAATATTAATTATCATTGCTTTGTTTAATAAATAAGTTTCTTTGTGCATTCTCTTTTTTTTATTTTATTTTTTATTGGTTGTTCACAACATTACAAAGCTCTTGACATATCATATTTCATACATTAGATTGAAGTGGGTTATGAACTCCCAATTTTACCCCAAATGCAGATTGCAGAATCACGTCGGTTATACATCCACAATTTTACATGATGCCCAATTAGTAATTGTTGTATTCTGCTACCTTTCCTATCCCATACTATCCCCCCTCCCCTCCCCTCCCTTCTTCTCTCTCTACCCCATCTACTGTAATTCATTACTCTCCTTGTTTATTTTCCCATTCCCCTCACAACCTCTTACATGTAATTTTGTATAGCAATGAGGGTCTCCCTTCATTTCCATGCAATTTCCCTTTTCTCTCCCTTTCCCTCCCATTTCATGTCTCTGTTTAATGTTAGTCTTTTCTTCCTGCTCTTCCTCCCTGTTCTGTTCATAGTTGCTCTCATTATATCAAAGAAGACATTTGGTATTTGTTTTTAGGGATTGACTAGCTTCACTAAGCATAATCTGCTCTAGTGAAATCCATTTCCCTGCAAATTCTATGATTTTGTCATTTTTTATTGCTGCATAGTACTCCATTGTGTATAGATGCCACATTTTTTTTATCCATTCATCTATTGAAGGGCATCTGGGTTGGTTCCACAGTCTAGCTATTGTGAATTGTGCTGCTATGAACATCGATATGGCAGCATCCCTGTAGCATGCTCTTTTAAGGTCTTCAGGGAATAGTCCGAGAAGGGCAATAGCAGGGTCAAATGGTGATTCCATTCCCAGCTTTCCCAGGAATCTCCAAACTGCTTTCCAAATTGGCCGCACCAATTTGCAGTCCCACCAGCAATGAACAAGAGTGCCCTTTTCTCCACATCCTCGCCAGCACTTGTTGTTGTTTGACTTCATAGTGGCTGCCAATCTTACTGGAGTGAGATAGTATCTTAGGGTGGTTTTGATTTGCATTTCTCTGACTGCTAGAGATGGTGAGCATTTTTTCATGTACTTGTTGATTGATTGTATGTCCTCCTCTGAGAAGTGTCTGTTCAGATCTTTGGCCCATTTGTGGATTGGGTTATTTGTTATCTTATTGTCTAATTTATTGAGCTCTTTGAATACTCTGGATATTAGGGCTCTATCTGAAGTGTGAGGAGTAAAAATTTGTTCCCAGGATGTAGGCTCCCTATTTACCTCTCTTATTGTTTCTCTTGCTGAGAAAAAACTCTTTATTTTAAGTAAGTCCCATTTGTTGATTCTTGTTATTAACTCTTGTGCTATGTGTGTCCTATTAAGGAATTTGGAGCCCGACCCCACAATATGTAGATTGGAGCCAACTTTTTCTTCTATCAGACGCAGAGTCTCTGATTTGATTTCAAGCTCCTTGATCCATTTAGAGTTAACTTTTGTGCATGGTGAGAGGAAGGGATTCAGTTTCATTTTTTTGTATATGGATTTCCAGTTTTCCCAACACCATTTGTTGAAGATGCTATCCTTCCTCCATTGCATGCTTTCAGCCCCTTTATCAAATATAAGATAGTTGTAACTTTGTGGATTAGTCTCTGTGTCCTCTATTCTATACCATTGGTCCACTCGCCTGTTTTGGTACCAGTACCATGCTATTTTTGTCACTATTGCTCTGTAATATAGTTTGAAATCTGGTATCGCTATACCGCCTGATTCACACTTCCTGCTTAAAATTGCTTTTGCTATTCTGGGTCTTTTATTTTTCCATATGAATTTCATGATTGCTTTATCTATTTCTACAAGAAATGCCATTGGGATTTTGATTGGCATTGCATTAAACCTATAGAGAACTTTTGGTAATATCGCCATTTTGATAATGCTAGTTCTGCCTATCCATGAACAGGGTATATTTTTCCATCTTCTAAGATCTTCTTCTACTTCTCTTTTTAGGGTTCTGTAGTTTTCATTGTATAAATCTTTCACCTCTTTTGTTAGGTTGATTCCCAAGTATTTTATTTTTTTGGAGGATATTGTGAATGGAGTGTTTTTCCTCATTTCCGTTTCAGAAGTTTTGTCGCTGATATACAGAAATGCCTTTGATTTATGCGTGTTGATTTTATATCCTGCCACTTTGCTGAATTCATTTATTAGTTCTAGTAGTTTCTTTGTAGACCCTTTTGGGTCTTCTAAGTATAGAATCATGTCATCTGCAAATAGTGATAATTTAAGTTCTTCTTTTCCTATTTTTATGCCTTTAATTTCTTTCGTCTGTCTAATTGCTCTGGCCAGTGTTTCGAGAACTATATTGAATAGAAGTGGTGATAGAGGGCATCCCTGTCTTGTTCCAGATTTTAGAGGGAATGCCTTCAACTTTTGTCCATTCAGAATGATGCTAGCCTGAGGCTTAGCATAGATAGCTTTTACAATGTCAAGGTACGTTTCTGTTATCCCTAGTTTTTCAAGTGTTTTGAACATAAAGGGATGCTGTACTTTGTCGAATGCTTTCTCTGCATCTATTGAGATGATCATATGGTTCTTATCTTTAAGTCTGTTGATGTGGTGAATAACATTTATTGATTTCCGTATATTGAACCAGCCTTGCATACCAGGGATGAATCCTACTTGATCATGGTGCACAATTTTTTTGATGTGTTTTTGTATTCGATTCGCCAGAATTTTATTGAGGATTTTTGCATCTAGGTTCATTAGAGATATTGGTCTGTAGTTTTCTTTCTTTGAGGTGTCTTTGTCTGGTTTCGGAATCAGGGTGATGTTGGCCTCATAGAATGAATTTGGAAGAGCTCCCTCTTTTTCTATTTCCTGAAATAACTTGAAAAGTATTGGTATTAATTCTTCTTTAAAGGTTTTGTAAAACTCCACTTTATACCCATCCGGTCCTGGGCTTTTCTTGGTTGGTAGTCTTTTGATGGCTTCTTCAATTTCATCCATTGATATTGGTCTGTTCAAATTGTGTGTATCCTCCTGACTCAGTCTGGGCAAATCATATGACTTAAGAAATTTATCGATGTCTTCACTATCTTCTATTTTATTGGAATATAGGTTTTCAAAATAATTTCTAATTGTCTTCTGTATTTCTGTAGCATCTGTTGTGATATTGTCTTTTTCATCCCGTATGTTAGTAATTTGAGTTCTCTCTCTTCTTCTCTTTGTTAGCATGGCTAAAGGTCGGTCAATCTTATTTATTTTTTCAAAGAACCAACTTTTAGTTTTGTTAATTTTTTCAATAGTTTCTTCTGTTTCAATTTCATTAATTTCCACTCTGATTTTAATTATTTCTTGCCTTCTGCTACATTTGCTGTTGTTTTGCTCTTCCTTTTCTAGGGCTTTGAGATGAAGTGTGAGCTCATTTATTTGTTGGTTTTTTTTTTTTTTTGAGGAATGACCACCAGGTGATGAATTTTCCTCTTAAAACTGCTTTCATTGTGTCCCATAGATTCTGGTATGTTGTGTCTGTATTTTCATTTATCTCTAAGAATTTTTTGATTTCCTCCTTTATGTCTTCTGTAACCCATTGATCATTCAGTAACATATTGTTCATTTTCCATGTGATGTAGGATTTTTCCTTCCTTCTTTTATGATTGATTTCCAGTTTCATTCCATTATGATCAGATAAAATGCATGCTATTATCTCCACCCCTTTATATTCACTGAGAGTTGCCCTGTGGCATAATATATGGTCTATTTTTGAGAAGGACCCATGTGCTGCTGAGAAAAAAGTATATCCATTTGATGATGGTTGATATATACTATATATATCAGTTAAGTCTAGGTTATTGATTGTGGTATTGAGTTCTATAGTTTCCTTATTCAACTTTTGTTTGGAGGATCTGTCCAATGGTGAGAGAGGTGTGTTGAAGTCACCCATAATTATTGTGTTGTGGTCTATTTGATTCTTGAACTTGTGGAGAATTTGTTTTATGAATGTCGCAGCACCATTATTTGGTGCATAAATATTGATAATTGTTATGTCTTGTTGGTGAATGGTTCCTTTTAACAGTATATAATGTCCTTCTTTATCTCTTTTGATTAACTTAGTCTTGAAGTCGATTTTATTCGATATGAGGATGGCCACCCCTGGTTGCTTACGAGGACCATGTGCGTGGTATATTTTTTCCCATCCTTTAACCTTCAGCCTGTGTATGTCTTTTCCAATCAGATGTGTCTCCTGGAGGCAGCATATTGTTGGATTTGTTTTTTTAATCCATGATATCAGCCTATGTCGCTTTATTGGAGAGTTAAACCATTAACATTCAGAGTTACTATTGATATATGGTTTGTACTTCCATCCATGTTTGATTATTTATCCTTTTTTAAAAAAAAAAATTTAGTTTGTTTCTCCATGATTATTTTTCCCCTTGCCCTCTGTCTTTACCGAGGCACTTCCCTCTGATAGTTTTGGTTATTGTTTTTCATTTCTTCCTCGTGTAGTGTTTTGCTCATAATGCTTTGCAATGCTGGTTTTCTGGCTGCAAATTCTTTTAACTTTTGTTTATCATGAAAGATTTTTATTTCGTTGTCATACCTGAAGCTTAATTTTGCTGGATACAGAATTCTTGGTTGGCATCCATTGTCTTTCAGTGTTTGAAGTACATTGTTTCATGATCTTCTTGCTTTCAGTGTCTGTGATGAAAAATCCATTGTTAACCTTATTGGTTTACCCCTGAATGTAATCTGTCTCCTTTCTCTTGTAGCTTTTAATATTTTCTCTTTGTTCTGTATATTGGATATCTTCATAACAATGTGTCTTGGAGTTGGTCTACTGTGATTTTGTGTGCTCGGTGTCCTGTATGCATCTTCAATTTGTATATCTTTTTCCTTTTTTATTTCTGGAAAGTTTTCTGTAATTATTTCATTCAGCAGGTTACTCATTCCCTTGGTTCGAATCTCTGTACCTTCTTCTATCCCGATGACTCGTATGTTTGGCTTTTTTATGTTATCCCATAACTCTTGGATGTTTTTCTCGTGATTTTTTACCAGCCTTTCTGAGTTGGCTAGACTCTTTTCAAGATGAAATAATTTGTCTTCATTATCTGACGTTCTGGCTTCTACTTGCTCCACTCTGTTAGTGATACTCTCAATTGAGTTTTTAATTTGGTTTATAGTTTCCATCATTTCTAAGATTATGGTGATTCTTTTTTATAATCTCTATCTCCTGATAAAGGTGCTTATCTTCTTCTTTTATCTGTTTGTGTAATACATTCTCAATGTGTTCTTTCGCTGCTTGAATTTGCTGTCTCGTATCCTCTTTAAGGTTTCATTCCATCTGTCTAAGGTGTTCCTTGAGTTCTTTATATGACCATTTTTCTGATGACTCTAGGTCCTCCTGAATATTTAGGCTGTCCTGCATTGTTTGTACTCCTTTTCTTCCTTGCTTTTTGAAGCTGCTCATGTTACTTCTTGTTCTGTTTGACTGCTGAGTTACTGTTTACTCCTATAAATTTATGTGATGCTTGGGAGGAAAGGTATTAGAAGGGAAGGGAAAAAGTCACTAAAGAGAATGAGTGTAAGCAGGTAGAATTCAAGGAAGGGGGGATAAGATAATTGAAAAGAAATGAAAAGACAAAAGAAGAAAAAAATAGGAAATAAAAAAGAAAAAAAAAATTTAAATAATAAAAAAAATTAAAATTGGAAGAAAAAAATTTTAAAAAAAATTGTAAAAAAAAAGTTGTAAAAAAAATTAAAAAAAAACAAGAAAGAAAAATGAAAATGAAAGAAAACCCCAAATCAAAATTAAAAACAACAACAACAAAAAAAAAAAACAACAACAAATAAAAAAACTAATAAATGCAGTCTTAGAGTTTGATTAACTTCTCTTCCAGTAGGTGGCGCTGTGACCACCAGGCCAAGTTTCTCCTATCAATATGCGGAAACCAATCACTGTGCAGCAGCTCCTCCTCCCAGACTGGGCGAGTCTCCAATCCTGGGTGCCTAGGGCGACCTCTTGTGTCTAGTCACTTCCCCACTTTTCCTCTAGCCAGGCCCCTCTCACGGGTGCCGCTCACCACAATACTGGGTACAGGCCAGGTCTGCTGCTCCCGGGAGCCCTGTTGTCATGAATGACTGGGCACATTCTTCCAGTTTGTCATTCCCTCAGACCCTAAGTTTGTAGAGCTTGGGGCTGAGAATCCTCAGCGAATTTTACTGCCCCTCCGGTAGCCACACCCCCAGTAGCTGGTGCAAGAGACCTCAGGTGTCAGCACTGGTGGGAGCGGTAGTCCCGCGCCACCTCTAATTCCCTCGGTCTGGGTACCGTGCTCACGGGAGAGCTGGGAGGGGCCCTTACAGGAGAGCTGAGATTGGCCCTTAAGATTTCCCCGATGTGTGGAGAGGGAAGGCTAGGGAATTACACACCTGTAGCTGCAGGTTTCAATGAAGTTATCTCCTCCACCGCAGTCTGATGACATCAGTTGTCTGCTATGGTGGTATCTCTTGCAAATGGCGACAGTTCGTTTCCCTTCGCCGGGTGACCAATGCAACGGGTGGGTCCTTACAGTCTCTCCCAAGCCCCGTTTAAAACCTGTGGCCACTACCTATGAAGGCTAGGTTGGCATTTACCTCCATAGGATCAGAAGGGCTGACCGGTTGCTTCAGCTGGATGGATTAGTGCTGAGTCACAGCTGTTTGTCTGTGGGAAGCAGGCGAACGGGAGCTTGAATTCAGCCGATCCAGGTTCAGTGTGTGTTCTGAGAGGCCCAGACTGCTCGTTCCAGATCCACGTCAGCTCAGCATTGCCTAGTGATCCTGAGCAAACAGAATTAGGCTGTTTACGACTCCCTATGCCTGCACAGCTGAAGAGGTCAGAGACTTGATCTCTCCGCGCCCGCCGCCATGTTGGAATCCCTCTTTGTGCATTCTCTATGCTAGGCACTATTCTCATTCATCAAGAATTTGCATGCTAAACACTATTTTAAAACGGTGCAGATTTTAATTCAGTTGATCCTCATAACTGGCCTATGGGATAGGTATTATTATTATCATGATCATCATCATCATCACCTCTCATAGATAAGGAAATTAAAGTACAGAGATTAAGTAACTTCCTTCAGACAACACAGTCAGTAGGAGTAGAAGCCAGGAATTCAAATTCAAACAATCCACTTCCACCAACTCTTCTTTCCCCACACTCTTCCTGGCACTGGGGATTGAATGCAGAAACACAGTACCATTGAACTACACCCCAAGGCTCTTTAAATTTTGAAACAGAGGCTCTCTAAATTGCCCAGTCTGGTATTCAACTCAACCTCCATAGTAGCTGAGACCATAGGAAAGCACCAACCTCTATGCCTGGCCACAGAGAATGCTCTTAACTAAATCAGGCTTCATCATCATCCTTGCCATCATTGCCATCATCATCGTCGTCATCATCATCATCACCATCATCTTGAACCATAAACTGAGGGTGATGCACAAGGTGTTAATATGTACATATTAATTGATTATTAAAGTTTTGTTTATACAACAAATGTTTTCATAAATTGTGTACATCACTCATTTAAAGTAAATTATATTTTAAGTAAAAATTTTTACTTGCAAAATTTTAGAATCATTCTAGAAAGGTTAAAAATATTTTTAGGTCAAAAACTATAAGAAGGGATGGGGTTGTAGCTCAGTGGTAGAGCACTTGCCTAGCATGTGTGAGGAACTGGGTTTAATCCTCAGCACCACATAAAAAAATAAATGAATAAAATGAAGGTATTGTGTCCATCTACAATTAAAAAAGTTTTTTAAAAAACTGTAAAAAAAACTTAGGTCTCATTCTTTATCTTTTTATTTGTTTGTTCACACTGATGATTTAACCCAGGGTCTATACCACTGAACTACATTTATTCTGAGACAGCAACATTAGGTTGCTTAAGGCTTTGCTAAGTTGCTGAGGCTGGTCTTGATTTTGTAAACCTCCTGTCTCAGCTTCCCAAGTCACTGGGATTACAGGTATGCGCCACTAGGCCCATCTATTTTCTCTTCTTATAAGTTTGCTATAAAAATTGTTCAATTGATAATTCCTACTTGTGCCAGGCCCAGTGGCACAGGCCTATAATCCTAGTGACTCGAGATGCTGAGACAGAAGAATCAAAAGTATGAGACCACCCCCAATAATTTACCCAGGACCTGAGAAACTTATCAAGACATTGTCTCAAAATTTAAAAATAAAAAAAGGGCTGAAGAGGCAGGGGCTATAGCAGTAGAGGGTTTGCCTCATACATGCAAGGCACTGGGTTCCATCCTCAGCACCATATAAAAATAAATAAAGATATTGTGTCCATCCAAAAGTAAGAAATAAAAATTTTTAAAATAGGTGGCATGAGGATGTGCCTCTGTGGTTAAGTGCCTACCTCCCCCTGTGCCACCTGCTCCCCTTAAGTGTGGCTAAGTGACTGCCTCCCTCTCTGCCACCTGCTCCCCTCGCTCCCCTCTCTGCATTCCCTCCCTTCCTCGGGCCTGATGGGGGCCCTGGCACATGGCTCTCCATGACTGGGCCTGGCTCCTTGTTGGAGCCCCACGCCACTCTTCTCCAGGACCCTGACCCTGTCCCCTTTTTTGAATTTCAGGTCCCTTGCTCCACCCCCTCCTGGGCCTCCCCTCTGTTGCCCTGGTGCTGTGGGATCCTGGCACTGCCTGGACCCTCCACTTCCCCTGATTCTCCCCAGCTTGGGCTCCTCCAATGGGTCCCGGGTCCCCTCCAACCTAGCTACTCAGTTTCATGCTGGCCCTATCTTTGTTCCCCAACACAGGGCCCTCATTTGGCCCTACTTGGGTCCAGGTCTCTCTCTGAGGATTTACTCCCCTGGATTGCAGAGGAGTGCAATCTGCTGGCCTCTGTGCCCTGAAGGCTCCCTAGGGGAAACACAGCCCTGCCCCTCACCTGGGCCCCCTTGGCTGCTGGAAACCTGACACCTGGCAGTGGACATGGGCCTTGTGCCCACCTTGGGCTGCGCAATTCCCTCCCTTCCCTCCTCTGCCCTCTTGTCTTGCGTGGTGCTCCTAACCCAAGCCAGCCTTCTGGAACCCTGAAGCTTTTAGCTCCAGTCCCGGGGCCTGGCTCCTAGGTTGGGCTCCTGACAGGGTTCATCCTAGCTTGTCTTCGTGTGGCAACACGTCGCATTGCATGGCATTGCGAGGCATCCCGTGGCTTCTCTCTGAGTCGGGTTTGGACCTAGGGGCCCCTTGTTTGGGCCCCCTATTATGTGCTCCCCCTTGGTGCCCCTTGCACCAGACCCTGTCCATGTACCCTGATTTTAGGCCCCCTTTTTTGGCCTTCTCCTGTTCTTTCCTCTGTTTCTGTTGTGCTGTGGTATTCGGGAACTGCCAGGATCCTCTCTTTACCCTGCTTCTCCCTAGCTGGGGCTCCTAGAATTACTCCTAACTCCCCATTGACCACCCTCCACCTCTGCATGCCAGGTTTCCCTCACAGTGCCCACCTTTGGTCCTCCTTTAGTCCAGGTCCCTCTCTGAGGATCTACTCACCTGGGGCAGAGAAGTGGTATTGGCTGGCCTCTGTGTCCTGAAGGCTCCCTACAGCCCTGCCCCTTGCCTGGGCCCCCTTTGCCACCTGAAACTTGCAACCTGGCAGTGGACTTGGAACTTGTGCCAACCTTGCCCTGAGTGATCCCCTCCTATCCCTCCCCTGCCCTCTAGCCTTGCATGCTGCCCAAACCCCAATTCAGCCCTCCCTAATCCTGACCCTGCCCACTCCAGTTCCCAGGCCAGGCTTCTCCCCTTAGCCCCTGATTGCCTTCCTAATGTTGCATAGGGTATCTTGTCCTTGCTTCTTAATGGATATTACCTGGTGGTCCCTTGCTTGGCCCCCTAATGTGCTTCCCTCTGTGGCCCTTGCCCAATCTTCTGTCTCCTGGTCATGGCATAGCCAATTTCTCCCCTTTGGGCACATTATTAGAAACAAGCCCTGCCCCTTGCCTGGGCCCCTTGCTCTCTCTGGGCCTTTGTTTCTGCACCTGGGAACCTGACACCTGGCACTGGAACTGTTTGGGGAGCCAAGCTCTACCCTGCCAAATCCCCAGCTTTCCCTCCCAAGCCTTGTCCACTTTCCTGACCCCCATGCCCCAACTCTGCTGCTTGTGTCTCCATACCCTGGTCTGGCTCCTCACTAGAGCTTCTGGTGACCCATCTTACTCCATGAGTCCCTGGGCTTTGACTGCAAGCCCCTCCATTGGGCTGCTCCACTGATCCCTTTGGCTTCCCTGTTCTGCAGGACCCTAGTGCTGCCAGCCTTCCTGGCCCACCCGTCCCTGCTCTCCCTGGCATGGACCATCCCCTAGGTTCCTAGACTGGGCCCCTTGCTGGCGTCCTGGCCCCCACCCCACCAACCCCCATCCTCTAGCCCTTCACACTGTACTCTGCTTGGGCCCTCCTGTCTTTCCTGTTTGGGCAGGGCATCTTTTCTAGATGCCTTTCCCAGAATGCTCACCCTGAACCTGGCCTCTTTGCCCTGTGGGCTCCCTTTGGGAAAAGGTAGTCCTGCCCCTTGCCTGGACCCTTTGGTCTCTCTCAGCCCTGGCCTTGCTCCAGAACCCTGACACCCTTGAGCCTTCCTCCTCCTGTGCCACCCGCTCCCCTTTCTCTCCTCCCTCCCCTCCCCAGCTTGTGCATTTTCATGCACCCCTGCCCTGGCCCTGGCACACGGCTCTTCATTCCTGGACCTGGCTGTTGCTTGAGCCCCTGGCCTCCTTTCTCGAGTACCCAGTCCCTGTCCCTTGATTTCAGGCCCCCATTTCCGGCCCCCTCCTATGCCTCCCCTCTGTTCTCCTTGTGCTGAGATATCCTGGAACTGCCTGGACCCTCCTCTTCCCTTGCTTCCTTCCTAGCAGGGGCTCCTCAAATAGATCCTGGCTTTCCACCTACCCCCCGCACACAAAGCCACATGCCTGGAAGCCCCTCTCAGTGCCCTCATTGGACCCTCTTTAGTTCCAGTCCCTGATTTTCCCCTATGCCCCCTTGGCTGCCCGCAGCCTGACACCTGGCAGTGCATGTGGGCGCTGCACAGACCTTGGCCTGCTCGATCCCCTCCCTTCTCTCCCCTGCCCTATCGCCTTGCCTGCTGCCCCTAACCCAAGCCAGCCCTCCCTAACCATGGAGCTTTAAGCTCCAGTCCTGGGGCCTGGCTCCTGGGCCAGGCCCCTGAGCGCGTGTTCGTCGTCTTGTCCCATGGCGTGCCTTGGCGTCGGGTGGCGTCGCTCCGGGTCGTCGGGTCAAACCGGGGGCCCCTTGCTTGGGCCCCCAACCGCACGCGCTCCCCTCGGTACCCCTCGCGCCCGCTCACCCCACCTTACTCTTTCCTCCTTCTTCTCCTCCTCCTCCTCTTCCTCCTCTTTCTGGCAACGCGCCTTCATCCCCTTCCCTCTCTCCCCATGCCCTCTCTGCCTGCTCCTTGGCCTAGGTGGCGTGGCTCTCTAGCCTGGGCTACTCTAGTGGGTCCCGGGACGCCTCCCAGCCAGCTACCCAGCTTCATGCTGGTGCTGGCAGCCTTTCCACAAACAGGGCCCTCATTTGGCCCTGCTTGGGTCCAGGTCCCTGCCTGGAGGATCTACTCCCCTGAACTGGAGTGCAATGGGCTGGCCTCTTCGCCCTGGAGGATTTCTAGGGGAAACACACCACTGCTTCTCGCCTGGGCCCCCTGGCTGCCCACAGCCCTACACCTGGCAGTGGACGTGGGCGCTGCACAGAACTTGGCCTGCGCTATCCCCTCCCTTCCCTCCCCTGCCCTCTCGCCTTTCCTGCTGCCCCTAACCCAAGCCAGCCCTCCATAACCATGGAGCTTTAAGCTCCAGTCCTGGGGCCTGGCTCCTGGGCTGGGCCCCTGAGCGCCTGTTTGTCTTCGTGTCGCGTGGCGTGCCATGGCGTCGAGTGGCATCGCTCCGGGTCGTCGGGTCAAACCGGGGGCCCCTTGCTTGGGCTCCTCTCCCGCGTGCTCCCCTCAGTGCCCCTCACGCCCCCTCACCCCACCCCACTCTTTCCTCCGCCGCCTCCTCCTCCTCCTCCTCCTCCTCCTCTTCGCGACGCCCCTTCGTCCCCTTCCCTCTCTCCCCATGCCCTCTCTGCCTGCTCCTTGGCCTAGGTGGCATGGCTCCCTAGCCCGGGCTACTCCAGTGGGTGTCAGGACCCCTCCGAGCCAGCCACCCAGCTTCATGCTTGCGCTGACAGCCAAAGGGTCCTCCTTTGGCCCTGCTTGGGTCCAGGTGCCTGCCTGGAGAATCTACTCTCCTGGATTGCAGAGGAGTGCAATGGGCTGGCCTCTGCGCCCTGGAGGTTCCCTAGGGGAAACACAGCCCTGCTTTTCGCTTGGGCCCTCTTGGCTGCCCGCAGCCTGACACCTGGCAGTGGACCTTGGTGCTGTGCAGACCTTGGCCTGCGCGATCCCCTCCCTTCCCTCCCCTGCCCTCTCGCCTTGCCTGTTGCCCCTAACCCAAGCCAGCCCTCCCTAACCATGGAGCTTTAAGCTCCAGTCCTGGGGCCTGCATCCTGGGCCGGGCCCCTGAGCTCATGTTCGTCCTCATGTCCCGTGGTGTGCCTTGGCATTGGGTGGCGTCGCTCTGGGTCATCGGGACAAACCGGGGGCCCCTTGATTGGGCCCCCAACCGCAAGCGCTCCCCTCGGTGCCCCTCGCGCCCCCTCACCCCACACCACTCTTTCCTTCTTTTTTTCCTCCTCCTCCTCCTCCTCCTCCTCCTCCTCTTTCTCCTCCTCCTCCTCCTGACGACGCCCCTTCATCCCCTTCCCTCTCTCCCCATGCCCTCTCTGCCTGCTCCTTGGCCTAGGTGGCATGGCTCCCTAGCCCGGGCTACTCCAGGGGGTCCCGGGTCGCCTCCCTCCAGCCACCCAGCTTCATGCTGGCGCTGGCAGCTTTTCCACATCCAGGGCCCTCGTTTGGCCCTGCTTGGGTCCAGATCCCTGCCTGGAGGATCTACTCCCCTGGACTGAAGTGCAATGGGCTGGCCTCTGCGCCTTGGAGGCTTTCTAGGGGAAACACAGCCCTGCTTCTCGCCTGGGCCCTTTGGCTGCCCGCAGCCTTACACCTGGCATTGGACGTGGGCGCTGGGCTGACCTTGGCCTGGGGGATCCCCTCCCTTCCCTCTCCTGCGCTCTCGCCTTTCCTGCTTCCCCTAACCCAAGCCAGCCCTCCCTAACCATGGAGCTTTAAGCTCCTGTCCTGGGGCCTGGCTCCTGGGCCAGGCCCCTGAGCGCCTGTTCGTCTTCGTGTTGCGTGGCATGCTGTGGCGTCGGGTGGCGTCGCTCCGGGTCGTCGGGTCAAACCGGGGGCCCCTTGCTTGGGCCCTCTACCACGCGAGCTCCCCTTGGTGCCCCTCGCGCCCCCTCACCCCACCCCACTCTTTCCTCCTCCTCCTCCTTTTCCTCCTCCTCCTCCTCCTCCTCCTCCTCCTCCTCCTCGAGTCGCCCCTACCTCCCCTTCCCTCTTTCCCCCTGTGCTCTCTGCCTGCTCCTTGGCCCAGGTTGCGTGGCTCCTTAGCCCGGGCTTCTCCAGTGGGTCCCGGGACCCCTCCCAGCCAGCCACTAAGCTTCATGCTGGAGCTGGCAGCCTTTCCACACCCAGGGCCCTCATTTGGCTTTGCTTGGGTCCAGGTCCCTGCCTTGAGGATCTACTCTCTTGGATTGCAGAGAAGTGCAATGGGCTGGACTCTGGGCCCTGGAGGCTCCCTAGGGAAAATCCAGCTCTGCCCCTCGCTTGGGTCCTCTTGGCTGCCCGCAGCCTGACACCTGGTAGTGGACGTGGGCACTGCGCTGACCTTGGCCGACCCGATCCCTTTCTTTCCCTCCCCTGCCTCTCGCCTTGCCTGCTGCCCCTAACCCATGCCAGCCCTCCCTAACAATAGAGCTTTATGCTCAAGTCCTGGGGCCTGGCTCCTGGGCTGGGGCCCTGAGCGCGTGTTTGTCGTTGTGTCGCATGGCGTGCCGTGGTGTCGGGTAGCGTCGCTTTGGGTCGTCACGTCAAACCGGGGGCCCCTTGCTTGGGCTCCTCTCCCGCGTGCTCCCCTTGGTGCCCCTCGCGCCCCCTCACCCCACCCCACTCTTTCCTCCGCCTCCTCCTCCTCCTCCTCCTCCTCCTCCTCCTCTTCGCGATGCCCCTTCATCCCCTTCCCTCTCTCCCCATGCCCTCTCTGCCTGCTCCTTGGCCTAGGTGGCATGGCTCCCTATCCCAGGCTACTCCAGTGGGTCCCAGACGCCTCCCAGCCAGCCACCCAGCTTCATGCTCGCGCTGGCTGTCTTTCCACACCCAGGGCCCTCCTTTGGCCCTGCTTGGGTCCAGGTCCCTGCCTGGAGGATCTACTTCCCTAGACTGGAGTGCAATGGGCTGGCCTCTGCGCCCTTGAGGCTCCCTAGGGGAAACACAGCCCTGCTTCTCGCCTGGGCCCTTTGGCTGCCCGTAGCCTTACACCTGGCAGTGGACGTGGGTGCTGCGCTGACCTTGGTCTGCGCGATCCCCTTCCTTCCCTCCCCTGCCCTCTGGCCTTGCCTGCTGCCCCTAACTCAAGCGAACCCTCCCTAACCATGAAGCTACAAGCTCCAGTCCTGGGGCCTGGCTCCTGGGCCGGGCCGCTGAGCGCGTGTTCGTCGTCGTGTGGCGTGACATGCCGTGGCATCGGGTGGCGTAACTTTGGGTCGTCGGGTCAAACCGGGGGCCCCTTGCTTGGGCCCCCTACTGCGCGCGCTCCTCTCGGTGCCCTTCGAGCCCCCTCACCCCACCCCACTCTTTCCTTCTTCTTTTCCTCCTCCTCCTCCTCCTCCTCCTCCTCCTCCTCCTCCTCCTCCTCCTCCTCCTTCTGGCGACGCCCCTTCATCCCCTTCCCTTTCTCTCCATACCCTCTCTGCCTGCTCCTTGGCCTAGGTGGCGTGGCTCCCTAGTCCAGGGTACTCCAGTGGGTCCCGGGACGCCTCCCAGCCAGCCACCCAGCTTCATGCTGGCGCTGGCAGCCTTTCCACACCCAGGGCCCTAGTTTGGCTCTGCTTGGGTCCAGGTCCCTGCCTGGAGGATCTACTCCCCTGGATTGCAGAGGAGTTTACTGGGCTGGCCTCTGCGCCCTGGAGGCTCCCTAGGGGAAACACAGCCCTGCCCTTTGCCTGTTTTATATGTCCTAGGCTTTCTTTGATCTCCTCTTTTCCCCTAATTTTTCTCCTGCCTGTGGACATGACTAGGCCCAGGAATGCTTCTTGGGATGTCTAAAAGGTGGATAATAGGTAGGCTGAAGGGGAAGGGCAGGATGGAGTAGTAGAAAAACACCCTAACAACCTTAGGGCAGGGATTTTTCTTGGACTGGTTACTTTTACAACAGGTTGGAGCAGGGGCAACTTCTTGATAAGATTCCTCAGGGACAGTCTCCCACTTTTCAGACTCACTCAAAATTGGACTTCTAGATATTCCTTACTTGATTTACCTATCTATACTGATGCCTGTCTAATTCTAGTATCCACACCCTTAGAAAATCATTCTTTATCTTCCAGAGTGCTCCTCAAACTCTATTGCCAAAAGGAATCACCTGCTCATACTTTAACAGGAGATTCTGTTTCAGTAGGTCTGTGGGGAGCCCGAGAGTGCAGTTCCAGCCTGCTCTTAGGTGAAGGCCTCTCAGCAGGGAATCGCTCACAGCAGTCATTAGACTACAATCCACAGCCAATGGGACCCATGCCCACAGGGCAGAAAGTGGGAAGGCTAAGACAGCCTTATATGTTTTTTATTCACAAACAGGACCCTGTTGCTGGCTGGTTCAGCACACCTGCCACCACTGAAAAGAACAGAAGTGAAGACCTTTGCTTGGTGAGGTGTGAATAGGTGTGGTTGGAATTTGCCATTAGGCAGGCAAGATAACACAACCTGTGCCTCTTGATTCTGCTTAGGAACAGTAATACACACTGGTCTTCAGCACCATGATGCTCCAACATCCACCCTTTCAAATGTTAGGATATACTCTGGGGTATTGATGTTGCTGAAAAAGAAAGTTTTATTTTAGGTAGTGAAATTCTTTTTTTACATCTCAGTAACATTGTTTTCATTTCAGTGGCCTTTAGTGATTAATAAATACACTCTACGATTTGTCAGGATCTCTTAAGCAATGAGTTACAAATTTTTTTTCTATTTTCTAAAAACCTTTTCATAAATCTAAAACATTAATAAACAATGGAAGATCAAGAGTCTGTCTTTTTATATCTAATGACAGTAAAAGAAGTGTGCAGATCATTTATCCAAACACTTCTAATTGTTAATCAAATTTAAGTTTCTTCGTTTTTTTTTATTTTTAGTTGCAGATGGACACAATAGCTTTATTTTATTTATTTATTTTTTATGTGCTGCTGAGAATCCAACCCAGTGCCTCACACATGGTAGGCAAGCCCCCTACCACTGAACTACAACCCCTGCCAGTTCTTCATTCTTGAGAGGAGACCATCTTTTTCATATTTTACCCTTTGCCTTTCATATTGCCCTCTAGTTTTCTCACTCTGAATAAAACAAGATAAAAGGGAAAATGTCAATTTTTCATAAAAAAATGATATGCTTTCTATGATAGACCTAATGATAACTCACTTATAGGATTCTGAATTAAAGGAATAGCATGGTAGCCAGGGCCGTAGTCAGAAGCTAGTGCTGGTAAGAGGTTAAGTTTGAAAATGTCAAGACAAAAGTAGGGGCTTATCCTAAAGGCAAATGTCAAAAAAAGGGGCTTTTGTTTTCCCATTCACTGAGGGTTTTGCTCTTCTGCTTTACAACTAATTGACTAAATTCATGAAATAACTACTTACTTTTTTTCTTTTATTTAAAGAGGGGATAAAATGTCATTTAGAAAAATTCCCTGGGCTGAAGCTATACCTCAGTGGTAAAGTGCTTGCTTCACATGTGTGAGGCACTGGGTTTAATTCTCTGTACCACATAAAAATACATAAAGATACTGTGTGTTCATCTCAACTAAATAAATATTTTTAGAAAATCACTCACAATTACTATAATCCATTAATACAAATCTCATTGTTATTATACACTAAAGGAGGCTGATTTAATCTGAAAAACTTCCTAAAGGTCTAGAATACGAAGGGAACAGATGGAAAGTGTGCCTGCACCAAGACACTACTATAGCTGGATATTCCAGGTTCAGTGTGGGTACCACTCCACCTTGTGCCTTCCAACCCAAACAAGGAAGGTGTGAATCTGCAGGGCTCCTGAGTCGGGCTGGTGGCCCATGGCAGTGGATCTGAAATAGAAATGGGTTTCAGAGACAAAAAAGCTGTGGGAATACCCCTGGGAGACATATGTGGTGTCCAACAGGCTCATCTTTCCTTCTGTACTTTTGCATGCGCTGATCTTATGGGACTAGAATCTCATCTGCGGTAGCTTGGGGATGCCAAGACCTGATAGGTGCTTATACAGAAGCCTCCAATCCTATCCACAAAAGAAGTCATTTCTGTGACTTTAAGGATCCTTCTCAGCAACCCTCAGGAAAGTGGATTGGTTCTTGCTTGCTCAAGGCTTTCCCAAGGTTGGGGAATTTCCCCCCACATTGTGGTCCCTTTCCAGGTAGAACTCAAGGACTACAGAATTCTGAACCTGCTCCCACAGAAAAGAAAAGAATTAGTTTTATTCATCTTTGTTTTTTTGTATTGGTTTAAAAATGTATCTATTGACATATTTACAACAAACATTGAAGGGGTTCATGTTGTATCTTCATTCATACCCGAGGGCATTGGTCACTTCCACCAACTTGTCTTCCATCTTCTCCTCAATCCTTCCTAGACCCTAATAATCCTTACTCTACATTCAAGTAAAATTCTGTTTATAAAATTTTACATTTGAGAGAGAACATGCCATACATGTAGCTCTTTTCATAACAACTGGCTGAAGTAAGCTCTTTGAATATGCTTGATTGGATCATTAAACAGAGGGGCTAGTGTTTCTATAAGATGTAAATATATGTGTGCTTCTGATAATTTTTTAATAACCAATTTCTGGTAACCTTGCAACAGTGGGCCATACCTGTAATCACACCGATTAAGGAGCCTGAGGTGGGAGGACTTCAAGTTTTAGAAAGCCTGGGACATTTAGGAAGGCTCTGTGGCTGAAAGAAAATACCAATAAAGGGGCTCTGGTAGTAAAACATGAAAAATTCTTTTACATTAGGGAGATGTTTTAAAGAGCCACAGTTTTGTTCTTCATTGGGGTTATGCTTGTAGGATAATAAGCAGTATGATCATGTAAGAATGATCAAACCTTTACAAAGGTTATTTGTTGTACTATGTTTCAGGAACTGTTGTTACTTCGCTCATATTTCCTTTTTTCTTCTTCAGTACTGGGAATTGAAGCCAGGTCCCTAGAACAAAGCTACATTTCCAGGCTTTTTATAATTTTGAGAGAGACTCTCCTTTAGTTGCTCACCTGACTTCAGACTTTTATTCCTTCTGCCTCAGCCTCCTAGTTGCTGTGATGACAAGTGTGTGACACAACTATGCTGGACTGACCTATGGTTTCTTAGAATCCTAAGACATAAGTTTCAAATTAGGAATTTTGTTCTCACTTAACAGATTGAACAATGTCCACCAGCTGTGACTTAAAATTTTTAAATGTATAATGACATTTTAGTCTATTAAAGGTTGAGATAAGAATTTAAATCTGAAACATATTTGTTTTTTTCATATTTGAAGAGTATAGCTTTCCATCCCCCCACCCCACCTCTCTATTCCCCTTAGTCCTTATAATTTAGGAATTCATCAGTAGAGAAACAAAACAGGTAGCTGAGAATTCCAATCAAGAGTGGAGAATTGATCTCCATCTTTTCTCCTAGCAGGACTTTCTACAAAGGACTCGGTTGCAGCATTGCCTTTGGTTTGATTTGGGATAATGAATTAAGCCTTTGTAGAAGCAAAGGTACATGCCCTGAAGAAGCGCTGTGATCATGGGATTTCACATATACAAAGGAAACAGAGAATCTTGTGTTTAATAATGAGTAAGCCTTTGTGAAATATTTTAACCTTAATCTTCTTAATATAATTAATTAATTACTTAATCTAATGAATTACTCATACCAATTAGATTTATTATAATTGCATCCAAGAAGATTTCTCTTCTTTTTTTCTGTTTTTTTTTTTAATTTGTTCTTCCTAGATATACAGGACAGTAAAGATGATTGCTTTTCTTCTGAAGTTAATCAGACCCAACCTTGTGAAGCAATTTGCTGCCAAGAGTACCATCATCACCCAACATAATGAACTCTACCTTGAAATTGTTCATTCAAGCAGGCCATCACTAAAAAACAAATGCTGAGCAGTCACTCAATTCATTCCCTCCTCTTTCAGCCCTGCCACTGCTTCTTTAGATCTAGAGGCCAAAGTCATGGACCAATCACTCCTGTGTCAAGCAGGCTCTGGAATCTACAGAGTGACAGTAAGATCCCAGTTGCCTTTGTCACTGAGCTTAGAAGATTCTGGGAAGTGGTTCCCCCTTCTGTCCTCAGCTGGGAGAACCCTGGTGGGAAAGCCTAAAATATAGGCCATGGGGGCTGCTATATTGGGTCTCCTTCCACCCAGACACTTGCCTAGCACCCATACACCATAGAACCATCCCTCATTCTACCTGCCTGCCTTTCCAGAACCCTATGCCCATGACACCAAAGAACTCAAATTCATCCTCAGGAGAGTGCCATGCTGCAAAGCAACCAGACAGTCGCCTGACCTGGCAGCTTCTCTTGGTCAAATCCATATAGTCCTAGAGACAGGCTCCCCAGAGACATGCAGACTTTTAACCCTGATCCATGACCACTGAATTCTAGGAGTACTGAGTGTTCAGATTGGTGGATTTTTGTTTTTACTTCTGTTCCAGAAAAATGTAAGATGCATCACTTACCAAAGTCTCCTTGTTTACTTTCTAATAGGCAATTGATGTTGTTGTACAGGCTCTCATGAATATTTGGTTCTCTTGATCAACAGGAGACAGAATGAAGAGAGAAGAGAGGATGGAAGAGTGCTGCAAGCCGTAGGAGACAGAGCTCTGATTCTGAGCTGTGCTGTGGACTGGACATCGGAGCCTTAGAGATGGTCTCCTTTGGTGGACAGAGGTATGGAAGGTATCCAGGGAGGGTGATGCAAAGGAGCCCCAAATTTTAGCCTCAAACAAATATATCCAAGTATAGGAAACAAAGTGTGGGATGGTAGGAGTTCCTTAGCTAGGAAATGTGTCTCTTTGCACAATATCTGTATCCTGCATCTACCTAAGGAAGGGCCTGGAGTCTTCAGTGTCTAAGATAGCCACAAGGCTGTCCCTGACCAGCACAGCTTCTCTCAGACACTAGCATCTCTCAGAATGGTGTCACTGAGATCCAGTTTAATACCAACCAAGGAGAGGAGGTCCTGGAAGGCAGAATGTCTGCCTCTGGTCCCTGAATCCCTGTGGTAATGAGTTAACCTATATAGAAAATGTACAAATGTCTCTAGTTAAACAATGTATTTCTTGATGGAAAGGTTTACACAGAAGAAAACCTGTAAAGTATCTAAATGAAATTTTGAAAGACATGTTTTCTTTTACCTGTATATTTGCTCAAAGAAAAAATTATATAAAACTAACCTTATAAAAACATCAAAAATATTTTAAATATTCTTTTTATGGAGAATATGTATTTTTTAAATATTTTTTCTCAGTTGTAGATGGACACAATACCTTTCTTTATTTCTCTTTATGTGGTGCTAAGAATCAAACCCAGGGCCCCACACATGTTAGGTGAGCACTGTATCTCTGAGTCACAACCCCAGCCCAACAGGAAATGTATTATTTTATGTATCCCTTCTTCTGGGTTTGTCAAAAATGAAAGAGATTATAATAAGCTCAAGGCACAAAATCTAATATAATAGCATGATTGTATTCCTTCTGTCTTTAGGAACCCACACTGAACACACATAGTTTATGCACAAGGGATAAAGAAAATTAGCAATCCGATCAAAAAGCAAAAGCAGATTTCAGACTGAATATCAGAGAATGTCTCTCAAAAATCACACAGCAACTGGCCCATAGACAGAGCTTCAGAAATTAGAAAAGACTGGACAGGTAGCCATCAGCACCAGAGCAAACCTCTACAGAGCCACAAAGCCCCTGGCAAATGTCAGAATACTGGGTCATTCCAAGTGTTTGGGGAGAATATGTGCATGCAGTACTGCACATCACTATTGGAAAATAAATGCTTCACCTTAAAGAACAATCTGTCAATTATTGGTAAAATTAAGGTCATACACTTTTTATGAAACAGTTTTATTGATCGTCACCTGTTCTAGAGAAATTCTCCCACAGGTTCATAGAGACAATTATGTGTGGTTATGTGGACAGCAGCAATATGAATGTCCACTGCAGGAAATTGGAGAGTTGGGGTGTGCTAAGGCACATTAAAGGCTACTATGTCAGAATTTGAAGCAGCAGATGAAATGTACATAAAAAAATCTTAATAACTTGCAGATGGGGACTTTGAGTGCAGATTAGTGGTAGAGTGCTGGCCAGCATGAATGAAGTCCTAGAGTCAATACCCAATGATACTAAAAAAAAAAAAAAAAGTCGAAAGAAAGAAAAAGAAAAAAAAAGGAAATGTTAAAATTTCTTCTAAATACAATTGGGTATGTCCCCTGAAACTTTTTACATCAATTAAAAATATAATCTCCTGAAGAATGAATTAATCCTCTTCCTATAACTTGTTAGAGGTTATGTGTGAAAATGGTTCACTATTGTCTTGATACAAAAAGCTCCACAGAATTTTGCAAATCATGAGGTTCAAGTATTTGTGTTCACTTTTGAAACACAGAGAATCTGTCAAGGCCATCAAGGGTATGCATATCCATGGTCTTAAGAGTATGATCCAGCACCACTGAGTCTGGTCTCTGAAACCAGCTAGTCCATATGTGGAGAACTAGCTAGGTGTAGTGACCCTTGCACGCAATCCCGAAGAAGCAAGAGACCGAGGGAAGAAATACAGATGTTTGATGCCATCCTAGACAATATAGCCAGATCTTGTCTCAAACACAAGATAAAATGGGCTGAGAGGAAGCTCAGTGGTAAAGCCTAATATTCAATCACGAGAATCATCAAAAAACAAACAAACAAAAATTAAGTGCAGAATTAGAACAGTGATTTTGAATTTTATTTTTTTGTATTTTATTTAGAGACAGAGTCTCACTGAGTTGCTTTGCACCTTGCCCTTGCTAAGGCTGGCTTTGAATTCAACTTCTTCTGCCTTGACCTCCCAAGCCACTGGGATTAGAGAGGTGCACCAACATGCCTGGTTAATTTGTCTATGTTTATTTGAAATAGAGAAAGAATTTTTGGAGTGAATTGAAACTTGAAAGTACTAGAGGCTTGCTTCTATCCTACCTCATTCATGCATCTTTTCCCTAATTCAATCAAAACCAAGGAATTCCAAAATGCCTTCAGGATTGGTCCACTTGCACCTTAATCCTATGAGGTACTTCAATCAACGTATGATGCAAATGAATGTCCCTCCCACATAATTGGGTGTTGCTTCTGAGGTCAACTACTGGACAGAACACTATGAAAAGCTTCAGTCCATACCAGACTGAATGAGTTGGTCCTTTTCCTTGGCCATGTACACACACACCTTGGCATGGTAGGGAAGCTGAAGCTATGGCAGTCTGTCAGTAAACCTGGAGATCATTTACTCTTAGGAGATCTTGTCCAGAGCTCTGCATTCCCCTAGGCCTGAACCCAGATAATTTTCCGTCACTGAGCTGCCACTCCTGCCAGTGCCTCCAGAGCTTCAGAGATGTAAATTTTCCAGTAAGCCAACTTCCTCACTGGGCTTACAAAGAGCAGGGAGCTGTCTTTGGGGAACTGAGGTCGTGCACTAACAGCCTGTGTTATTTCACAGAAGCACGGAGTTGAGATGGAACAGCACCGAGTTCAAGACCATCCAGCAGCCAATGGCTGAAACCTCTCAGGAGCTCTAGTCACCTCAAATATCTGCAAACACTATGGTCAGTGGGACCAATGGGTCCTGAACTTCCCAGGAGGTGCCAGTGCCTGGACAATTTGACAAACCCACACTCAGGCCTTCTCTTGGAGCCCAGGATATCCCCAGAAGCTGCTGAAAACTGAAGCTTACATCCCAGAAGAACCCAGAAAGGAAAGGAATCTCATCTTGAGGATGCCTTGCAGTACAATGCCCTTCAGCCAAAGCCCTAGAAGGAAACTGAAATACACCACTGGGGACCCTCATACTGCCCCTGTGGACTCATGCACTGGGACTATGCCCTGAATGCCTAGGCACTTTGAAGTCTTGGCTGTGGTGATCATCCCTCATTTTGTTCATTCTCTCTGAAATGATTTAAAGGTTCTTGAATAAAAATAAAATTCTTTGTGTAATTAATTTGTTAAAGAACTCTTCTTTTAGATGAACTGAGAATTCTTCTAGTTTCTAATGTGATTGAATTTTTCATGATGAGCCATTCCTTTATTCACTGCTTGTCTATTGATCTGGAGGGGGTGAGTAAAGGGTCAGGATGGGAAGCTATATAGGTAGGTCTGGGGCAGGAAGGAGCCAATTACCCAGCTCAGATCTGTGGCTGAACTCAATGCCATCTCTGGAGATATGAGGGTAGTGTGCTAACAGAATGTATAGTTGGGTGGCCACTTGATGGTGTTTCCTCAAAACTGAATGTGACCTTCCAGAAGAGGAGAGAGAATACGCATCAATAAATATCCTATAAATGGTCTACGGTTAATTTCTTACTAAGAAGGACATCAAAATGAAATCTCTAGTCTTGGGACTTCTGAGTTGACAATCATGGGATCCAAGACATCAGCTCTAGGTCAAACATGTCCAGACAGTGACAGAATCCTGCCCTGGTGGGCTATGTCCAGGTTAAAAGACTTTACAGATTTTCTTTTGAGATCCACCAAAACTGAAGGTTTTTGGGTGGGGTCATATGCCTAATGTCAGTTGGTTCAGGTAGCTTTAGCAAACTATCATCAGCAGGGTGCCATGTTGTTTATTAGTAGTCCAAGCTACACAGGAGGCTCAGGCAGGAGCATTGCTTGGGCCCAGGACTTTGAAGCCTCCCTGGACAACAGAACAAGATCCTGTATCAAAAAATAGTAAGATAAATCATACATTGGGATTAGCTTGAAGGAATGTAATGCCTTCATTAGCATGGACATGAACTTTTAAACTTTCCTGTTCCCTGAAACCCGGTAGGTTTTAGATTGAGGGGATTTGGATTTAGAGGGGCTTAGTTGCTAGGTCTTACTGAACAGTGAGATCAGACCTGTTTGCCTTGCTTTTCACATCAGCTAAATTTAGTGTCAATTGTCTATGGCATGGAATGGGAGTAGAGGTCAAGGAGAAGTTGAAGTATTTTTGTGGTTCAGATATACAGACAGGATTCCAATAGGATCATCTTTTTTCCTAAAAAGCTAAAATCTAAATTAGCTTTTCTTCCTCTCCCTCTCATGGATTTTCTTGAACCTTGGGGACTAGCCTCCACAATAAACAAAGGAAGCTAGGTGCAGAGGCCAAGGCCTGTAATCCCAGGGATTTGGAGTCTGAAGCAGGAGTAAAACAAGTTCAAGGCCAGCGACAGCAAAATTAAAAGTCCTTCTCTCTCTCTCTTTCTCTCTCTCTCTCTCTCTCTCTCTCTCTCTCTCTCTCTCTCTCTCTCTCATACACACACACACACACACACACACACACACACACACACACACACACTGGAGATGTAGTTGTGTATAGAGATGTATGAAGCTCTTTGTTCACTCACCTGCACCACCAAGGAGGAAAAAAACACCTATAGCGTGTCATGACCACATATGTCACTGTGCAAAAAAGATTCCAGACCTTGTGAGATGATATAATTTACAAATGTAATAGTACTAAAGGACATCTTCATTTTTGAGAACCTTTCATTTCTTTACACACACATACACCATGCCTACCAAAATTGAGCATTGTAATAATGTACTTTCCTTTGGTTAAATTTACATAAAACAAAATTAGAAGTCTCTAAAAATCTTTATACAACTTATGCTTTCAGTATTGAAAATGATGAGAAGAACTACATAGCATAGCACATTATAATTTTTTTTTGTTATACATGACAGTACAATGACTTTGACATATCATACATTTGAATCAGATGGGATATTTTCTCATTTTCCGAGTATTCAGATTGCAGAATCCAAATTTTAATATGGGCAAAATAAAATAATAGATAACAAAAGAACAAAAAACCTGACATTTAAAAGTCCCCCCCTTGCAACTTGGGATTGAACTTGGGGCACTTTAACACCAAGCTACATCTCCTGCTGTTTTTATGTTTGAAGAGAAAGTCTTTCTATGTTGCTTGTGTATTTATGATCCTTTTGCTTGAGCCTCCTGAGTAGCTGGAATTAAAGACATTTTAGAGGTTGATAATGGGCAACATTAATAATCAAATATCATTATTGATAATGGGCAACATCAATATTGCATAGAGGTAGTACACAACTACCTCTATGGCTCACTTTCTCAATCACCAACTCTGTTTCAAAGTATTACATTTAGATAAATGGTGATTTTTTTTTAAATTTAGGGCAGGACACTCCTCAGATTATGTTCATATTCATATTCTATATGGTATTATTTTTCTGAAATATAATCAAAGTCTCATGATCTTGAATTAAAACTGATCCATGAAAAAATTTCTGTGGCATATGTTTGAGAGAAAGAAGCTACAGTACGGTTTTTACTGTCACATTTTTTGTCACAATTATCCAAGGAAAAGTAGTTTTATCATTAGAAGCTCAAAGAACATCCACAAAACTATAGACTCCTTCACAAACTTCCTTCTTAACAATTCATTTGGGCCGAGCAAACTCTGCTTTGTAGTGGGTTTATAACTTGGCCCTCTAGAGTCGGAGCCTTAGCTGCTGCTAACATAAATCAGTAAGATTCCAGGCAAGGCTCACCCATCCACTGTGTAAAGTGACTAGGGCCTTAAAATACATTATGGTCCTACAAAATTGTTTTAATTTTTTTTGAAACTGGAAGAAAAAATAATTATCATGCATAATATAACACAAGTTATATATATAATATCAGCATATTTTATAAAACTATAGTGTTTGTCAATAATTTTTAATTTAATGTATTGATTAAGATTTTAGTTCAGGAATGAGTACCTTAAGGCAAAAGAATGCCAAGGATCAGGTGGGTTTCTGCTAGGCGCAGAGGGCCACAGTATGTGTTCTAATTCCCCAGGCTCAGGAAGGCTCAGTCTTTGACAAGTAGAACAGAGGGAGACCAAGTGCTTTGGTCTAAGCTGGTGGATGCACCAGGAAGAGGAGTTATCTCCTGACTTGACCTCCACTTAACTGTACTATGACACATTTACTTGTCTTAAGTAATGTTTGTATTATTTAAAAGTTTGTCATTGAATAATCTTTAGTAACTTTTACGTCCATTCATAATTTAATAAAGTTCTTATTTAATTATCTTTGATATCATTTGCATCCATTTTGCAAACTAAAATCTCACAATATTTTTGTAGTTTTTGTGAGTCTTACTAAATACTTTGTTAAAATATTCATTACTAAAATTTCATTTCACTAGAATAATTTCCAGTAGTACAGGAAAGAGAATGAAAGTGGAAGATATGAAATTAGAGAATGATTTTATCAAATATTTTTTATTAAAGATCCTACACAAAATGTATAAAATTCTGTAGTATTATTATCTTTTTTTAGAGATGTAAAATCTGTATGATTCCATATCAAAAGGGAGCCAAGTTTTCAATACCATAAAAATTTACATATATATAAAATTCCTTAATGCTCTCTACCTCTTGAAATTATAAGGGCATTTACTATGTCCTAGAACCTCTATGCTATCTATTCCCTTTGAGATTTTAAGGGTTGCCTTATTTCTAACTAAGTGGATCATTTTTATCTTGTACTATGAAAGAACACTATTTTTCCTTAATAGAGTTTCTTTTTTTCTGTGAATATATTTGTACAATAAATTCCTATATCAAAACAGTATATTTAAAATTGTTAAAACACATGGCTATATTGCATACCAAATTCATTCAAACACCAATATTGAGGAACATCTTTCTGCCAACATTATTTAAAAATGTTTATTTTAAATGGTTTTCTTAGTTGCACAAGGACATAATATCTTTATTTTGTTTATTTTCAGTACCCTGTGCTTCACATATGCAAGGCAAGCACTCTGACACTGAGCCACAACCCAGTCCTTTGCCAACATTTTAACAACATGGATTATAATGAACATTCCTTCTGCTTTTTAATATAGCAGGAGTCAAATCCTTGAACTCATTCATGCTAGGCAAGTGCTCCACCACTGACCTACATCCCTGGACCTTGTGATGAAAGTTTTTAACTCTTTCTAATATGCCATTTAAATGTGTGTTTCTTTTAATTTCCTGGTGTCTAACATTGGTGAGACTAGGCTCAACATTGCTACAGAAAAGCTAGTAATGTTATGTATTTGTCTGTGGGAATTTGAAGAGTTCCATAATTTTTATCACTTTTCTAATTGATTTGGAGTGACTGACATTGATAATATCTAATTATCAATAATTATTACTTTCAAAAGCTTAAAGCATCCCATCTTATGTACTTTATTTGCTCTTTGCCTCATTCACATCCATTTTTTTTCCTAATACTCATCCCAATTTGCTCTCTTGCTGAATCTTCAATTATGATTTCAAACACTTCACCTCGAAACATCTCTTCATGACTCCACTTTGCACCATAACAGCCAAGAACTCTGGATACCCAGTGTCGTCTGAACTCTCCTTTCCAGATTCCAGGTTCACACTGCTCACAAGCATCATTTCTTTTTGCTCCAGGGGAGAAACTCATGTAGTTTTAAGGTAAGAACACATCAGCAGTCAGATTGGGTGAAACATGGTGGGGAGGACATCATTGAATAGAGCTCTAGAATTTCAGGAGAAGAGGTAGCAGGAGAAAAGATTCAGGAACAAAAATTACCTAGAGGTCCAGGAAGAAGCCAGTGTCTGGAGCTGCATTGGCCATAGAAGTCACAGTGGTCATCCTGGAGCTTGTGATCTAACAAAGTTGTGTGCAGTATCTGAAAAATAGAGAGGGAGGAGAAAGAAGAAAAAAAGAGTGGGTGGAGGAAGGGGAAAAAAAACATAAGGTGGCAGAAAGGAAGCACTTTGGTCTGAAACAAGAATACCAAACTAAGAGTGCATGCAAAAAACTCAGGGTGAAATTAAACCCCAGAATACCAACACCAAGAATAAACACAAACATAACTGTCAATCCAATGGATTAGTCTTTTATACTTGGACTTAAAAACCTAAGGAACTGCCATCTCATATGTTCATTCAAAACCAAACTGCTTCATTTTCTTATATACTATAGGGTGTAGAGTTTCTGATGCAATTTGAAGTTATCCCTCACTTTTATTCTTAGTCAAATAGATGCTATAAACACACAACTTGTTGAATCCACTTACTTCCCATAATTATATACTGGAAGGCCTTAGCATATTCTAGCATAACAGAATTGTTTGGTATATGTTCATTACAATTAATTTATGCACTGTTTTGTTTTTTTTCCAGTTATTTCACTGGAGCAAAAAAGTAGCTACATTTTGATATTTTGTATAATATCACTGAGCAACAGTTCTCTGGCTCTCTGAATAATAAATTGATTGTAAAGATAAATCCTGCCAGATGGGTCAGGATAGTACAGGCTTGTAATCTCAGTGACCTAGAAGGTTGACACAAGAGGACTACAAATTCAAGACAAGGCAGGCAGGGTGGCTCATACCTGTAATCTCAGTGGCTATGGAGGCTGAGAAAGGAGGATTGTGATGTCTAAGCCAACCACAGCAACGATGAGGTGCTAGACAACTCAGTGAGACCCTGTCTGTAAATAAAATACGAAATAATAAAATAGGGCTGGGTATGTGGCTCAGTGGTTTAGTACCCTTAAGTTCAATTCTGGTATAAAAAAGAATTCATGGGGCTGGGATTGTGGCTCAGTGATAGAGCGCTTGCCTAGCATGTGTGAGGCACTAGGTTTGGTTCTCAGCACCACATACAAACAAATAAAATAAAAATGTTTATAAACACCTAATAAAAATACTTTTAAAAAATTCAAGAGACTGTTCAGCAACTTCATTAGATCATGTCCCAAAACAAGAACTAAAAATTATTGGAGATACATCTTATAAGGTTGTGAAAAACCAAAGATTCATGATTTCAAGTTCAAATTATAAAAACGCTAGACAAAGTTGGGTCCAAGAAGGCCATCGTTAGTAGAGTTCTTTGCAGGACCCCTGGCAGCAGAACACTCTGGATGGAGTCTTCTGGAGGATCTATGCCAATGGGAGAATACCAAGGCCTAGAGTTTGGAGGTCTAGCTATTGAGGTCTGTTGAATGGCCTCACAGTGAGCACAGTCAAGGGTATAGTGGCAGCTGTGACCCAGACTGGTCAGATTGCCTGCCCTTCCCTGGCTAGACTTGATTTTCTTCTCTGGCTTCTTGAGTCCTTTGAATCTTTGTTTAATACATTTTATTTATTTATTTATTTGTTTCTTTATTTATTTATTTATACGTGGTGCTGAGGATCAAACCCAGAACCTCACATATGCTAGGCCAGTGCTCTACCACTGAGCCACAACCCCAGCTCCACTCCATTGAATCTTGACTGCCTGGGCAGACTGTGAGTCCCAAGAAACAGAAGATTGTAGGTAGGTTTGATAGGAAGACAGGCAGAGGTAGAATTTAGTCAACTACAAGGTGTGAAAGCACCTCTTAAATAGTCTTGGTGGAACTAGATTGAAGGGTAACACAGGAAGATCATTTCTCATCTGGGTTCTCAAGGCTGCTGTGTATCTACTTGGAGATGCAGTGTGTGTACAACACCCAATACACCAGTGCTCTGGATATCTGGAGACACCACCTAATCATGCTGCCAATAAGCAGAGAAAGAACAATGAGGGAGGGCCCCCTTAGGTTTAGAATTGACCTGGTCTCTCACCACCCAGGGGTCTGAGCCTCCTCTTTCCCCAACATCCCCAACAGGAGTATACTACAACCAAAAATTTCGAATTGACACAATTTTATTGAGAAAACAGAAGAAAAACGCACAAGAGCTCTGAAGCCTCCATGGTGGACTAGCAAACAGAAGCATTACTTCTAGATGATTCCTTCCAAAACCCTTCTTCAAACATGGTTGTAGGAGAAATCTCAGTGCTCCTGGGTCCCAAAGGTTGTAGACTCAAGCAGCCTCAGGGAGTCTTGTGCAGAAGGGCCTGGATCCACTCCCAGAAACCTTGGCTTGTCTCCTGGACGCTGATGGGAGCAGGGGGAAGAGGACTCTTACAAGGGTCACCACCAGAGGTCTTGGGATCTAGACATCCCTCACCCACGCACCTGGAACACAAGAAAATCCCAGCAGGTGGTCGATGGCGAGGCACTATGAAGACCCCTGACTTTCTTGGGGGCACCTGGGGCTTCTTCTGGGATGCAGAGTCCAGGACAGGAAGCTCTGTGCCATGGCACAAAGTGCTGTGTGCCCAGGAAAAGTCATCTTTGCATGACTAATGCCAGAGAAGATGCGCTTGGGGTGTGGGATGCAGGTTGCAGTGCAAGTCTTGGTAGTCATAGGAAGTATCTGGCAGTTGGATATAGAAGGGCAATGGCAAGGACCCAGGACATATTAAGCTCAGGATTGGAGGCCTCTGTAGCCCTGGTGCCTGGTCTGCAGAATGCAAAGCCTGTGGCACACAGCAGGGGAAGTGCTGTTCCATGGCATTGTGGGCCTCACACCAGGTACCACCAAGCATGTAGGACTCAGCAGGCAGCAGCTTTGGTGTTCTGAAACTCTTCTGGCCTCCAGTGAGTGTCCAACCACACTGGGAACGTGGGTAGTGTTTGCTTTAATTCTGAAAGGAAATCCCATTACAAAGTTCACTTAATGAGATTAACAACAGTAACAATTATCTGTTAGTCTGTGTAATAGGAAGTCTTGCTCCATACAAGACACTGAAAACTGAACATTTTTCTACTGGCTTCAGCAGGGTTGTCAGCACAATACCTAGACTATCACAACTTGGTTTGGTTGTAACCCTTTTCCTTCCTGAACTCTGCCTGTGTGGTAGAATATTTGTGACTAGGAATACTTCCAAAAAGAAATTTAAAATGGCAAATGGTTCTTGGGTTTCAGATCTGGTGCTATAATCGGATTGATCTATCACCTCATTCCAAACTCCATCCAATTCATAACTTGAAAAACGAAACCCCAATATGATAATCAAATAACTTTGGGCTCTTTAGAGTAAATGAGGCCATAATCCCCCATGAAATGTATTTATGTTCCATACTGGAGATTTTTTCAGCAAAATATTTTAAACACATTAGTATCTTCTAAACCCTCAATAGAATGAAGCTAGAAATCCATAATAAAAAGGAAGTGAAAATTCACAAATTTGTCAAAAGCAAAAAAGAATATAAAATAATATTCTGATCAAGGAAAAAAGCATAAGATAGAGGAGAAAACATATAGATAACTAATAATCATGAGAACACATTATACCAAAATTTCTGGGATGAAGCAGAAACAGTGACCAGGAAGGTGTATTAGTCAGGGCTCTGCAGAGGAACAGAATCAACAGGAAGAATGATTCTAAAAATGGATTGGTTAGATTGGCTTACTTGACCAGAAACTGGATAGTCTCCAATGGCCATCTGCAGGCTGTAGAGCTGGAGGAACCAGTAGCTGCACAAGTGACTGAAGACCCCGAAACAAGAGAGATCAACAGTACTCTCAGAGTCTAAAACAAAAGGCTTCCAGAAATTCCTTAGATGATTACTGGCAGAGCTCACTTTGCAGGAGTGAAGAAGCAGGAGTCTGATATTCTCAAGTGATGGCAGCAGCAATCAAGAACCATTCCTAAAAGAATCACACTTGTATCTGCTACTGCTTCCTTGTCCTCCCACCTTTTATTCCATCCAAGCCACCATGCTATTGGATGGTTCTGACCCACTTTAGGGAGGGTCTCCATTTCAGTTGTTATCCCACATGTCAATCATTCCTAAACACACCCTCACTGACACACTCAGAATCTCTTAATCTTTGGTATGTCTTAATTCCATCAAGTTGAATGAATGCTAACAATAACAAAAACTACCAAGACTGAATCAACAGGAACACCAGAACAAAGCTACAACAATGACTGGGAATAAATCACTAATCAAACACGAGGTGAGGCTGAGGATGTAGCTCATTGGTACAGAGCACTTGCAGGATACCCTTCCTGGGTTCAGTGTCCACCACTGCAGGATAAAAAACTATCCCAGTAAGTGAAAACTGTGGACATAATGGCTTCATCCATGAATTCTATGAAAGATTTACAGAAGCAGTTAGAGAAACATTACCAATTACTCTGAGTCGCATTCAAAAAATTGAAGAGGAAGAGTGAAAACTATTGTGGACCTGAAGCCAGATTTAAAGATAGGTAATTAGTGTAGTTAGGTAAATCGGGTCTAATATGGAGTAAGATAAATAAAATGGAGACCATAATGGAGTGCAGGAAACCAGTGCAGCACTTGGGGAAATTGAAATGTTAATGTCCCCAAGGTCCCAAGCCTATCCCAAGGAAATATTAAAGAAGGGACTCCAGCAAACTCCAAGATGCCAATACAAAAGCCACCCCAGGCCTTTCCTACCTAGATTACTTCTCCAGTCCACCTATCTCTCACCTTTTGGGCCTCCCCACCTATATTCTATCACTGCAAGATAAGGGACAACAAAGGACAGGAATGTGGGAAAGCTGAAAGAAGACCTTAGCTATAAAAAAGAGAAGACCTGGCCCTTCCATGGATTCCACCTTTTGTGTCCCCTTCTTCTTCCAGGGAGAAGTCTTTTTTGCTGTCCTTTAATAAAGCTTCTTCTTTCCACTCTGTACTTGCCTTGGCATACCTCTCTGGTGTTATACTTCAGCAGTCTGGGAAGCAAAGACTTGTTACTGGTAAAGAGCAGTAACAGAACTCTATTCCTAATTCTACCTGTGATTATTTGCAAGTGGGTTCAGAGAGACCTGCCAGTGTGTGAATTCAATGAATATTTCAATTGTACCAATCTTTCATGTTTTTGTCTATAATGTATTTTGCAATTGATAGTGAAAATGTTGAACATGAAATAAAGTATTAACTTAGGGGCTGCCCTTCATTTCTGGTTTTCCCTGATTACATTTTTACTATTCAACTAAAAAAAATAAAAATACAAATAAAAAAGAAAGTAGAAAATTGAAGTACTTCTTTAAGGGTGCATCAACATCTCTAACACACATATCTAGATTATCAGTTTCTCTGGGAATACTTTGCTTATCATGTTTTTCCTTTCCTGGAAAACTCTTTTTGAATCTGAGAATCTGACAAAGTAAAATTTCTCCCTGTGGTCTCTCAAAAGTTTAAAAGTAAGACTTCTGGAATTCACTCTAAGAAATGGAGGAAAGGGTTCCGACGTTCAGAGAACTCTGGGATTAATCTGCATGGCTGTTTTGCCCCAGAAGTATTATAGAAGTGAAATGAGTTTAAGAATACTTGTAATTAACATTGACCACACATTTATACCTGGCAGAATTAACAGGCAAGTGAGAACCTTGTCTGACCTCTGTGCAAAGGGGACCCAGGACCCAACCCATATCCAGCAAAGATACCCACACAGGACACATACTGGCACCCAGGAAACCCACCCTTCCTTTCTCAATTTCCAAAACAAACACACAAGTGTAAAACTATTTTTTCTATAATTTTATTATACATGGGACAGAAAATTCATGAAAATCCAAGAAAGCATAAATTTCTCACATGATTACTAAATTGAGAAACTTTTAAAAAATTATTTATTTTTTTTTAGTTGTAGTTAGACAGAATACCTTTATTTTTTCTATTCTTATGTGGTGATGAGGATCTAACCCAGGGCCTGGCATGTGCTAGATGAGCACTCTACTGCTGAGCCATAACCCCAGCTCTGAGAAATGATTTTTAATACCATTTATACACAGAGGATCTTCTATTGCAATGTGTTAGCAGAGACCTCATGGCTCTCAACCCAAAGAAAGGCAGTGAGGAATCTAGAGCCCCCATTATTTTAAATTCACTGAGCATGATTGGAAACCTCAGGCAGCATCCTGCAGACATGGGATGGTATTTCTTGGCACTCATAAAGGGAGATTCTTGAAAGAGCATGGGCAATCTCAGGATTCCTCGATCATGGGGGCAGGCTGGACGCTGGTCAGCCGGGTTTCTCAGAGGCATACTCCTCTCCTGGGGGTACTTGGGGCTACTGCTGGGTCTCACACATCTGTCCTGGACAGGCAGGCGGCTATGTTTCTCTTCTCATGGTGTTGTGTGATCTGGGTCCATGGAAGGGTCAGGACCAGCTGAGAGACCCACAAGGTGTAAAAGGCATTACACAGTTGAAGTCCTGGGGATCCGAAGAAAGGAAGCCCAGTCTGGGATAGAAAAGCAGAAGCCAGGGCCCAGAATCTGCTTCCTTTAAGGCTTGGCAGCACCTGAGTCCCTGGAGCCTCACCTTCCACACAGCAGGGCAAATATTTGTCCATAGCTGCAGCCTCTCAGAGGAGAAAAAGTCTCCAGGGACCCCTTGCCTGATCATTTTTACTCTTCTGGGCTCCTCTTGATCAGAAGCACAGTGTGTAAAGTTGAGTGGAGATAGGATCTCAGGGGGTATTTCTTCAGAAGGCAGGATCTCCTAATCCTAGAGGCAGATCCAATCATCTGGGGTGTCAGTGTTCATTTGAATAGGTTTTGTTGATTGATTGGTTTAAAATAATTTTTGAAAATCTCAGGATCCTCACTGTTGATGGTGATGGCCAAGCCTGACTACCCTGGTCTCCAAGGAGAGAAAGAGAGCGTAGAGGATGAGAGAGTGAAAGAGTTATCCTGGGAGTGTTGTAGGAACACACAAGCAGGGCTCTAAAGATAGCAGAAAACAGTTCTATTTGGCTGTAGCCAGGATCAGAGGTACAAATTTCACTGTAATCAATTAATTCCCTAAACTCTGATTCAGGTAGTTTCAGAACTTTATACCCAGTGTGGAAGGAGAAGGGCTCACAAGTTCACAATCTGCAGAAGCTCACATAAAAGCAGCTTTTTCTTTCACTGTTTTGGGCAAGTTAACCTTTCAAGGACAAGGCACGGGATGGGGGCTGACTCTATGGTGACAGCCTCAGTGGGAGGCAAAGTCTAAGGGTCAGAGGTCAGGAGTTAGAGGCTGCCCAACAAATTCACCCACAGGTCTAGCCCCTAGAAATACTATTTCCAGCCCCAGACTCCCTGCTGGGCCTCTCCCAACCTCCAAGGCCTCGCTTTTCCAGGTAGCAGCCCACAGCTGAGAGGAGCAGGTCCATGCCACAGCTAACTGTTATCTGAACACTAGAAATAGAGTGGTTTAAAAAATGGAAAGACAGACAGACTTTTTTGACATTTAACAGATTGTCACCATAAGTTATGTAAAATCAGTATAGAGGGTTTGTATAACAAAACAAGCTCCCTTCTACTTTAATTCATAAAAAGTAAATTGTAATTCATCTTTAGGGAAGAATGTACAAAAACATGTATACTTGTTAAAAAAAGTTTTAAAACTTATTCTTATTTCATGAGCAGGGAATAGGGTTTTCCCTGGTCAGTAACAAGGGCAGCTTTAGTGATGGGGCAAGTCTTCTCTGGGATCCTAACTTCAGATCATCCCATTGTTGAGATTTGCTTTCCAGTGTTTGGGTAAGGTGGGCTTGCCTATTGTTTCCCATTGTTTCTAAACTATTAATTTTTGTACCAGAATTGAACCCAGGGGAGATTAATCATTGAGACAAAAATCTAGCCTATTTATTTGTTCATTTACGTAAACTGGGAATTGATCCTCAGTGCTTAACCACTGAGCCACATATCAGCTTTTTTTAGGTTTTATTTTGAGACAGAGAATCACTAAAGTATTAAGGGTTTAACTAAATTGCTGAGGCTGGCTTTGAACTCACCATCCTCGTGTCTTAGCCTCCTGAATCACTGGCATTACAGGCATGTGCAACCATGCCCAGCCCTGTTCTTTTTTAATTTGAGACAAGGTCTTCTTAAGTTGTTTAAGAACTCCTGAAGTTACTGAGGCTGGTCTTGAATTTGCCATCCATCTTGCTCAGCATCCCAAGTCCCTGGGATTACAGATGTGGGCCACTTAGCCCAGCTGTTTTTTGTTTGTTTGTTTTTGTTTTGTTTTGTTTATGTAGTTGGACACAATACCTTTATTTCTTTGTAGTGCTGAAGATTAAACCCAGTGCCTCACACATTCTAGGCAAGAGCTCTACCACTGAGGCACAACACCAGCACCTAGCCCAGATGTTATTGCTCTACTTTTTGCTTAAAGAACTAGGCCAGAAAAAAGTCAGGCACTCTGAGGGGTATAATCATTGGTGTCACTACCTCTAGATACTAGAAGTGATAACTGTGGGTCCACCTCCCTTTAAAGCATAATTTCCTTCTCAAAAAAAGTGGAATTTCAGTTTTAGAAGCATTCTCACACACATCAAGTATCCACAGTGAAATGTTTAATCTGTGTTGCCTTATTGGGTTTCTCTTCCACTCTCCCCCTCAGCTCTCAACACCTTGTGTTCTGTGGCTCTGGGGATCAGAACCAGAGTCTACAGCCCACCAGAAAAATACTCAACCTAGGAGCTAGACCCTCAGCTCCCATATTTGCTTTCAAATGATCTTATATTATGTATTTCTACCAACTGTTTGAGAGTCACTAAGATATGACTATCTACCTACTTACCTACTTTGGACAGAAGGCAGATGTTTAGTATGTGACAGAATATTAATGAACTTTTTACCTCACTTTTGAAATTTGAATTTCTATGATGTTAGTGACTCACACATCCCTGTGCTCTTGCTCAGGTCACAGTTCCAACCCTACTATTTCCTCTCTTGACTTCAATACCACACAAAATTTGAATTCCAAAGATGAAAGGAAAAGGCTTTAATCATGTAAATTTTAATAAAAGAAAAATCACAATTATGAATAGATCAAAAGGTACACAGAATATGATAATTAGCCACAGAATTGGATAAATTTAAAAAAGAGATTTATCTCACTGAAAAGTGTTCAGTCATTTATGAGAGGAACAGAGAGGAAGGAGTGGTGGGCACTGCAGAGACCTCAGGCCCCAAATGTCCAGGTGCTAGGAAAGAGAACAACATGTTGCAGCATCAAAATTTTACAAAGAAAGTGGCAAAAAGTACCAATATCCGCTTTCCACTTGTGAAAAACAGAACCAGGATGAAGTTGTGAGGTGAGACCACCCGAAGCTCTCCACTCTCACTCTCTCCCCTTCTAGTTCCTGTGTCTTCTCATGTTTTAAGAGACCTGCAACTTTGAGAAGCATGAGGGCTCTCTGCTGCTCAGCATGATAAGTAGAGCAGAGACACTGCACCCCCTCTTCACTAGACTTAAGAAGTACAAAGCTTCATCTGGGGTCCTAGCAAGTTCTTTCCAAGAATTCTTTTCTCCAGAGTAAATGGAGCCATCTTTGACCACTGAGTCCTCATCCTATATAATCAATGAGTTTATACATTTGTTCCTATAATAATGTCTTAGCAATGTGTTAATGTTCCACCCTGGAGACATGGAAGAATTTTACATAAAATAGTTGAAATGAGATCCCTGGCTTTTCCTGTTACCCAAGTACAATGTTGTTTATTAAACACAGGATATAAAAGTGATATGAAAGTAATTCTCCAACAAGGGCTGAATCAGGTATCAGGATCTTTAAGCTACAGTCAAGATCTTAGGTCTGCCAAGCTGGGTTTGGCTCTAGACTTGGAGGTGAGTCAGAGAAGGTCTCAGAGTTAAGGTCCTTCTAGTTCCTTCTTTCTCTTTCCCCTCTCCGAGCTCTTGTTTGACACTCATATCTTTTAAAATTCCAATATACCATTCTGAGACTCACCACTCTAGTAGGTGTGTATTCAGATTTTGTGGAGGAAGAAGTTCTAGTAAATGGGGGAGGGCTAGTGAAATATATTTAATGAAGACTGAAAAACCTCAAGTATCCAAGTTACATGACTAGGGACCTTCTCAGAAGATCTGAGGGTACATTAGCTTTATGAGATTGGTGAATTTTATAGTAAACCTTCTTTTACAGCATTCTCTAAATCTTAAACTATCTGAATGTTCATTTCCCATTCATGGTCAGAGGCCTAGTCATTTTTAAGATTAGGGGTGAGTTCGATGGCCTTAGGGAAGGCTTGGACAACACCCCTGGAGTGGGGGTGGCAGAAAATGCCAAGCTGATCTGAGAAACATGCTTTCACTTGGGGGGATAAAGGAACTGATGGAGATGAAGAAGGCAACTATTTTAAGACCCCTCAGAACTTTGTTTCAGCTGGAAACTGCCATCAGGCTACTCGATATGGACCCTACTTAGCAAAGACTCATTCCCCTGGTGCTTCATCTCCCTCACACTTCCTCTGGCCTCGAGGTGCTCAAATCTTGCTGCCCACTAGGTGGTGCCAGAAGGTCGGAAACCCCTGGATTCCTTTTAAGACAAAGCCCTAAGCATGCCTAAAAGAGTGCTTCCTCTTTTTTTCCTTTAGCTACTGAAGGGTGCTGCTGAAGCCTCCTTGGGCCCCTGTGGGGAGAAAACCCAATTGCACCAGGCATCAGAGTGGTCGACAGGTAAACTGAGGCAAGAGAAACTGGAGAAGAAGCTTAAAAGAGCTGTGCTTAGGAAGTCGGTGAGGGCAGGGGTAAAGCCCTCTCTGCTGCCCAGGCTTACACCTGAAGACCCAGGGCCTCCAGGCTGTCATCACAGGTGCACACCCTGAGCATAGTCCCTTCACCTCTTGGGGCCTCTGTATGGGAAAGGCGGGTTTCAGCTTCTCTGGGATGGGACTCCTCTCAGTGTGATTGGGCTCCCCATTCACCAGGAGGACTTCTGCTCCTTTACTAGGGCTGCCCACCTGCTTACCCAAAACCTGCACTGCTAGCAAAGTTTCCAGGTACACCCACTCCTGCCTGGTCAGAGGAGGCAGGAGTAAAGTACTTCACTGGCTTCCCAGATGCCAATTGCAGTCTCTAAGCTGAACCTGCCTAGAACTCATGAAATCTGTACAAGTCATTGGATTCACTATTCGGGGAGAGAAGGCGTGTCACCTGAAAAACAAGATGACAGCATTGTCACCACTGAGGGTAAGAAGTAGATGTCAGGGTTCCAGTCTTTTCTTCTCTCCAACTTATGCAGGCATGTGACAGAGTGGGAGCTCATGGGAGGTAATTGCTGGTAAATGAGCCAGTGTTAAACCTATATAACAGCATAACCCTGTAGCAAGTGTTGGACTCAGGCTGTGTGCTAGCATAGGAAAAACAGAATTATAACTGAATGTGAGATCATCCTTACCTGTGCTATCATCTAATCCTCATTGGGAATAAGTCTATTATCCTAGAGTATCAAGTCAGAAAATGTGCTTACAGAAGTTGATTAAAATTTACCAAAAATACTACAACACACACCCCAACCAATGTCTTAATCTTTCAACTTGGTTTCTGGGGCTTCTTGTGTGTGTGTGTGTGTGTGTGTGTGTGTGTGTGTGTGTGTGTAGTCAGGGAAGGGGGAGACATTTCTCCCTATATGATTCTGTTGCTGGGAAAGGCTGAGAACATCACTCCAAGAAAATAGAGTGAGTTCTGAGTCTCTTACTCCCACCATGTTTCCCAACATTTTCCTTTTATACCATTGTTTCCTATGTTTCTTTTCCTAGAAGTTCCCACAACTCTCCTACAAGGTTAGCTTCTCTTCCTATGTTCCTAAACATACAGGCTGGAGACAGGCAAGGAGCTAAGACAACACCAGTCCCTGACTACCTCCCCCACTCCATCCCTACCCATCCTCAGAAGGCTTAATTAGGACACCCCCCACCCACACACACACACATACAGACACCTGTCAGGATGACCAAGGACTGGGAGAAGAGGGCTGATCTCAGCTCCCAACTTGCTTTTGCATCTCAGCTCACTCCCCTATCTTTTCCTTGGTAAAGAATAAAAAGCTGCTACAGCTGAGTTCTGATCACTAGAACCACAGATCTAATGACCTCATTTAAATCCAGGGCCTCACCTCATTCCCAGGTTCTTTCCTTCTTTGGATTTGTATTAAAAATAAGATAATTAATGGGGAGCCAGGTAGTGTAATATACAACAAGAATCCTTGGCATATTATCCACTGCTTCCAATGGCACCATCAGAAACAAAGACTCTGAAGGGGCATCCTGATCCCTCCCAAGAAATTAATGATATTTCAAGGGATGATGGTGGGTGAGGAAGTAGCAGCCTGAAAGCAGAACTCTATGTCTGGTGATATTCCATTTTTTCCTAGAAGTTAGCACAGTGCGGTTATATGACTTGTTAGTGTGTGGGAACCAATGGTTACAGACGATCCTGATAAGAGAACTGAAAGGCTAATTTTTGACTCTCAGCAATTTGAAAAGCCCATAGTACACTGGCCATGCTGAACATTTTGGTTTTACTGGTTTGTGTCACAAGATTGCAGATACAACAAGAGTCAGAGATGTTCCTTAGAATGAAGGGAAAATATGTAGATGTGAATTATGTAAAAGAAATTGATATGGATGGGCACAGTGGCACACCAGCTTGTTATTCTAGCTGTTGGCAAGAATGAGGCAGAATCATGGCAAGTTCCTGGCCAGCCTGAAACTTGCCTCAAAATTAAAAGGAGCAGCAGCTAGATGTGTGGCTCAGTGTTAGAGCACAACTGAGTCCAATTCCCAGTACTACAAATACATAGAAAGACAAGTGGTCGGGGTTGAGGTTATGGCTCATCAGTAGAGCACTTACCTAGCATGTGTGAGGCCCTGGGTTCGATCCTCAGCACCACATAAAAATAAATAAATACAATAAAAGTATTGTGTCTGAATACAACTAAGAAATCAATATTTAAATTTAAAAAAAAACAGAACAATTGGTCCCATAATAATTTTTAATAACATAAAGGTGACTACAGTCACTTGAATATGAAGCAACAAGGAAGATGGGTATAGAAGGAAACTCCAGTGGGCTGCAGAGCCTCAAAGTTGGAAGGAAGCCAGCTTTGAGTTGATAGTCAGCTAATTTGGGATAATGAATTAAGTCTTTGTAAGAGAAGAGATACATGCCCTGAAGAAGTGCTATGAACATGGGATATCACATATGTAAAGGAAGCAGAGAGACTGGCATTTCATGATAAGTAAGCTATTGTTAAAGATGTTAACCATAATCTAATTAACAACTGATAACAATTGAATTTATTATAATTGCACCCAGACCAACCAAGGAAGGTGTGAATCTGCAGGACTCCTGTGTGGGGCTGGCGGCACAGGACAGTGGATCTGAAATAGAAATGGGTTTCAGAGACCAAGAAAGCAGAAGCAGGCTGTGGGAATGCTCCTGGGGGACACATGTGGCCTCCAGCAGGCTCTTTTTTCCTTCTGTACTTTTGCATGCACTGATCTCCTGGGACTAGGACCTCATCTGCAGTAGCTTGGGGCTGCCAAGACCTGATAGGTTCTTATACAGAAGTCTCCAATCCTATCCATAAAGGAAGTCATTTCTGTGACTTTAAGGATCCTGCTCAGCAACTCTCAGGTAAGTGTATTGATTCTTGCCTGCTCACAGCTTTCCCAAGGTGGGGAATTTCCCCCCACATTGTGGTCCCTTTCCAGGTAGAACTCAAAAACTACAGAATTCTGCACCTGATCCCAAAAGAAAGGAAAAATTAGTTTTATTCATTTTTATTGTTGTTGTTGTACTGCTTTGAAAATTGATTTTTTTGACACATATTCACAACAATCATTGAATGGGGTTCATGTTATATCCTTGTTCAAACAGAGTGCATTGGTCACTTCCAACAACTAGTCTTACCCTCTCCTCACCCCTGCCTAGACTCTAAGCATTCCTACTATGCATTCAAGTAATCTTTGTTGTTATAAAATTCCACATTTGAGAAAGAAAATGTCATGCTTGTAGCTCTTTTCATAACGACTGGCACAGGTAAGCACTTGTATATGCTTAAGTGAATAAATGCAGAGTTGATGACACTGAAGGTAAAAGAATTATTAAACAGAATAGACTGTGTTCCAATAAGGTGTAAATATAAGTATGCTTCTGACAATTTTTTAATAACCAATTTCTGATAACCAGGAAACAGTGGATCATACCTACAATCACACCTATTTGGGAGCCTGAGGTGGGAGAATTTCAAGTAGTAGAAAGCATGGAAAATTTAGGAAGACCCTGTCTCACAAAGAAAACACCAATAAAGTGGCTCTGGTAGAAGAAGGTGAAAAATCCTTTTAGGTTAGGGAGATTTTTAAAGGGCTACATTTATGCATTTGTCCTTCATTGGGGTTATGCTTCTGGGATAATAATTTACTAAGGTTATTTGTTGTATTATGTCTCAGGAATTGTACGTACTTTGCTCCTATTTTATTTTTTCTTCTTCAGTTGGGAATTGAAGCCAGGGCTCTAGAACAAAGCTACATCTCCAGCCTCTTTTATCATTTTGAGACAGGGTTATTCAGCCTTCAGTTACTCAGCCTCCTCATTGCTGGGATTACAGGTGTGTGTGACAACTGTGCCTAACCGACCCACACATATTTAACATCCTGAAACCTACTTTTTAAAATGAACAATTTTGTTCTCACTTCACAGATTGAACAATGACTATCAGCTGTGGCTTAGAAAATTTAAATGACACTTCAACCTATTAAAAGTTGAGATAAGAATTTCAATCTGAAACATATGTGTTTATTTCATATTTAAAGTCTATAGCTTCCCATTCCTCTTCCCCCCTTCCTTCAACCTCTCTTTTCCCCTTAGTCCTTATAATTTTTGAATTCATCAGTAGAGAAACAAAGCAGTTAGCTGAGAATTCCAGTCAAGAGTGGAGAATTGATCTCCATCTTCTCTCCAAACAGTCCTCTCTATGGAGAACACACCTGAAGCTTTACCTATGGTTTGACTTGGGATCATGAATTAAGCCTTTGTAGAAGCAGAGGCACATGCTCTGAAGAAGCACTGTGAACAGAGAATATCACATATACACTGGAAACAGAGAGTCTGGTATTTCATAATAAGTAAGCATTTGAGAAATATATTGACCTGAATCTAATTAATAACTGATACCAATTAGATTTTTTATAGTTGCATCCAAGATGATTGCTTTTCTTTTTTCATTTGTTTTTCCCAGATATATAGGACAGTAGAGTGAAGATGCTTGCTTTTCAACTGAAGTTCCTCAGACCCAACCTTGTGAAGCAATTTTCTTCCAGGAGAACCATTATCACCCAACGTAATGAACTCTACTTTGAGATTGTGCAAGAGTGCCATCAGTATACACCAAATGCTGAGCAGCCACTCAACACTTTGCCTCCTCTCTCAGCCCTGCCACTTTTTTTTTCTGACCTAGAGGCCAAAGTCATGGACCAGTCACTTCTGTGTGAAGCAGTCTCTGGAATCTGCAGAGATGACACTAAGATCCCAGTTGCCTTTGTCACTGATATTAGAAGATTATGGACCAAGGGTACTCCCTGGTGGGGTAGCATACATTTCCACTGAAAAAAATGCTCTCTAATCCATGGGGGCTGCTATATTGGGCATGCCCTCCACACAGATACTTGCCTAAAGCCCAGGAACCATAGTTTTTTTTCTGCCTCCCTGCCTGGAACCCTATGCCCATGACACAGAAGAAATCAAATTCAGCCTCAGGAGACTGCCATGCTGCAAAGCAAACAGAAAGTTGCCTGCCCTGGCAGCTTCTCTTGGACAAATCCATGTAGTCCTGTTGACAGGCTCCCCAGAAACAGGCAGACCTTAAACCCTGATCCATGACCACTGAGTCCTAGGAGTACTGAGTGTTCCGATTGGTAGATTTTATTTCTACTTCTGTTCCAGAAAAATGAAAGACTGATCACTTACCAAAGTCTCCTTGTTTACTTATTACTAGGCAATTGATGTTGTTGAACAGGCCCTCATGAATATTTGGTTCCCTTGCTTAGCAGCAGACAGAATGAAGAGAGAAGAGAGGATGGAAGGGTGCTGCATGGGGTGGGAGACAGAGCTCTGATTCTGAGCTGTGCTGTGGACTGGACATCAGAGCCTTAGAGAAGGTCTCCTTTCATGGACAGAGGTGTGGAAAGTATTCATGGAGAGCAATGCAAAGGAGCCCCAAGTCTTGATCTCAAATCTATCCAAGTTTAGGAAAGGACATAGGGGAAGGCAGGAGTTTCTTACATGGGAAGTGTGTCTCCTTGGACAGTATTTTTATTCTGCATCTACCTAAGAATGGGCCTGGAGTTTCTAAGACTCCACATAGCTATCCCTGTCCAGCACAGCCTCTCCCAGACACTGGCCTCTCTCAGACTAGTGTCACTCAGATCCAGTTTAATACCCACTAGGGAAAGGAGGTCCTGGAAGGCAGAATGTCTGCCTCTGGTCACAAGATCCCTATGGTAAAGCATTTAACATATATATAAAATGTACAAATGTTTTTATTTAAACAATTTATTTCTTGGTGGAAAGGCTTATACAAAAGAAAAACTAAAAAAATCAAGATAAAATTTTGAAAAACATGTTTTCTTTTACCTGTATTTTTGCTCAAATAAAAATTATGTGAAACTAACCTAATAAAGACATCCTAAAAGCAAAAGATTTTAAATAGTATTTTATGGAGAATATATATTTTTTAATATTTTTTTTCAGTTGTAGAAGACTGAACACCTTTATTTATCTCTCTGTGTTTCTGAGGATCAAACCCAGAGCCCCCTCACACATCCTAGGTAAGCATTGTACCTCTGAGCCACAATCCCAGCCTAAGAGGAAATCTATTATTGATGGATAAAACCTAATTCCATTCTTTGGGGGTTGTTAAAAATAAAAGAGATTATAATATGCTCAAAGGCAAGAAGTGAAATGTAAAGGCACTCTTGTTTTCCTTCTGTCTTTAGGAACAGACACTAAACAAACACAGTTTAAACACAAGGGATAAAGATAACTAGCAATCTGATCTAAAAGCAAAAGCAGATTTCAGACTGAACATCAGAGAATGTCTCTCAAAATCACACAGCAACTGGCCCATAGAGAAAAATTTTCAGAAATTAGAAAAGACTGGAGCAAGCAGCCATCAGCACCAGAGCAAACCTCTACAGAGCCACAAAGATCCTGGCAAATGTCAGAATACTGGGTCATTCCAAGTGTTTGTGGAAAATGTATGCAGGTAGCACTGCAGGCCACTATTGTTGGAAAGTAAATGCTGTGTTCACCCTAAAGTACAATTTTGCAATGCTCAGTAAAACTCAGGTTATACTCTTTTGAAGGAACAATTGTATTTATGTGCACCTGCCCTAGAGAAATTCTCCCACAGGTTTATAGGGACAATTATATGTAGTGATGAGGGATACAGCAATATGAATGTCCACTGCAGGACAGTGGAGATGTAGGGTGTGCTAAGGCACATCAGAGGCTACCATGTCAGAGTTTGAAGAAGCAGACGAAATGTATATAGAAAGATCTTAGTAACTTGCGAATGGGGTCTTTGAGTGAAAGTTAGTGTAGAGTGCTTGTCTGGCATGCATAAGGCCCTGGGGTCCATCCCCCAATGACTCTCACAGACAAACAAATAAATAAATAAAATGAAACAACAATAACAAGAAAAAAAACAGGAAAGGTTAAAATTTTTTCTAAATAAAATTAGGTATGTCCCCTGAAACATTTTACATATATTGAAAATATAATCACCTGAAGAATGAATCACTCCTCAACCTATACTTTGTCCATGGTGATCTGTAAAAATGATTCAGTATTGTCTTGATACACAAAACCTCACAAAATCTCACAAATCAAGAGGTTCAAATATTTGTACTCACTTTTAAAACACAGAGAAACTGTCAAGGCCATCAAGGATATGCATATTCAAAGGGCCACCAAGTATCTGAAAGATGTCACTTTAGAGAAGCAATGTGGCTTGGCATAGTGGTTCCTGCTTGTAATCCCAGAAGCTCCAGAGACTGAGACAGGAGGATCCCCAAATCTAGGTCACCCTCAGTAATTTGTGAGGCCTTATTCAACATTATGAGACCCTGTCTCAAAATAGAGAATTTAAAAAAACCTGAGGATAGACTCAGTAGTAAGTAATCCTAGATTCAATCATCAGTAATCAATCACTGTTAAAATGTGGGAGTTGATAGGTGTGTCTAGGCCAAACTGTGGGACCCGCATGAATTCATAGACCAAACAAAGTGCTGAATTTTGGCAGACATACTTAAATATGACAAAAATAAAGCTGAACTTGAGGGTTTAGATGTGGATTTTCTGTTCATTGAATGTTTCCAGGGTGAACAAAGCACTCAAGATACACTGTCACACTTACAGAGCTCATGGCCAGAGTAACCCATACACGAACTCCCCCTGCCACATTCAGATATGAGCCTTAATTAATAAGAACTTTTTTTTTCCTAAACAAAAAGAAGAAAATGAACTCATGTATGCTTTGTTCTTGCCTTTGTAATGCCAGATTCCTGGGACCCCAATAGACCTCCAGGAGCCGAATCCAATGCATTCACACAAGAGTCTTTATTGCAAGATCCAACCTGGATTCACAACAATTTCCTATGCAGTGGTCTCAGGGAGTCAGTCCTGGTCCTGTGTTCAGTGAGATTTTATAGGTTTTGGGGGAATACTCTATGCATCACAATGTCAGACAGCAAATCATTCCCTACCTCAGGAAAACCAAACAACAACTCTTAACATTAATTAGCACATTCATTGGCAGAAACAAGTTGGGTAGGGGTGATTTGTTAGTACAAAACAGGGATTCCTTTGAACTTATTGGTTTAAGCCATGAGGGGTGTACTTCCTAAACTACATGGTTTTGCAACATGATATCAACCACCATAAACTACTGGGGGTTCAACTGGCATCCCAGGTATTCTCCCTGTCTCATGCTGATTGGTGGTTGCTAGGGGGTTGCTATGGGTCTTCACCTAGCCTAACTGAGTCAGGGACACCTAGCACCTGCCACAGATCTTTCCTGTTATTTGCAAATAACTCAGGAGGGTGGATATGTGACCAAAGGCTCTGTGGGTTTTACCAAGGACAAGGGTCACGCCCCCTTCCATAGGACAGGCCTTGAGGTAGAAGGTGCTGTTTATTTTTAAAAATGGAGTCACATTAGTTTCTCACCCTTGCTGAGGTTGGCTTGAGCTCCAGATCCTCCTGCTTCAGTCTCCCAAGCCACTGGGATTACAAGGGTGCACCTCCAAGCCTGGCTAACTTGTCTATGTTTATCTGAAATGGGAAAATAATTTTTACAGTGAATTGAGACTATCAAGAACTAGAGCCTCTCTTCTATCCCGTCTCATCCACCCACCCTTTCCTTAATTCATTCAAAACCAAGGAATTTCAATAATGCCTTCAGCATTGGTCCATTTGCATCTTCATCTTATCAGGGTCTTCAGTCAATTTGTGATACAAAGGAAAGTCCCTCCCACTTGATTGGTGTGGCTTCTGAGGTCAGTTACTAGAAGCCCCACTACTGCAATGGTGCAGTCTATACCAGACTAATTCATTTGCTTTTTTTCCTAGACCAGGTACACACCTTCACTTGGTAGGGAAACTGAAGTTATGGCAGTCTGTCTGTCAACCTCAGGATCGCTGACTCCCAGGAGGGCATGTCCAGAGACCAACATGCCACCAGGCCTGAACCCAGGCCAGGGCACTGGATAATTTTCCTGCACTGAGCCACCACTCCTGCCAGTGTCCCCAGAGCTGCAGAGATGTAAATTTTCCAGTAAGCTAACTGCCTCACTGGGCTTACACAGAGCAGAGAGCTAGCTGTCTTTGGGGAACTGTGTTGTTACATAGGAGCAAGGAGTTGAGATGGACCAGCATGGAGTTAAAGACCATCCAGCAGCCAATGGCTGAAACCTCTCAGGAGCTCTAGTCACCTCAAGAAGAGGCAAGCTCTAGTCACCTCAAGAAGAGGTCAGGGGGGCCCAATGGGCCCTGAACATCCCAGAAAGTGCCAGTGGCTGGGCAATTGGACAGGCACATACTCAGGCTGTCTGCTAGAGCCCAGGTCACCCCCTAAGCTGCTGAAAACCCAAGCTTACATCACAGAGGAAACTAAGAAGGAAAAAAACAAAAAAGAGCCTTGAGGGCACCTTGCAGTACAATGCTCTTCAGCCAATGCCCTACAAAGAGCCAGAAAAACTCCAGTGCGGACCCTCATACTGTCCCTGTAGACTCATGAGCTGGGACTGTGCCCTGAATGCCTAGGAGCCTTGAAGTCTTGGCTGTGGTGATTGAAAGGGTAAAGTTTCTAAACTGGAAAGCTTGAATGTAAAAGATTAGGTATTATTAAGTTCCTCTGTTACACCCAGATTTCTGAGATAGTTAAAACAACGCCCTACAGGCCATTTAGCCTAGGGCCCTATGCAGTTCATCACAGGGCCCCAACCAATCAGTTTGAATGTGTAACCCGCTTACGAATGACCAATCACCCCTGCCCGACCTGTTCCCCCAATGAATGTGCCAATCACGTCTCAGAGTTCTTGTTCAATTTTCCCGCGCCTCATGATGATTTGTTCTGATGTATGCAAAGCCCACCGCCCTCTCCAGGAAGTGTACTTAAGCTCTGCTTGACCTTTGCTCTGGGCTCTGGGCTGCTCTCCCTTCTTGAGTAAGCACGGAGCCCCAGCGCGCTGGAATGGATCCCCAATAAATCCTCTTTTGCCAATTCCATGGAGTAAGTCTCTTGTGTGGTCTCTCCCTCCGACGCTCCACTGGACCCCCCTTACAGTGATCAGTCCTTATTTTGTGCCTTCACTCTTAAATGATTTACAGGTTCTTGAATAAGAAAAACTCTGTGTAATTAATTTCATAAGGAACTCTTTTTTGAGATAGAGAATTCTCATAGTTTCTAATGTGATTGAATTTTTCATGATGATTAAAGGCATTTCTTTATTCACTGCTTGTCTATTGATTCTGAGGAGGTGAGTCAGAGTGGAAAGATGTATAGGTGGGTCTGGGGTAAGAAGAAGACAATTACCCAGGTCAGAGCTTTGGGTTGAACCAAGGGCATCTCCAGGTTAGTGTGCTAACAGAATGTGTATTTGCGTGGCCACTTGCTGCTGTTTCTTCAAAACTGAATGTGACCTTCAGAGGAGGGGAGAGAATCAGCATCAAACAGTATCCTTTAAATGGTCTTCAGTTACTTTCTTATTAAATAGGAAAGCACACCAAAATGAAATCTCTACTTTGGGCCTTCTGAGTTGACAACCATGGGGTCTAGAACATAAGCTCTAGGTCAGACATGTTCAGGTAGTTACAAAATCCTGCACAAGTGGGCTGTGTCCAGCATAAGAGACTTCACAGATTGTAATTGTTTTAAACTTTTCTGTTATTTGAAATCCAGTAGGTTTTAAATTGAAGGCATTTGGATTTAGAGGGGCTTAGGTGCTAGGTCCCACTGGATCAGACCAATTTGTCTTGTTTTTCTCATCAGTTTAATTGCATGTCAATGGTCCATGGCATGGAATTGGAGTAGAGGGTCAAAGAGGATTTGGGGTGTTTTTGTGGTTCAGATATACAGACAGGATTCCAAATGGATCAGCCTTTGTTCTAAAAACCTAAAGTCTAAATCAGCTTTTAATACTCAGCAATAAAAGAGAATAAAATCATGGCATTTGCAGGTATATGGATGGAGTTACAGAAGATAATTCTAAGTGAAGTTAGCCAATTCCAAAAAACCAAATGCCATATATATTTTTTTATATAGGAAGGCTGATTTATAGTGAGATAAGAGGAATAGAAGAACTCTACATAGGGCACAGGGGTTGGAAGGAAAAGGAGAGGGCATGGGGTTAAAAATTATGGTGGACCGTGATGATCATTATTATCCAAAGTACATGTATGAAGTCATGAATTGGTGTGAATAACATTGTATACAAGCAGAGATATAAAAAGTTGTGCTCTCTATATATAATTTGTTTAATTTTGTTTAAAATTGAAAGAAAAAATTAGTTCTCGTGGATAATATAACATCTGATATATAATATCAACATATTATAGTAAAACCATAGTGAGAGATTATAATTTTTAAATTTAATGTATTGATTGAGTTTTCAGTTCAGAAAAGTGTGCCATGGGCCTAGGGTCAGGGTGCGTCTCTGCAAGGGGCAGAGGGCCACAGGTTATGCTTTACTTCCCAGCCTCATGAAGGCTCAGCCTTTGACAAGTAGCACAGGGAGAGGCTAAGAGCTTTGGTCCAAGCTGATGAAAGCACCAGGAAGAGAGTTAGTTATCTCCTGATTTAACTTCCACTTAACTTTACTATGACATCTTTACTTGCCTTAACTACTCTTTGTAATATTATTATTAATAATAATATCTTTATTTTTATTTATTTATTTTTATATTGTGCTGAGGCTCAAACCCAGGGCTTCATGCATGAGAGGTAAGTAATCTACCACTGAGCCTCAACCCCAGCCTATTCTTTGTATTATTTAAAAGATTGTCATTTAATAATCTTTAGTAACTTTTGCATCTTTTCATATTTAATAAAGTTCTTATGTAATTATCTTTGATATCATTTGTACCCATTTTTTGTAGTTTTTGTGACTCTTATTAAATATCTAACTAAAAAATTCATTACTTAAATTGCATTTCACTAGAATAATTTCGAGAAAGAAAGAAAAGAGAGTGAAAGTGAAAGATGTGAGACTAGAGAATTGGTGTTACCAAATATTTTTCTGATTAAAGGTCCTACAGAAAATCTACAAAATTGTGTAACATCATTATCTTTATTTAGACATTTAAAATCTACATGATTCCAGTTCAACAGGGAGCCTTGTTTTCACTACTATTAAAACGTACATACATATTAAATCATACTGCTCACTACCTCTTGGAATATATACATGTTAAATCACACTGCTCACTACCTCTTGGAATTACAAGGACATTTAATATGTCCTAGAAGCTTCATACAATTTATTGTCTCTCGGATTCTAAGGGTTGCCTTAATTCTAACCAAGTGGATGATTTTTATCTTGTACTATGAAAGAACACTATATTTTTCTTAATAGAGTTTCTTGTTTCTGCGAATGAATCTGTGGAATAAATTCATAAAAGTGAAATTCCTGTATCAAAATAGTATATTTAAAATTGTTAAAACACGTGGATATGTTGCATGTTCCAGGAGCCTACCGAATTCATTCAAACAGTATTGAGAAAGGTCCTTCTGCCAACAATTTTTAAAATTTTTCTCTTAGTTATACACAATATCTTTATTTTGTTTATTTGTTTTTAGGTGGTGCTGAGAATCAAACCCCATGCTTCACAGGTGCCAGGCAAGTGCTCTGACCCTGAGTCACAACCCCAGCCCTTAGACCTTTTAATAACATGGATTATAATGAAAATTTCTTCTTCTTTTTATATAGCAGGAATCAAATCCAGGGTCTCACGCATGCTAGGCAAGTGCTCCACCACTGACCTTCATCCCTGGACGCTGTAATAAAAGTTTTGAATACTTTTTAATATGCCATTTAAATATGTCCTTTTTTTAATTTGTGTCTAATATTAGTGAAGCCATGATTATGTTTCCTACTACAGAAGTGTTTAGTATTGTATATTTATCTGTGGGAATTTGAAAAGAGTTCCATAATTTTAATGACTTTTCTAATTGATTTTTGGTGAATGATATTGATAATATCTAACTTTCAATAATTTGTACTTTCAGAAGCTTATAGCATCCCATCTTATGTACTTGGTTTCCTCTTTGACTTTTTTACATACAATTGTTTTGCCCCTACTCTCACCCAATATGTTCTCTTGATGAATCTTCAATTATGATTCTAATCTTTGACCTCATAACATCTGTTTATGGCTCCACTTAGCACCATAACAGTCAAGAACTCTGGATACCAGTGTAATCTGAATCTCCTTTCCAGATTCCAGATTCACACTGCCCCCAAGCATCATTACTTTTCTGCTCCAGGAGAAACACTTGTGTAGTTTTAAAGCAAGAACATGTCAGTAGTCAGAATTAGATAAACTTTGGTAAGAAAAGGACATCACTGAGTATAGCTCTGGAGTGCCAGAAGAAAAGATTCAGGAAGAAGAAACTACCTAGAGGTCCAGGAAAAAGCAAGTGTCTGGAGGTGCATTGGCAATAGGAGTCACAGTTGTCATCCTGGAGCTTGGGATATATCAAAGTTGTGTGCAGTATCTGAAAAACAAACACAGAGAGAGGGAGAGGGAGAGAAGAGGGAAAGGGAGAGAAAAAGGGAGGGAGAGAGGGAGAGGGAGGGAGAGAGGAGAGAGAGAAGAAAGAGAGAGAGGGAGGGATGGGAAAAGAAAAAGAAGTAGGGAGGAAGGAAGGAAAAGAAAATGAAAGAGAAGGAGGCAGAAAGGAAGCCATTTGGTCTGAAACAAGAATGCTTAACTAAGACTGCATGCAAAAAACTGCGGGTGAAATTTTAACCCAGAAGACCAATACCAAGAACAAATACAACCATAAATGTCATTCCAAGGGATTAACTTTTTATACTTGGACTTAAAAACCTAGAGAACTATCATCTTATGTGTTGACTCAGAACCAAACTGCTTCATTCTCTTATACTCTATGAGTGTAAAGTTTCTGATGCAATTTGAAGTCATCCCTCACTTTCCTTCTAAGGAAAGTGCTATAGAAGCTATAAATACACAACTTATTGAATCCACTTTCTTCCCAGAATTATATACTAGAAGACCTTGGCACATTTTGAGTCTTCAACACAGATTCTTCTCCCAAGACAGATATATAATAGTGATAAATTTCATTAAGCTCTTGGTGTGTTCTCAACACCCAAACACTCACACACATGACCACAAAAAGAAATGAAACCAACACCACATTCAACTTTATTCCTACTAACATATTGCACCTTTTTTTCTATTTACAAGCTTTGAAAAGTGAATATAAATTGTTTAATAAAACATGTAAGTAATTACATGGTTTCTTGGTTTTCAGGATATTTTCAAAATGTTTGTTTTATAGTGGTCATTACATTTACATGAGGACAAAATAAAAAAATAAATAATAATAATGATAATTTCTCTCATATTTCACCTTGGAAGTTTGTGGGTTTTCCTTTTTTTAAGTGCTCTTCCATCCAAAATGCTCTCATAAATATCCTTTGTTCTCTTTTGTATGTGTTTACTTCATTAACATGAATGCAGGGAGACAAACCAGGATTTTTATCAATCCTTTTGGGGAACAGGAGTAGAGTTGGGCTCCTGAGTCCACCTTGTGGGTAAGGCCTGAGAGTGGTGGTGCTTGAGGGGTAGGCAGAGAACAGGAAGAGTGGACCTTGAAACTGAAGACCAAAGTGCTGCTACACAGATAAATCCAGAAAAGAAGTTTTTGAAGTGAAAGGCTTCAATCTGAACCTGACCATACTTCCACCCTAATCCCATTTCCACTGTTGCTCAAAATTTGAGGCTGACTTTAGGATCAACAATTGCACTTGCCTCTTTAGACACATGCACATGAGCTAAGTTCTGGACTAGTTTACCGACCCACCAGAGGGATAAGAGACCTTCACTCATGGGTCAGAATCAGAGATGGATCTGTCCCTACCACGCGTCATTCTTCAGTCTAAAGTGGTAGAGGCTGCACAACTAGTAGATGCCAGAAACGCCACTCTGAAGGTGCAGGCCCCAAGTTAAAGTGTTTTCCCAGGCCAGGTTCACAGGGCTGCCATCTGCTGCATGTCTCTGAGGCTCAGAGTGTTAAGTAAGTGCGACTTCTGATCCTGCTTGTCACCACCGTCTGCATGAACAGAATCCAGGACACTGGACAGACAGGGCTGCCCGATTCACAGACTTTTTGAGTGCCTTCTCCCCAGTTCTACCCTGCATGGCCGCTCAGAGGGCCACCTGCTGCTTTGGCTCGCCTCACAGGGCTGCTTGCTGGTGCTTCCGCCAGTCAATAAAGGAGCTTTCCTGGTTGGGTCCACTGGAGGACCCTCACTGGCGCTCTCCAACCTACTCATCCACAGGGATATTCCTTTCGCATCCACAAAGAAATTCTCAAACGCACACAACTGTAAAAAAACATCATACATTTCGGAACATTCTCTTGGGAATGTGGAAGAAAAAAAAATCAAATCAATGTTTAACGCAATGATTTGAAGTTGATTTTTTGGATTCTTTTCATTAGATGAATTAAAATGCGGGAGGCCCTTCTGGAAGCTAAAGGCAGAGACACTGAAGGCGCAGAAGCAGGTGTAGGTTCGGGCCCTCTTCTCAGCCCCTCTGCCTACTCCTGCTCCTGTGCGCGCACACCCCTGATGCTGGGTGATGGTGCCCTAGCTCTGCTGGCAGGGTCGCATCCATACGTACATTACCCTAGCCCTGCTTTTACCTTCATCAGTCCTTTCCTCCATAAGAGAAAAATCATATCTTATGGCTGTGTTGGCTTAAAGGCAATGTTAAAAATTTTACACCATATGAAACATTTTCTTTGAACTTGGAGTTTTTGTCCCCCCCCCCTTTATTTTTACCCCTCTCCTCTTTGTGGCTTTTGAATGAAATTATATCTATTTGCATGTGGCTTCAAAAGTAATATGAGGCCCCATCCATCTGGTGGATGAGTCGGTTCTGGTTGGTCGCCTATTTATTCCAGGCTTAAGCAAGGTGAATTCTAAAGCTTCTCAAATGGGCTCTCCTCCGCATAGCTTAGACACAGTTTCTGCCATGAGGGCGATGAGGCAAGGATTCCATAACTGCCAAGCAGTTAAGTGTGTACTCTCTTTTTTTGCTTTAAACCCTGAACTTTGGCTCTTGACTTAAGCTCTTACTCTGAGTCCCTAGGACTCCCCAGTGCAGGCCTGCATCTTGAGCCTCCAGCATAAGGAGGAACACATGTGGCAGGAGTTCACATTTGATGGACACTTTTATTGGGCAGGCCACAGAAAAAGGCAGGAAGCAAAGTGAACAAGAAATTTGTCACATACTGTCTGAACAAACACAGAAGTGTTACTGGAACATCTTATCTCCAGCTGAGGGTCTCTGGAGAAAATGGTGAAGATCTCAGAGACCAAAAGTGGGTGACTGAGGCAGACGGGCTTGTGGCCTGGTCCCCAAAGTGCCTGAGTATCTATCTTGGGGAGTTGTAGGGTGAACTAGTACTTCTCACATTCTGAGAAGCTATTGAGGAGCTGTTTATTTTCAAAATATTCATGCATATAAAACAAGTGGCACTCTGAGATACATACCATTGTTTCACTACCTTTCCATCACTTAATAAGTTGTAACCATATCATGAGATTGTGTTCACCAATTTTATATGTCCTGATTTGGATTCATAATATTTTATTTCTAATCCCTTATTGCCAGCTATTGCCCAATTTAAATGTTTGGATTGTGATAATCTTCAGCTTGTAGGTGTGTGAGTGTGTGTGTGTGTGTGTGTGTGTGTGTGTGAGAGAGAGAGAGAGAGAGAGAGAGAGAGAGAGAGAGAGAGAGAGAGAGAATGTACTAGAAAAACACGAAAGATGTACACTGAACAAAAAGTTAACATTTGGGTTTGAGTATAGATGTATTTTAAAATTAGGTTCATTCCTTACATTTCCCTTTAAAATACTACACCCACTTCCTTACTACTTATGTTGTCAAAGTGTAGTTTGCCCTCCAAAGTGAGGATAAATCATTATAACAAACTAGAATATATTCTAAAACTTTTCTTTGTAATTTTTAAATAAATTTTATGCATATTGTTCAGTCTCTTTCAAACTATAAAATTTTGTCTGAGGAAAGGCCTACTTAGTTATAGACAAAGTAAAACAAGTACAGTTTTTCCTCAATGTTCGTAAATGTAGCCTCTGTCATTTGAGTTGTTCCTTGGTAAGTTTCCTTCCCTTCTCTTTGCCAAGTATTGTAAATTCTAAAGAAAGTTTGCACCTAACTTCCCACTATGTTCACTGCTACGTAGCCATTCTTTAGATTGATGAAAGCTAGATCATTTGGTGACCTTCAGATTACATCAGAATGTGAAATGCACCTCCTAAGTCTTCACTTCTGTGCATCAGTTAACACAAAGCATGAAAATTGCTGTGAGATCTAACTTGCAGAAAAATGAGTGTAGCTAAAGAAATATAGAACTATTCCCAGGAGGTTCATGTTGGTTGGAATATTCTGAGGAGGAAAAACGGTGAAGCAGACAGATGCCCTGGATGAAGATTATCCCCATCACACCTTCTTCCTGCCCATTGCTTACTACACCTCATTTCCCTTCCTTTACAACCCCATTCATGCTCCTGAGTTCCCTGATGTGGTCTTTCCGGGAATGATGTTCACACCCCACCTTCTCAGGGTGCCAAGCCTTAAGTAAACCTGATTGTTTCTGAACTCTTGATTTCCAAGTATTTGCTTACCAGGGGTGAGTACATGGACTTTGATGTGGTAAAACATTCACCTTTTAACAGTTTGAGTTCACTGGGGATCTGTATCTGCATCCTTCTCATGTCATACATTCACTTGCAAAGGGCCCATCCAGTCCCTTGTCGTGAAATACCAAGCAGGAGAGTAAATCTATCCCCCACATGAATCTATTCACCTAATTCAAGCTCTAATACTCCAATAGTGGATTCCTTTTTCTGTTCTGAACACATGCACTGGATGCACTCAGACAACTCGACACTAAGCCTACCCTACCCTCCTTGTGGATTCCCTGTGTTGAATAATGATACCTAGAAATGTTAACAGAAACTCAGAAATCTAGGATGAATGTTCCCTCCCTCCCTCTTTCATTTTTTTTTATTGGCATCCTTTTTCCTATTCTCCCTTTGGACTTCCCTGCCTCCTTCACCAGAATCCTAACTCTAATTCTATCCAGAGACTGAACCCTTCATGCCATATTACTTATCACTAGTTAAAAAAAAAACTGAGATATTCCAAATTTCAAGACCAGGACATGGAGAGAGAGAGAAAGAGAGAGATAGAGTGATAGAGAAGAGAGAGAGAGAGAGAGATTTTCAATGAGTTCACTGCTTAGGGTCAGACTAACAGATATGTCCCACATTCCTGAATATATGATGAAATTCTCACTTATAACCCCATGTGGCAGTTTACCAAGGCCACCACATCTACCTTTCTAGCTTATTATGAACTTTCTGGACTATGAACATTGACCAATCCAGAAACAACAAGTGAACTGTCCCATTAGTCCCCAAATTTTCCCATTTTGCATTGTAATGCCTCTCTTATCTATAGCCAATGTAAGCTAAATGTAAACTGATTTATGCTTTCCTTCCTCACATTTTCATGTTAAGAATACTTTTGGCTCTTAGGCCTGGTATACATATTTCCAGTCACACTCTACCCTTGCTGCTGGTAGTTATGGAACTTACCTTAGGACCTGCCCCTTTTCTGGCTAGCATCTGCATGGCCCAATGTGGACAGTGATTTCAGGGAACCTTCAGTTTAAAGGGGTTTTGTTTAATATCACCCTCTATGTACACATTCCCCTTTCTAGGGGGAATGATGTCTGCATTCACTGTCCTCAGTACATGTTCCTCAGGCAAGTGCACTCAGATTCACACCAAAGTTTTATGAAAGAAGAAATTCTCACTAGATTCCTAGTGGTTCACATTAATTTCATAGCATTCACGAACTCAAGATGCCTTGTGTAATCTGAACTCAACTAGGCCCAGGTTCATGCTGTCTCCACGCACTGCATGGAGACTCACAGGAGAGACACATAGTTTTAACCCAGAGCTAGGTGAGCTCTTGGAATCAGTAACTGAATACAGCCCTAGATCATTAGAAACAACTGTACCTGAAATAAAAGTAGCACCAGGAAGCAGACACTATGTTAAAGAATCAGGAAGAAATCTTCCATAAGTGTATTGGGAGTGCTACTCAGGGAGCTCCTCTTCACCCTGCAGGGACTAGAGAATCAGGGTAGTTAAAAATTCCTCCATCTTTTTTAGAGAGCATCTCAAAGCAAACTCCTTTGAGCTGCAACAAGGATGCAAAACTGACACTAAATGGCCAGATGGAAGGGTGAATTTTCAATCCAGGAGACCAATGGAAAATGCTCTCTTTTTGGCTGGTGAATGAGGTGACATAGTGGAGATCTCTGTTGAGGCAAGAGGCGGCAATGGGAAGAATTGTGCGCTTTCTATCTCAGTGTTACTGACCCTGGGGAATGTTCTCTTTTATTGCTGTTTATTGGTCACCATGGTCTTTGTCTTGACCTGAACTACAAGGCCCAGGGGTGATCACTGTTACCTCAGTATTGAGCCTCAAATTGACATTTGAAAAAAGGGGGTGGAGATCCTTGCTATGGTTTGAATGTATCCCTGAAAGCTAATTCATAGGAACTGAATCCCCCACGAATCAGTATCTGAGAGATGGGTCTTCAAAAATGTGATTAGGCCAGCAGGGCTCTGCCTCAATGAGTGGCTTCAGTGCCTTATATGAAAGGGCTTTTAGTAGTGGGTCTTCACACATATGTTCCTGTGCCTTTCCATCATAAGACAAGGTACCAAAAAGGTCCTTTTCAGTTGCCTGCACCATATTCTTTGACCTCCTTGACTCCAGAACCCATAGAAAATGTGTTTATTTTCTTAATAAGTTGCTTGGTTTCTGAGATTCTGTTATAGTGACAAGAACCAAATTAAAAACAATTTTTACAATTAGGAGTTTTCCTAATAAAGGGAATTATGAAAGAAAATCACCCTCAATATATGCTTTGGCATAAGGATTATTTTGAACTAAAGGCATTTGAGTTTCTGAAATATCTCTTTATACCTAAAAATAGGGCTTTCCCAAATACCTTGATCATTATTAGTTCTCACCCAGAAACAATTACATCTCCCTCTGATAAGAGAATTTGCCACCACACTCAAACAAACATTCTCTAAAAACTATCTTAATTCCCTATTAAGGTGATTGTAAGTTCTCTAATTTCACCACTCCTTTGGAGTAATTAGTTCTTTCTCTGATGCCTCCAATACACAAAACTTAAAATTCATTAATCTGTAATGCCTTTGGTTCTGTTCAGCTGTTTCCATTTATTTCACAGTCCCAACCAAGGCCACTGAACCTCCCAAGGCAGAGGAAAAGCTTTTATTTGTTTTACTGGAAAGCATGGACATGTATTATTACTATCTTTCTAAGACATTATTGCATAGCTTCTGAACCATGTCCATACTTCCCACAAGGTTCACCTGTGCACATTGCTGTGGTTCCAAACTTCCTTTCTGCATTTTTGCCTCAAATGTTAGAGAAAGTTTGTTGTGTTTCACCTTTTTTCAGTCAATAATATCCTAACAAGTCTTGTTAGTGTGCTGCATATCTTGGTTTGGTGAAGGTTTTCTTAATGACATTTTACAGACATATCTCTTGCTGTTTACACTTTGTTTCCTCTTTCCAATGACAAATGAGGACAGACACTTTGAAAGGCTCCACATCACATGTTTATCTGTGCCCCACAACTGGCCCTGGGGGTTGAAACCATGGCCTGGCACCTATACACCTGACATTGCCAGCCTGCCCAGAATGTAGCCAATTTCAGACTGCAAAAGACTTAGAGTCTCTTCATGGGGAATATGCCATTCCCATGAGCAGTCTCTGGCTATTCTCACACGTGCACACAACACTGGAATTAGACTGAATTTGAAGGCCTGAAGTAGCTCTGATGTACACTCCTTCAGGGGAGTAACTCCTACCAAACTCCTCTTTAGATTCCTAAACTGGAGTTGGTTACCCTTACCACTAGGGGTGCTAATTTCCAACATTTCTGCTAAGATACAAGGCTAGGGTGGAGGGGAAGTGTTGGGGGTTTGGCTCAGTGGTGTAGCACTTGCCCAGCATGACTCAAGTACCTAGGTTCAATCTGTAGTACTGCAAAGTGTGAATGAATGAATGAATGAAGTAGGAAAGGGGTAGATGTGTGGGAGATAGGACTGATGGGCCCCCAATTTTGCTTTAAACAGCTCTCTGCCCTGGCCTCTTGGTCCTGATAAGGTGGCTGTAACTTTTCCTGTGGGGACAAGGCACTTCTTTTTTCACTCTCCAGACCCACAGCAAAGGAGGCAATTGGAGATGCTTCAAGTACCAGAGAGGGTTTTGGCTAGGAGAGGAACTGGTAGGATAGTGGGGGAAGACTATAGTAGCCAGCTTGAGAGTAGGTGAGATGAGGGTCCAAAAGGGGTCCCCTTACCTCTCTGGGGCACCTGTCCCCTCCTGCGAACAGCTGAGGTTCATCTTGGAAAATGATGAAATTGATTTGATGGAATCAGCCAGAGGAGTATGGGAGATCCTAAGGGCTGCTAGAGATGCCCATGAAGGAGTCTGCAATCTCTGTGGGCATCCCTTCCAGTAGTGCAGCTGTTTGGGGGAAACATAAAAAGTCATGGGACAGAGCAATTTTCTTCTGTGCAGTGGCACCTCCATACTTTGTAGAAAAAAGTAATTCAGAGGTATCAGTCTTACTTTAAAAGTGAGTGGAAAGGGAGGGTTCAAGTGCTTGAAACTTTGCCACCACTGCAACACCTCAAAGACCTAGAAGCCATCAATGACTCATTTAAAATGACTCATTTACAGAACCCCAGCTAAGTAATTAGGGAGCCCTCCTTTGAAGGTTTGGTGGTAGTTTCCTGTCCCAAAAAGATGTGTTTTTCTCACTTGCCTTAAAAGCTCTGAGATGTATATAAAAGAAGAGGGGCCCCAGACCAAGACAGAGGGGTGGCATGCAAGAAGGGTTCAGCACTGCTTCCTGGTGGCACAGATGTTGGTGACCTGGAGGCCCTACTTTTCCCTTAGACCAGCCTGATGCATGCCCGCCTTGGGTGATACTCAGCCTGTTCTCACCACGTGCAGCCCTATGGGTCAGTAGCTGGGGACCCAGACTTGGCCAAGAAAAAGAAAGGTTTTGTTATGTCGGAAGTGTGGGTTTGGAGACAGCCAGTGGGAGTGGAAATCTCACTAGCAGCATTGACTCACCTACATTCCTGCTAGCTTCTCACATCTGGTGTAAATTTACCTGCGGCACCGATGATGAAGCCAGAAGTAATGCCTTTGGCTTTGGTGAAGCCATAAACTGGGTTTGGATTTTGCAGGATTTTAGATTTTGAATTTTGAAGCCAGCAACTGGAATCCCAGATCACTAGCGCCTTACCCAAAAGAAAAGGAGCCTACTTTTCACCTTAGCACTGCCTTTAGTTGAATGTTTCTCTACACTCTGGGCTTTCCCTTTCTCCACCCTAGGCAGGTTGGTGCAGCCTTTCCCAGGTTGTCTTTCTGGGCGTTCCCAATTGCTCTGGGACCAGTAGCGCCCCCCCCCCACAGTTTCCCCGTCACAGCACATATTCGCACCAAGCCTGGGTGGCAGTAAGCCTCCTTTCTTTGCATCGCCAGATTCTAGATAACAGCGCCGTGGTTTGCGCCAAAGTGGAAGTTTGTCGCAGCAATATCCAGTTGTGGTCCTTTGGGGAATCCCAGCACACCATTCTCTCCCGCCTACTTTCTCTTGGTCTTGGCTCAGCCAGTTGTTCTGTGGGCGCGTTTTCTCGGTGGCACCGTCGAATACACAGCTGTGAGGGGTCCTAAAGTGCAGTTTCCGCGGTTGCCGTGATCAGAGTTCCTTAGTGGCAGCCAGGCTGGCAGGGCCACTGCTCCTCTGTTCCGGAGCCCTTTGGCTATAGCAGCGCCTGAGCTTTTTTTTTCCCAGATCAGTCTTCCCAGCGCTCTCCTCTCTTTGGCCGCCCAAGAACCGAGTTTTGTTTGGGTGGAGCTTCATCAATGTCGCAGAATCCCTGTCCTCCCTGCATCCTGCGTTTATTGGCTCAGCAAGCTTCGATTTAGAGGCTCCTGTGATTTCCATTCCTTGTCCGCCCAAGTACCAGTACCTTGTCCTGATTGGAGCCTAAGCTAAAAGCAAAAGCTGGTCCTGGGCTCCAGCCTTGGGTTACCAGGTCCTTGGAGTCCCCGCTTGTCAATGGCCAGTTGAAACTTAACACCGGAGGGCGATGGCTTTGTCAGAGCAAGTCCGGGATTGGCCATTTCTTAGTGTTTATTTCAGCCTCCGATTTTTAGTCTTAAGAACTGGGGTTTAGCAGCAGCTCCTGTCATTTAAGTGGAAGCAAGTTCCGGATTCCTGAGAGCAAACTCCATTTCAGCTTTGTGGGTGATGGTGATGTCGGATACAAACGTGGATACTGAAGAATGCCATTTTTCTGAAAGGCCAGTTCAACAATTATCACTTTAGCACTATCCACAGTTTCTTTTTCCTAACAAGTTGGTTTTGCAACAGAGAGCTCTGCTTTGACTACCTTCGGGGTTTGTACCTCCCTGGGAAACGCGATGTGGCCACCAAAGCCATTTCTCCCTTGCGCCAGTTCTGTTATCTGCATGGCATGCAGATGAATCATTATCTCTAATTTTCACTTCCTGATATCTTTGATATTGTGCTGATCATCTATTTTATGTCAGTGTTCTCCTTGCCTCAGAATGCAGTGTGTGCTCTCAATTCCATTCCCTGTTGACCCTATTGACCCTATTAAGGTTCTGGCACCTTAGCCAACTAATGGATGTACAGATTCCAAGCAAGACCCTGTCTCCAAAAATAAAAAGGGCTGAGGACTGATAGTAGCTCAGTGTCATAGCGCACCTGATTTCAATCCTCACTATCAGGAGGAGGTGGGGGAAACTACACTCATATGACCTGATGACGATTGTCTTGCTTTCAGGTTTGTTATAGTTTAGGTATTAGTTGACACCCCCCCCCAAACTCATGTGTGAAACAAAGCAAGAAATTTTTTTGGGGGGGGAAATAACTGGGTCATGCAGATCTTAACTTAATCAATGCATCAGTCCTCTGAGAGGTATTAACTGGGAGGTAAGTATAGGCAGGTAGGGTGTGGATGGAGGAGGTGTGTCCCTGGTAGCTGCCTTTGGTTTATATTTTGTCCTCCTGAAGTGGAGCAACTTTGTGCTCTCCCTCCCCCTACTCCACCCCTGCTTTCTCTTCTGGTTCAATAACCTGAGCTGCTTTTCTTTACCATATATGATGTTCTGGCCCACCTTGGGCACAGAGCAACAGAACAATGGAGTTGGTCACCTATTGACTGACATCTCTGAAACCAAGAGCCCCCAAATAAACATTTTCTCTTCTAATTGTTCTTCTCATATCTTTTTATCACAGCAGTGAAAAAGCTGATAAAACAAACCCAGGGCCTGGCACAGTGGTGACACATGCTCAGCTCAGCCCAGGAGGCTGAGGCAAGAGGATCAAGGGTTCAAAGCCAATCTCAGCAAATTAGCCAGTCACTAAGCAACTCAGTGAAACCCTGTCTCTAAATATAATACAAAATAGGGCTGGGGATGTGGCTCAGTGGTCGAGTGCCCCTGAGTAAATCTCTAGAACAACAACAACAACAAAAATGGGGCCAGATTGCCACAACTGTCCACCTCAGCCCTGTTTCCACAGGTGAGCTGGATTGGTATAGCAGGATTCCCAGAATGGGAACTCAGAATAGAAAGGACATATTGTTGTCTGGCTCCCTTCTTCACCCAAGGGAGCCAGAGACTATGCATCTCCAGAACCCAATATTTAGAGGTGTGTTTGCTGGAGGCCTCAGAGCAACTTGAGGCTCACATGTGGCCCCCTGAGACAGACTCAGGGAAGAAGTGCCAGGAGATCCAGCAGGATTATTTCCAGACTAATTTCTCTGGGTAGCTGCCTGTCTGCTACATAGACCAAATGTGTGTAAATAACAAAATGTCTATGGCCCCTTGCCACCCCATTCTAAGAAGGCACAAGCCACCACCAGCCCCATGCCTACTAGAGCAGAGCAAGAGAGGGTCCTGCACCAATTACATCACAGTATAAGACACCAATTTTTAAGTACCATCAAATAGCATAAAATTAAATAAATACAAAGATCTAAGTACTGTGATAAGTCAGGCTTTATTAAATCATCAGTGGTCTATATGTAAATCCATTGATTTCTTTACAGTAGTGGGTTTGACTCAGATGAAGCTGTATTACACTTCCAACATGGAAATGATATGAGGTAAAAGAAAGAAAGAAAAGAAGGAAGGAAGACAGAACCTGCAAAAGATATGTCCATTTTACTTTTGTTCCCATTAAGTTCTTTTTTCAATTCATGATACTCATCATTCACTTACACCACCAAAGAGTATTCAAGAAACCTCCTTGAAAAAGTGAGAGCTGACTTGGCCTCCATTTCAGAGAAGCTTAAAATAAAAGGCTGCAGCAGTTTGAGAACTTGGTGAGGGTCACTTATCTAGAAAGTCACACTACTCTGTGACTCAATTTGAGACTTTAGCTTCTTGCAGTTGCACACGTGTACACAAATTCTGAAATCTCTTTAATTTAGCAATTTGGTACCAGAACACTAAACTGGTAAAGTGAAAGACCACAGCAGAACTGAGTGTGTGCCCCTGCCCTGCTCCTCAACATCCTAAGTCACCATTCACACATTTCCCTTCCAGATTTCTCTGTTCAGAGAACAGGGTTCTAGACTGTGCTCCAAAACTAGCAATGTAATTTGGTGCAGTAGTCAACCAGCTGCCCCCAAACAGCTTTCCTCTCACAAATCTGGTAGAAATTTTTCTTTCAAAACCTCATGCCAATCTCCTCTCAACCTCCATAATTTCATCCAGGAGGATAAGATTCTGTGTGAATATCATTAATTCTGTTTTAGGAGGTAATTTGCTCCAAAGACTATACTCCCCACCCAGCTTTCCGGAATCTAGATAGGACTGCCAAGGAGATCAGAAGTGAATACTCAGACAGGTGCTCATGATTTCTGACAGCAACCCCCTGCCATAATCTGTGTAACCTGTCAGGGAGCAGTATGTGGCAGCAGGCAGTGGTCCTGAGAGTTCAACAGACCAGGTGGCAGAACTTCAGGGATCAATATACTGTGGAACATGGCCACCCCGCTTTCTCTCTGGACCTGGATGATCTGTCCTGGGTTGGCCAGGAGTTTCACTGGAACCTGATTTCCAACACCACTGTCCCTCACCCTCCCCTCAGCTTCACACCCCCATCCCATCACCTAGAGCTTTTTCCCTGGGACCTCAGTTGAAACTGCTACTTTTCTCCCAACTACTTCCTGGCTTGGTTGTTGAGGGAATGTTACTAAGGAAACGTGAAGCCCTATGCCTGGCACTCAAACCAGCAGAAGAAATACACGGCGTTTAAATAAAAAGACAGAAAATAAGTCATGAAAAACATTTCTTCATTGCAATTAGGAAACAATACAAACCAAACACATCCGTCCAAGGCCAAACTCTCCAAAAGAAATTTTAAAAGCAAAACATCCGGGCAACCATTTCCATAAAGTGAAGCTGCACACCTGGGGCAAGGGCTGTTGGTGGAACTCAGTGTAGCATGCTCCAAGCCCTGGATTCAATACCCATGCACCAAAAACAAAACAAAAAAAACACCCTGTGCAGAATGGGCTATATCGATCATCCATGTACCATATTAAGCCAACGTTGTTGCTAACTGGGGTTGCTGGATAGGCTAAATTAAAAGGATTTCAGAATTTGTGTACAATTGTGCAACTGTGACTGTTGTAAACTGTCATGCGACCTAGAAATCCTTGGCATCAGGTAAGAGAAAGCTGGTCATCCACCAATCGGGTATTCTGTGCGACGAAGAAATCTGAGGCACTGCTTGGCTAGTACTGGTTTCCCTCCACTAAGTTCTGATCTGAAAATGCAACCTTGGAAGGTGCTTCAAATCTCAAGCATAGCTAGCTGGATTTGAAAGAAAGGAAGAAAGGAAGAAAGGAAGGAAGGAAGGAAGGGAGGGAGGGAGGGAGGGAGGAAAATGAAAGAAGAAAGAAAGAAAGAAAGAAAGAAAGAAAGAAAGAAAGAAAGAAAGAAAGAAAGAAAGAAAGAAGAAAAGAAAAACTCTTTCACCGGAAGTTACTCAGAAAAAGAACATTTCAAAGCACAACTAAGAAATCACAGGCAAGGAAAAAAACAAGAAGGTTTCCGCTTAATTCGTTCACATTCAGAGGTGGAAAATTCTGAGACAAGGCTAAATTGGATCTTCTGGGCCTACCTGCACTTGCCTGGACAAAGAAATCTCAGATATGGCCAAAGGGAATCCTGGTACACTTAAGTAATGGTAGCACTCACCTTTGGTGCTAAATCATGCCTTCCACAGCAAACCTAAGTGGAAAGACTGCTAGACATGCAAATCAGCAAGGAATCTTTCCAAACTGGTGATCTGTGCACTTGTCCCATGTGTGCAATCTCCTGGTCCTGCAAACAGAAATCATAAGATTGATAACCACCCCTGCAGGACTTTTGACAAAATCAAAATTAAGCATTGCTTAAAAAACAAAGGAAGACATGAGAATAGAAATAAAACAAACTGGGTGGGACTGAAAAAAAAGACAAAAATATACAAAATGCATAAATACTTAAACCAAATCAGTATGTAAAATTGCGTTAGAGCCTGGCATGGTGGCTCATGCCTACTGTAATCCCAGCAACTTGAAAGGCTGGGGATCACAAGTTTGAGGCCAGCCTCAGCAACTTAGTGAGCCCAGTCTCCCAAGCAACTGAGCAAGAGGATGTCTCAATAAATAAATAAATATTTTAAAACCACGTTGTAAAAACGAAAGGGATATGAAATGAGCAAAGCCACAGGATATTTATATCGCAAATCGCGCTAAGTAACAAAACTTAATGAGTATTAAGAATTAAAAAATAAAATCAAGAAAACAATTCATTCTTTGAAGCTACAAAATTCTGAGAGTGATTCTAAAATTGTACATGTCATTTCTAAAAGTTGAAATGTCATTTCTAAAGTTATGGAAGGGAATGTGTAATAGGACGAATACAAACGTTTGAAACAGAAGAAAACGGCAAGTTAATAGGCGACCTGAAACGCTACAGAGAATCGTCAGGAGAAAGAGAATTTTTAAAAATTGACAAAGAACAACTAAAGGCAAATCTCAGTGCGTTTTGATTTCCTAGTGAAGTCGTTTTGTAACCCAGAATCTTTTCACAGAGTAAGTTCCCAGCAGCTCCTTCTCCGACCTAAGGCTGCCTCGCTGCCAGAGAAGGATGGCAGCAGCCCCAGGCGTCGAGAACTCGGGCGAATCCACCAGGAGGGCTGAGGAAAGCAGGTGCGGGTTCCACCAATTGGAGGAGACAGGTCGGGAACTGAACCAGAGCCGGCTGGAGGGCACTCAGAGAGACACTGGTCCGCAGAGGTCTGGGTGTTTGGCGGCTTGTCGCCAGGGTAGGGGCTGGGGGGCTGCATCCTTGGCAGTGAAATCTGCTACAGCTTCACTACCTCGGGCTCTTCCACAGGCTCCTCCCCGTTTGCCTCCAGTTCCTGGCATCGCAGCTTCCAGGCCTCGGTTGGTTCCCAGGAGCTCTGGACTCCCGCGGAATCCGTTTTGCAGGTGGCCCCAGCACCCCGGCCAACAGGACTGGAGAGCCGCACCCAGTGGAAGTCACAGTTGTCACCGGGAGCATTCTCCTAGGACAGGGTTGAAAGGGAGAGGACAAGGCCACCGGCTTCTAAGCACAGGAGGAGGCCGCGCCTCTGGCGCCACCTCCACAGAATCCCAAGCTGCTTCACAGGGCCCAGAAAATGCTGCTCCATCGCGTGAGCCTCAGAGAAGGAGGACAGAAGCCTCTGCGCTGATGGAGAGAGGAGGCAGAGGCTCCACACCATCCCGAGTATTTATGTCCTCCAGGCGGAGGGCGGAGACAAGCCGGAGAGGCTAAAATGCCGTGACAGCAAACTCCTGGAGCTCAGTAGATGAAAACAATATGATAGATCGCACATAAAACGGAAACGATTAAACGCTGCGGGAAAACGTAGCCGAATAACAAACGAAATAAACGGAGCTGAAGGGAACTGAACTAAGAAATCCAGAGCGAGCTCTGCGGCCTGCATCACTGTGATGGTTGCACAAATCGCCTCCTGCCCATTTATGCAGTATCCTGCCAGCACTGCACCTGGCCGCTGTGTGGGCTCCAGCTCTCTTAGAACAACAAGAGTGTCCTATTTCTGGCACCAGTTTCCTACTGAGCCAGGCATTTCTCCCAGCTGGGCCTGTTGGTGGAGCTGCCGCGCCCTCTCCCAAAGCTCTTGCTTCTCCTTAACCAACCGACTAAAGAACTAAACGCAGCCCAAAGCCATGTTCTTTTGACAACAGCAGTGCCCTTCGCTGGAGCCTGGTGTCTCCTGTGCCACTGCGTCTGGGTTCCCAAGCCGCTAGGCACAGGTCTCATTGCCAGGAGACCTAGGGGCCAGGCAGTGATTGCCATCCCTTGTAGGTTCAGTTCCCCTTCAGCTCCGTTTATTTGTATTTGTTATTTGGCTTCCTTTTCCTGTCTCCTTTAATCCTTTTGGTTTTCTGTAGGAGACTCCACCCGCCAGAAAGCAATATATACCCAATAGCCACGCCCCCAGGGAATCCCTTCCTCAGGCCACACCCCGCAGGCCTCCTCTGTCAATCTCTTCAGGGATTCATTCACCCAATAAATCAAGGCTAACATTAAGCCCAATCATTTCTCCTCTAATCTTTGCATTGTCTCACTCGTGAACTTTCGGGGCACATCACATAAACACAGGCTCCTGGAGGAACAAGTCAGGAGGCACAAAGATTTTCAGACTGCAGAAGGCCATTGTTGAATGCCCAGTTTCTGGTAAAGTAAGCCAATTTAATCAATTCTCCTTTGATAATCATACTTCCTGTTGATTCTGTTCCTCTGGAGACCCCTGACTAATACAAAATTTCCTTCTCCAAATTTTGGTACTGAGTGATTTTTATGGTTATTCACATGTATTTATTTTCTACTTTACCTTGTGCTTTTTTCCTTGATCAGAAAATTATTTGAAATACTTTTTGCTTTCTACAAATGTGTGAATTTTTATTTCCCTTTCTTTATTATTGATTTCCAGCTTCATCCCATTGGGTGTTTAGAAGACACTGACAGCTATCTTTAAAATGTTTTTAAAAATCTCCATTATGGGCCATGAATACCTTTCATGAGGGATTATAACCTAACTTACACCAAAGAGCCCCAAGTCATCCTCTTATATTGGTGACTCATTTTTCAAGATATGAATTGTACAGTCGGATATGAAAAGATCAGTCAGACTAAAGCACCAGATCTGAAAACCAAAACTCATTTTCCATTTTTAAATTGGTTTGTGGAAGTATCTCTACCCACAAGTACCCTGCAGGCAGAGTTCAGGAAGAAAAAGGGTTAAAACCAAACCATGTTGTGAGAATCTGGGTATTGTGCTGACAACCCTGCTAAAGCCATAAGAATAATATCTATTTTTCAGTGACTTGAATGGAGAAAGATAGCTGCCCAACTACACAAACTAACAGATTTTTGGTGTTGTTAATCTCATTAACTGAACTTTGTGATGGAATTTCCTTTTAGGATTAAAGCCAACACCACCCAAGTTGCCGCCCCTTATAGGTTCAGTTCCCCTTCAGTTCCGTTTATTTCGGTTTGTTATTCGGCTATATTTTCCTATGACATTTAATCCTTTCGGTTTTCTTTAGGAGACTCCACCCGCCAGAGAGCAGTATATACCCAATAGCCACGCCCCCAGGGAATCCCTTCCTCAGACTACACCCACCGGCCTTTAGTTACCACTCATTCTCATCAGAGATTCAGTCACCCAGTAAATCAAGGCTAATTAAGCTCAATCATTTCTCCTCTAAACTTTGCATTGTCTCACACGTGAACTTTTGCGAAAAATTACATCAACTGTAACACAGGCTCCTGGAGGAACAAGTCAGGAGGCAGAAAGATTTCCAGACTGCAGATGGCCATTGTTGACTGCCCAGTTTCTGGTCAAGTAAGTCAATCTAATCAATCCCCTTTTGATAATCATATTTCCTGTTGATTCTGTTCCTCTGGAGACCCCTGACTAATATAACTTACTGGTCACTGTTCCTGCTTCATCTCCCAAACTTTGGTACCCAGTGATTTTCATTGTTATTCACATCTATATATTTTCTACTTTACCTTGTGCTTTTTTCCTTGATCAGAAAATTGTTTGAAATGCTTTTTGCTTTCTACAAATGTGTGAATTTTTACTTTATCTTCTTTATTATTGATTTCTAGCTTCATCCCATTGGGTGTATACAAGACACTGACGGCTATCTTTAAAATGTTTTTAAAAATCTCCATTATGGACCATGTTGTGAGAATCTGGGTATTATGCTGACAATCCTGCTAAAACCAGAAGAAAAATATCTATTTTTCAGTGACTTGTATGGAGCAAGGCTGCCTCCCAACTATACAAACTAACAGATTTTTGTTGTTGTTAAACTCGTTAACTGAACTTTGTGATGGGATTTCCTTTTAGGATTAAAGCCAACACCACCCAGGTTCCCAGTCTGTAGTTAGAAAGTCCCTGGAGGACAGAGGGATTTAAGAACACCCAAACTGCTGTCTGCTAAGTCCCACATACTTGGTGGTGCCTGGTGTGAGGCCCACAAAGCCATTGAGCAGAATTCCCTGCTGTGTGCCACAGGATTGGAATTCTGCAGAGCAGGCGCCAGGGCTCCAGAGGCCTCCAACCCTGAGCTCACTATATCCTTGGCCCTTGCCACTGTCCTTCTACATCCACCCACCAGATATCTCCTATGACCACCAAGACTTCCTCTGTGACCTGCATTTTACACCCCAAGGGCTTTTTTCCTAGCATAGGTAAAAAAAAATGGTGACTTTCCCAGAGAACACAGCACCTTGTGCCAGGTCACAGAGCCTCCTGTCCTGAACCAGGCATCTCTGAAGAAGAAGCCCCAGGCGCCCCCATAAAAGTCAGGGGTCTCACAGGTACCCCTCCATTGGTTGCCCACTGGGACTCCCTTGTCATGTTCTAGGTACACATGTGAGAGATGTCTGGAGCCCAAGAAATCTGGTTGTGGTGACCCTTGTAAGAAGGCTTTCCTTCTGCCCCTGCCAGCAGCCAGGAGACTAGCCAAGGCTGTTGGGAGTGGATTCCAGGCCTTCTGCGGAGGACTCCCTGAGGCTTCTTGAGTCTGCCACCTTTGAAACCCAGAAGCATTGAGAATTCCCATGCAACTCTTGTTTAGAAAAGCGTTTTGGAAGGGATCATGTTTTCTCAATAAAATTGTGCCAAAATGTGAAATTCTTTGTTGCATAGTCCTCCTGTTGGGAATGTTGGGGAAAGTGGATGCTCAGACTGTTGGGTGATAAGAGACCATTTCCATATTTAAGAGGGTCAAGTCTGGATCTAAGAGCGCCCTACCTCATTGTTCTTGATTTGCTTATTGGCAGGGTGGGTTAGTGGCTTTTGCTAGATATAGGTAGGTTAGCCGGGTAACTAGTGTACCAGGGGTTTCACATGCTTTGTCTCCAAGCAGATACACAGCAGTCTTGAGCACTCAGCTTGAGAAAAGATCTTCCTGTGCCACCCTGTTTTCACTAAGGTTTTAAGACAATATGTTAATATTATGTATCAGATGTTATATTAGGTATGAGAGTTAATTGTTTTCTTTAAGTTTTACAAGAAATTAAAACAATTTTGTAGGCCCCTAAAATATTGTAAGGCCTTACATTACTTTGTCTAGTGGGTGAGTAAGACCTGCCTGGTATCCTAGGGATTTGTGTTAGCAGCAGCTGGGCTCTGGCTCTAGAGGGGCCAAATTATAAACCCACTTTAAAGCAGAATTCACTTGGTCTTGCATGTTTAAGATGAAAATTTGTTAGTGAGTCTATGCTTTTGTGTGTTTTCCTAGACTCCCAATGATAAAAAACTCCTCCTCCTTGGATTTTTGTGACAAAAATTTGACAGTAAAACCTACACTGTGGCTTCTTTCTCTCAAACAGAGATTTCTTTATGAATCATTTTCAATTCAAGATAATGAGACTCTTCATTGTATTTCAGGAAAACAATACCATATAGAAAATAAACATAATCTCCTAGGAGAGTCTTAAAATTTTTAAAAAAGGGCTGGGTTGTGACTCAGTGATAGAGCACTGCCCTAGCATATGTGAGCCCTGGGTTAGATTCTCAGCAGCACATAAAAATAAATAAATAAAAACATAGTTATTATGTCCAACTAAAACTAAAAAATAAATACTATTTTTTAAAGCATAATTCTTTTCAATGTAAGATTTTGAAATAGAGTTAGTGATGGTGAAAGTCAGCCAGCTTTGTGTACTACCTCTATGCAATTGACCATTATCAATGCCTAAAATGTCCGTAATTCTATTACTCCATCATTTATACTACTCAGAAGGTCGAGGCAAGAGGATCACAAGTTCCAGTCTAGACTCAGTAATTTAAAGAGGCCACAAGCAACTAAGTGTGACTCTCTCTTAAAAGATAAAAACAGCAGAGGATGAAACCCAGTGTTAAGGTATCCCAGGTTCATTCCCAAGTACCAAGAAGAAGAAGAAAAAAAAAACAATTTAATGTCAGTTTTTCTTTTCTATTAATTTATTCTGCTAACATTATTTTTCATGATGTGCTATGCTATGTATTTCTTCCCATGATTATCAATACTGATAGCATAAGTTGTATAAAGACTTTTAGAGAGTTCTAATTTTGTTTTATGCAAATTTAACCAAAGAAAAGTACAGCTAATTATTTGGCTAGGCTGTGTATGTGTGTGTGCATGCATGTAAAAACAATGAAACTTATTTGTACATCTACTTTTGTAACGTATAAAATCTCCCAAGGTCTGGAAACTTTGGGCAGTGGCATATGTAGTCATGTCTCTTTTTTTTTTTTTTTTTTTTTTGTTTTTTTCTTTCTTCCCCTTGGTGGTGCTGGTGATTGAAACAAGGGCTTCACACATAATCAACAAGGCCTCTAACCCTCACCTCCATCTCAAATTTTTTTTTGAGACAGGAACTTGCTTATTTACTGTGGCTGACCTTGAACTTGTTTCCCCCCTCTCTCAAGACTCTAAGTCTTTGGGACTACAGGACTGAGCCACTACACCTAGCTTCCTGCCTTTATTTATCTTGGAGACTAATCCTCAAGTTGTTCTCAAGTTTCAAAAAAATCAACAAGGAGAGGGAAAGGATGAAAAGCTGATTAAGACTTTAAGTCTTTAAAGTGAGGGTGATCACATGGCATGTTTCTCTATATCTGAACTACAAAAACACTCTAACTCCTCTTTGATCCTCTACTCTTATTCCAGGCCATGGACAATTAAACTGATGAAAAACACAAGGAAAACAGATCTAATCCCACTGTTCAGGAAGACCTAGCACCTAAAATCCTCTAAATCCAAATGCCCTTAATCTAAAGCCAACTGGATTTCAGGGAACAGGAAAATGTAACAGTTCATGTCCATCCTAATGAAGACATTTACTTCCTTTAAAGCTCAGCCCAGTGTATAGTAATTTATTTTCATTTTTTGCTACAGGATATTGCTCTGTTGTTCAGGGTGGCTTCAAAGTCCTGGGCTCAAGCAAGGCTCCTGAGTCTGAGCCTTCTATGTAGCTTGGACTAGTGGTACACATCATGGCACCATGCTGATGATAATTGGCTAAAGCAACCTGAGCAAACTGATATTTGCCATGTGACATGTGGCAAAAGGTGCAACTTATGTAGTCCTGGTGGAGAAACAAATAATGTCCATGTGCTTTTGCCATTTTCAATGCTTTGTTCACTCATATCACTCAATATAATTTTACTCTATAGGTTTTTAACAAGGAATTGACAATCCTTAATGTTAGGCACTGCAATAAATATAATCAATTCACAGTAAACAATTTTAGATTAACTCTAAGCACTGAAAACACACTTAATCATGACAGGCTCATGAAAGACTGAAAGGGTAAAGTTTCTAAGCTGGAAAGCTTGAATGTAAAATATTAGGTATTATTAAGTTCCTCTGTTACACCCAGATTCCTGAGATAGTTAAAACAATGCCCTACTGGCCATTTAGCCTAGGGCCCTGTGCAGTTCATCACAGGGCCCGAACCAATCAGTTTGAATGTGTAACCCGCTTAGGAATGACCAATCACACCTGCCCAACCTGTTCCCCCAATGAATTTGCCAATCACGTCTTAAAGTTGTTGTTCAATTTTCCCGCGCCTCATGATGATTTGTTCTGATGTATGTAAAGCCCACCGCCCTCTCCAGAAAGTGTACTTAAGCTCTGCTTGACCTCAGCTCTGGGCTCTGGAATGCTCTCCCTTCTTGAGTGAGCATGGGGCCCCAGCGTGCTGGAATGGATCCCCAATAAATCCCCTTTTGCCAATTGCATGGAGCCAGTATCTTGTGTGGTCTCTTTCCCGATATTCCGCTGGACCCTTACAAGACACTCCCTGTGCATGCTAAGCTGAAGTGTCAAATCAAACCTATCAATCCTTGGGCTCTAAGTCCAGCAGATGCACACTTACTCTGACTGTAGTAGTCAGATCAGGAACCAAGGCAGGCTTCTCCTAGGGTGGAGCTGATGTCTGGCTGAGGAGGCAGTCATAGGGAAAAGTTCTTTCTTACTAGAGTAAAGAGGCTGCTGTAGACTCGAGAGCTGTGAGAACAATGCTTTGAGGATCAGGCAGATGAGAAGAGTTGGGATGTCAGTCTAGGTCCTTATCAATCTCTCAGGCTTGTGTGCATCAGTGTCAGCTGGCAGAATATCTGTTTATTTGACCCATCATTTGTACTAAATTTTGGGGCTTCTTATAATCCTTTCAATCCCTATCAACTGCCACCAGGTTTCTCAGTTACATCATTTGCTCTGGGGTTAAACATCTGGTCTGGTTATTGCCACCCTGATTTTCTTGCTTTTTGCTCTCATCAAGGTGAGGGCAAGATGAAAGAGACTCGACTCTGAGCTTGTCAGAGTAGGGAGAAGTGACTATTTTGTGTTTGAGGGCCATACTAGAGGGCTCTGTAGGTAGGCATGCCTCGTGAGACTGCAGGTTTCAAACTGGAGGGTTAAAATGGAGTTGCTTAGGCTAAGACCTAAGGCCATCCTTACACCCACCACTAAACAAAGCCCACCAGGGCAGGAATCTGTAACTGCTTGGACATGTCTGACCTAGAGCTGATGTCTTGGATTCCCTGGTTGTCAACTCAGAAGGCCCAAAACTAGAGATTCCATTTGGTCTCCTTTTCTAGTTAATGTAACTGGAGACCATTTAAAAGACATTTCTTGATGCTGGTTCTCTCCAGAGCTCAAGAAGGTCACATTCAGTTATGAAGAAACACCAGCAATCAGCCACCCAACTACATATTCTGTTATACACTACCCTCATATATCCAGAGATGCCCTTGGGTTCAGCCCATAGCTCTGAGCTGGGTAATTGTCTCCTTCTTGCTCCAGACCCACCTATACATCTTCCCACTCCGACTCACCCTCTTAAAATCAATAGACAAATAGTAAATAAAAGAATAGCTTTAATTATCATAAAGAATTCAATCATATTAGAAACTATGAGAATTCTTAGTCCATCTAAAAAAAGAGTTTCTTATCAAATTAATTACACAAAGAAGGAAGATTTAAAGTTCAAGACCAGTCTCAGCAATTTACAGATATCTTTTTTTGTTTGTTTGTTTGTCTTTTGTTGTTTTGTTTTTCTTTTTTTGCATGTGTCTGTGTTCATGTGTGTGCATTTTCTTCTTCTGGTTTAGGAAAACAATTTTTTTTTAGTAAGGATCATCTCAGTGGGATAGGGGGGTTCATGTACAGGTTAATCTGGCCATGAGCTCTGTAAGTGTGGCAGTATATCTTGGTTCTTTGCTCATTTGGATACATTAAATGACCAAAAAAACCTACATCTAAATCCTCAAGTTCAACATTACTCTCTCCATATTTAAGAATGTCTGTCAAAATTGAGCACTTTTATTTTTTCAAATTTATAGACCCTAATTCAGCCCCACTCTTTGGTCTAGTCACACCAATCAACTCTACCATTTTAACAGTGGAATGGCAAACATTTTTTGTTTGTTTTGGTTTTGGTTTTTTTTTTTTTTTTTTTGGTTACTGATGACTGAACCCAGGGGTACTTAATACTGAGTTAATCCCTAGGTCTTTTAAAATTTTCTATTTTTAGACAAGGTCTCACTAAGTTCCATAAAGCCTCACAAAGTTGCTGAGGATGATCTTGAACTTGGGAATCTCCTGTCTCAGTCTCTAGAGCTGCTGGGATTACAGGCATGAACCACTATGCCAAACCACATTGTTTCTTTAAAGTGACATTTTTCAGACACTTGGTGGCCCTTTGGATATGCATACCCATGATGGCTTTGGCAGTTTCTTTGTGTCTTAAAAGTAAACACAAAGATTTGAACCTTTTGATTTGTAAGATTTTGTGGGTTTATGTGCATCAAGACAATAGTGAGCTTTTTCACAGATCACCTTGGACAAGTTATAGGAAGAGGAGTGATTCATTTTTCAGGTGATTATACTTTCACTTGATGTAAAAAGCTTCAGGGGACATATCTAATTTTATTAAGAAGAAATTTCAACATTTTTAAAAATTAATTTATTAATTTATTTTTTTTGGTAGCATTGGGAAGCGAAACCAGGGCCTCATACAGGCCAGCAAGAACTCTACTACTAATCTGCAATCAAAGCCCTTCTTTGCGAGTTACTAATATTCTTTTATGTACATTTCATCTGTGGCTTTGAACTCTAACATAGTAGTCTCTGATGTGCCTCAGAACACCCTACCTCTTCATTCTCCTGCAGTGGACATTCATATTGCTGCTATCCCCTGTCACCACACATAATTGTTCCTATGCACCTGTAGGAGAATTTATGTAGGGCAGGTGCCCATAAACATCACTGCTCCCTCAAAAGAGTATTACCTGAATTTTGCTGAGCATTGCCACATTCTTTTTTAGGGTGAACACTGCATTTACTTTCCAACAATAGTATTGTGCATTACTGCATGCACACATTCCCCACAAACACTTGGAGTGACCCAGTATTCTGACATTTGCTGGGGCTTTGGGATTGATGGCCTCCTGATCAAGTTTTTTCTAATTTCTTAAATTCTCTCTTTGTGGGTCTGTTGCTGTGTGTTTTTGAGAGATATTCTCTGATGTTCAGTCTTTAATATGTCTTTGCTTTTTGAAAAGATTATGAGTTTCTTCATCCCTAATGCTTAAACTGAGGGTGTTCAGTTTCAGTTCCTAAAGGCAAAAGGAACAAAACTGTGTCTACCTTTTAGTCTGTTACAATTTCTTTTATTTTTTTTAATTTAATTTTATTTTTTTTAATGTTGGTCGTTCAAAACATTACGCAGTTCTTAATACATCATTTTTCAGAGTTTGATTCAAGTGGGTTATGAACTCCCAACTTTACCCCGTATACAGATTGCTGTATCACATCAGTTATCCTTCCATGGATTGACATATTGCTTTTCTAGTGTCTGATGTATTCTGCTGTCAGTCCTATTCTCTACTATCCCCCCTCCCCTCCCCTCCCCTCCCCTTTTCTCTCTACCCCTTCTACTGTAAATCATTTCTTCCATTTGTATTATCTTGTCTTACCCCTCCTTTCCTCTTATATTTCATTCTCACTCCCTTTCCCTCCCACCTCTCATCCCTGTTTAATGTAAATCTTCTTCTCAAGCTCTTTGTCCTTACCCTGACCTTGTTTACTCCCCTTATATCAAAGGGGTCATTTGGTATTTGTTTTTTAACGATTGACTAGCTTCACTTAGCATAATCTGCTCTAATGCCATCCATTTCCCTCCAAATTCTATGACTTTGTCCTTCCTTAATGCAGAGTAATACTCCATTGTGTATAAATGCCACATTTTTTTATCCATTCATCTATTGAAGGGCATCTAGGTTGGTTCCACAGTCTTGCTATCGTGAATTGTGCTGCTATGAACATCGATGCAGCAGTGTCCCTGTAGCATGCTCTTTTTAAGTCTTTAGGGAATAGACCGAGAAGGGGAATAGCTGGGTCAAATGGTGGTTCCATTCCCAGATTTCCAAGAAATCTCCATACTGCTTTCCAAATTGGCTGCACCAATTTGCAGTCCCACCAGCAATGAACAAGAGTGCCCTTTTCTCTACATCCTCTCCAGCACTTATTGTTGTTTGACTTCCTAATGGCTGCCAATCTTACTGGAGTGAGATGGTATCTTAGGGTAGTTTTGATTTGCATTTCTCTGACTGCTAGCGATGGTGAGCATTTCTTCATGTACTTATTGATTGATTGTATGTCCTCCTCTGAGAAGTGTCTATTCAGGTCCTTGGCCGATTTATTGATTGGGTTATTTGTTATCTTATTGTCTAATTTTTTGAGTTCTTTGTATATTCTGGTTATTAGGGCTCTATCTGAAGTGTGTGGATTAAAGATTTGTTCCCAGGATGTAGGCTCCCTGTTTATCTCTCTTATTGTTTCTTTTGCTGAGAAAAAACTTTTTAGTTTGAGTAAGTCCCATTTGTTGATTCTAGTTGTTAACTCTTGCGCTATGGGTGTCCTATTGAGGAATTTGGGGCCCGATCCCACAATATGTAGATCGTAGCCAACTTTTTCTTCTATCAGATGCTGTGTCTCTGATTTAATATCAAGCTCCTTGATCCATTTTGAGTTAACTTTTGTGCATGGCGAGAGATAGGGATTCAGATTCATTTTGATGCAAATGGATTTCCAGTTTTCCCAGCACCATTTGTTGAAGATGCTATCCTTCCTCCATTGCATACTTTTAGCCCCTTTATCAAATATAAGATAGTTGTAGTTTTGTGGATTGGTTACTGTGTCCTCTATTCTGTACCATTGGTCCACCCGCCTGTTTTGGTACCAGTACCATGCTGTTTTTGTTACTATTGCTCTGTAGTATAGTTTGAAGTCTGGTATCGCTATACCACCTGATTCACACTTCCTGCTTAGCATTGTTTTTGCTATTCTGGGTCTTTTATTATTCCATATGAATTTCATGATTCTTTTATCTATTTCTACAAGAAATGCTGTTGGGATTTTGATTGGCATTGCATTGAACTTATAGAGAACTTTTGGTAATATCGCCATTTTGATGATGTTAGTTCTGCCTATCCATGAGCAGGGTATATTTCTCCATCTTCTAAGGTCTTCTTCTATGTCTTTCTTTAGGGTTCTGTAATTTTCATTATATAAATCTTTCACCTCTCTTGTTAGGTTGATTCCCAAGTATTTTATTTTTTGGGGGGATATTGTGAATGGAGTAGTTATCCTCATTTCCGTTTCAGAGGATTTGTCGCTGATATACAGGAACGCCTTTGATTTATGAGTGTTGATCTTATATCCTGCCACTTTGCTGAATTCATTTATTAGCTCTAGTAGCTTCTTTGTAGACCCTTTTGGGTCTGCTAGGTATAGGATCATATCATCTGCAAATAGTGATAATTTAAGTTCTTCTTTTTCTATTTTTATGCCTTTAATTTCTTTCGTCTGTCTAATTGCTCTGGCCAGTGTTTCAAGGACCATGTTGAACAGAAATGGTGAGAGAGGGCATCCCTGTCTTGTACCAGATCTTAGAGGGAATGCCTTCAATTTTTCTCCATTCAGAATGATGCTGGCCTGTGGCTTATCATAGATTGCTTTTACAATGTTGAGGTATGTTCTGGTTATCCCTAATTTTTCTAGAGTTTTGAACATAAAGGGATGCTGAACTTTGTCGAATGCTTTTTCTGCATCTATCGAGATGATCATATGGTTCTTATTTTTAAGTCTATTGATGTGGTGAATAACATTTATTGATTTCCGTATATTGAACCAGCCTTACATCCCAGGGATGAATCCTACTTGATCATGGTGTATAATTTTTTTGATATGTATTTGAATCCGATTTGCCAGAATTTTATTGAGGATTTTTGCGTCAAGGTTCATTAGAGATATTGGTCTGTAGTTTTCTTTCTTTGAAGTGTCTTTGTCTGGTTTCGGAATCAGGGTGATGTTGGCCTCGTAGAATGAATTTGCAAGTTCTCCCTCTTTTTCTATTTCCTGAAATAGCTTGAAAAGTATTGGTGTTAGTTCCTCTTTAAAGGTTTTGTAAAACTCTGCTGTATACCCATCCGGTCCTGGGCTTTTCTTAGTTGGTAATCTTTTGATGGTTTCTTCTATTTCCTCTATTGTTATTGGTCTGTTTAGGTTGTCTATATCCTCCTGACTCAATCTGGGCAGATCATAAGACTTAAGGAATTTATCTATGCCTTCACTATCTTCTATTTTATTGGAGTATAAGGATTCAAAATAATTTCTGATTATCTTCTGTATTTCTGAAGTGTCTGTTGTGATATTGCCTTTTTCATCCCGTATGTTAGTAATTTGAGTTCTCTCTCTTCTTCTCTTCATTAGCATAGCTAAGGGCCTGTCGATTTTATTTATTTTTTCAAAGAACCAACTTTTGGTTTTTTCAATTTTTTCAATTGTTTCTTTTGTTTCAATTTCATTAATTTCAGCTCTGATTTTAATTATTTCTTGCCTTCTACTTCTTTTGCTGTTGTTTTGCTCTTCTTTTTCTAGGATTTGGAGATGAAGTAAGAGATCATTTATTTGTTGTTTTTTTCTTTTTTTGAGGAATGAAGTCCAAGCGATGAATTTTCCTCTTAGAACTGCTTTCAATGTGTCCCATAGATTCCGATATGTTGTGTCTGTGTTTTCATTTAACTCTAGGAAGTTTTTAATTTCCTCCTTGATGTCTTCTAAAACCCATTGAGCATTCAGCATCCTATTGTCATTCTCCAAGTGATGCTTGATGTTTCCTTCCTTCTTTTATCATTGATTTTCAGTTTTATTCCATTATGATCAGATAAGATGCATGGTATTATCTCTACCTCTTTATATTGTCTAAGAGTTGCCCTGTGACATAATATGTGGTCTATTTTTGAGAAGGTTTCATGTGCTGCTGAGAAAAAGGTGTAACTACTTGATGTTGGGTGGTATAGTCTATATATGTCAATTAAGTCTAGGTTGTTAATTGTGTTATTGAGTTCTATAGTTTCCTTATTTAACTTTTGTTTGGAAGATCTGTCCAGTGGTGAGAGAGGTGTGTTGAAGTCTCCCATGATTATTGTATGGTGATCTATTAGACTCTTGAACTTGAGAAGAGTTTGCTTGAAGAACACAGCTGCACCATTATTTGGGGTATATATATTTATGATTGTTATGTCTTGTTGGTGTATTGTTCCCTTGAGCAGTATGAAGTGTCCTTCTTTATCCCTTTTGATTAACTTTGGCTTGAAATCTATTTTATTAGATATGAGTATGGACACTCCTGCTTGTTTCCGCATTCCATATGAGTGGTATGATTTTTCCCAACCTTTCACCTTCAGTCTATGAATATCTTTTCCTCTCAGATGCGTCTCCTGTAGGCAGCATATTGTTGGGTCTTGTTTTGTGATCCATTCTACTAGCCTGTGTCTCTTAATTGGTGAGTTTAAGCCATTAACATTTAGGGTTATTATTGAGATCTGGTTTGTTCTTCTAGCCATATTTGTTTATTGATGTTACTAAACCTGATTTGTTATTCTCTTTGACTACTTTCCCCCCTTTACTGTCCTACCTCCCATTGTTGGTTTTCAATGTTATTATCCATTTCCTCTTCCTGTAATGTTTTACAAAGGATTTTTTGAAGAGATGGTTTTCTAGCTGCAAATTCTTTTAACTTTTGTTTATCGTGGAAGGTTTTAATTTCATCTTCTATCCTGAAGCTTAATTTCGCCGGATACATAATTCTTGGTTGGAACCCATTTTCTTTCAGTGTTTGAAATATGTTATTCCAGGATCTTCTAGTTTTCAGAGTCTGTGTTGAGAGATCAGCTGTTATCCTGATTGGTTTGCCCCTAAATGTAATCTGCTTTCTTTCTCTTGCAGCTTTTAAAATTCTCTCCTTATTCTGTATGTTGGACATCTTCATTATAATGTGTCTAGGTGTGGATCTCTTATGATTTTGCACATTCGGCGTCCTGTAGGCTTCTAGGATTTGGGATTCTGTCTCATTCTTCAAGTCTGGGAAGTTTTCTCATATTATTTCAGTGAATAGACTGTTTATTCCTTTGGTATGGAGCTCTGTGCCTTCTTGTATCCCAATGACTCTTAAATTTGGTCTTTTGATATTGTCCCATAATTCTTGGATGTTCTGCTCATGGTTTCTTAGCAGACTTGTTGAGCTGTCTATGTTCTTTTCCAGTTGAAATACTTTGTCTTCATTGTCTGATGTTCTCTCTTCTAAGTGATCCACTCTGCTGGTAGTATTCTCAATTGAGTTTTTAAGTTGGTTTATTGTTTCCTGCATTTCTAGGATTTCTATTTGATTGTTTTTTTTTTACCTCTATCTCCCTGTGAAATTGATCTTTTACTTCCTGGATTTGTTTGTCAATGTGATCTTTCATTGTCTGATTTTGCTGTCTCATGTCTTCCTTGAGACTCCAGATCATCTGAAGCATATATATCCTGAACTCTTTATCTGACATTCCATCTGTTGCAGCTATTACCTCTTCTAAAGTTGAGTTGACCTGCATTGCTTGTGGTCCTTTCTTTCCTTGTCTTTTTATGCTTCTCACGTTTTTTTCTGCTTGGTGAAACTGTTGTGATTATGAGTTTCCCCCCCTAATTATTTATATTGCTCTTTTATAGTTGAAAAATCTCCCTTGCAGGGTGGGTAGTGGCTGTGCTCCTTCTCTAGTTGAGGTGATCTCAATACCGCGCTGGCAGGCCGCTAGGCCTGCTCTGCCGGTTGTTCGCAGGTCTGCCTACCCTGCGGGAGCGGGTGGCGGCTCTGCTCTGCCCCCCCTCCAATTGTGGCGATATGACTATCACCCCCTCGGGTCGTTGGGCCTGATCCGGATGCGGGCGGCTGCTCTGCTCTGCCCCCCTACTCCAAATGGAGTGGCATATCTACCATGCTGGCAGGCCTCTAGGCCTGTTCCATTGGTGTGTCTCAGGTCTTCCTGACTCTGGCAGTAAGGGGAGTTGGGTGTCGAGAGTCCTTTGGTCCTTGCGGTCATGCCCACAGAGAGATTTTGAAGTTTCCCGGTTGTTCGCCAGGTGTGCGGGGCTATTAGCAGAGCCCGGAGGGCATGGCCATGTACGGGGCCATGCGGGGACCCTTCTAGCTGAGTCGGGCCACCGGGAGCCACGTGTAGAGCGGGGTAGCTGTGTCTGCGTGGTTAAGATCCGAGTGGGTGGTTTGGCTGTTCGCCGAGCGAGAGCAGGGCCTCATGGGAGAGCCGATATGGTGGAGGCGTCTGCCGGTTTGGCCTGCCACTCCGCTCCAGGCCGCCACCGCTTTCAGAAGCTGCTGGTGGTTGCGGGATTGGACCTCTGCGCCCGCCGGAGGGGCCACCTGTAGAGCCAGGAAGCTGTGACCGCGTGGTTAGGGACCGGGTGGCTGATGCGGCTGCTCCCAGAGCAAGCACTAGGCCTCCCAGGGGAGCCCGGATGGCGGAGGCCGAATTCCGGTTCGGGCGGGGCTGGCTAAGTCACTCCAGGTGTCCGCCGCTTGCAAAAACGGCTGCTGTTTACAGAAGATGTTTTCTGCACCCGCCGCGGGGCCACCTGTCTAGTTGGGTAGCTGTGGCCGTGTGGTTAGGAACCGGGTGGGTGATGCGGCTCCTCCCAGAGCAAGAGCTAAACCTCCCGGGGGAGCTGCTTGCGGGAGCGGCTGATGTCTGTGGGACTAGAATTCTGTGCCCGCGTGGCCGTCCAAGATCCACTTCTCTGGGACAAACTGTCACTTCCAATAAACCTACCAGTTCACGGCAGCTCTCTTCTTCATGGAATTATGCTAGAAGTTTCTTCGTAGGTAGGCTGTCGCTGTTCCGATGGGTCTTTCTTATCCGGTTAAAGTGGAGATGTTAGAATTACTGCTTCCTCGCCGGCCGCCATGTTGGATCTCTCTTCTTTTATTTTTAACAATTGCAAAAGAATGGAATGTTTGAAAGAAGATGGAGATCAATTCTCCAGTCTTCACTGGAATTCTCAGCTGCCTGTTGTGTTTCTGTCCAGATGAATTTCTACATCAAAAGGACTAAGCAGAAGAGAGAGGTGGTGGGAGGGAAGGAAAGGGAGGGAGGGAAAGCTATAGCTTAAATATCAAATAACTAAATACAGTTCAGATTCAAATTCTTGTCTCAACTTATAACTAATTTAAGTGTTATTTAATTTTTCCAAGCCACAGGTGGTGGTTATTGATTAACCTCTGAATGAGAACCAAATTGTTAATTTCAAAAAGCAGATTGTAGATAATAAAAAATCATAGAGGTCAGTCAGGCACAGTTGTCTCATACACATGTAATCTTAGCTACTAGAGAAGCTAACACGAAAAGAGTGAAAGTTTGAGGCCTGGCTGAGTAACTGAAGGAGATCCTGTCTCAGAATGATAACAAAGGCTGGGGATATATCTCTGTTCTAAAGCTATTCAGCTTCAATTCCCAGTACTGAAGAAGATAAAAGAAAATGTAAACAAAGTGACAGTTCCTGAGACATAATACGACTAATAACTCTTTTAAAATTATATTTATTCTTACGTGATTGGTACTATTATGCTAAAGACATAACTCCAATGAAGGACAAATGCATGACTGTGGCCCTTTAAACATCTCCCTAATGTAAGAGGATTTTTCACATTCTTGTACCAGATCAACTATATATTTATTTTCTTTATGAGAAAGGGTCTTACTAAATTTCTCAGGTTGTCCTAGAACTTGAAATTATTCCATCTCAGTCTCCTGAGTGGATGGGATTACATGCATGGTGCACTGTTGCCTGGCTATCGGATTCACTTTAAAATTGTCAGAACTACATATATTTAGCATTTTACAGGATTACAGTCTATGGTGATTAATTATCCTTTTACTTTCAATGTCATGAACTCTGCATTAGTATTAACTTAAGCATATACAGAGTGCTTACCTTTTGCCAGATGTTATGAAAATAGCTATAAGTATGTCATATTCCTTCTCAAACGTGGAATTTTTTGAAAAAAAAACATTACTTTAATGTAGAATAGGAATTATTAGGGAATGGGAAGGCGTCAAGAGAAGTAGAAGAAGAGTGGATGGATGTGACTACTACACTCCATATTTATATATGGAAATATAACATTAATCCCTCCCCAATATGTACTGTTTAATATGTGCCAATAAGTAAATCAATTTTAAAGGCATTACATAAGCAAAGATGAATAAAATCCATTATTCCCTCTCCTTTAGGAGCAGGCACAAAATTCTACAACCCTAGAGCACCACCTAGAAAGAGAACAGGGTTAGAGAATAATTCCTCAGCTTGAAAGACCTTCAGGAGACCAGATTCCAATCTAGTTTCCTGGGGCTGATGAGCAAAATTTTTAAAAGCACAGAAATGACTTCAACAAGGATAGGATTGGAGACTTCTGTCTAAGCACCTGTCTGGTATTGGCGGCCTCAAGCTGCTGCAGATGAGGTTCTTGTCCCAGTAGATTAGGAGATATAAAAGAACAGAAGGGAAGAAGAACCTGATGGAGGCCATATGTGCCCCCAGAGGCTTTCCCACAGCCTGCTCCTTCTTTCTTTGTCTCTGAAACCCATTTCTGTTTCTGATCCACTGTCTTGTGCTGCTGTCCCCACTCAGGAGCCCTGCAGATTCACACCTTCCTGGGTTGGGTTGGAAAGGCACAGGGTGGAGTGGTGCCCAGATCTTGAGCCTGGAATATGCCTTGGCAAAGAGACAGTTTCCTTTCTGTGCCTTTCCTTTCTAGACATTTAAGAAGTTTCGCAAATTCAATCAACATTATTTGGTTTATAGTAATATATATAATAATATTTGTCTTAATTTGTTTTATGGAGTGTGAGGGAATATTTCTCAATGGCATTCTATCCCCTATTCTAATAAAGAAAAAAATAAGTCATCATTTCATGAATTTATTCAGTTAGTTGTTAAGTAGGAGAGCAAAACCCTCAGTGATTGGGGCAACAGAAGACCCTTTTCTGTCTGTTTGCCTCTAGGTTCTGACCTGACTTTTGCCTTTCTATTCCCTGTTACCAGCACTAGCTTCTTCCTTGGCCCTGGCTACAATCCTATCCCTATCTTTCAGAATCCTTAAGTGAGTTCACACCACACCTATCATTGAAAGTACATAATTTGTTATGGAAAATTGAGATTTCCTAATTCATCTTGTTTTATTTTTTAGAGTGAAAAACTAGAGGGCCATTATGAAAGGCAGAGGTTGAAACATGATAAAAGAGCCCCTCTCAAAAATGAAGAAACTTAGTTCCATGCTGAGGATCCAAGGTGGCTGCATCCCTGCTCTATGTATGCCCTGTCCAGTCACCTGCCATTTGCCACTGTGGAGCTCTGGACTGTTCTGATGCTGAATGCCCTTAACTGCCCATGCCCTGTCAAATAGAGAACAAGGACTTTGCCCCTTTCAGCAAAAAATAGCTTGGAGATTTCATTGCCCACTTTTCATAGAAATGGAGGCTAGAAATTGACAATGGAGAAATGTAACAGGGGTTCATTTGATGCTTTCACTATATCCCTTAGGGCTTTGAAACTTACATTTTTTTTTCTTTTGTCCAACCTTTTTTTTTTCCTGATCTTCTTCCTAATCTTTTTCCTGTCCTTTTTTCCCCTGATCTTCACCTTCCTGATCTCTTCTCCCTAATCTCATTTTCTCTGAATCACCTCTATAAATGCTCCCTGTTCCTGCTGATGGGCAGAATCACAGCCTTTGGGACAGGAGACCCCTGTGTTTCTCCTTTGCTAGCAAAGCAATAAACTTCTTTTTCCCTTTTTATCAATAAAAAAGGGACTTAATTTTGATTTTTAAATTGAATGCATTTGGATAAATGGACTCTACTCTTTTCCTGCCATTAGATGTGAAAAGACAAAGACTCTTCATCTCCCATTCCTCTTTACTGTTCTAGGCTTATTAAAAGGTGTTTTAAAAAATAGAGAAAGATATCTAAAGCCAAAGATAAAGTAGGAGATAGTGATAAATCACAAAGGGTATCTTTTAATCACTAAAGGCAACTGAAATTAAAATGATGTTGCTGAGACATAAGTTTTCATTGCCTAAAATAAAACTTTATTTCCTAGTGCCATCAAAACCCCCAAGTATATCCAAATATTTGAAAGGGCAGATGTTGGAGCACCAGGGTACCAATGACTAGTGTTTTTAACTGATCCAAAGGAGAAGTCAAGAGCTCAGAGTTTTGTTTATACTTCCCTGCCTAATGGCACATAGAAATCACAGCTCTTCATACCTCATGAAGCAAAGATCTTCTCTTCCCTTTTCTATAATGGCAGGTGACGTGCTGCAGCTGCAAACACCAGAATCTGGTTTGTGAAAAGAAAATAGAAAAGACTTTGCCCTGTATGCCCAGGTCATGTTGGCTGTGGTTTTTAATCTATTAGTACTGTGTGGTGTGGTTCCTTTCTGTGGGCTTCACCCAAGGGCTGGTTAGAACTGCACTTCCACCTACTGAATCAGAATCTCTTTTTAAAGTATGAGCTGGTGATTCCTTTTTGCATTAGAGTTTGAGGTGCACTTTGCAAATTGGGTCCTGGGAGTTTGGAAACTGGCTGAGGAAAAATAAATATATGGAGAGTTCAACAGCTCAGATTGCTGCATCCAAATGAATGACAATAGACAAACAGTTACACTTGTATGTGCCCCTCCTTCCCTGGTAACCTCAGGGCAGGGAGAGGGGCGGCAGCGGAGATGGCCTGGACATTTAGCTCTGAGTCAGTTGGGCACATCTTTTTGGATGATTGCTGCCAGTTTCATAGGGCAGATGTGGGACCGAGAGAAATGTTCAGGGCTATGGAGGGTGTGAGAGGGAGATGCTGGAGTAGCAGGAGGCTTATTTCAGCTCTGTTTGTCTGCAGATGTTCTGGGCTTTGGCTAGGGCTCAGGGCTGGCTCTGATTCCTTCTAACTCTTGGGCACAAACAGTGTGTTTTGTTCTCTTTTTTCTATTTTTTTTTTTTAGACTTTCTCTGAGGGTCTCTTGACATCTCTTTATCTTTAGACGTTCTTCTTTGTTGGGGCCCCATCCTAGGTCTGGATAATGGGCTGGAAACTGGAATTGTAACATATCTTGGAGTAGCACAGCCTGGCTAAATCTGCATATGTGTATTCCTGCCTTTTGTTCCTATAAATTGCAACACTAGTGTAGGATTAGAGAAGAAAAAGTAGCTGCCTTCTCAGTTTGGGTCAAACTACAATTAAATTCATTTTTTCTTTTTATATTGTTTTTTTTTCTTATTTCAGATGCAAAAGCCAAATCCACTCCATCTGAACACCAGCAAGACCTCTGCCCTGGGGTGCCAGGAACTGGGAGGTTGAGACAGGAGAATCACAAATTTAGGACCAATATGAAGTGAGATTCCATCTCAAAAGCTTAAACAAAATGATGATGACTGAAGAAAAAAACACAAAATTTTAAAAAAATAAACTCTACTCAGTTATAATTTAGCAACTTGCCATCAAAGACAATACAAACTCCCAGTGTAAGAATTGTTCTGGAAAATCCACATTTACAAGACCAGGATTGTCATCCTGGCTGGACACTAAAAACATTCAAAAGAACTGATGGTATCTGGGCCCTGACCCACCAAAATACAATTCAGGTTGAAAACACCTGCCATATACTCCATCTGTTGATTGCAGTAGAATTTCTAGGGGCAAAAATATGTCCTGTTTCGCAAAGCACTGCATGTGCAACTTGTCCTTCCAGGGCTGCTTTTCTTCCTTCCTTCCTTTCTTTCTTCTTTCTTCTTTTTTGTTTTTGCCGTACTGGTGTTCAAACCCAGGGCCTCGTGCATGCTAGGATCCGTCTACCACTGAGCCACATCCCCAGTTCTCAGGGCTGCTTCTGACCAGCTTCTCACTGAGAGAGGAAAGGAAGTTCATTTGCTTACCTTCATCTCTCCTTCCACTTCTACTTTCAACACCACCTGCTGAAACTCCCCATTGTATTGTCAGCTCTTTTTTATTTTATTTTTTTAAGAGAGAGAGAGAGAGAGAGAGAGAGAGAGAGAGAGAGAGAGAGAGATTGAGATAATTTTTAAATATTTATTTTTCAGTGTTCAATGGACACAATATCTTTATTTTATTTATAATGTGGTTCTGAGGATCGAACTCAGTGCCCTGTGCATGCCAGGTGAGCATGATACTGCTTGAGCCACATCCCCAGCCCCCCCTTTTTAAAATTATTATTTTTTAGTTTTACATGGGCACAGTATCTTTATTTTGTTTATTTACTTTTATGTGGTGCTGAGGATCAAACCCAGTGTTTTTTAAAATTTTCTTCCTTTTATGGCTCTATATCCTTCTGAGTTTGGGAGCAACAGAACATTCTATTTTATGGAACTGTCTTTATATTATTGCATAAAAACAACCTTCCTTTCTTTTGTTGACAATCAGAATTATCTTTGATAATATATAATAAATTTCTCAGTTTACCAGGGATAAATGTAGTGAAGTAAACCTCAGAGATGGATGTTTAGGATTATGTTATGACACTAGAAGCAGTTGATAAGAGACATTTGGGAGAAATTCATGACAATGTGATCATCTTGTATAAATGATTCTTTCCTCCCCTATTTCATGTAAGAATGTCATTAGATGTAGTTAGCAATCTGTTAAATAGACTTTCTTGTCAAACCCAAGACTGAGAACTGTTTCTTAGTCATTTTTACAGAACTTTGTACATAAACTGCCTTGCATTTGAGATGGGTTCATCAAATATTTAACTGAATTACTCATATTAATCAAACTGTAGATGAGGAGACACCCAAACCCTAAATTAACTATAAACCTAAATAGCATCCAGATTCCTAAAGCTATCCAAAAATAGAATAACATGAGTGTATTATCAAAAGGTAAATTTAACTTCCACAAAGTCTGCCCTTAGGGTGAGCACCATACATGACATCCTAGGGGACTTTCTCCAGGAGACTTCCCCATTCCTGCACTATTGGTCAAAGTAGAAGGAGAGCAAGTTTGGATAAGTTTAGTATGTTATGTACCACAGACCTGAATGAGAGACCGACCTTAACAAAACCTTACCTAAATAGACCTGGGGAAGAAAAACAATGGCTTTCCTAAATTCAGAACTTCTTAGGAAACAGGTGCTATATTGAGTTCTTTATAAATAGCAAGCCTCACTATTACCCACCACTTGGAGATGAAGACAGTTGACAAAACTTAGGGGTAGAACATTAAGTAACTTCCCCGAGATCTCCCAGCTCAGGAGTGGCAGTGCTGGGATTTGAACTCAGGCTATCTGGCTCCAGACTCATTATCTCTCCACTATGCTACCTCTCCAAATATATTATTAAACTTTCTTTCTCTTATGTAATAAATTAAGACTTTTCCTATTTTTTCTACTACCACCTAGAACTCATTTGTCTTGTATTCCATTCCTAGCTCATTGGACAAACTTATTCATAAAACCCATTCTTAAAAACTACACTCTATTGACAAGAATCTTAAAGAACAAGAAATAAATCAAGTATCAATAAATATATGGATTCAAACTGAAAAGCTTCTTCTCAGAAACAGAAACAATGAGGTGAAGAAAGAGTCTACAGAATGAAAGCAAATTTTTACTATATGCACATCAGAGAAAGCACTAATGTCCAGGATATGTAAAGAACCCCAAAACTTAACACTGAAAAAACAAATAACCCAATCAATAAATGGGCTAAGGAACTGAACAGACACTTCTCAGAAGATATACAATTGACCAACAAATATATGAAAGAATGTTTAACTTTTTTAGTAATTAGAGAAATGAGAATCAAAACTACTCTAAGATTTCATCTCACTTCAGTCAGTAATATTAAGTGTTGTCAAGAATATGGAAGGAAAGGCATACTCATACATTGCTGTTGGGACTGCAAATTGATGGAGATTCCTTAGAAAACATGGAATGGAACCACCATTTGATCCAGCTATCTCACTCCTCAGTTTATACCTAAAGGACTTAAAAACAGCGTACTACAAAAACACAGCCACATCAAATTTATAGCCGCACAATTCATAATAGCTAAACTGAAGAACCAATCTAGATTCCCTGTATAGATGAATGGATAAAAAAATGTGGTATATATACATAATGGAATTATTCAGCAATAAAAGAGAATAAAATCATGGCATTTTCAGATAAATAGATAGAGTTGTAGAATTGTGTTAAATGAAGTAAGTCAGTCTCAGAAAACTGAAGACCAAGGTTTTCCCTGATAAGTGAATGCTGATCCATAGTGGGTACATCATGGGTGGAATGGATGAACTTTGCATAGGGCAAAAGGGAGTGTGGGGAAGGGAGTGGTCATGAAGATAGGAAAGATGGTAAAATGAGTTGGACATCATTACCCAGGTATACATATAATGACATTAATAGTGTGACCTTACTTTTGTACAACCAGAGAAATGAAAAATTGTTCTCCATTTGTGTACTATGAATCAAAATGCTCTCATGTATAAATTCTGCTCTCATGTATAAATAATTATAAAAAATAAATTAATTATCAACTCTAAGCAGGAAGTGTGAATCAGGAGGCATAGCGATACCAGCTTTCAAACTATACTACAGAGCAATAGTAACAGAAACAGCATGGTACTGGTACCAAAACAGGCTGGTGGACAAATGGTACAGAATAGAGGACACAGAGACTAATCCACAAAGTTACAACTATCTTGTATTTGATAAAGGGGCTAAAAGCATGCAATGGAGGAAGGAGAGCATCTTCTACAAATGGTGCTGGGAAAACTGGAAATCCATATGCAAGGAAATAAAACTGAATCCCCTTCTCTCGCCATGAACAAAAATTAACTCAAAATGGATCAAGGAGCTTGATATCAAATCAGAGACTCTGCATCTGATAGAAGAAAAAGTTGGCTCAGATCTACATATTGGGAGGTCAGGCTCCAAATTCCTTAAGAGGACATCCATAGCACAAAAGTTAATAACAAGAATCGACAAATGGGACTTACTTAAACTAAAAAGTTTTTTTCTCAGCAAGAGAAACAATAAGAGAGGTAAATAGGGAGCCTACATAATGGGAACAAATTTTTACTCCTCACACTTCAGATAGAGCCCTAATATCCAGAGTATACAAAGAACTCAAAAAATTAAACAATAAGATAACAAATAACTCAATCAACAAATGGGCCAAGGACCTGAACAAACACTTCTCAGAGGAGGACATACAGTCAATCAACAAGTACATGAAAAAATGCTCACCATCTCTAGCAGTCAGAAAAATGCAAATCAAAACCACCCTAAGATACCATCTCACTCCAGTAAGATTGGCAACCATTATGAAGTCAAACAACAAGTGCTGGCGAGGATGTGGGGAAAAGGGTACTCTTGTACATTGCTGGTGGGACTGCAAATTGGTGCAGCCAATTTGGAAAGCAGTATGTAGATTCCTGGGAAAGCTGGGAATGAAACCACGATTTGACCCAGCTATTGCCCTTCTCGGACTATTCCCTGAAGACCTTAATAGAGCGTACTACAGAGATACTGCCACATCGATGTTCATAGCAGCACCATTCACAATAGCTAGACTGTAAAACCAACCCAGATGCCCTTCAATAGATGAATGGATAAAAAAAAATGTGGCATTTATACACAATGGGGTATTACACAGCACTAAAAATGACAAAAATCATGGAATTTGCAGGGAAATGGATGGCATTGGAGCAGATTATGCTAAGTGAAGCTAGCCAATCCCTAAAAAGCAAATGCCACATTTCTTATTTGATATAATGAGAACAACTAAGAACAGAGCAAGGAGGAAGAGCAGGAGGAAAAGATTAACATTAAACAGAGACATGAGATGGGAGGGAAAGGGAGAAAAAAGGGAAATTGCAAAAAAATCGAAGAAGACTCTCATTGTTATACACAATTACATATAAGAGGTTGTGAGGGGAATGGAAAAAATACAAGGAGAGAAATAAATTACAGTAGATGGGGTAGAGAGAGAAGATGAGAGGGGAGGGGAGGGGGGATAGTAGAGGATAGGAAAGGTAGCAGAATACAACAGTTACTAATATGGCATTATGTAAAAATGTGGATGTGTAACCAATGTGATTCTGCAATCTGTATTTGGGGTAAAAATGGGAGTTCATAACCCACTTGAATCTAATGTATGAAATATGAAATATGATATGTCAAGAGCTTTGTAATGTTTTGAACAACCAATTAAAAAAGGGAGTTAAAAAAAAACTACACTTTAAAATGAACATGGGAAGCCAACAATATAGACAAGCAAACTGTGAGTTCTTTGATTACTGTTGCATTAGGATTTCTATAATGTTGCCCAGTTGCAAATAGGTTTTTTTTTGTTTTGTTTTGTTTTATATTGGAGATTGAAATCAGGGGCACTATGCTCCTGAGCCACATTCCCTGACCTATTTTTTTTTTAAGTTTCTGAGGGCCTTGCTAATTCGTTTAGGCTGGCATAGAACTTGCCATTCTCTTGCCTCAGTCTCCTGAGTCACTGGAATTACAGGTGTGTGCCAGCACTTCACCTTATTTGTTTATTTTTATGAGGTGCAGAGGATCAAACCCAGTGCCTCACACATGCTAGACAAGTGCTCTGCCATTGAGCTACAACCCCAGAACCTTTTTTTATGTTTTGTTTTGCTAAGTTGCTTACTGTCTCATTTAAGTTTCTGAGGCTAGTTTTGAAATTGTGATTCTCCTGCCTCAGCTTCCTGAATTGCGGAGATTATAGGCATACACCACCATACTTGGCTTACATTAAGTAATTCTGAGAATCAGAAAATTTAAAGGAATGTATGAGCTACCCCATAATATCTGTTTTTAAGACTTAAGATTGAAGGGCTGGGATTGTGGCTCAGTTGTAGAGTGCTTGCCTGGCACATGTGAGGCACTGTGTTTGATCTTCAGCACCACATAAAAATAAATAAAATAAAAGTATAATGTCCATCTACAACTAAACAACAACAATAACAATAACAAAAACTTAAGATTGAGATCATAGTTTTGAAACAAGGAAAGCAACTTGACTTTTTCCTTTCACCAGAGAAGTCACACTTCTGGGTATAGCAAGAGATGACCTGAGTGGGAACCAGAATGTTCCAGAACTACCTGTGAGTATGAAAAGTCAGGAAAGAAGAGAGACGTTTGTCTACCAGTCTAAGTCACTAAAATGCCTCCCTAAACCCTTTGGTAAAAAAGTTAGGATTCACTACTTTAGGACAAAATAGCTTCACTCATTTAAATATAATTTTTTAAACCAATTTTCTGTTTATCTCTGATAACTCTCCACTGAGAGGAAATGACAGAAATCTTGAAATTTAGGTCTTTATTACATGGCTGCTTCAAAAGTCATGAAATTTTAAAACAAATCTGTTTTCTACAAAAGTGAGTGTATCCCATGCATTGGCTCTAACACATGATTGGAGATTTTGGAAGTCAAGAGGGATTGTTAGCACTTTGTAACACCATCATGACTACATGACCAAGACCAGAATAAAGAAAGGACTGTTGACATGGTTTGTTGGGTTTTGTTGTTACTAGAACTACTTCTTCTTCTGGTCTTTGGTCCCTCTAATTATTTGTGGTTGTTATTATTTTCTGTGGATTGTAGGGGAAAAGCTGCACTAGAGAACAAATGTTCTCTCTATATATAGTCAGTGAGTAAAATTATAGTTGTGGATTGGATATTAAATGTCCCCCAAAAGCCCATTTTTGAAGGCTTGGTTTCCAGCTGATGGCACTGTTGGGAGGTGGTGGGGCCTACGTGGAGAAAATCAATTGGGACCTTCCAATGAGGGACATATAGTGACCCTGCTCCTCTCTCTTCCTCTTTCTTTGCTTCCTGGCTGCCACAAGGTAATCAGCTGTGTTCTCTATCACACCCCTCCTCCAGGATGTTCTGCCTCACCCCAGGACCAAAGTGATGGACACAAGGGATATAAACTGAAACCTCTGAAACCATGAGCAAAAACAAATCTTTCTTTCTTTAAATTTATCTCTCAGGTATTTTGTCACAGCAAAGAAGTCTTCCTGGCACAGTTACCTGAGACAGGAGCACAGAAGAAACTGTGAGTCCCTGTAATGCCCTTGCATTAAACCACTCCTACTGGGCCACTTTTATTATGAATGTTGCCAGCATATCTGAAAAACGTGAAGTCCCATTGTTAGTGACAATCTTGACTGTGTTGGTAATGAAGTCAAAGCCCTAGGATTTCCATTTCTTTAACATTTATATCCCAGTTATTCTCCTGGAGATAGTTTTTCATAGAGGAAGGAAACAAAGAAGTGGGAGGAAGCAGACAGAGTTCCAGGGCAAAGGCAAGGAGAAGAGTGACTGTGAATACCAGACATGGTCTTTGTTTATTTCACAAGCTTGTAGCAGGCCAGGGCAGGCAGATGACATACAAAGAGGAAGGTTTCCAGACCTTAAAACATTGTTTGTTTGTTTGTTTTGATTTCTTATTTTCTTGAAGGAAGTATTACATTCCTGAAAGTCCACAGATTCCACACTGCCCTCCCCTCAGAACATCACCTCTGTTTCTCAGCCCCAGAGCATTTACATTTGGGAATCCTGCCACCTGCTGGATTTGTGAAATATGACATGCCACGTTTCAAAATTTTCATTTGTTGGATCCAGGGAGTGAAAATACCTCAACTGTTCCTTCAGAGTTTTTTTTTTCCTTTCTTTTTTTTTTCCCTTAGGGGAAGGGGTGGGCTGTGGTTTTGGGAGAAGGGGCTTGAGATGATTTCCCTGAGATTTTTATATTTTTCTAGAATAATCTTTCAGTGGATTTTATGTATTTTAAAATCATACTTATCAAAAAGCTTAAAAATTTGTTAACAACCCAAAGTAGTTATAAAATAAATACAAGTAGTAATAAGATAAATCAGCAATGTTAGTAAATATTACATTCAGTGTTTGGTATGTGCCAGGACTGTGCAGAGGACCTGTGAACATTGCTTTTTGCCACATTCACCACCATCCTATTGCTGGAGACAGGCAGATGTAAATGATGGGAAGTTGAGAAAAATGTAACAATTCTATAAGATGGTCCACTGTGGTGACCTCCATGTGTTTCCATCCTTGAAAATCAATTTACCTGCAGCCCTTCTTGGCTAAAGTGGTTTAATGTTATATTTCATTCATTTATTTGGAGACGGAGGTCTCACTGTGTTGCTCAGGCTGGCCCTGAACTCCTGGCTCAAGCAATTCTCCTGCTTCAGCCTCCCAAGAATCTAGGACTATGGGCCCTTACCACTGCAAAAGAATGATTTCAAATGTCTCAAAGAACTTTATTGATGCAGAAAGCTGAGAAACATTAGGTAGTAGAAATGAAAAATTCTTTTAATCTTGAACATTTTGACCATAGGATTATAGTCTTTTGAGATTAGATAATGCTTTGTCAATCTTTCAAGGTATTGTAAATGATGTTCTCAATTGCTCTGTGGGCCTTCATTTAGAAAATTGTTTCAAACTTTTTACAGCACGATCAAGTTCTCCTAAGTCACACCTGTGAATATTATCTGTGGAAAATATACTTTGAACGAAGTGTGGTTGAATACAGGAAAACCCCCGGACAATGGTTCTTTCCAAGAGTGCATGGGGCTCAATGTTCATAGCAGCTCAATTCACGATAGCTAAAACATGGAACCAACCTAGATGCCCTTCCACAGAAGAATGAGTTGAGTTTTGTACCGGGTGAGACATAAGGATTTAATTTCATTTTGCTACATATGGATTTCCAGTTTTCCCAGAACCATTTGTTGAAGAGACTATCTTTTCTCCACAAATGTTTTTGGTGACTGTGTCTAGTATGAAATAACTGTGCTCATGTGGGTTTGTTTCTGTGTCTCCTATTCTGTACCATTGGCCTACATGTCTGTTATGGTGCCAATACCATGCTGTTTTTGTTACTATGGATTTGTAGTATAGTTTAAGGTCTAATATTGTGATGCCTCCTGCTTCACTCTTCTTGCTAAGAATTGCTTTGGCTCTTCTGGGTCCCTTATTTTTCCTAATAAATTTCATGATTGCTTTTTCTACTTCTATGAAGAATTTCATTGGGATTTTAATAGGAATTGCATTAAATATGTATAACACTTTTGGTAGTATGGTCATTTTGACTATACTAGTTCTGCCTATCCAAGAATGGGAGATCTTTCATTCTTCTAAGGTCTTCTTCAATTTCTTTCTTTAGAGTTATATAGTTTTCGATGTAGAGGTCTTTTACCTATTTTGTTGGATTGATTCCCAAATATTTTTTTTGTGTGTGTGTGTGAGTCTATTGCAAATGGGGTAGTTTTCCTAATTTCTCCTTGAGTGGATTCATCACTGATGTATTATGGGTGTTAATTTTATATCCTCTTACTTTGCTGAATTCATTTATAAGTTCTACAGATTTTCTGGTGGAATTTTTGTGTCTTCTAAATATAGAATCATGTCATTGGCAAATAGAAATAGTGAGTTCTTCTTTTCCTATTCATATCTCTTTAATTTCTTTCATCTAATTACTCTGGCTAGTTTCCAGGACTATGTTGAAGAGAAGTGATTTATAAAAGGCATTCTTATATTGTTCTAGTTTTATTTTTAAATATTTTTTAAAAGTTGTAGTTGGACAGAATATCTTTATTTCATTTATTTATTTCTATGTGGTGTTGAGGATTGAACCCAGTGCCTCACATGTGCAAGAGGAGTGCTCTACCACTGAGCCACAATCCCAGCCCCTTGTTCTGGTTTTTTAGAGAAAATGTTTTCAATTTTTCTCCATTTAGAATGGTGCAGGTCTTGGGTTTAGCATATATAGCTTTTACAAAGTGGAAGTATGCTCCTACTATCCCTAGTTTTTCTACAGTTTTAAACATGAAGAAGTGCTGTATTTTGTCAAATGCTTTGTCTGCATCTATTGAAATGATCATATGATTCTTGTCTTTAAGTCTGTTGATGTGATGAATTAAATTTATTGATTTTTGTATGTTGAACCAACCTTAAATCCCTGAGGTGAACCCCACTTGATTGTGATGCACTATCTTTTTACTGTTTTTGTATGCAATTTGCCAGAATTTTACTGAGAATTTTTGCATGTATATCCATCAGGGATATTGGACAGAAGTTTTCTTTCCTTGATGTGCCTTTGTCTGGTTTTGGCATAGGGTGATATTAGCCTCATAAAATGAGTTTGAAGGGGTTCTTCTTTTTCTATTTCATGGAATAACTTGAAAAGTATTGGTATTAATTTTTTTTTGAAGATCTTGTAGGACTCAGTTGAGAATCCATCTGGTCCTAGGATTTTCTTGGTTGGTAGGCTTTTGATGGCATATTCTACTTCATTGCTTGAAACTCATCTGTTTAAATTGGGTATGTTCTCCTGATTCAATTTGAATAGGTCATATGTCTTCAGAAATTTGTTGATGTCTTTAAAATTTTTTATTCATTTTTTATTTCTATTAGACCCTGAACCTACTAGAAGAAAAAGTAGGTCCAACTCTTCACCTTGTTGGCTTAGAAACTGATTTCCTTAACAAGACACCTAAAGTGTTAAGAAGTAAAATCAAGAATTAATAAATGTGATAGATTCAAACTAAAAAGCTTCTTCTCAGCAAAGGAAACAATCGATAACATGAAGAGAAAGCCCACAGAATTAAAGAAAATCTTTACCACATACACCTCAGATAGAACATAAATTACCAGAATATATAAAGAATTCAAAAAGCTTAAAATCAAACACACAAACACACACACACACACACACACACACACACACACACACACAAATAACCCAATCAAAAAATGGGCTAAAGAATGGAACCAGATGATTCATAGAAGAAAAAATACAATCCATCAAATAATATAAGAAAAAGTGTTCACCATCTCTAGCAGTTAGAGAAATGCAAATCGAAACTAAGATTTCATCTCACTCCAGTAAGAATGACAATTATTAAGAACAAAAGCAATAATAAATAATGGTGAGGATGTAGGGGAAAATGTACACTCATACATTGCTGGTGGGAATGCAAATTGGTGGAACCATAATGCAAAGCAGTATGGAGATTTCTCAGAAACTTGAAATGGAACCACCATTTAACCCATCTATCCTACTCCTCATTATATATCCAAAGTACTTAAAATCAGTATGCTACAATAATACAGCCATATCCATATTTATAACAGCTCAATTCACAATAGCCAAACTGAGGAACCAACCTAGATGTCCTTCAACAGATGAATGGATAAAGAAAATGTGGTATATATACACAGTAGAATATTACTGAGACTTAAAGAAGAATGAAATTATGGCATTTGCCAGTAAATGGATGGCTCTGTAGACTACCATGCTAAGGGAAATAAGCCAGTTTAAAAAACAAAACAAAACAAAACAAACAACAACAACAACAAAAAAAAAACCCAAAGGCCAAATGTTTTCTCTGATATGTGGATGCTAATTCACAATAAGGGGGTGGGGGCTAGGGAAGAACAGATTTAATTGAGGTTAGACAGAGGAGAGTGAAGGGAGAAGAAAGAATATGGGAGTAGAAATGGTAGTAGAATAAATTAGACATTATTGCCCTGTGTGCATATACAATTACACGACCAGTGTGATACTATATTGTGTACAACCAGAAGAGGGAGTAGTTCTCCCTTAATGTATGATGTGTCAAAATGTGTTCTACTGTCAAGTATAGCTAATTAGAACAAATAAAGTAAAAACAGATGAATGAATAAAGAAAATGTGGTATATATATACAATGTAATATTACTCAGTCACAAAGAAGAATGAAATTATGGCATTTGACAGTAAATGGATGGCTCTGTAGAATGCTAAAGGAAATAAACCAATTCCAAAAACCAAAGGCCAAATATTGTCTTTGATATGTGGATGCTGACTCACAATAAGTGGGAGAATGAGGGAAGGGCTGGAGGTTTATTGCATTGGACAGGGAAGAATGGGGGAAAGAGAGAAGGGATGGGAATGGGAAAGATAGTAGAATGAATTAGACATAACTTTCATATGTTCATATATGATCACATGACCAGTGTAACTCTACATTATGAACAATCATAGAATGAGATGTTATACTTCACATATGTATAATATGTCAAAATACATTCTACTGTCATGTATAACTAAAAAGAACAAATAAAATTTTTAAAAAGTGCATGTGGCAACACATGAGTGACTTAATTTCAATGCAAATTCCTTGAGGCAGAGACCATGTCTACTTTGTTCTTTTGTATTTGCAGTTGGCAAGTGGGTGGCACACAGTAGTATCAATATTTTTTGAACAATAAACAAGATGCCATGAATATCCAGATGCCATGGCACATGCATGTAATCCCAATGGCTCAGGAGGCTGAGGCAGGAGGAATGTGAGTTCAAAGCCAGCCTCAGCAATTTAGCGGGGCTCTAAGTAACTCAGTGAGAAAGGGCTGGGGAGGTGATTCAATTGTTAAGCATCCCTGAGTTCAATTCCTGGTACCAAAAAAAGAATTAAACAAATGAATAAATTAGGAAGTGGTTATATCAGCCATTTCTCATATTTGCCAACTTTAATGAAGAGTGAGTTTTCTTCATCAAATGGTTATTCCAATTGTAAACTTATAGAATAAAAATTTCCCTCATTTCAAAGGATGGTGGTTACTCTAACAGCCCTTAATCAGAAGCCTGTCTTAGTGATTGCAACTGAACTTATTCACACATTGTTCAACCTTATTGGAACATAGAGTGTTTATAGAGTGACAGGAGGCACTGTTTAATCTGAAGATTATGTTGAGTCACCTGAGTTATGCTGCGGGGAGATTGATGGTACCGGAAAATTAAATACAGCACATTTCAAAGTTAGTGTAAGAATTGTGATAGGTTGGTATCAATAAATAAGTACAGGATGACATTTCATTTCCTGGGTTTGTGTCAGCAACAAATTATAAAATGTCAGCAATTTCTTATTTGGTATTGTAAACCACCAGATGTCAGATTAATAGTTACATAAAGATTTTATTCATTTTCCAAAAAAAATCTTAGACTTGAGTCATAAATAATAGACAATACACTTATTTTGTACAACTCAGTCCTTTTTAATAACAAAGAAATTGATGATTTCTTTGATAATTCCAGAATTCAAATTCCACTGTAAGTAGCTGAATCAGATACATTCTGTGATATTTTTGTTAGAAATATTTTCATTTCACATACGGCAGTGCACAGCACCAGATCATTTGAACACTCATATCTGGCCTCAAGATCTAGATAATGTCAGAAACACATGGTAATCAGAGACCCAATACTTCTTATTTAATATATTATATGACTATAGAATTTAATTCAAATATGACTGAATGATCTCTACCCTTTTATTAACTTTTTTGTGTAATTTTCCAAATGTTCTCAATTTTTTTTCACCCTTGGTTTATTTTATTTGGTTTAGCCTGACACGATTTTATGAGACTCTTGATAATTGGGTATCATAGGTAAAAATAATCCAGGTGGTCTAGGACATATTTTAGAGTTACCTGTGCTCTAAATGGACAGGTGAATGGACAGAAGGGGTTCTTCTCAGCATGAGCTGTCACATCCCTTCTTTCTTTCCTCTTCCTAACACCTTTCTTTTTTTTTCCAACAAAGGGATATGGTGACCCAGTGGAGTAAGGGCTTACTGATATAAACAATCAAAACTAGCAGAGTTTGAGGGCTGGTGTTATGCTCAGTGGCAGAGCGCTTCCCTCGCACATGTGAAACACAGGGTTCAATCCTCAGCACCACACAGGAAATAAATAAATACAATAAATATACTGTGTCCATGTATAACTAAAAATATATTTTTAAAAGCTATCAGAGTTTGATTTCAGTAGTTAATGACTAAAGGTATAGCTTTTACAATGTGCTTTTAGTTTATCTATGTAAAAGGCTATATAGATTAACTGAACATCATTTTCAAAAAGAGAAAAAAGGAAAAAAAGGCTAGTTTGAAACCAATGACTCCATGTGACAAATTTACCTTCATTTTTGTCTTACTGTGATTGATTTAGACTTCATCAATATTTCTTTTCAATGAAAGTTGAAGCTCCAAGACTTCTACAAACAATAAATTCTATTCAAATAATAAGTATCTTGGGATGTGCTTGGTCATTTTAAAAATTCTAAAATATCCTTATATACATGTTCTTTGTCCAAAGAATGAAGTAGGGCTGAAGATGCAACTCAGTGGAAGAGTGTTTCCTAGCATGTGCCAGACCATAGTTCAATCCTCAGTATGGCAACAAATAAAATAAGGTAGATTTGATGGATAAATACAGCTTTTTAAAAATCATTCTATGGGGCTGGGGATATAGGTCAGTTGGTATACTGCCTGCTTCACTTGCACAAGGCCCTGCGTTCAATCTCCAGCACCACCAAAAGAAAAAAAAAAGGAAAACTTTCTATGAATGCAAACATCATCAATTAAAACAAAAAGCAGGGCTGGGCTGGGGTTGTGTCTCAGCCATACAGCACTTGCTTGGAAGGTGTGAGGCACTGGGTTTGATTCTTAGCATCACATATAAGACAATATAAAGTTTCATCAGCAACTAAAAAAATACATTAAGTTTTTTTTAAAAAAAAGAATTTGCTTACAAAATTATATTCTACATAATTTTTAAAAGGATCCAGTAAAAATCCTTGGTAAGCATCTACCAGGTAACTCTTCCAGACCATTGCAGACCTGGCCCTGTAAAAATCTGTAAGTTAATAATTCAATCAGTTGCCATTATTCAGTCAATAAATACTCAGCAAATGTGTATGTGTACAGAGCTTTGATATGTTGTAAGAGAGACAAATATGAGTGATAATTTTAAAATTTTTATAGTTGGACAGCATGACTTTATATTATTTATTTATTTTTATGTTGTGCTGAGGATCGAACCCAGTGCCTCACGCAGGCGAGGCAAGTTCTCTGCCACTGAGCTCCAGCCCCAGCCTGAGTAATAAATTTTTGACTGTCAAGGAACTTAATCTTAATAGTAGCTGAGACCCAAGATAAACAACCAAAATTACCCTAAAGGCAAAATGACACAGGAAAAGCACAAAACAGATGCAATGGGAAACAGAGGAAGAAGAAAATGACATTTGACAAGACACAATCACAAAATAAGAGGACCAGAATGAGACGACAACCCATTCACCCTTGGCACTGGGATTTCAGCACCACACTCAAACCAAGGGGAGGAGCTCAGAGCACCTCAGCTAAGAGCTAAGTTCTGTCTTCCACTTAAATCACCTGCCACCTTCATCCTCAAGCTCTTGAAGAGTTTTAGGGGTAAATTAATTGAGATAAGCCATACACTTGCTAATTTCAGGTATCGTGAGTTTATAAGGAAATATTTTTATGTATTGTAATTTAATTGATGCATTTTATTTCTCATCATTTCAGCCAATATGCCTAATAGTATGTCCAGTGTACTTTAAGGAGCTGGCCAAGGACAAACAGACAGTTTTGATGGATGGAAGACTAGCATTGGAGCAATACAGCCTGGCCACCAATTTGAGGGAAACAGAAAAATAAACATTTTCTTTCTAGGGACTCCATCTCAGTTAAGTTGTTTTGGTACCCAGGGGACCAAGAGAAAGAAGCAGCAACAATGACAGACAGTAGCTATGGCTGTTGATAAGCCATGAATCTCATCCAGAGTACATGCAGACATGCAGCAGGGACTAGTGTTACTAGCACACTCTTTTTTTCTCTCCCCTGTTTACCCAAGTGTTTTCAATGAGATTAATCTTTTTCTGCTCAATTTCAGACACTGCTGAAAAATTCCTCTACCATTGGAGCACAATTGCGTCTTCAGAAGGAAGATGCAGCTGGGTGTGGTGTAATCCCAGCGGCTCAGGGGTCTGAGGCAGGAGGATTGCAAGTTCAAAGCCAGCCTCAGCAAAAGTGAGGTGCTAAGCAATTCAGTGAGACCTTGTTTCTAAATAAAATACACTAGGGCTGGAAATAGGCCAAGTGCCCCTGAGTTCAGTCTCTGGTCCCCCCTCCAAAAGGAAAATGCAAATGGAATTAACAATTACCAAAATCATTAAAGCCAATGGGTCAAGACGACTAATGTTCTCTTACATAAAAGCAGCAGCAGGGATTAGCAAATCAGTATATCAAGAAATCAACTGTGTTAAAAGAAAAGAGAATCTCCTTTTGTCTCATTTCATGCTTGCATTATTGCTTATTCTATTTTCCTTAAGAGGCTCAAGAACTCTCTTATCATTTTTTCAATGGTGTGTGCATTCTGTGGCAGAATATCAGGACTAAAATCACTTTCTTTCTTTTTTAATTTATTTTTAGTTGTTGATAGACCTTTGTTTTATTTATTTACATGTGGTGCTGAAAACTGAACTCAGTGCCTCACACATGCCAGACAAGTTGACTACCACTGATCCCCAGGCCCAGCCCCTGAGATCATTTTATTATATGTGTAATACTAAGTAGAATGTCAACTGTATCAATTTATTAAAGGGGAAGTTTTCTGTTTTAAGGTACAAAATTAAATTCAACAAAACATACACAAAGCACCAGATAAGCATTGGGAATTCAGGACCCTTCAGAGTTTTCCCCACTTCTCAAGCACTAACAATTTATTCTCCTTAGCAAGCAGGCTGATCTCCTCCCCAAGCTAGTAAGAAAGTGGTATATTTCATCTGTAGGTAACTCATTTGCAACAAAGAAAGCTCACTCCTTTCTATTGCAGCTTAACTTGCCACTAACATAGACACAGACATACCATTCTTTACAAGTGTTGCTTCCTTGGAAGGCTCTTAGACAATTGAATTGTTTCCTCCATGAATTACATTATAATTTCATCAATGAGTTCAATGATCATTTTTGAAATGACAACAATTGGAGATTTTAATTTTTAAATTTTATCTATCTATTTATTTGTTTATTTGCAATACTGAGAATTGAACCTAGGGACTTGTGCTTGCTTGCTAGGCAAGCACTGTATCACTGAGCTATACTCACAGCCCTATTTTTAAAATTTTTGACTTTTAAAATGCTCTTGCATTCCTCAGAAAAATTGGAATGGGAACTAGCATTTGGCCCTGTTATCCCACTCCATGCTATATACCCAAAGGACTAAAAATCAGCATTATACAATGACACAGCCACATCAATGTTTATAGCAGCTCAGTTTATAACAGTTAGGCTATGGAACCAACCTATCCTTCAACAGATGAATGGATAAAGGAAATGTAGTATACATACACAATGGAATATTCTCAGAAGAATGAAATTATGGTAAATGGATGGCTCTGTAAACTATCATGCTAAGTAAAATAAAGCCAGTTCTAAAAAACCCAAAGTCAAATGTTCTCTCTGATCTGCAGATCTAACAATGGGAGCAGTTATGGAAGTTCAGTGGATTATACAAAAGAGAATGAAAGGAAGGGAGGATAAGAATAGAAAAGACAATAGAATGAATTGGACATGACTTTCTTAGGTGTATAAACGAATACATGACCAGTGAAACTCCATATCATGTATAACCCACAAAAATTGGATTCTGATTAGTATAAGATGTACCCCATGTTAGTAAAATACGTCAAAATACATCTACCATCATGTATATCTAAAAGAACAAGTTTTAAAAAGAGGAGAAAAAATTAAAAAGTAAAATACTATTGCATTAAGTTGCATACTTATTTAGAGGTGATTATATATGTGTATGCAATTTTCTGGTTACTAAGAAGTACATAAAAAAAGCTGGGCACCATGGCATCTGCCTGTAAGCTCAGCAAGTTGAGAGGCTGAGGAAAGAGGATTATAAGTTTGAGACCAGCCTTAGCACCTTGATAAGCCCCTGTTTCAAAACAAAACATTTTTTTAAAGGGGCAAAGAATGAAGCTTAGTGGTAAAGCACCCCTGGGTTTAATTCCCAATACTGGGTTGGGGGCACAGAAATAAAAGAAATACTCAAAACAAAAAAAATGTAAATAATAATATTTTTTCCCTTCAACAGCCCAAAATCTAATTATAGAAAGCTAGACATTCAGACTTTAAGCAGTTGATAAACAAGGCAGAATAAATGATTGAGTGTAGACAATTTACCAAACTCACTTAATGGCTTAAAACAGCATGAATGTATTCTCTTAAAGCTCAGGAGGTTAGGGCTGGGGTTGTCACTCAATGATAGAGCGCTCACCTAGCATGTCCAAGGCCCTGGCTTCAATCCTCAGGACCACAAAAAAAAAATAAATAAATAAAATAAAAAGGTATTGTGTCCAACTACAACTAAAAAATAAATATGAAAAAAAAAGTTAAGGAGGTTAGACTGTGAGCTGTCAGGTCTGGTCGATATGCTGTGTGCAACACCAGTTCCCCTGTCCCACCCAGAATGCCCAGATGAGGCCAAGTGGGTCTGAAAGACATCAAGAAAAGCTCATCCAAGGTCCTGTCTAGCTCCTAGACACCATGTTGGACATGATCTGGGTGGAGACCAAAGCCTTCTCTCCCTGGTTGGCAAGAGGAAGTGCAGGGAGAACGTGCCCAAGGGGTCTTTGAAGATCCTCTGGGACTGGCTGTACTTGCACTGCTACAAGCCCTGCCCCTCAATTCAGAAGCTGAGCTTTCTGGGCAGACCAACCTCTCAGTGCTGCACATATATGTCTGGCTCATCAACCTCTGGCGGTGGCTTCCCCAGACACGCTTTGGCAGGATGTCAAAGTCCCCAATCAGTTTAACGTTTCCTGTCATGGTGCTAAGCCCTGGAAAGTGGCCCTGCCAGGTGGCAATAGCTGCTTACTGTAACAGTGCTGACAGTATCACTACCAGGCCCATCAGTGTGCTCTTTGTCTGTGTGCTCCATGCTGCTCCACACAGGCCAGTGGGGAAAGCCAGCAGCCTTCTTCCAACAGAGAGAACCCCTCTCCTGCTGACCTCTAGTAGTACACCTGACCAGGGCTGAGGCTGGGAACCCCACAGGTGGACTCATCAACACACCACAGTTGATAAACTAGGCAGAAGAAATGATTGAGTGCAGACAATACCCTCACAGGTGTTAGACCACGATGCAAGGAAAGACCACTGACTCTAATTAAAATCAAATTAAAGCAAGCTTATTATTTCAACCGGCCGGGCTACCTTGCCCCTCAAAATCGTGGGAGCCAAGGACAGCCCCGAGGCTTCTTTGGGGCCCAGTTTTATAGCCCAAAAACTTACACAAAGGGGGGTTACAGATAACAACACTCTGAGGAGCATAACACAAGTTTACATTTTTGCTGGCCCCGGCATCAGAATTTATGGAGATCTTAGAAACTCAGAGAGGGTCCTTATCTGGCCAGGGAAGGCCAGAATTTATGAGGCGTCACTAAGGTTTAGGAAAGGGTTGTTATATGGTCAGGGAAAACCAGACCTTGGTGAGTTCAGGGCACGGGCAGGCATTCCAATCAGCTTTACAATATCAACTAATGGCCAGGCCATACAGACATCCTGATATTTTTACAGAAAACAGAAATGAATCCTTCATAACTTGTGACAAGCTGGCTTCTGATCTAATGAGATAACTAGGCTAGGTATATCAACAGGTAGGAATTAGAGTCAATTGAAAGAACTAGGGCTTCATCAGGAGCAGCAGGACCTGGCACCCTAGATCCTACACATTCCCATCACTTTAGTTTTTGAGAACCCCAAGAAGGCATCAGCCAACAGGGGTGCTCAAGGCTCAAGCCAGCTGTTCTGGGTTCCTGGTTCACTTCCCTTCTATACAGAGGGTCTTCTATAGATCACTGCCAAGCATCAGGACCATCTTCTCTGTCCAGAGGTCTTTAGCAGGATGGTGTCAGCTGGCATCACTGCATTATGACAAGGACTGCTCTGCTAACTCTGCCATGTCTCCAGGCCTCCTCAGTGAAGAGACAAAAGATCCAAAGAAAGAAAAGGCCTCAGGCTGGTGTTGTGGCTCACGGTAGAACACTTGTCTAGCATGTGTGAGGCACTGGTTTCAATTCTGGACACCACATATAAATAAACAAAATAAAGCCCCCCCCCAAAAAAAAAACCAATCTTTTAAAAAAGAAAAGAACTGTTAACTCTCATCAGAGGCAAACAGAAAAAGGGAATACAGAGAAATTTGGGGAGGACACTATTCAATCCCCTGTATTCATCAATACCTTTCTAATCAATGAGGTGGTATCATGGAGGGAAGGCAGGGCCACAAGCCCTCAGGCAACAACAGGAAGCCCAGGTCAAAATGCCTCAAAGAAGGCTCACAAGAACCCCCTCCCTTCCCTCAAACAGAGGCCTGCCTCAGGGGCATAACACAAGGGCTACAAGGGGAGATACCATCTTCTGTAATCCATAGCCCAAAGTCCCTGACACACAGTAAGTGATGGGGAGTTGCCAACCATTCAGAATAGCTCCACACAGAAACTTCTGTGGGTCCTGAGGGATGTGGGCTGCTGATAAGTAGAGATGGCTGAGAAGCTGATTCTCTTTCTCAGGACAAGTACAACAAAGGTTTGGTTATAAATGGCCAGAAAGTATATTTGAAAAGACAGGGCTATTGATCAGGAAATAATGCTCTGGTGGAAGTAGAACTCTTTTCAATGAGTAATTAAGATGGTATCACTTGATAGCTACTCCAGGGATCATCCCTCTTTCTGCTCAGTGTCATTAATCTGGTGTCATGGCAACAGGCTGGCCTTGGGTTCTCCCTCTGGACCTTTCTTGTGCTAATGTGGCAATCTCCTGCCTCTGCATTGGTGTGTACATCCTGGAAGTTCTTGTTCCCTTAGCAGAAGCAGCAGCAACACCGGGGAACTTGCTAGAATCTCAGAATCTCAGAATCTCAGACCCCACCACAGCGTCAGAATCTGACTTTAGCAGCATCCCCAGATGTTTCAGAGTCACAGTCAAGTTCAGAAAGCACTGCCAGATAGAGACTTCCCTTTAAGAACACCAGCAACAGCTTCATGCAGAGGTTTCTCTTCTGAAGAGCCACTTTTTTTCTTTTAGTGAGCCTTGCTGGCCTGTCAAGATTTCAACAAAGAGCATGTGAGAGACACTGTTTATACTGTAAGGAGAAAGCCTGGGAATGTAGCCTGGGACTCTGGACTGTGAATCTGGCATCATGTTCCAGCTGTATAAAGCAGAGGAGGCTGTTCCAGAATCTGTACCAAACAAATGACAAAGCAAGCTCCATTCCAGCCAGGCTACGAGAGGATCCATCATAGCAATGAATTTCTTGTCTAAACACTGATCTAAGAATGTTCATGAAAAAGTGTTGCTATCATAGAGAATCAAGTTTGAAGGATTTTCCTCAATTCCTAGAAGGCATAGGAAAGGCCACAAGGCAGGTCTCTACAATCATAATGAAATGAGAAAGAAGCCAATTCCCTGGATACTTTCATTTCTCCTAGTGGGAGTAGATCTAATCCTCAACAGTATAATAGGGAGAAGTTCATCACAATGTAAGTGAGTATCCTGACACCGCTTATCCAATTGAACCTTAAAGTCCTTTTCATCCAGAACTCCGAAGTCTATAGACAGTATGTAACTTCCATCTGATGTTTACACTTTTGGTCAGTAATCATATCACCTCTGTCCAAAAGCTGGCCCATTGTCTGAGCCAACAATTATTAGGACATCAAATGTGAAAATATTTTCCAGAGAAGCATCCTAGTATCTCTCTAGCCTTTTCAGTGCAGGTGGGAAAGGCTTCCACCCAGTCAGAGTATGAACACACAAAAACCAAAAGTTATTTATAGCCCCCTAAGGATGTAGTTCAGTGAAGTTTACTTCCAAGTCTTCAAAAGATGCTCCTCCTATAGTTTGGATTTCTGTTGGGAGCTCTAGCCCCTGACAAAGATTGTTGTGAGCACAAACCTCACATTGTTTGCAGATCATCCAGGTGTTGCTTGTGAACCAGGGGACATAGAAATGTCAAGTCAGAACTGTCTCAAGTGCTGTATGTGAAGCCACATTTAAAGATAGGTATATATGTAGTTAGTAAATCGGGTCTAATTTCCAGTAAAATAAAAAATGAAGGCAATGTTGAGAATGGAGCCCAGGGAAGCAGAGCACCACTTGGGGAAATTGAAAAGTTAACATTCCTAAGGCCCAGAGCCCACTCTAAAGAAATGTTAAAGAAGCAGCTCCCAGCCAACTGGGAAGTGCTAATCAAAGGCAGCCCCAGGCCCTTCCTGCTCAGATTACTCCTCTGGCCTATCTACCCCTCACCTTTAGTCTGCTCACCTACATTCTATCACTTCAAGACAACAGAACAAAGGACAGAAATGTGGGAAAGATGAAAGAAGAAATTAGCTATAATCCCTTCCACAGATTCCACCTCTTGGGTACCCTTCTTCCTCCAGGTAGAAGTCTTTTCTGCTGTCCTTAATAAAGTTTCTACTTTCCACTCTAAACTTGCCTGGGTGTGCTTCTCTGGTGTTATACTTCAGCATTGCGGAAGCAAGGACTCATCAGCAGTAACATAGGTCCAACATGTTTTCCTGCTAAACTGCCTGATAAAGGCTGGGGCTAGAATCTCCGGGATGGCTATTCCAGCCATCAGAAAATCTCCACCATCTACCAAGGAGAAAAGTTTCTTTTTCAGTCTTAAATCACTTACTTTCATATTGAGAGTATGTTGGCTCCTATTCTGTTAGCTAGTCAGCCAGACAGAAGGGCAGCATTTAAACCTGGAACTGGATTTTCTTCCCGTTTCTTGCAGATAGGTAGCCTGGCCTCTCTGTCAACTCTCTGGGTTTAGAGTTCTGAGGACCTTGACGTGGATACGTGGATTTTCACATATCATGCCCTGATATTTGACCATTTTTTCATTAGCCAACCAATAGTGTCCTTTATATTCTAACAATGTCAAAATTGAATGAGGAATTCTGACAACCAGCTCTTGTCCCATGGCCAGTTTATCAGCTTCCAATACCAGAAGAGCTGTTGCTACAAGGGCCCATAAATCAGGTGGCCAGTCCTCTGCTACAGAGTCCAGCTGTTTAGACAAATAGGCCACTGGACGGTTCCATGTCCCTAGCATCTAAGTCAAAACTCCCATAGCCACTCCAGACCTATCATGGACATACAGAAAAAAAGGCTTTGTGAGGTCAGGGAGCCCTAATCCAGGTGCACCAGTGAGTGCTTGTTTAATGTCTTCAAAGGCCTTTTTCTTAGTTGGCCCCCATATTAGAGGATCCCATTCTCCATTCTTTGTGGCTTCATAGAGGGGTTTTGTCTTAACTGAAAGATGGGGATCCATATGTGGCTGAACTCAGTAGCCCCCAAGAATACTCTAGTCTGATGGCAGGTTGAATGGACTAGAATTGAGCAGATCTCCTGTTTCTTTTAGGCCCAGTGGTTGTTCTGTTCTGTTGCTGAGTCAGATGCTGACTATGGTATTTGACTTTTTCTTTTTTTTTTTTTTTATAGCTATTTCTTTTTTTTTTTTATTGATTGTTCAAAACATTACAGTTGACTTTTTCTTGATAGATGTGGATTTTTACGTTAGAATCCAGTGCTGTCACAAAGATGGTGTACTCAAGCACCTGGGAGGAACTGTCATTTAGGGAAGAGAGGCATATATAGAGCCTCTGGCACTTTAAGATGCAGGATTTTTTGTTGTTGTTGTTGTTATTTCCCAGTGCAGGATCTTGGCTGCTAGGTTTTTCCAACTCTTAAATCTAATGTAAATCTTAACAGAGACTGATGATCTGGCACATCATTTGTGTAAAAGCCACTTATGTCAATCTCCGTCATGGGCTGTCTGCCAAGGATGGAGGGTAGTGGTGTGGTCCCGTGCAGGTCCCAGTATGGCAGCCACATTGTGCTAACCTAGGTGTTGCTCCTTGACTGTGTGGCTTTCTCCTCCTGCCAGGTGGAAGCCTGCTCTAATTGTCCATAGTAGCTGCCCCGCTTGTGTTTTTGTTCAGTATGCCTGGGTGTATGGGGCTCTGTGGCCCTTCCTGCTGGTGGCTCCCAGCATGTGGCTAGGAGCCAGGGTGGCATGTCCTTTTGGAGTTAGCACCCTATGGCCCACTATCGGCTGTTAACATGAACATATTCATGGTTCATTTGGAGGCTTGCAGCAGCTGAGCCCTCCTAAGGTGCTGGGTCCCGAGTATCAGATGCAGTTGTGTGTCTATGGGACCCCTGCCATATTCGTCAATCATCAACTTCCAAGCAAGAGGGAAGAAACTAAAAGGAGGGGCTGGGGCCAAAGGCTGGAGGAAAATATTCACTCTTTCTCTGTTCAAGGCTTAGCATTTGAGCATGGCAGTGGGTGCTTGCCTGCTGGGGCCACTGGAGGCTTCCCATTTTTCTGGCCACACTTTTTTTCCTTATAAACATTTGGACCATTGGCTTTGTTCTAGTGAGACCCCGCCCCCTTTAAGTGACATCTGGGTTTGTTGTGAGGGCCACTGTAAGAAGATCCATCCTCCTCTTCATCTTTTTGGTCTGCCTGTCTTTGAGTCTCTGGATCTCGATTGATGAAAACTGTGGTGGCCACCTTAATCAACTCACTGGAACACTTCTCAGTAAAGCCCTCTAGGATGGTAATTTTTGGCAAATGGCTCTCTGAGCCTGTCCCTCTAAGGCTGCATTGATCACCTGTTGCTTGCACCTGTGCATTTCTTTACTGACAAACTTGCATTGTGGCTGTTACACTTGTATGTGCCCCTCCTCCCCCGGACACCTCTGGGCAGACAGAGGGGCGGCAGCGGAGGTGGCCTGGACATTTAGCTCTGAGTCAGTTGGGCACATCTCTTTGATTATTGCTGCCAGAGAAATGTTCAGGGCTATGGAGGGTGCAACATGGAGATGCTGGAGCAGCGGGAGGCTTATCTCAGCTCTGATTGTCTGCAGATGTACTGGGCTTAGGCTGGGGCTCAGGGCCCAGACACTGTGTTTTCTTCTCTTTTTACTTTTCTTTTAGAGTTTCTATGAGGGCTCCTTGACATCTCTTAATTTTTAGACGTTCTTCTTTCTTGAGGCCCCGTCCTAGGTCTGGATAACGGGCTGCATCAGATCAGTCATGGCCCAAGCTTTCTCCATGTAGGAGGGAGTATGATTTTTCCAGCTTATGACCTCAGTGGTGGTGAAAGGCTGGCACACAAAACTGCCTTGTCCCCCTCAGACATTTCCCTTCTGGTCAACATGGGTATGTCCTTTAGTCCCTTGCAGGGGCATCTGGAGAGTTCTCATCTAAGTTGTGGCTATGGTCTTAGGACAGATCTTCTACCTTCATCTTTGAAGGTGAAAGAGTCTTTGGTCCTAGGAAGCCTTTAGCTCTGAGGACATCACAGAGGAAGGAATAGCCAGTATTGGGGGCCATCATGTGTTGCCTCTGAGGACAAGGGGGCTGAAAGGAGAGTCTGTTGTCCCAGTGGTCTTGGCAAAGTTGGGTAGAGTGGCACATAAGGGATTGGGTCGTCTTCTGGCTCACAGGAAAAACTGTTTGCCTACCTCTTTCCTAGTCAGATTTTCTGTTTAGCTCCTTTCTGCTGGGTATTAGAGATGCTCCTGGTGAACATCAGCTTGGACTGTCTATCTAGACAGGCTTTCAACCAAGGGGGCTGTTTCTGAACTATCTCTTGCAAGCAATCAATATAAGAAAATTGGTTCAGGGGTTCCAGGACCTCAGAAATGACTGACATTTCTGAGGTCCTGACCTGAGGTTCAGGACCTCAGAAATGACTCTCTCTTCTAAAGATCCATCTGGTGGCCAGCCCACATTCTAATTCACAGAGTACACAATATTTGTGGAGTGAGTTTCACTCCACAGTTACCAGGAAAACCTTCTAAAGGTTCCTAACACATTTCAGAAGGCTTAGTTTCCTTAGTGTGCCTCCCATGTTCCACCCAGCATCGGTGAAGCACACTTAGAACAAAACACAATTAGGAGAAAAGTTGCTTTGTCCATCTCCTGCCGCTCCTTTCATGGGGACTTAGGGCCCTCTTAGCCTTGCAAGTCGGTATCAACCGCTGACCTGGAGCTTTCACCTGGATATTAGTTGGTGAAATTCCGCCATAGACTGTATGAGGTGCCACAGAACCGCGGATCAGGACTCTGCACTTGCTTTGGCCCTTGGGTTGGGTCTGAACCCTTCCCTTTGTCTCATTCACAAAGTTTCACACACTTTCCTTCAGACATGGCCAGGACAGAATATCTATACCGCCCAAATTCCAATAATTCCCAACCAAACAAAAAGGGAGTCAAGGTTTCCCCTCTGCTCGCTGTCCCTGAACAGAGACTACTCTGGTGACTCCCCGGGTTCATTTCAGCTTCAACTACCTTGGACAGTACTCTAGACCCAACATAGGTTGATCTTTGTAGGGACAAACGAGGCAAGGCACCGAAGATGGCAGGAAACAATTTTATTTGGCTGTAGCCAGGTTCAGAGGGTACAGCCTTTGCTGTAATCAATCAATTCCCTGAATCCCGAGTTCAGGGAGTTCCAGAGTTTTATACCCAGCATGTAAGGGGAGGGTCTCAGAAGTTCACAGTCTGCAGAAGTTCACATAAAAGCAGCTTTTTCTTTCACTGTTTTGGGCAAGTCAACTCTTCAAGGACAACACCTGAGAAGGGGAGAGCTTCTTTTCCCCTTTTTTCCTCTCCCTGCCAGTTGTTACCAAGGAACCCAATTGTAACTTATCTTAAAAATATAGACATCTCTGTGAAGCCCAGAACAAGGCCAGAGGCCTTGTTTGCACATTTCTTCAAAGTACTATACTGAATATGTTTGTGAAAAACTAGAAAGGGGTGTCCAGCTCCTGGAGTGCTGCTATCTTCTCTGACAGTGGACAAGTAAAACAGGGAAACAAGAATATAGGAAGTTTATCTACATTGAACTTTTTGCAGAGACTCTTTTGCTGACAGTCCTAAAATCGGCCATGGTAAAGATTTCTGGAGAAGCCCAGTTAAGACCTTCCTGTGGAGAGAGGGAGTGCCACTTAAAAGCTTCAGGGTCTGAGCTGTGGTCTTATTAGAAAACCTGTGGGTGTTCTGGCTGTTCTGGGAACATCCCATCTCCCCCTAGATTGTGACCTGTGCTTCAACTCCTGTTGGACTGGGTGGCACCTTTGGAAATTTGTATACTATGCTGAGCACTCTCTTCACTTCCTAGGTGTCTTGTTGCTAAATTTAGCAGCCCGCTCTTTCTTTCCTTTGTCTTTTTTGTCTTGTGAAGGAGAATCAGAATTCTTTGGTTGCCCACTCAACCCCTCCCTACCTCTCCTGACTCTGATTGGTCTGTGGTTCTCTGAACTGTCCTGCTCTGCCCACTGTCTGTTAAGGTATCTGCTTCTATTGCCCCTTGCTGTTTGGATGTTTTTGTGGGTGACCCTCAACTGACCTAAGATCTGCAGCTTTAATCTCCTCCTTGTTGGCCCCTTATACTTATTTTTTGCTTCTTGGTATTAGGGATCAAATATGCCTCACACTCCTAGGCAAGCACCCTACCACTGAGCTATGCCCCTAGGACCTTAGTAGAGCTTCTTAATGTTTGTGCCTCTGTATCATTTAGAAAATTAAATAATTTTATTTTACTATACTGTGAAAACAAAGAGTTTACTTTAAAATTCAAGTGATGTAGAAAGATCTCATTAGGAAGTACTCGAGAAAATCATATCTAATGTGATTCTAGTATTAATATTTTCATAGTTAATTTGAGGATATCACCCTGGATTTGTGTTTACCATGCATATATAACACATAAACTTACTTGAATGAACTCACATTTTGTTCCCTGGTATTTTAAAATTTTGATTCTTATTTATTTATTTATTGGCACCAGGAATTGAACCCAGGGGCACTTAACCACTGAGACACATCCCCAGCCAATTTTTACTTTTTAAATTAGAAACAGTGTCTCACCAAGTTGCTAAGGGCCTCATAAGTTGCTGAGACTGGCACTGAATTCTCAGTCCTCCTGCCTCTGCCCCCCTAGTGGTTGACCTCCAAACATGAGCCTCTGCTCTTGGCCTGTGGGTGACCTTCTAAGAAGGGCTTTAAAGTCCAGTGTGGAGACAGATGCTGAATCTAGCACAAACTGCTGGCCTTTCATTCTCTTGTGAACACAAGGGTGGTGGTACCTGCATCATGTACTTCTTCAGTGAAGTGAAGGGATTATAATTTTAAATTTTTAGCATCAGATTGATCTCTTTTTAGGTGCAAAGGGATGGAAAATATTCTTAGGCCTCAGCGTCTGAGCTGTCTTATTAGAAAACCTGTGGGTGTTCTGGCTGTTCTGGGAACAGTCCCTCTCCCCCTAGATTGTGATCTGTGCTTGAACTCCTGTTGGACTGGGGGGCCCCTCTGGTAATTTACATTATTTGCATAGAATACTATACTGAGCACTTCCTTTAGGTCCTCAACATCTTGTTGCTAAATTTAGCAGCCTGCTCTTTCTTTCCTTTGTCTTTTTTGTCTTGTGAAGGAGAATCAGAATTCTTTGGTTGCCCACTCAACCCCTCCCTACCTCTCCTGACTCTGATTGGTCTGTGGTTCTCTGAACTGTGCTGCTCTGCCCACTGTCTGTTAAGGTATCTGCTTCTATTGCCCCTTGCTGTTTGGATGTTTTTGTGGGTGACCCTCAACTGACCTAAGGTCTGCAGCTTTAATCTCCTCCTTGTTGGCCCCTTATAGTTCTTTTTTGCTTTTTGGTATTAAGGATCAAATATGACTCATAATCCTAGGCAAGCACCCTACCACTGAGCTAGGTTCCTAGGACCTTAGTAGAGCTTCTTAATGTTTGTGCCTCTGTATCATTTAGAAAATTAAATAATTTTATTTTACTAAATTGTGAAAACAGAGTTTATTTTAAATTCATGTAGAAATGTCTCATTAGGAAGTAGTCATGGAAATCATAGTCTAATGTGACTTCAGTATTAATATTTTAATAGTTAATTTGAGGTTATCACCCTGGATTTCTGTTTACTATGCACATATAACACATAAATTTACCTGAATGAACTCACATTTTGTTCCCTGGTATTTTAAAATTTCGATTCTTATTTATTCATTTATTGGCACTAATAAATAAATTGGAATTGAACCCAGGGGCACTTAACTACTGAGCCACATCCCCAGCCCATTTTAAAATTTTTATTTAGAGACAGGGTCTTGCAAAGTTGCTTAGGACCTCACTATGTTGCTGAGGCTAGCTTTGAATTTACACGCCTGCAGCCTCAGCTCCAGAGCCATTGGAATTACATGCCTTTGCCTTTGCCATTGCACCTGGCTTGTTTCCTGCTGCCTTATGTGACAGTTTGTCTTAAGGTTTTTCATATCAGTAAATGGAAACATGAATAACTAAAAAAAATAGTGGAGCATTTTCTTTCTTTTGTATTTATTTATTTACTTTATTTATGTTTAGTTTTGATGGACATAGTACCTTTATTTTATTTATTTATTTTTATGTGGTGCTGAGGATGGAACCCAGTGCCTCATATCATGACGGGAGCAGAAGCAGGAGCAGGAACGCTCCTTGACTGAGAAGGAATCCCTGGAGCATTTTCAATATTCACAAAAGTTGAGAGATTGTGCTTTTGCCACTTTTCACCTCTTCAATAGTTCTCCATGCATGGCCAGCAAAGCCATTGCATTGAATGTTCTATTGTGTATCTCTTAATGCTGTTTTCACAAATAGTTAAGACTATCAACAGTAATTCATTAGTATTGTGTTTGGTGGTGTTTGGATTTCCTTAGTTGTCTCACAACATGAAAAGTTTGTTTGCCTCATGGTCTAATAGTTTCCCAAAGGCTGAGTGATATTTTGTTTGGATGCACTCTAATTTACTGCACCCTATTGAGGGAGTGGTGATGCCAGAAGTGTGCCATTAGTGTGCTGAAACAAATCTCCTAGGGGGAGGACCCTTCCACCTTTTGACCCTGGGGGTTGAGTTCACATCCCAGGATATAGCTGAGGCTATGTAAAGAAAATTCCAAAGTGATTCTCTGTTTTGTGAGGAGCCTGCAGGAAGGTGTCTTAAGCAATTTGGAAGCAGTCTTCAATCGCCAACTTCTACCCCTGCAAAACGGTAATAAATAAATGGTTGTTTGCAAGGTAGAGATGCCATGGGGTCTTGTTTTAGAAGCCTGAATGAGCCAAAGCTCTGATATTTCCTCATAGTAGTCTGCTGTTGTTTGTTTAAACTAGTTTTGCTAATGGGGATTGAGCCTAGGACTACTTTATTGCTGAGCTACATCTCCAAAATATATTTTTAGTTGTCATGAATCTTATTTTACTTTTTTATATGTGGTGCTGAGAATTGAACTCCACATCTCACACATGGTAGGCAAGCACTCTACCATTGAGCCACAATCCCAGCCCCCTCAGTCCATTTTTGTTATTTATTTTACTTTTTATTTTGAGTCGATAGGGTCTCACTGACTTGCTTGAGATTGGCCTAAAATTGGTATCCTCTAGGCTCGTGCTCCGGAATACTTGGGATCTACTCAGGCACTAGTTCGCCCACATTATTTGCCCTTATTTAAGCGAGTTTGTGGAATATATTTGTTGAATTGGCCCTAACTCTTCAAAATGAGTTTGTGGAAGTGAAATCTCTGGGTCAGTACCCAAGGTCCAGCAACAGGGTTGTGAGTCTGCATTTCTGTCGGTTCGGTAGATAGACTTCCTTTGCATTTTGTTCAGCACCTGTGTGGTAGAACATTTTTGTCTTTTTATATTTTGGGGGAGTCCCGGGGTTTAAACCTCAGGGAGATTAATTACTGAACCACTTTCCCAGGTGGTTTTTTATATTTTATTTAGAAACAGGGTCTGGCTAAGTTGCTTAGGGCCTTGCTAAATTGCTGAGACTGGCTTTGAATTTGTACTCCTGCCTCAACATCCTGAGCTCTGCTGAGATTATGGAGTGTGTGCCACCTTGCCCAGCCAGTCTTTTTTTATAATTGATTTTGGTTCTTTTTTTTTTTTTTTTTTTTTTTTAGACCCAGAGGTGTTCTACCACTTAGCTTTATCCCTAGCCTTTTTAAATTTTTTAGAGGCAGGCTAGCTTGGAACTTTTCATCCTATTGCCTCACCTCCAAAAGTAGAGTTATTTCATATTTGTTGTTGTTGTTTGTTTTCTTTTTCTGGAAGAGGGTCTTCCTATGTTGTCCTAAAGTTCGGGGTTCAAGTTGTCCTCCTGCCTCAGCTTTCTGAGTAGCTGAGACTACAGGCTGGTACTTTCTGGGTCCAGGTTTAGGTGTTTGTTTTTTATTTTCTTTATGATTTTCATGCAAATAGAGGTTTGACTCCATTTGGGTGAAGTTTTCATCATTTCAGGAAAGTTTTGCAGTTTTATAATTGTAGAGCTTGCATGAGAGTTTATTCCTAAGTGTTTTATTATATATATTTGAGAGAGAGAGAGAGAGAGAGAGAGAGAGAGAGAGAGAGAGAGAGAGAATTTTGTAATATTTATTTTTTACTTCTCGGCAGACACAACATCTTTGTTTGTATGTGGTACTGAGGATCTAACCCGGGCTGCACGCATGCCAGGCAAGCATGCTACTGCTTGAGCCACATCCCCAGCCCAGTGCTGATTTCTGTGCTGAGGGTATAGGGTGAATGTTGAGCCTGTGTGGAAGTCCTGGGGTTTAATGTCTAGTGTTCACCTGCAGCGGCTCGCCAGCCACCCCCCAACCCTTCAACCCCTCATTTGTTCCTAATGAGTTTTCCCCATTGTATTCTAACTGGTTATTTTTTTTTAATAAAGATATTTGTTTTCTAGCATTTTTATGAGTTAATGAATGATAATATACATTCTCTATTTTTGGCAGAACTGGAGATTAAATTGAGAGATGCACTGATGGTCAGCTTTTTTTTTTCCCCTTCTTTTGGGGATTTAGAGGTTAATCACAGATATTTTTCTTCTATGGAGATACATCTCAAACCCTTTTACATTTTTTGAGTTTTTTCCTTTTTTTTTTTTTTTTTTAGTTGTAGTTGGACCCACTGACTGTATTTTATTTTTATGTGGTGCTGAGGATGAAACTCAGCATCTCACACCTGCTAGGCCACAACCCCAGCCCCACTTTTTACTTTTTAAGACAATGTCTCCCCCAGTGGCTGAAGCTGGCTTCAAACTGGGATTCCTCTTTCCTCAGTTTGAAGAGTTGTTGGGATTAAAGGAGTGTACCACTGTAACCAGCTGGACATTAATTCCCTTGTGTGTGTGTGTGTGTAAGTGCATCCTGTGTGTGTGTGTGTGCATCGTGTGTGTGTCCTGTGTGTGTGAGTGTGTGTGAATGAGTGTGTGTGTGTTTGATACTGGGGATTCAAACCATGGGAGTTTCAACATTAAGCTACAGCTATGCATTTTGTTGTTGTTGTTGTTTTTCCCTAGGGATTGAATCCAGGGCTCTTAAGCACTGAGCCGCATCTTCAGACTTTTTAAAATATTTTACTTAGAGACAGGGTCTCACTGAGTTGCTTAGTGCCTTGCTAAGTTGCTGAGGCTGGCTTTGAACTCACAATCCTCCTGCCTCACCTCTGGAGCTGCTGGGATTGTGTGCACCACCTTGCCTGGTTTAGCCATGACAATTTTATTGCTTATTTTGGCAGAAGGTCTGAATTCCCAGGCTGCTCTCTAACTTTCATTCCTCCTGCCTTAGTGCCTTAGTTCCCCTCTCAGAGACTGAGAGGGAATTATAGATGGTCACCTGTATGCCTGGCTCTCACATTTTCTAATGAAGACTTTTCCTTTAAAGTGTTTATGATAATCAATGGTAATCTTATGTATAGTAAGTTTATTGGTGATTGGTGCTGGTAGTAATGTTTACACAGGAGTGTCACTATTGTACATATATCTTTTGTTTGTTTGCTTTGAGGCCTATCCTGTTGTTTGTGAGCTGCTTTATAGTTCTATTATTATTTATTTTTTCTCCAAGAACTAGAAATGGGACCTAGGGGTGATCTACCACTGAGCTTTATCCCTGGCCCTTTTTATTTTTTATTTAGAAGCAGACTACCATGAAAGTTTTCATCCTACTGCCTTACCTCTGAAGTAAAGTTATTTCATATTTGTTGTTGTTGTTTGTTTTCTTTTTCTGAAAGAGGTTCTTCCTATGTTTTCCAGTTTAGCCTTAAAGTTCAGGGCTTAAGTTGACCTCATGTCCCAGCTTTCTGAGCAGCTGGGACTACAGGCTGGTACCTTTTGAGTCCAGTTCAGGCATTTGTCTTTGTTTTCCTTATGATTTTTATCCAAATAGAGGTTTGACTCCATTTGGGTGAAGTTTTTTATCATTTCAGTAAAGTTTTGAATTTTATAACTATAGAGCTTGCATGGGAGTTTATTCCTAGGTGTTACATATTTTTAACAATTGCTGATTTCTGTGCTTAGAGTATAGGTAAATACTGAGCATGTGTGGAGGCCCGGTGTTCATCACCCCCCAACCCTTAAATTACTCATTCATTCCTAATGAGTTTTCCCCCATTGTGTTCTAACTGGTTATTCTTGTTTATAAAGATATTTGTTTTATAGCATTCTTATGACTTAATGAATGATAATATACATGCTCTATTTTTGGCAGAACTGAGGATTAAATTGAGAGATGCACTGATGGGCCAGTTTTTTTTTTTTTAATTAGGAATATAGGGGTTGATCACAGATATTTTTCTGCTACGGAGATACATCTCAAAGTCTTTTTATGTTTTTTAAGTTTTTTCTTTTTCTTTTTTTCAGTTGTAGTTGGACCCACTGCCTGTAATTTATTTTATTTTTTGTGGTGCTGAGGATGGAATTCAGTGCCTTGCCACAAACCAGCCCCTATTGTAGTTTTTAAGACAATGTCTCCGTCAGTTGCTGAAGCTGGCCTCAAACTGGGATTCCTGTTTCCTCAGTTTGTAGAGTTGTTTGGATTAAGGGAATGAATCTCTGTAAGCAGGTGGACATTAATTCCCTTGTGTGTGTGTGTGTGTGTGTGTGTGTGTGTGTGTGTGTATTGTGTGTTTTTGATACTGGGTATTCAAACCAGAGAAATTTCATCATTAAGGTATAGCTATGCATTTTTGTTTGTTTGTTTGTTTGTTGTTATTTTTTCCTATGAATTTAATCCAGGGCACTTAAGCACTGAGCCACATCTTCAGCCTTTTTAAAATATTTTATTTAGAGACAGGGTCTCACTGAGTTGTTTAGTGCCTTGCTGAATTGCTGAGGCTAGCTTAGAACTCACATTCATTCTGCCTCACCCCTGGAGCCCTTGGGGTAACAGGTGTGCACCACCTTGCCTGGTTTAATTATGACAATTTTTATTGCTTATTTTGGCAGAAGGTCTGAATTCCTAGGACGCTGTGTAACTTCAGCAACTGAGGGGGCATTATAGATGGTCACCTCTATGCCTGCCTCTCACAATTTGTAATGAAGAGTTTTCCTTTTAAATTGTTTATGATAATCAGTGGTAATCTTATGTATAGTAAGTGTATTGATGATTGGTGTTGGTAGTACTGTTTCTATAGGAGTGTTGCTATTGTACATATGTCTTTCTTTTGTTTGTTTTGAGGCCTATCCTGTTGTTTGTGAACTGCTTTATTTATTTATTTATTTATTTAGGTACTGGAATTGGACCCAGGGGTGATCTACCACTAAGCTTTATCACTGGCCTTTTTTTTTTTTTTTTTTTTTTTTTTTTTTTAGATCAGGCTATTTTGCAACTTTTCATCCTACTGCCTCACCTCTGGAGTAGAGTTATTTCATATTTGTTGTTGTTTGTTTTCTTTTTCTGGAAGAGGGTTTTCCTATATTGTCCAGTGCAGTGTTAAAGTTGGGGGCTCAAGGTGTCCTCCTGTCTCAGCTTTCTGAGAAGCCGGGAGTACAGGCTGGTACATTCTGGATCCAGGTTTAGGTGTTTGTCTTTTGTTTTCCTCATTTCAGGAAAATTTTGCAGTTTTATAATTGTAGAGCTTGCATAAGAGTTTATTCCTAGGTGTTACATATTTTTAACAATTGCTGATTTCTGTACTGAGGGTGTAGGGTGAATGTTGAGAATGTGTGCGGAGGCCTGGGGTTTAATGCCTAGCATTCACCTGCATCATCACGTACACCTCCCCCCAACTCTTCAAACCCTCATTTATTCCTAATGAGTTTTCCCCCATTGTGTTCTAATTAGTTATTCTGGTTTATAAAGATATTTGTTTTCTAGCATTCTGATGCCTTTTTTTAAAGGTTCATAATATTACATGCTCTATTTTTTGCAGAACTGGGGATTAAATTCAGAGCTGCTCTCATTGGCCAACTCTTTTTTTAAGTTGGTAGTTTAGGGATTGAATTCAGAGATTCTCTACCACTGTGCTAAATCCCAAGCCCTTTTTACTTTTTATTTTAAGACAGTGGCTTCCTCAGTTACCAAAGCTGGCTTCAAATTTGGTTCCTCCTTCCTTTTTTTGCAGAGATGCTGGGATTCATTAAAGGAGTGTACGTCTTTAACACCTGGACATTCATTGTGTTGTGTTTGTGTGTGTGTGTTTGATACTGGGGATTGAACACAGGGGAGTTTAACCACTGAGCCACATCTTCAGCTAGTTTTTAAATTTTTATTTAGAGAGAGGGACTTGCTGAGTAGCTTAAGGCTTCACTAAATTGCTGACACTGATTTTGAATTTGTGCTCCTCCTGCCTCAGCCTCCCAAGCTCATGTGTGCCACTATGCCAGACTGTCCAGTTCTTTGTGAACTGTTCTATGGTTTTATTATTATTATTATTATTATTATTATTATTATTATTATTATTATTATTATTATTATTTTCTGGAACTAGGGAATTGACCCAAGGGTGATCTCCCACTGAGCTTTATCGCTGGCACTTTTCAGTTTTTATTTAGAAGCAGGTTAGACTGCAACTTTTCTTCCTTGGCCCCAGCTCCGGAGTAGAGTTATTTCATATTTGTTGCTTGTTTTCTTTTTTTCTTTTTTTCTTCCTTCCTTTTTTTCTTCTTTATTTCAGAGGGTCTTCCTATGTTGTGCAGGTTTGCAATAAAGTTTGGGGCTCAAGTTGTCCTCCTGTCTCAGCTTTCTGAGCAGCTGGGACTACAGGCTGGTACCCCCTGGGTCCAGGTTTAGGCTTTTGTCTTTTGTGTTTTTTTCTTTTAATTTTAATATTTATTTTTTAGTTTTCGGCGGACACAACATGTTTGTTTGTATGTGGTGCTGAGGATCGAACCCGGGCTGCACGCATGCCAGGCGAGCGTGCTACCGCTTGAGCCACATCCCCAGCCCTCTTTTGTGTTTCTCATGTTTTTCATCGAAATAGAGGTTTGACTCAAGTTGGGTGATGTTTTTTCTCATTTCAAAAAAGTTTTTCAGTTTTATAATTGTAGAACTTGCATGTGAGTTTATTTCTAAATGGGTGAAACTGGCTTTGAATTGTTAATATTTTTAACAATTGCTGATTTCTGTGCTGAGGTATACGTTCAATGTTGAGCATTCGTGGAGGCCCTGGGTTTAATGTCTAGTGTTCTTGTGCAGGGAGGCACCAACAACCAACATGTCTATTCCTAATGAATTTTCCCCCATTGTGTTCTAACTGGCTATTCTTGTTTGTAAAGATATTTGTTTTCTAGTATTCTTATAACTCAAACAAGAACTTTTAATACTTTTTTAGATTATAGATAAAAACAATACCTCTGTTTTGTTTTTGTATATTTTTATGTGGTGCTGAAGATCAAACCCAGTGCCTCACATATGCTAGGCAAGGACTCTTTCACTGAGTTACATCCCCAACCCACATAAGCAATTTAATGAATGATAATATATGTACTCTGGTTTTGGCAGGAGTGGGGGTTAAATTCAGAGCTGCACTCATGGGCCAACATTCTTTTTTTCTTGTGAGCATTTAGGGGTGGAACCCAGATATTCTCTGTAACTAAGCTACATTCAAGTCCTTTTTGCTTTCTATTTATTTTATTTTTTTTTGATATTTTTTAAATTATAAGTGAACACAATAACTTTATTTCATTTTATGTGGTGCTGAGGATAGAACCCAGTGCCTGACACATGCCAGCTGAGTGCTCTGCCTCTTAGCCGCAACCCCAGTCCTTTTTTGCTTTATATTTTAAGTAAGTGTCTCCCTCAGTTGCTAAGACTGGTTTCAAACTTTGATTCCTCCTTCCTCAGTTTGCAGAGTTTCTAGAAAAGTGTGTACTTTATAAACAAGTTGGACATTCATTCTTATGTTGTGTGTGTGTGTGTGTGTGTGTGTGTGTGTGTGTGTGTGTGTGTGTGTGTGTTTGACACTGGGGATTGAATCTAGGGGAGTTTTACTACTGAGCTACAGCCATTGTGTTTTTTTGTTTTTTTTATGTACAGGGCATTGAACCCCTGGGCACTTAAGCACTAAATCACATCCCCAGCCCTTTTTAAATATTTTTTTACAGATGATCTCACTGATTTGCTTACTGCCTAGTTAAATGGGTGAAACTGGCTTTGAATTGTTAATCCTCCTGCCTCAGCTTCTGGAGCCACTGAGACTATAGGTGTGCACTACCTCGCCTGGCTTAGCCACAGTAGATTTTATTACTTATTCTGGCACAAGGTCTAAATTGCCCAGGCTGCTCACTAACTTTGTCTTTCTTTCTTATTCCCCAAGTGACTGAGAGGGAATTACAGATGGTTACCACTGTGCCTGGCTTTCATGTTTTTTGTTTGTTTTTAGTATATATTTAGTTGTCAATGGACCTTTTTAAAAATTTATTTATTTATATGTGATGATGAGAATTAAACCCAGTACCTCACCTGCCAGGCAAGCTCACTACCACTGAGCCAAAACCCCAGTCTTCTCCTGTTTTTAATTAAGACTTTTCAAGTGTTTAGGATAATCAGTGGTGATCTTCTGTATAATAAGATATATTGGTGATCCTTGCTGGTAGTAATGTTTTCACAGGAGTGTCACTATTGTATGTATATCTTTGTTTGTTTGGTAGGTTTTGGTACTGGAGATTGAACCCAGAGGCACTGCATCACATCCCCAGCCAGTTTCTTATATTTTATTTAGAGACAGGGCTTTGGTGAGTTGCTTAGGGCCTCAGTGAGTTGCTTAAGGCTTTGGTGAGTTGCTGAGGCTGGGTTTCAACTTGCATTCCTCTTGCCTCAGCATTCCATGTTGCTGGGATTACAAAGGGCTGGGGCTTTCCATTTTTTTTAATGATTTAATAGCTTGCTAAAGAACTTTGGTTTTTGTCTCTGTTTTAAGGGTCTAGTAAGCAATTGAAGCTTTTATTTAAGCAAGGTATTAGGCATTTGATAGAGACAGTGGCAGTAGGATTATAAAGAATGTGGAAATTTCATCATCAGCCCATGAGTATGTAAATTTTTCTTGTGAGATGTGTGCCTTCACAACACTCAGTTGTTGAGTTTTCATAAAAAGCAGTGTGTATTCTTGAGGTCTTAAACCTGGAAAGAAACTTCAAAAATGCATACATAAGCCTTGTTCTGAGATGTAGACAGGTCATAGTTGAACCATCTGTAAGATCTGAAATTGTTTGTCTTTAATTTACTAGGTGTAGATAGTGGAGATCTTCATACCTTAATTTTCTGGACTGGGGGTATATGGGTGCTGTATTAATGAACTATAGCCCCAGTTATTTTAAATTTGCTTTTGAGACAGGGTCTCACTAAGTTTCCTAGCTGGCCTCAAACTTGTGATCCTCCTGCCTCAGATTCCCACCTCACTGGGATTGCATGCACATACCATTCTTCCCGGCTTCCAACCTATTGTTTTATGTATACCATGTATTTAAAACTTGGTAATTTAGTTGGGTGTGGTGGTGCATGCCCATAAACTCAGCAGCTGAGGAGCCTGAAGCCGTAGGATCATGACTTCAAAGCCATCCTCTGCAACTTATCGATGTCCTAAACAACTGGTGAAACCCCCATCTCTAAATGAAACACAAAGTATGGCTGGGAATGTGGCTCAGTGATTGAGTTCCTTTAGGTTTAATTCCTGTTACCTTAATATATAAATAATTAAAATTTTCTTGTTTGTTATGATAGAGAGTAGTTTCCAAATTTCAAAATGAAAAGACTAAAAATAGTAATTTACTCATTTACCTTTATATACTTACTGGTCAAAAAAAAAAACAATTATGCCATCATCTTAAGGTACTGGGTAGTGAATATAGCAGAAGTTATAGTGAAAACAGTTTTATGCTACTCAATTAATTTAACAGAGTGTTTTTCAGCATGGCACAGAATTCTTATAGTTTATGCCACTTTTAGAAATTCTTCCCAGGTCATCAAAGTTGAAAATACAGTGGAATAATGAGCATGAAGAAGAATGCTATGAAATTTGTATTCTCTATGCTTTCATTAAAATTAAAATTGAAATTTGAACTTTGTTTAATCATTCACCTCAATGGATTATAAAATGCTGCTGGCTCCCAGTTGTTGTATATGACAGAAATGAGGAGATGATTTACTGAATCAGAGTTTATTGAAATTCAATGAGAATTGTTGTGTAGGTTTACATGCTCAGAGGGAAGAGAATCATGTGAAAAATCTTCATAGAATACAGCAGATAGATGAAGTACTTAAAACACATATGAATAGTTTCCAAAATTCTTAAAGCCCACTTGTTCAATTAATATGGAAACAGGCTTTGTGAAAAGTAAAGTGTCTTTGAAGCTGAGACATTCTTGTACAGGAGAAGTTCTTGGAGAAGCCAGATTGACCACCTTGGTGGACAGTCAGGATAACAGGTAAGGTCTCTATTTGCTATGGTATTAACAGGTGGTATTGGTGGATGAGGCTTCTGAGATAAATTCACAGCTGATGAGCCTTGTCACTGCTTGGCTCTAGGCTTTCAGAGAAATATCATGGACTTTCACATGACAGAGGTGGCCCTACCTTAACCTAAGCTCTCAGGGTGTATGACAAAACTCTGAAGTTGAGATCTTTTCTGAAGCTCAGTAGATTAGGTCAGTGGTTGACACATGGGGAGTGTGATGGGACACATAAGGTCTGGCAACACATCATGTTCTAGCAAGGAGGGAAAACTCACCCAAACATCAAACTTTTAGAAGTATTTAGAAATATTTCATAGTTACATAACATATGGCCTAGCACCAAAACCAAGCCACCCTCTGCCCTGGTTCCAGGCTCAACCCATGACCAGGTGGACAGAAGATGCCATTATTCCAAGCCTTTGTAATTCTGGAGTCTGAAAAGGCTACCCAGGAGCTTTAAGGAGTAAGTGGGTGGAGAAAATGATTTCTTAGAAGAAGAACCTGACTGCCCTGGTGGCCCATGCCTATAATTCTAGAGACTGGGAAGACTTAAGCAGAAGGTTTGCAAGTTGGAAGCCAGCCTCAGCAACTTACAAAATGCTGTTTCAAAATCAAAATGGCCACAAGTGTTGCTCCATGATAGAGTAACCCTGGGTTCCATCCCCAGCAGTGCCCTCACCACCCCCCTCCAACCAAAAAAAGTGTGGTTGCTCCTGCCTACAGGACTGTATGGTCCAGAAATAGACAAAGCATTCACTCTGGCTTCCCACTGTTCACAGCCAGTCTTTACAAGGTTGGCCCCCTTCCCCATACCTCTTCAAATATATTTTTCAACAACTTTATCTTGCTCCCAAAGTTTGTGATATTGATTAAAATTAACATTCATTATGACACCTTTTTTCAAAAATTAATGTTTTTTTGACCCATGCAGGGCATGTGTTCCCTGCAGTCAGCACATGTGCCCCTTACTGAAGTTTGGCTCTGCATTTTTTTTAATATTTATTTTTTAGGTCTAGATGGATACCCCACAATGCCTTTATTTCTTTTTTTTTTTATGTGGTGCTGAGGAATGAACCCAAGTCCTGCTCCTGCTAGGCAAGGGATCTACTACTGAGCCACAATCCCAGCCCCGGCTCTGCATATTTTTTATGTTGTTTGTTCCTGAAAATTTAAATATTTTATGTCTGTTGTGAAAGGGAGACTTTTTTTTGTGGTGGTGCTGGGAATTGAACCCAAAGCGGTGTGCATGCAAGGTAGGCACTCTATTAACTGAGCTGTATCCCAGCCCTGAAAGGGACTTAAATATAAGGTTATTGCTGATTCAATGATTTTTACAATAATTTTCATGAGAATAAGAAATGATGGATTTTCATTTTCTTTCTTTGTTTCTTTCTTTCTTATTTTCTACTTTGTGTAATTGGTGCAAATATCATCAGGTAGTAGAAATGTTCTTCAGTACTCCTGTCTGGTCCCTGAAAGCTTGTGACCTTTAGCTCCGCCATGAGGCTGGTTATAGAATTCAGTTGTACCTGTGTTAAACTCTAAAGTGGGTGTTGACTTTATAAACTCAAGTGGGTGTTGACCTTACAAAATATGTTCCTGTGGCTGTGAGGTTGATATTAGGTTCAGGTTAGATTCATGTTCTTAATGTTTACATTTGTGGTCCTATCTCTAGCTAACAATGTGGTATCTTTATTTTTATTTTTATTTTTATTTTTTTAGGTACTGAGGATTGAACCCAGTGGTGCTTAACTACCAAGTCACCTACCCAACACTTTTTAATATTTTACATAGAGACAGGGGTCTCATTAAATTGCTTAGGGCTTCGATAATTTCCTGAGGCTGGCATTGAATTAACAATCCCCCTGTCTTAGCTTCCTGAGCTGCTGGAATTACAGGTAGGAGCCACCACTCCCAGCATGGGGCATTATTTTCAGGTTTTTGTGTCACTGTTAGACTTGTTAAAACCTCTGCCATTGTTGTTTCTGTTTGACAGATCCACCCAATCCAATGATGGCATTTTTCTGTGTACTTGAACTTTACTTCATTTAGGACATGGTTTTTTTTTTGCATTAAATTTGGCCTGCCACATGTTTTTCTAAGTAAGGTTTCACTGGAACACAGTCATGGCTGCTTTCTTGGCACAGGAGCAGAGTTGAGTAGTGGAGCACACTGGATGATGACCTACAAGGCAGAATTATTTACTAGTTGGCCCTCCAAGGAGGCATTTTCTAGTATGTGCATTCCTGTATCCTTCACCTCCCCTAGACAAGGCTTGTGGCCTGTGTTAGTCAGGTTTTTTTCACTAACTACAAAGTACATGACAAGAAAAGTAGTTCGAGAGGTTCAGTACATGGTGAATGTACTCCATTGCTCTGGGCCCAAAATGAAGCAGAATGTCATGGTGGAAGGGCATGATGGAGGAGTGCTGCCCCATTGATGTTGGCCAGGAGACAGAAAGAGGGGAAGGGGAAGAGGCCATAGGGAATATGGACCCATTCCAGATAGGTACCCAGTGACCTACTTCCTTCAATCACTCCCCACCTGTGTATGATTACCACCCAATTACTCTATTCAAAATAAGATGAACTGATTTAGGTCATAGCCTTAAGTTTAATCATTTTACTTTTGAATAGTTCTGCATTAACAATTTTCACTTTCTGTCCAAATCATAACATGATCATTTTCAATTAGACTGCAGGGTCCTTGCTTCAGTATTTTCCTTATCAGGAAAAATGCAGCCCTTAACAGGGTATATGTTCTAGTGGGGGAGAGACTGGCAATAGGAAAAAAATTAGTAGATGATGCAGTAAGTTACAAAGTTGAGGAGGATTAAGAGGAAGCAGTGGATAGTACATTGGATATTGAGATTCTTCTAATCGTTGAGCTCTTGCATTTGTCCTTCAGCTTTGACCCTTCAAGTGAAACTGGACTTTTCACACCTCCTTCCTGCATCTCCCCAGCTGCAGCCAGTGCCTTTCCTGGTCTCTGAAAACTGTGAGTACTGAGGTGAAGAAGCTGCTGGACAAAGTCCTAGGGTGAGTGCTGCTAAAAATGCACACAGGGCTGTGTGGATGGGGGTAAAGTGGGTCTGGAAGAGGGAATTAGAAGGGAAGTGGTGTAAGGTGGCCTGGCCCACAGGTGTACCCTCTTTCTTGTGTCAGACCCCTTGGTGGGTTTCTTGGTAGTCTGTCTTGCTTTGAAGTTTAAACTTGACTTGTGGACATTGACCGCATGATATTGATATGGGAGTTATAAGAATTTTCATCACTTGTGTGTTTTCAAAAATGATAGAAATAATGGACCCATGTGAGGACTGTAATGGAAATTCAGTAGAAGTAATTTGTAATGTCTGGCACATAGTTAAGTACCAGCAACATATGCAAAATGAAGTAAAATAGTTGTATTCCATATAGTTACAGTGCTTAGGAACTTTGGTTTTTATGCTTAAGTGTTAGTAATAGTTGAGTGTTATCTTCTATAAGATGGAAGGGAATGATCGACTTTAGTTTCCACTGAGTATTAACTCAAATGGTTGAATATAGGTTTTCCAAGAAAAATGAAAATAAGATGTACTTAAGGAATACATTTGTTATTGGCTCATGTTTTTAGGCACTTGGTGGACATTTTCTTACCGGGAGGAACATTTATATTTTCAGTATAAAGATTTCATAGAAAAATAAGCAGAGTGCCTTTATTTTAAAATTAATGATAATTTCAGTTATGTATTTAAAAAATTAAAATACTTTTGTATTGATACTTGTCATCAAGTTCCTATAGGTTGACGCCTCCAGGATATTAATTGTGAGAAACAGAGTCTCAGGCAAGTGGTACATTTCTGGTGTTGTAACTAATAATTTTATTAAGTCAATATTTGTGGTTATATGATTGAGGTTTTATATATTTGATAAATATTTTTAAGAATAACTTCAGGGCTGAGGTTGTGGCTCAGCGGCAGAGTGCTTGCCTAGCATGTATGAGGCACTAGGTTTGATTCTCAGCACCACATATCAATAATTAAAATAAACGTCCATTGACAAATAAAAAAAAAATTTCTAAAAAAGATGTAAAGATGCTATGTCAGTTTTTCATGGCTGTGATGAAAATAACCTAAACAAGAACAACTTGGAGAAAGAACAGTTTATTTTGGTTCATGGTTTCAGTGGATGCAGTCATGGTCAATTAGCACCATTGATCTGGCACCCAAATGAGGCAGAATATCATGGCAGAGGGTATGGTAGAGAAAGCTGCTCAGCTCTTGGCAGTGGGGAACCAGGGTAGAAAAGGAAGGGGCCAAGGACAAATACTGTCCTCAAGGCCAAACCCATAATGACTTACTTCTCCATTCATGCCCCATATGCCTATACTTTTCACCACCTCCCTGTGGTCCCTTCAAATTATTAAGCCAACTAATAGATTAACCCACTGGAAACGTCAGAACTCTCATGAACATTCACCTCTGGAACATGGTGGCATTGCCTTAACCATGGGCTTTCCAGATTAAAAACAATAACAGATTTTATTATTGGTTCTATTTTAGCATAATGTAGTTGTTATAACTGAGTTTCATGATGTAATTTGTTATATGACTTTGTATTGTCTAAGTGTCTAGAGTATCAGAAGAAACTCAGACTCAATAAAGAGCAGACATGAGGGAGGTTGTTTATTAGGGGCAGGGTTATAGCAGGGGAATTGATCCTATGAAGTCAACACAGGATTGACATGTTCACATCTGAGATGAGAAAAAGCAAATTCACTTGAATTTGTTCTGGTTTGGTGGCCCCATATTGTTGGTGGAATTAGAAGACTAAGGCTCTAGGACTTGTTTTGTTCTTGTGATTAAAAACCAGGGCCTGGTACAAGCTAGGGAAGCAATCACTGATTGACACTCCTAGCTTTAGGCAGCAGGCTGTAAAATTTTAGGCAGCTTTTCTACCTTAGCCTCTCTTTGGAGCACAATAGACAATTTTAATTGTAAGGCATATAAGTAAGAGTAACTTATATAAAGGAACAAAATGATGCTTGTTCACAGGCATACACTTAAGGTATTGCTCTATGATGTAATGTTTTCTGACAAATGAATCCTGAGGTAATTTTGTCCATATGCAAACATCAGAGTATGTACCCACATAAAGTAAGATGGCTACATCACTAAGCGATCTAGTCTGATGGGACCAACTTATAAACTGATCTTCATTGACTGAAATGTTATGTCATATGTGACTGTAACTGGGACCACAGAGGTAAACCTTTTTGTCAACAGTTCAGTATTTTTTATGGGTTTGCATGATTCTCACACAAACAAACTGAGGTTTGAGCAGAAGACTTGTTCATGGACGTCTCCTATATCAGACTTCCAGAAAGGGCCAGTTTTACCCATTCCTAGCCAGTACCTGATGTGTGAGAATCATGTGACTGAAATGACTAGGAAGAAGCCCTTTTCATCTTGAGGGGCTATACTGGTGGCCAAGCTGGATGTCCCTGCTTCAGATGGTAAGTCTCCTTCCTTCATGTAGTGGTGGGGTGGGGTGGGGGTAGGGGGTTGACTAGAACTTTTGGTTTCCTGAGATTGGATTGTCATGGGACTGCTGGGCTCCTGTCACACCTGGGGCTGAACACTGGACACAGCAGCAGAGCTGGAAACATCACAGGCAATCAGGCCTCTCAGCTCTACCATGCAAGTGTGAGAAATAGGGTTATGAGGAAACGCCATAGGTGCACAGTAGGTATGTGTGCAGGAAATAAGATCCAGCTGAACAGTGCCAGTGTGGGCACCAGATATGGGGATTTGGCTGGGCAATGCAAGTGTTGTGGCCTTTTTTGGGGGAAGCTGCAGATAGATACTCCATAAGCCCCCCCCCCCCATGCCCAGCATCTCTTCCTTTTGGTGTTATTGGCTCTTTACACTTGTTGCCTAGATTTCTTGCTTTGGACCCGTTTAAATTTCTTTTTAATATTCCCTGCACCAGTCCTGTGCCATTATCTCATTCCCACATGTATACTGCCTGGTCGTAAAAACTTGGCCTCACATAATTACGATGTCATTGTGTACAACTTCCATGCCATAGATTCCCATCCTTGTCTAGGTTTCAAGACCCTTTCCTTAGATACATAGTCCTGGGACAGTGCCTGGGCCCCTTAGTAGGGATCATTAAGACATCCTCTTTCTCAGACCTGTGACCATGCTCCAGGACCCCAGACAGCCTGAGGTGGACCTGGGCCTTGAGCCTTCCTCCCCTCTGTGCAACCTGCTCCACTGTCTCCACTCCCTTCCTCCCATCCCCTGGGACTGATGGGGGGTGTGTGGTAACTGGCTTTCCAGACCTGGGCCTGGCTCCTTGCTATAGTCCCAGACCACTTATCTCCAGGACCCTGGCCCTGTCTCTATCTCTGGATCTCAGGCCCCTTGCTGGTGCCTCCACTTGAACCTCCCCTCTTTTGCCCTGGTGCTTTGGGATCCCTGCACTGCCTGGACCCTCCAGTCAACCTGATTCTCCCCAGCCTGGGCTCCTCCATGGGTCCTGGGTCCCTACCCACCCAGACACCAAGGTTCATGCTGGCGCTGGCAGCCTTTCCACACCCAGGGCCCTCCTTTGGCCCTGCTTGGCTCCAGGTCCCTGTCTGGAGGATCTACTCCCCAGGATTGCAGAGGAGTGCAGTGGGCTGTCCTCTGAGCCCTCGAGGCTCCCTAGGGGAAACACAGCCCTGCCCCTCGCCTGGGCCCCCTTGGCTGCCCGTAGCCTTACACCTGGCAGTCGACGTGGGCGATGCGCTGAACTTGGCCTGCGCGATCCTCTCCCTTCCCTTCCCTGCTCTCTTGCCTTGCCTGCTGCCCCTAACCCAAGCCAGCCCTCCCTAACCATGGAGCTTTAAGCTCCAGTCCTGGGGCCTGGCTCCTGTGCCGGGCCCCTGTGCGCGTGTTCGTCGTCGTGTCTCGTGGCGTGCTGTGGGGTCGGGTGGTGTCGCTCTTGGTCGTCGGGTCAAACTGGGGGCCCCTTGCTTGGGCCCCCTACCGCACGCACTCCCCTCGGTGCCTCTTGCGCCCCCCCACCCCACCCCACCCTTTCCTCCTTCTCCAGTGTTTTCCAGTGTTTCTGATTTGCAAAGGAAGGGAGCATTCAGGAGGGAATGGACATGGGGTTGAAAGTGTTGTGTGGCTCAAATGGAGGCAAATGTAACTGGGGCTTTCCCTCAGTGTCATTCATCTACAGATCACCTTTTATACCTCTTAGGGCAGCCGGGAGGAATTTTCAGAGAAGGAACCTTAGGATTTTCCCCTGACTGTAGCTCAGGCCAGAAATTCCTCATGTTGTTCCATACTTCTTCATCCACTTCCACACATCCAAGGAAGATCGGGACTAGGGACACAGTGTACTCAAGCCAATTGCTCTCTGAGCCTGGACAGAAGAGTAGGAAGAGGCTTCAGCAGACCCCAACATACCTGCTCTGTGTTTAACAAGTGATTAACAGCTGCCTAGTGCAGAAACCTTTCACCCTAGCTTGAAGAGTGGTGGCTGCACTAACTGCATTTAAATAGCAGACAGGTACCCATCATCCTCCAAAATAAGAGAAAGAAAGATGTACCTCAAACTGATGTGGGTTGTATGGAGAGGAGCTTACCTCAGTATAGAGGTAAGCTCCTCAAAATATGAACCTCCAAATATGATATCGCTGGTTATTGGTGAAGACTGCTGCTTCTGCACATGTTGAAGTTTGAACATTAGAGAAGCAGGCCAAGGCAAGCAAATGAAGCAGGGTTAATTTAAAAGACTACTCTTGCGAGGGAGAAAGGGGGCATAGCTGCTATCCTGGTATCCCAAGAAGCCAGGTGTTCTGCCCTTTTTATATGTCCTAGGCTTCCTTTGATGTTCTCCTTCCCTTCTTATTTTTCTCCTTCCTGTGGTCATTACTAGGCCCAGGAATGCTTGGTGGGATGGCCAAAAGGTGGGAAATAGGTAGGCTGAAGGCGGAAGGGCAGGATGGAATAAAGGAAAAACACCCTAATAATCTTATAGCTCCTTGTAGGGCAGAGATTTTCCTGAGACTGGTTACTTTGACAACAGGTTGGAGCAGGGGCAGGTTCCTGATAAGATCCCTCAGGGACAGTCTCCCACTTTCCAGACTCACTCAAAATTGGCCTCCTAGATGTGACCTGACTTTATTTACTTATCTATACTGATGTCTGTCTAATTCTGGTTTCCACACCCTTAGAAAATCGTTCTTTAACTCCCAGAGTGCTCCCCAAACTCTAATACCAAAAGGAATCACCTGCTCATACTTTAACAGGAGATTCTGATTCAGTTGGTCTGTGGGGAGCCCGAGAGTGCAGTTCCAGCCTGCTCTCAGGTGAAGGCCTCCCAGCAGGGAACAGCTCACAGCAGTCATTAGACTACAATCCACAGCCAATGAGACCCAGGCCCACAGGGCAGAAAGTGGGAAGGCTAAGACAGCCTTATCTGTTTTTCATTCACAAACAGGACCCTGTTGCTGGCTGCTGCAGCACACCTACCACCACTGAAAAGAACAGAAGTGAAGATATTTGCTTGGTGAGGTGTGAATAGGCGTGGTTGGAATGAGCCATTATGCATGCAAGACAACACAACCTCTGCTTCTTGATTCTGCTTTGAATCAGTGAGACACACTGGTCTTCAGCACCCTAATGCTCCAACATCCACCCTTTCAAATGTTAGGATATACTCTGGGGTATTGATGTTGCTGGGAAAGAAAGTTTTATTTTAGGTAGTTAAAATTTTTTTACATCTCAGTAACATTGTTTTCATTTTAGTGGCCTTTAGTGATTAATAAGTACACTCTACGATTTGTCAGGATCTCTTAAGCAATGAGTTAAGATATTTTTTCTATTTTCTAAAAACTTTTTCATAAACCTAGAACATTAATAAACAATGGGAGATCAAGAGTCTGTCTTTTTATATCTAATGACAGTAAAAGAAGTGTGCAGATCATTTATCCAAACACTTCTAATTGTTAATCAAATTTAAGTTCCTTCCTTTTTAAAAAAGTTTTTAGTTGCAGATGGACACAATAGCTTTATTTTATTTATTTATTTCTTATGTGGTGCTGAGAATCCAACCCAGTGCCTCACACATGGTAGGCAAGCCCCCTACCACTGAACTACAACCCCTGCCAGTTCCTTTATTCTTGAGAGGAGACCATTTTTTTCATATTTTACCCTTTGCTTTTCATATTTCCCTCTAGTTTTCTCACTCTGAATAAAACAAGATAAAAGGGAAAATGTCAATTTTTCATAAGAAATGATATGCTTTCTATGATAAACCTAATGATAACTCACTTATAGGATTCTGAATGATAGGAGTAGCATAGTAGCCAGGGCCCAACTCAAAATCTGGTGCTGGTAAGAGCTTAGTTTGAAAATGGCAAGACAAAAGTTGGGGCTTAACCTAAAGGCAAATGTCAAAAAAAGGGGCTTTTGTTTTGCCATTCACTGAGGGTTTTGCTCTTCTGCTTTACAACTAACTGACTAAATTCATGAAATAACTACTTACTTTTTTATCTTTTATTTAAAGAGGGGATAAAATGTCATTTAGAAAAATTCCCTGGGCCATACCTCAGTGGTAAAGTGCTTGCTTCACACGTGTGATGCACTGGGTTTAATTTTCTGTACCACATAAAAATACATAGATACTGTGTGTGCATCTACAACTAAATAAATATTTTTAGAAAATCCCTCACAATTACTATAATCCATTAATACAAATCTCATTATGTTATTATAGACCAAAAGAGGCTGATTTAATCTGAAAATCTTCCTAAAGGTCTAGAATACGAAGGACACAGATGGAAAGTGTGCCTGCACCAAGACGCTACTATAGCTGGATATTCCAGGTTCAGTTTGGGCACCACTCCACCTTGTACCTTCCAACCCAAACAAGGAAGGTGTGAATCTGCAGGGCTCCTGTGTGGGGCTGGCAGCCCAGGGCAGTGGATCTGAAATAGAAATGGGTTTCAGGGACCAAAAAAGCTGTGGGAATGCCCCTGGGAGACATATGTGGTGTCCAACAGGCTCATCTTCCCTTCTGTACTTTTGCATGCATTGATCTCTTGGGACTAGGACCTCATCTGCAGTAGCTTGGGGATGCCAAGACCTGATAGGTGCTTATACAGAAGCCTCCAATCCTATCCATAAAGGAAGTAATTTCTGTAACTTTAAGGATCCTGCTCAGCAACCCTCAGGTAAGTGGATTGGTTCTTGCTTGCTCAAGACTTTCCCATACTTTTGATGGGGGTGCATCTCAGTGATAGAGTTTGTGCTTAGCATGTACAAGGGCCTGAATTCTTCAATCCCAGCACACAAAGAAAAGACACCTGGATAAATGAGTGAACCAATAAACAGAAGAATCAACATTTGGGGATAGAAGGAAAGAGAGAAAGGAACAGAGAAGCCTGATTCCCTGATCCCCCAGAATAAGGGGAAGAAGGAGAGGCAGCAGGAAGTTGGTCAGAAGATGGGGCAAGAAAAAGATGCTGTTGGATTTTGGTCCTGTGGAGTGTGAGGGTGTTTAAGACACAGAATTGAAGCAGGAGTGCCAGGAGTAGAGCCAGTGAGAGAGGCTGGTCCATGTGCCTCACAGCTGTTGGATTCCAGTTGTGTGATAGGGTTCCATGTGGGGGGAGGAAGGTATTCACATTTACTGATCAGTTCTTAAGAATTTATTATCATTCCTTGAAGCATTTTCTATACCTTATGTACAATCAATATTTTCTATACAATATATATATATATATATATATATATATATATATATATATATATATATTATAATCAAAATTTTTTCTCTAGGTTTAAAAATTCTGTAATTTTTAAAATAATCTGCCATTATTAATTTTTTTCTTCTGGTACTAGGGATTGAACTCAGGGGTGCTTTACCACCAAAGATGCATCCACAACCTTGCTATATTTTGTTTTCTGATTGGGTGTCACTAAATTGTTGAGGCCCTTTCTAAGTTGTTGAGCCTGGCATTGAACTTGTGATGCTCCAAGTCACTGGGATTACAGGTGTGCGCCACTGCACCTGGTGATGTACTCATTTCTTAAGTGCTGTGAACACCTTAAAAGAGGCAGAACCTCATAAAAGACATGATTCATGTTGTTTTTGGACATATTCCAGAACTGTTCTGATGTGGAATCATCTTTCCTTCTGGTGGAGAATAGTATTGAAGATCAAAGTCTTCATATGTTTGCCATGGAAGAATTGGGGGTGGATAGAGGTGCTACTTGGCCACTTTCCATTATAACAGAGTGTTTGCTAGCTGAAGCTCTTGAAGTTGGGGTGAAACTCAACCTGGTCTGGAAGGAGGAGGGGTTGAGGCTGATGGATGGACTCAGCAGAAGAAGAAAGTGGAATAAGGGAGAGGAGATGCCAGTCAGTGTCCAGGGAAGGAAATGACCTTTGAGCTTGACCTTTCCTGCTTTGTATACTGAAGGCCTGCAGCCCATGTTTTTCTGGAAAATCTGATTTTTGACTAGGAAAATATGTCTGGGTATCCTCCACTGCCCCTGCTCTCCCAGATGGTGAAATTCAGTTAAGGTAGATTTTTAGAAAAAAATCAAGATTCAGAGAGTAAAGGAGGAGCAGGGTGGTGACACCATCTTTGGATCAGTTTAGCGAGCAGAACAGCACTAGAAAAATCTTAAAAGGTACATGGAAGAACATGGTGGGAGAACAGGTGTGGCCAATGGAGACAGAGCAAGGATCCTGCAAAGGGAGGCACAAGGGGATGAGGAACCCTGAGAAGGTAGGAAAGGTGGGTGCTGGGTCAGCACTGTCTGGGGAGAGCTACTTACAAGTGGGTCTAGGGAGGTCACTCTTCCTAGGAGCCTCGGAATGCAGGAGGCCCTGAGTCACTCACTCTTGGGCACCCCTGTACCTAGAGCCTGGCCTCAGGCCCAGGTTGAGCCCTGGCTTACCTGACCAACTTAGGGAGAGTCACTGGGAGATTGTCTTATGTAGTCCTTCTGATTCTGAGCTCCTCTTCCCTTTCTCATCTCCCTCCATAATGATAATCCATTTGACCAGGGCTTTACCAGGAACTGTTCCATCATGATATGTGCTCCCCTGTGACCCAAGTGAGTTGGTAAACCAAGGGCTCAAGTGGTGGACCCTGCCTGGGGCTGGTGGGGTGGGGTGAAGCCAGATCTTTTTAACTGATCCCTGACCCCAGCTCCCAGGCCCTGACACTCACTGTTCCTATCCTTTGGGGTTTTCTCCAGGGTGCTCTAGGAGTTTCTGGGAATTTCACTCTTCCTTGTCATTGTAGGTTCTTGCCCCAAGAAATGTGGTAGAGGGGAATGGCAGCCTGGATAAGGCTCCTGGATGAGAGCCCTCGGCTCTGTGCTTTTCTAGCTGAGGGGTGAGAGTGGTCAAGGAGACCAGGCCAAGGTGGGTAGTGACTCCTTGCATTTGGTCTGTTGCTTCGCAGGTACATGTTGGAGGCTATATGCCTTCAAGTGGAGCAGGGTACCAACTGGGGGCCAATGGATGTGCACTACTCAGCACACCATCTTACAGACCTTCCTGGGCCCAGGTCTGCAACTCAGGTCTCCTCAAGGAGTGGCAAGTCTGCACCCTTACAGGAGGTGAGGAGCATTGGGTGTGCTTTGAAACATGGGGGTCTGTGTGTGGCACATGTGTTGAGGGAAGCCCCTGATGTCAGGCTGGCCCTGAA